>NC_091826.1:138782307-139406307 GCF_038994185.2 Dermacentor albipictus | reverse complement strand
CTTCTACCAAAACAAACGTGTCGGAGGCTGTGCGCGCCCGCGAGTAGTGACATAGGTAAGTTTTACACATTGTAAATGTATTTCTCCATAAGACAAAACGCAAGGAAAAATTCTTATGCTATGCTTCACATCCTTCTGACTCTGTAGATTCAAAAAAACATTGTCATTTCGGAATAGTTGGTTCCTGGTGACAGAACACTGCTATATTGCACAAATGCAACTGGAAAGCCTTGAGGCAACTATTATGGGTTACAATACCCGTGTAGTTGTGACAACAGAAACATGATTGCCTGACAATATTGAAGATGCTGTTGTGTTTCTTCCATTTTACCAAGCATATCCCTGTGGCAGGTGTACTAGAGAGGGCAAGCAATATCAGCAAGTTTGTGCCAATAACGTAGCCATGTCCACTTTGAGGGGACAGAAACAGATGGGCGCGCTTAGCTGCCAGTGACATAGAAACACATGGCAGGCATGCTGCGGAAACTGCAGCATCTGTCTTCACTACTATCCTAATAAAGCATGTTTCCGCTAAGGGTGGACGAATATCTTAGGTGTGTTACAAGCGACGGCGTATGAATAGGGTACACTTCTAACGTATCAGTGTAAACGTGGCTACTATCGTTGCTACTTGCGATTTGTTGCGTGCCCACGAGTGCAGATAAGAAGAATAGGAAGGCACATTTTTTGTTGTTGTTGACCGCAACCACTATGAAGCCTACACATAATAATGGAAAGTTTGGTTGTACCTTTTTTTGTCATGGAAATGCGGAAAGTGATGAAAGTAATGAAATGGGGCAGCTACTTAAGAATGTTTGGTGCGTGCAGACCGCTTCGTTTGTCTTGAAGAGTTGTTTGCGTAGCATTCGACAGATGGTAAGCACGATCATTATTAGCTAGACTTGGCTCACGACATATCGCTGCAGCAAGTTCGGGGTGCGATCATTACACAGGAAATAAAAAACTTGAATTTTGACGACAAAATTCAGAGTTGCAATCATTGTGCGAGTGCGATCATCATCATCATTTATTGGACCCTTAAGGACCCTTTACAGGGTATTACATAAGGGGGGGGGGGGGAGTCATAGATATACATAAGTCAAGGATGTTACATCAAGAATGAATTGAAATCACGCAGGTTAAGTAATGCAGCAAAACAAAATAGGAGTACAGGCAACTTCAAGTGCAACAACACTTGGAATGAAAAGAGAAATCGTTCAATTGTAGTTTCCAAAATGTGAAAGCAACCGCTCTTTAAATTCTTCAGGATCATGCTCCCTGACAATTGCATCTGGGAGTGCATTCCATTCCTGGATTGCTGTGGGTAAAAATGATTTATTGAAGGCAGCAGTTGATCCATACAGGCGCTGTAAACTGAGCGAATTGAACAGGCGTCGTGACGAACGTGCTGGTGGTCGAAGTGATTCACGCAGATGTTGAAAATGGTAGCACAACTTGTGGAATAAGCATAGACGTGCTATCTTGGGTCGATAGACTAATATGGGTAAATTGAGCGATGACTTAATACTACCGATACTAGTTTTGTAGTCATATTTTGAAGATATGAATCGAGCAGCACGGTTCTGGACCGATTCTATTGCATTGATTAGATATGTTTGATGTGGACACCAAATCGCGGAAGCGTATTCAAGTTTTGTTCGAACAAAAGTTTCGTATGCCAGTTTACGGATGGAAGGGGGTGACAACGATAATGTTCTTCTGATGAAGCCTAGTGTTTTAGAGCTGTCGGTGATCAGTTTCGTGATGTGTTCCGACCAGTTAAGATTGCTAGCGATTAGGATACCGAGGTAGCGATACGTTTGTACTTGCGAGATGTTGACTGTGCGTAACGAGTACTCATGGGTGTTGTTAGTGTGCTTGCGGGAAATTTGAATAAATTTGCATTTAGAAATGTTAAGCTGCATCAACCATTTGGTACACCAGTTATCTATTAAATGCAGGTCGTTCTGAAGAAGGGCCTGGTCAGACTCAGTAGAAATTCAACGATAAAGGACACGGTCGTCCGCGAAGAGGTGTATGGATGATGAAATACCACAAGGGAGGCCATTAATGTAGATGAGAAAGAGAAGGAGACCAAGGACTGATCCTTGTGGAACTCCAGAAAATACCTTGCTTGAGGCTGAAGAACATCCACCTATAACGGTGTACTGAAGGCGGTCAGTGAGGAAGCATTTAATCCAGGCTAGAATTCGCAGGTGTAGGCTGAGAGAAGAGAGTTTGCAGATTAGTCATAGATGGGGAACTTCATCAAATGCCTTTGAGAAGTCTAAGGATATAACATCAGTTCGAAATAATGAATCTAGGTTTAAATGAATTCAGCTCGGTGGTAAATTCAAAAAGTTGCATTTCGTAAGAAAGACCAGACCTGAAGCCGTGGTGATTGGCGAAAAAGAACCCGTTGTTATCAAGGTGTAGGGTGACTTGGGAATAAATTATATGTTCCATTAGTTTGCACGCAATGCATGTTAAAGAGATTGGACGATAATTTGAAGGATCAGACCGGTTACCACTTTTGAATACTGGAACTACTTTGCTGACCTTCCAGTCATCTGGAAGCGCGCCTTCATTGAGGGATTGGGTAAAGATTATTTGTAGTAAACGACTTGATGGGACTACGGTTGCTTTGAGCACTTTAGCAGATATGTTATTGGGGCCGGGACTGCTTGATAATTTCAACTTTTCGATCAGCTTTGCGATGCCTTCCGCCGTAACTGTAATGGGCAGCATCTGAGAAAATTTGGGATCAGAAAAGTTCGGAATGTTATGATGCTGTTCATGAGTGAATATCGAAGAAAAGTAAGAATTCATAACATCAGGATGTTCGCCAGGTGACACATGCGAACCATCCGGGTTAGAAAGAGATATGTTGTGCGATTGATAGCTAGAAGGGGTAATCAGATTCCGGAATTTTTGTGGATTTTTGCTTATTATGTTCAGTATCCTGATGAAAGAATTTCTTTTTGGAGGTCTTCAAGAGGCTTGTATACCCTTTAAGACATGTGAAGTATTTTTCCCACCTGAGGGCTGAACTAGAATGCCTAGCTATGCGAAAAAGACGTTTTTTCTTCCGGGATAGCTTAGCTAGGGCACTACTGAACCAGGGTTTGCCAGCGTCGCCACGAATGCATATGACTGGAATACAGGCTTCAATTAGTGCCAAGAGTTTGCGCTTGAATATTAACCAGTTTTGGTTGACAGTCCTGGAAGAAGCGAGCTGTTTAAAGGTGTGATAAAGATTTGTGAGTTCAGCGTTCATAGTAGTGAAATCTGCTTTGTTATAATCACGGATAACTTTAGTGGAAGGGTTATGGGGAGGCTTCGATACTGATAGGTTAAATAACATTATATTTTGATTGCTGAGACCGTGAGCACGAGACATTGAGTTGACCATTTCTGGGTGTGAAACAAAAACTATATCAAGGGTGTTGTTGATCCTAGTTGGCATATTTACTGTCTGAGTAAGGTTATACATAAGTACAAGATCGAGGAATCTTTGGATTGGCCAGAAATAGCGCATAAAGTATCCCAGATTATATCAGGGTAATTGAAATCACCGCAGAGAATAACGTTGGCTCTAGGAAAGCGGTTGTGCAAACCGAGAAGGACAGTGTGTAGTTCTTCTACAAAGGAAATGTCACAGTCAGGCGCACGATAGCAAGCGATGAGTACTATGTTAGTGCTTCCAGGGAGAGATATGTTAACGCAGAGAATTTCGTGATGGCATTCAATATCGAGTGCAGAGGAAGGTAGGTTGGGATTCACGAGAACTAGAACCACCCCGCCTTTCCGTCTGACCCTGTCACGTGTGTGCACAGAAAATGGCATACTTGTCAGTAGCTCATCGGATGAGATATCAGGTGTTAGCCATGTTTCTGTGAAAACAGCGATGTCAGTAAGGTTATCTTGAAGAATGGCTTCGACACGTTCCCTTTTAGGAAAGAAGCTACAGATATTGGTAAGTAGAGTCGATATTGTCTGGTCTGCTGGTGCGCTGGCAGGGCGATGTACTGGCCGATAGGATGTTAACTGTGGAAGCCTTAGAATACGCGGTAAACGCTATATTTTCAATTCGAGTACAGAATCCAATCCGGCATCGTAAGTGTATTGCTTGTTACCAATGACTAGTTTATCAAAACGGATCTTAAAAGGCAGCTTACTATTGAGGCCATATGCGTATAACTTTGCTCGAGCTTTGCGTACACATGTAGAATAATCTTCTCGAATTGAAAATGACGTGTCCTTCAGTTTAGATCCAGCTGACAAAATATTCGATTTCGTTTTAAAGCTGCTTAGTTTAACTATAATGGGACGTTGTTTATTATCGCAAAAACGACCAAGCCAGTGAGCTCGCTCGATTTCAGAACTAGAGATTGTTACTTCAAGGTGCTCCGCACAGAATGATATTGCTACGACATGAGCCGGGCGAGGAGAAGAGGAAGAAGAAGTGAGCTGGTGCAGCCTCAGGACTTTACATCTTGACTTTACCATCCATCTCGTCCCTTGAATAAAGCCGGTTTAACATTAACCGTAACAATTTTGTGGTGGAGGTGCGGGGTACTTCGACCAAGACGACGGAGCTGCTGCAGCAAGTGCCACGCCGGAGCCGACGCCTCGCTCGACTGCCTCCAACACCACTTGAGATCCCGATGTCCCACAGCAGCGACGAACAGCCTTCTCTGGCTGCTCCAGTGCGAACAACCGGCGCCTGGATGCATCAGATGGAGCCCCGCCCTTTCTCTGGAAAATTCGGCGAGGACGTGGAGGAATGGCTCACCCACTACAAGCGTGTGAGCAAGTACAACGGCTGGAACTCCACGACTCAGCTCGACAATGTGGTTCTGTTCCTCACGGACACAGCGCTAGTGTGGTTCGAGAACCATGAAGATACGTTCACAACGTGGGACAGCTTCGTTACTCACCTCACAGAGTGCTTTGGCGATTCCACCACGAAACGGAAGCGGGCGGAGCAGACATTGCTTCAGCGCGCTCAAGTCCCAGGTGAGACCTGTACTACGTACATAGAGGCGATCCTGAAGCTTTGCAAGACTGTCAATCCTCGAATGTCCGAAGAGGACAAGGTTGGACACCTTCTCAAAGGCATAGCCGAGGATGTTTACAATTATTTAATCGGAAAGGAGAGTCTCGCCTCGGTCGCCGACCTCATCAAGCATTGCCGCACATTTGAGGCCTTAAAGCTGCGCCGTATCACGCCAAAGTTTGGCAGGCTAGCCAATGTCACCACGGTGGCAAGCGTGAACGAAAACGACAACTACAGCTTTCCGAGTGATTTGGACTTGCCCAGCGGGCTTCGTCTGGCAACCGGGGATTGCTACGGCATGAGCCGGGCGAGGAGAAGAGGAAGAAGAAGTGAGCTGGTGCAGCCTCAGGACGCCATCTTGACTTTACCATCCATCTCGTCCCTTGAATAAAGCCGGTTTAACATTAACCGTAACAATATGATATGCGACTCAGACTTTGCCCACGTTTCACCAGTGCCGTCTTTAATTCCGAAAAACAACAGGTTGTTTCGGCGAAGGCGGTTCTCTGAATCGTCCCATTTCCCGGCAAGCTCCTTGATTTCTGAGGACAGCTTTTCGAGGACAGTATTAGCGACGGGTTGGTCAGTGGATTGGAAGACTTCAACTTTTTTTTCTAGTACATCAACACGGCTGCTGAGACCACTGACAATGTTTTCTATATTTGCCTGAGCAGAACGGATCTAAGCAAGTTTGGACAGTATGGTGCTTTGCGAGAGCTCCATTCGGGCAATGGCCTCTGATATAGACCAAAGGGTTGGCGGTCCAGGTTTTAATTCAATGTCGCCAGACAAAACAAGTAAAAGAAAAACTAGATGGCCATTGATACAGAAAGAACAAAGCGTCAGGCCTAACAGCCACCGCCAATCGTCAAGGGCGTCCAGGGGGCACGACACCGCAAATAAGAAAGGATCATTACATCGAATGCATTTTGCGTTCAGGAGATAACTCATCATTATGCAAGTAAATACGGTATGTCCGCTACTCTGTTATGTCAGGCTGATAACGTGGAATCTGTTACAATGTTGAAGTCGTTACACTAAATTCTTTATACCGTTTTCAGGCGCAACTGCATTCATGACTCAGCCATAGATAGTTTATTTGCTCCTTTTTTCATGCATTCTGTTCTTTTGCCATGTTGAATTCAAGCATAGGCATGATTGCTTGAACTGTATATTTGTATGAATGTTCTTGTATGTTCCCATCCTGCTAAGATCTTGTAAAAGATTGCAGTATCTATAAATAAATAAATAAATAAATAAATAAATAAATAAATAAATAAATAAATAAAAATAAAGCTTACTTGCTGGGATAAATAATCTTTGCTATTTGCAGTTTATCGAGCACCTGACTCGCCCCCAGAATTCTATTGTGATCTTTTGGAACACATGGTTTCATACACAAGTGATAAAGTACTTCTTATAGGCAACTTTAACCTACCAGATATTGATTAAGAGAATGGGTTTCTCTGCACTGGGATTAATTCACACTTAGGTTACTTGCATGACATCATTCTGTTTCACAATCTACAACAGGTTGTAAAACAGCCAACGCGCACCTATGGTACGTCAGCAACCATACTTGACCTCGTTTTCGTAAATCGTTCATTAGAAAACTTTTCTGTTTCGGTTGAACCTGAAATTTCTGATCACTGTCTGGTATATTTTTTGTTTTTTGGAAGTGCTTAACACCAAGAAATGTAAAACAACCACTGTTACATATTTTTCTCGTGCCAGAGACGAAAGTGTCTTGGATTATCTTGAACAATGCCTTGATAACCTTCACAGTAACAATGCTACTGTGCTTTGAGATAAATTTAAAGAAATCATCACTCACTGCCTCAGCAACCTTATTCCTAATAAAAATAAAAAGCTTCCAAGACTACTCCCTGGATAACGAAAGAGATTTTGCACCTTAAAAGAAAAGTCAAGCGCTTAAGACGACGATGTGCCTCACGTGTTTCAATTCACAAAATCTAAAATAAACTAAACCAAGAACTACGGCAAGCTAAGCTCTGGTATTTTCACCATACATTGCCAAATTTCATTCGAACGGCACCCCAAAAATTTTGGGCTTTTCTAAACACAAAAACCAAGCCAATTGACCAAATTGTTCACAAGGCCATGCCGCTGCCGAAAAACAACGTATCGCGAAGCACTTCAATAATTATTTTCAGAGTGTTTTTCTTTTTTCAAATTTCGATGGTGGTATAAACCTTAACCGCATGTCATGTAACTCAACCTCTGATATTGTTTCGCAACCATGTGTAGTGTCGATGCTGCTGAACCTCAAAGCTAAATCATCTCCAGGACCAGACACCATATCGAACGCTTTTCTGCGCAGATATTCTGAAGCGTTAGCCCCTTTTCTTGTTGTTATCTTCCGTCCCTCGTTATCTTCGGCTAATCTTCCTACAGACTGGCTAACTGCACGTGTCATTCCCATACCGAAAAAAAGGTGACAGAACCCTAGTAACTAGTTATCGTCCAACATCATTAACCTCATCATGTTGCAAGTTAGTTGAACATATAATAGCTAATGAAATAACGAAATTCCTAAGTGAACCAAAGTACTTTCTCCACATCAGCATGGTTTCTGGAAGGGTTTCTCTACTGTGACACAATTAAGCACAATTATTCACAACTTTGCAAGTGCTTTTGACAAGTAAAGCCAAATTGACGTCATATTTTTTTACTTTAAGAAAGCATTTGACCTTGTTCCTCACAATAAACTTATAGAAAAACTACAGTCGATAGACCTTCCAGTCTATATTATTAACTGGGTGGCAGCTTAACTGTCTAATCACAAGCAGTTCGTTTCAATTCACAATTACCCTTCTAACGAACTTTCAGTAACCTCTGGAGTACCTCAAGGTAGCGTGCTAGGACCTTTACTATTTCTGATATACATAAATGACATCACTAACTAAATTTCTCATCCTGTTCAAGTTAGACTATTTGCTGACGATTGTGCGTTGTTTAACGAGGTTACTTGCCATGAAGATCAATTAATGCTTAACTCTGACCTTCAAAACATTCTTTCCTGGTGCAGTCGGTGGGGCATGGAATTGAACAGAGAAAGAACTGTTTACATGTCCCCCCCCCCAACAAAAAAATAATAATAAAATGTTGTTTGTCTATAACCTCGACTTTGAACCGCTGACCAAAGTCAGCCAATATAAACAACTTGGAATCACAATAAAAAGTGACCTCAGCTGGAATAGCCACATTTCTAATGCATGTAACTCGTCTTTCACGAAGCTGTCTCCTCAGGCACAAACTAAAGCACGCTCCTTCTGGTACTAGATTAGTGGCTTACACTACACTCATCCGACAGAAACTAGAATATGCATGCATTGTGTGGGATCCCTATAAGAAAATTAACATTAATGCTTTAGAGATGGTTCAACGTAAAGCTGTCAGGTTTATTTTTTTTATTGACTGAGTGACTCTCCTACTAGCCTAATGAATCAATGTGATATTCCAACGCTACAACTACGCAGAAAAATATGACTGAAATTTCTTTTCTTGCTTAAAAACAACTGTTTGTCCCTCCACCCACAGGCTCACATTATACCATTTACAGTGCACCAAACATGGCATCGTCACGCTGATTCTTTAACACCTTATAAACCCGAACTAACCTCTTTCAGTTTTCCTTCTTCCCGTGCCCTGTAACAGATTCAAAATATACTGAAGTCGATTGAAGATTTCTTGACTAATCGTTCACAATTCGTCACCATTACTAATAGGAATTATAATTCAGTCTGTAACATCAGGCATCCCGCAGGGATCCGTGCTTGGCCCGCTACTTTTCCTAATACACGTAAATGATTTACTGTTAAACATAACATCTACCATACATATGTTCGCGGACGATTGTGTGATATATCGTGCTATTACTTCCACTGTTGACCAACCTTCTCTTCAAAGTGATCTTAATGCTGTCCAGAACTGGTGGAACGAGTGGCTAACGGAACCTAACCTACGTAAGTGTAAATATTCGTCCATTCATCGTCGCCGTAATTCTCTCGTATTTCCTTACGTAATCTCTGAAGTTCCAGTAGAACTAGTTCATTCATACAAGTATTTAGGAGTAACACTTTCGAGCGATCTTTCCTGGAATTCTTATGTCACTAACCTAATATCATCCAATTTTTCTAAATAGAATGAACCAACTTGCCCAACAATGCATCCTGCTAATATCATCCGCGAACAAGACGTTAGGATTTCTAAAACACAATCTACATCATGCTGCTCAACAAGTAAAATTATTAGCCTACAAATAATTTGTCAGATCAAAACTAGAATTTGCAACACCTATTTGGAATCCTAATCAAGCGTACCTAATTAATGATCTTGAATCTGTACAAGATGGCGCAGCTCGATTCATCCACTCGTCATATTTCTTTGATATCAGTGTTTCCTCCTTAAAAACTGCATCTGCATTATCCCCCTTATCGCTCTGTCGTCGCATTGCCAGCCTATCTATATTTCACAAATTTTTTTTATAGCCCTATGCGCATCGCACCTTATATCCTTCCCCCTACATGATAGCACACCGCACCAACCATCAGCTACGGGTTGCCCGTCCACGCTCAAGCACTGTCATGTTTGAATTTCTTTTTTTCCTCGCACAGCTGTAGGCTGGAACGGCCTTCCCAAAAACGTTGCTGTCATTATGTGCCCATCGAAGTTCATCAAAAATGTAAACTTCCTGTTATTGTGACTATGTATTTTTATTCTTGCCATCCCTTATGCAACACTCCATTTATTGGGTCCTTTAAGGTAATAAAATGAAATGAAATGAAAAAGTCTGGCAATGTCGGCTGCCTCACCTGAACCAGCTCCTGAACCTGATCTCCCAAACCAGCTGGTCATTGTGTTTTTCAGCACCTCACAGAGTCTGAATTCTGCAGCACAAGCTTTAGAGGGGGTAATCCCCGACGTGGTACCTAGATTCCTGTTTACCTGCTCAACGTTAGCTTAATGTTCTTTTAGTCTTGTGTTTGTGCATCTTCCAGTTTGCCCTACATACTTGACCAATGTGACCAATGTGTTAGCATGCTGTCCTTGTTACTAAAAAAAAAAGAACTTGGTCTTTGGCACGTACAGTCATTATCTTGAGTACAAAAAAGTGCATGTTCCACATGATATGTGATGCCGTGTCTGTGGCACATGGGCAAAGGTATAAGAAGCATTATGCAAAAAAGAGGTGAGGCATGCAGACAGGACACAAGAGTAGAGAAGTGGACAACACGAATGCTGTGTTGAATTGGTACTCTCTTTTTTTGCATATGAATCCTTACCAACTAGCTCAACTGTGTCGTATAAGAAGCTATGTTTCTTTCAAATAAATGTTGTTGAAAGTCAGTGCTTGTAGCCCCGTCTTCTCATCTTGTGTCCAGTTTACGTTTTGCGCTGCTAACACCAGGATACTGCATGTGGTTCAAGCAGAAGGGGCCTTCAAATGTATAGAATACAACAAAAAGTCAACCAAACATTCAAAAGAAAAGCAGTAAGTAAAACAACAAATAGTACAAGCCAGTATATTTAGCAGCCACGAAAGTGACACTTCAGTTAGTGCACAAGATCATTAGCATCAAACATGCAGTTAATATGTCTCAATGCACCACTACAAAATCATGGTCCTGTTATGTAGTTAGGGATCGAAGTTTCGGTGCATTAACTGATTGTACTTTCATCTATCTGTGGCGACAGCATGACAACGATAGACATGCGCACTGAGCAGATCGTAGGCAAGCGTATGTGTGCTCAGCAACGTGTTGACAAACTTGGGCTTTATTTCCGGACGATTCATTTCAGGGATAGTTTCTATTTTCAGCATTTTGCACGACTGGCACCAAACACGTCGACAGACGATAGCATTCCTGGCAACACAGTGCCACAAATGCCATTACCCATAGACAACGACGCATCAGACATTAGTGATGCAAAATCCGAAGAAAGCAAACATATCCCCATAGTATCCCTGAATATGGTAATCTGACAATGTGGCACTTTTTTTAGTCCCTCGTAAAATGAAGTCACTTGTTTTCTGGCAAAGTTGGATATATTGGGCTTCTAATTATTTGGACTCTTAGGTGGTCACTGGCGAGTTGGAAGTATCAGTTGGTGATGTATAGATAACGTGAAGTCCGATTTGTTAAGCTGCTTACCATGTCTGCAGAGCACTGCAGCCACAGACATATTACACAGTTGCTAATTTTCGTGCACTCAGGTGAAAAATCGTGTTTCTTTTTTTATCAGGATGGTGCACGAAATCTCATTTGACACAATTTGGCATATTTGGCACAAGTGTGGGAGCACTGCGTTAGGCTGTAACATTGTCCTGTTGGCGTAAACCACCTTGAAGCGAAAGCAACTGTTTGGCGTTCATCAGAGAGTTGCTCTGGCAGCCAAAAGAGCTTGCATTATAGAAACCATGGCCTTGTATGCCGAATTGTACCATTCCACATAAAACACAGCAAATGCTTCAGGTTTTCCGAGTCTGAATGGGGCACCACATCCAATGCAGATATTTGCAAGGCAGTGCATGAATTCGAGAACTTGTCTCTGAGATCTGTATGAGGGAATGTCCGATATAATTAATAATTTTTACGTATATGTGCAGTGCAAAAATACAAATGACAAGAAATAGATGACACATTTACAAATAGTTATAAACACTTAGGTCATGTCATGCATACCAGATATGCAAGGGTGCCAAGAAAACAAGCCATTTAAAAATTCCGTCTCTTATTGATGCAGTGAAATAGACGTTTGGCTAACACATGAGGCAGAATTTATGTGCATGTGATATGCCTTGACTATCTCTCCGCTTGTTTGATTTCCATTTTTGAACAGCACTGTGGCTCGGTGAACCAGGGTGTTGCATTAGCAGCACCTGCAATGTGCGGCCAGATTTGACCTCGTAGAATTCCTGACAGCAGTGTGGTGCTCTCCAAGATGAACATTAAAGCACCGTCCAGTCTGCCTATAGTGCACTTTGCTGCACGATAGCGATATTGTGTATACCATCCCTACTGAACATGTGTGGCGTGTGCTTGATCCGACATGAAGTTGTCGACGCCTGCCAAAGTTTGTTGACCAGACTGCACATTCTACTTAATTGATTTCTCCCTGAAAAGATCTGATATTTATTAGTAATTTTGTTTAGTTCACACCCCGTAAAGTGTGCATATGGAATAACGGCTAACTTCTTTTTTTCTTTTTGCTTCTGCTGTTGAGGGAGATCGCCTTTCTTTATCTTCTTTATAAGCCCTTTACAGATAGAAATGACAGTGGATTTAGGAAAAACGGTTTTCTTTAGCCATCTTAGCTGTCGCGAGAAACTGAAATTGACAACTTGATGACAAGACTCTGAGCGCTGAAACTAAACACAATGCAGCTGCAGCTCTTTTTACTGAGTTTGAGTGCGCCAACGAGTAATTCGATATGGGTTTGTACATTCTAGAGTTGTACTGCCAATAAATGTGGTGTGCGGTGAACTTCAACTTCAAGTCTAAAATTTACAGGGTCTCTTAAGGTCTCTCTTAAGAGGTGAACGGTGAGGCTATTTCAGTCATTGTTAGTCATTACTGGTCATTACTAAGCATATTTATCTATGTGTAATGAATTGTAGTCGTTACAAGTTGTCGTTAGATATATTGGTCACTTCGTAGTCATTACTAAGCATAACAAGTCATTATTAGTCATTACTGCTCACTACTAAGCATATTTAGTCATTTGTAATCAATTGTAGTCATTACAAGCTGTCATTAGACATGTTGGTCATATCGTAGTCATCAGTAGTCATTACAAGTCATTTCAGTCTTTATTAGTCATTAATGGTCATTACTAAGCATTTCAGTCATTGCTGGTCATTACTAGGCATTTTTAGCAATTTCTAATCAATTGTAGTCGTTAGAAGTTGTCATTAGACATATTATTCATTTCATAGTCATTACAAGTCATTTCAGTCATTAGTAGTCATTACAAGTAATTAGTAGTCATTATTAGTCATTACTAGTCATTACTGACCTCTACCAATCTCTACTGTAATATTATCATTCAGTAACTGTCACTATCAATCATTTCAGATTTTTAATCTGTCTTCATATGGCGTGATGATGCTTCGGCGAACACTTCAGTGGCCAGTTCGCTGACACAAAATTCAGCATGAGCCTACAAAGGCTTTTGCCTTAAACTGGATTTCATTGTTAGATGGCAATTCATAGGTAGAGCCCAGACCCCATCCCCATCACTAAAGGCGGAATGAATATTAGAGTAGTCATTACAAGTAATTAGTAGTCATTATTAGTCATTACTAGTCATTACTGACCTCTACCAATTTCAAGTGTAATATTATCATTCAGTAACTGTCACTATCAATCATTTCTGATTTTTAATCTGTCTTCATATGGCGTGATGATGCTTCGGCGAACACTTCAATGGCCAGTTCGCTGACACAAAATTCATCATGAGCCTAGAAAGGCTTTTGCCTTAAACTGGATTTCATTGTTAGATGGCAATTCATAGGTAAAGCCCAGACCCCATCCCCATCACTAAAGGCGGAATGAATATTAGAGTAGTCATTACAAGTAATTAGTAGTCATTATTAGTCATTACTAGTCATTACTGACCTCTACCAATCTCTAGTGTAATATTATCATTCAGTAACTGTCACTATCAATCATTTCTGATTTTTAATCTGTCTTCATATGGCGTGATGATGCTTCGGCGAACACTTCAGTGGCCAGTTCGCTGACACAAAATTCATCATGAGCCTAGAAAGGCTTTTGCCTTAAACTGGATTTCATTGTTAGATGGCAATTCATAGGTAAAGCCCAGACCCCATCCCCATCACTAAAGGCGGAATGAATATTATTCCCTTCCTTTGGACCAATTTGCGAACTAACTAAGCACTGCATATACATGTATATCTAAAAATGTTAACCTACCAACTCGCCCAATTTGCTGTGTTATGATTCATGAGCCCTAACAGGCAATAAACCATTTGGCACCTTCACAGGGTGGCATATCCAGGACTGCTGTGACCTTTCCTGGGTCTCAAAAGATGCCTTAAGCTCTAATGATAACGTCCAAAACTTGAAAAGGGGACTCTGTTAGTTAATTTGTCTTGGCTGTTGAGTTAATTTGAGTGCAGTATCGCTCACAGGGCACAGCACACAAAAACACAACATACTGAAGAGAGTGGAAGACAACAGCAGCAGTACAGTGCCCTGGAAGTATCACTGTGCACCGCAACGGGCCCACTTTTGAGCAACCAGGCCACACCCACTCACCAGGTCAAGGCCTGGGACGTCCAGTAGACGACACGCCAGAGGCTCTGCAGGACCCCTTCTGGGACAAAGCTCCAGGGCCGCACACAGGCTGCTGAAAAAAAAAGCAGAAGGCTACACTATTTGGAATGGAAAGATGGGAGCTCCTTGCACAGAGAGGGTGGGTGTAGTGAGAAAACAGAAGGACACAATGGCCAAACTTAGGGCAGCAAGAGCGTAAGGCAAGGTTGCTGCTAGTGCCATCTGGGGTGTTTCTGTACAAAACCATCCTACCCCCCTAGGCACCATTCTTTGTGCTGTGTCCATTCTAAATAATTGTC
This sequence comes from Dermacentor albipictus, assembly GCF_038994185.2. NCBI lineage: Eukaryota > Metazoa > Arthropoda > Arachnida > Ixodida > Ixodidae > Dermacentor > Dermacentor albipictus. Next base: position 139,391,626 of record NC_091826.1, on the reverse strand, counting down.
ACCTGTGGTTTCAATTGCTGGTATGAGACAATGATGAATTGGGTTCTTTTATGGAGCGGCAACTGCCATGTAAGACTCGTATTCTTACCAGTTTAAAACATCAAAAAATGAAAGTGGAGGATTTGTCACTTAATTGTAATGGTAACAAATACTTGTCTAAAATTGATACCTGGTATACAGGGTCCATTATTAAAATAATGCACACGGTTTTATTATGACACGACTATCCATGGCAGCGCGGTAATACCAGTTGGGAAATATGGCGAGTGTTCTGCCCTGCCAACGCAGCTGCTCGCCTGTTTACTCCGAGCAGTGTGAGCGGATAACACGGCGCGATGGAGCATGCGCTTGAACAGCGATACGCTATCAAGTTTTGTGTGAAGTTTGAAAAGAATGCAACTGAAACATTCCAGATGTTTCAAGAGGCCTTCAAAGATCACTGCATTTCAAGGTCACAGTTAGGGAGGTGGCACAAAGTGTTCAAAGAGTGCCAAGAGGAGATGACCGAAGAACCCCATTCTGGACGCCCTACAATGACCAGAACTGACGAAAATGTGGATCATGTGTGCGAAGTTTGCATTCTGACCGTCAATTGAGCATCCAGCTAATTGCTGACACCCAACATGTGCCCACAGTTGCGGTACATGGAATAGTGACCAAGGATCTGCAAATGTGCAAGGTCTGCAAGAAGCTTGTGCCGAAAGTGTTGACTGAAGATCAGAAAGAACTTCGAGTTTTGCGCTGTCAATAATTGTTGCATTTGATTCAGAACGAGCCTGACTTTCTTATATCTATCGTAAGCGGAGACGAATGCTGAATGTTCGAGTATGACCCAGAATAGAAAAGGCAGAGCAGCGAGTGGCAACAAAATGGTATGAGACAATGATGAATTGTGTTCTTTTATGGCACGACAGCTGCCATATAAGACTGGTATTCTTATCAGTTTAAAGGGACACTAAAGCTTAATGTTAAGACAATGTGGACTGTTGAAATACCATCCCAGAAACCTCGAAACGCTTGTTTCATGCGAAGAAGAGAGTTATTTTAGGAGAAAATTCGTTCTGAAGCATCTGCGTGCCTCTAGTGCAGTTCAAATCACCCGCCCTACAATCGAGGAGTGCTGACGTCATGGTCTCAAAGCAACATTGGCCATCGGTGAATAAAACGGCACCACAGCTTTTCTGCACAAAATGGAAACGCCCGGCCAGAAACAGAGCCAAGACAGAGCCGACAGCAGCACGAAAGCGTAACTATGGTTGCTAGCAGAAGGGAAAGCGTGTGACGATAAGCTGGTTCTTTATTTTATGACGCCAACTTCTACGCTCATTGCAATAGACGACCCTGACAACGACACATTGGCTCGCAATGCTGGGCTCGACTTCAGCGATTTAAGCATTGATGAACGTGACCTGCTGCTGAGGACTCGCGCTACCGGCGTCGTTGCGTACTACTACGATGGCGGCCTGCTTTGAAAGGCACTGCGCACGACTTCAGTAAGTCGGCCTTGAACTCGTAATCCTCTGGACGAAAGTGCAGCGAGCACACTATGTGATTTTTTGGCTCTTTGCTAGCGCCCTGTGGCAGAGATATGGCACTTAACCACTTCGAACAGAGAGGTTCATTCGTTGGCACACAGTGATAAGTAATGTTGGATTTGCCGCTGCAACTGCCCTTGACCAAGTTCCACGGACCGTTCGCGCATTTCATGACATCACATGGATGTGGTATTCTCGCTGCTTGTTCCAAATGTAAGTTTCGCGAGCCAGGAGTACCACCGCAGCACGACGCGATAACAAAACTCTAAAGCGCGCGTGGCACAAAGTCGAGCGAAAACAAAACCTTTCGATCACCCATACTACTCAAGGGTAACGTCAAAATGTTATTTTTTTCTTAGAATCGAATAGAAGTAGACAAGCAGCATTTTCTTCCGTCTTATAATCTAATGAAATGATCTTCTTAATACTAGTAGTTGACTACTAGTGACATAAATTATGATGAGGAGTGCCTTCATCATCGGGCTAGTACCAGAATGTCGCTGGGGAGTCTCAAATCGTGTCGTGCATTTACCTCAATTTCTTGGTTACTAAAGCTCTGTTCGCAATTATATTGACGCCTTAGACGTTCTAGAGCATTGCTTTATCACTTTAACTTGACTTCACAGTAACTTTTAGTGTCCCTTTAAAACATCAAAAAAATGAAAGTGGAGGATTTGTCACTTAACTGTAATGGTAACAAATACTTATGTAAAATTGATACCTGGGTATACCTGATACCGCCCCAAGAAAGAGCGAATGAGCACATCTCACATCAAAAATATGCTCATTGTCTTATTTGACACCCGAAGAATCATCCATTTTGAGTTTGTACCGCAGGGAGAAACTGTCAACTCAGCCTTTTACTTGGAGATGCTCAAGAGATTGAAACGCCGGGTCGCACACGTGAGGGCTGACATCAAAGATACGGTCAAGCTCCACCATGACAATGCCCCCAGCCACACATCCTTCATCGTTACTAACTTCCTGGCCCGGAGCAACACCTCGGTGGTCCCCCATCCCCTTACAGTCCCAACTTAGCTCTGTGCAACTCTTTTTGTTTTACTGACTAAAGAGAGCGCTGAAAAGAAAGCATTAGGAGAATGTGGAAAACATCCAAAAGCATGTTGCAGCACTCCTCAGAGACATTCCCGTCGAGGACTTTCAGGGTGCTTCCAGGCGTAGCAGACACGTCTCCGCAAGTGTATTGATGCAGGGGGAGAGTATTTTGAAGAATGTTAACCATTTGTACAGGTCCAGTCAATAGATCTATTTTTACCAGAAAATGCTCATTACCTTCATGATGGACCCTGTACTTGCATGTACCTAATTACGTCAACGATAGACAATTCAGCCTCCACAAGGAACGTAAGTAAGTCGGAACTATCAAATGTCTAAAAAAACGAATGTATCCAAAAAAATATAATTTTATTTATGTTTTAAGACCCCTGTGCAAGGAATAAGTGGTCGATTCATTGCTGCACACACTTCTGCTTATGTGCAGCCCTGTAAGCTTGTATCTCTGCCAGTTTTGTGCTGTTGCTGTACGACCATGCAAGGACTGCAAAGGCTTCAGTCAGATCCACGTGTCAAGACTCCAGAGCACACAGCACATCATCATCAGTCGCTGTTTGACGGTGGGAGAACTTGCTCAATTACTTTGTCATCATTCAGTTCGGCACACGAAAACAGCGCGCTGTTGACGTGTGCAGTCTTCAAATGTAACAGCGGCAAAAATTGGCACATGGCAGCCTAGCAAGTCATCAATGATGTCTGCATTTGAGCTCGTTGTGGTAGGCGGCAGTTGAGGCTCTTCAGTTGCGGAGTCGGGCTCATTCGGAGTGCGAGGGCATCTGTATTGGTGCCATTTGACATGGCCTGTCTATAAGTTCACAAGAAAGACTTCTTGGAGCCAGCAGAGCAGTGACTGGAACGCAAACTAAACAAGCAAGCACAGAATGTTGGTACGCTGTCTGAAAGGCACTTGTCAAACAGAATGGCGAGAGCAGGCAATGTGCGGGCAATTATTGTAGGAAACTATGTGTGGCGCAGGGCACCAGCACATTAAAATTAGATTTAAGCGCGCTTTCTGTGCATGCGTGAGTAGCAGTGGTTGTGAGAGAGAAATATGGTGACTTTCAGTCCTTGAGATTTGCCTTCGCCTAGGTACTATGGGGGAGAACACTGTTTGCTTTGTTCATCTCTAGCTGAGGCGCCAGCACAGAATCGACAGAATGGGTGGTTGGCGTGACAAAGAAGCCATGTCCAAGGTGAGTTTGTTGTGTTTTATTGCAATGGTAGCATATCAAATTTTGATAGTCACGGGAGGATATGTTTGGAAGTGAGGTGTGTTATCGGAGAAATTTAATTTCAAAGCATTATATCGTGCATCATTGTTCATTAGTGTCGCTGAGCATACCGCACACTTCAGGAGATTTGTTGGAACAGAAACAGTTTACGACTTCAACTGTTTGTATGTGAAAGTAAGAAAACTGAACATCGCTAAGCACTTTAATAACCGTAGATCATAGTGACAGCTGTACAGCAACACTGGCAAAGCATTACGCCGTGCCAACGCCTCGAAGAATTGAATCACATTTTGTATCCTGAACATCAAAGTATGAAAAGTAGATGTTGCCATACAATACTTCATAGCCGTATGTAGGCCCTTGTCAAAGCTGTACAGAAACACTGATATAGACCCTTGGAAATGCAGTACAGAAACACTGATCAACTACATGGTACAGATTCATAGTTATTCTGAGGTGCGTGTGCACTTGTATATCATTAAGGAACAGGAACCTAATTCGCCGTTACAATCTTTTATACGGAGCATGCTAGGTAGGTGAGACAAGCGCTCAAATCAACACAGCCATGTCCGAAATCTCTCAGAAAGCCTTCCGGCACATTTACTGTCTGGGTTTGCATTGCGATAGGAGATGCGGCGGCGAGCGTCAGGAGTGTCACTCGTGACATTGGTCCCGTTGCGTTGTTGGTGTGCTTCACTGCATTACAATGCGTATGCTTGACCGCTAAACACCGATGCATTGCAGCGAAGCTGATAGTATGGAACCGGCATTACGCAGTTTTTGAGCCTTCTTAGTGACTGTGGATAGAAAACACATACACTTCCAGGAGGTTTTCGTCGACCTTTACACCTCTTTATTTATTTATTTTATTTATTTTATTTTATTTACTTATTTATTTATTTTCAATACTGCCAGTCTCTTTATCGAGACCATAGCAGGTGGGCATATTGTTACAATGTAAGCGTTGATACAACATTATTCATAGAACTTGTGAATACAAAATACAATCAACTAGATACGCTACATGTAGCTACACAGTACAGTCTGGAAAAATACAAAATGCAAAAAAAGAAAGACATCGTTTCATGCATATAATTAGTGAAGTCAGCTATAACAATAAAACAGATGTTATAAATACAATAAATTGTCATTCAATACAATCTTGTGAAATATAAATGCAACACAACCATTTACAACCTAACAGTGCATAACTTAATACAATCTAGCATAACATAACATAAGAGATAGATCTAAACAATGTAAAAAACAAATTTGCATAAGACTAAAATATTTCTAGCAGTTATTCCTTATTCTTTTCTATCATGTTACTAAAAATTGAAAGCGAGTCTATATCAGCTATTGCTGAGTCAAGGTGGTTCCACTCCCTAACAGCAGTAGGGAAAAAAGAGTATCTAAATGTGTCCATTTTACCAGGGTACTCAACTAACATTTTATTATGCTTATGGCGTGAAATACGAGACGTAGAGAAAGTAATGTATTTTGAAGAATTTATGTTAAAGCGGTTTTGGAACAGGTTGTGTATGAATTTTAGCTGAGCTTGCTGTGCTCTGTTTACCAGTGTGTCCATTCCGGATGAAGCCAGGAGTTCTGTGGGCGAGTCAGTGGTTTTGTACTTGTTGTGAATAAACCATATTGCTTTCCTTTGAACTTTTTCCACTTCGGCTATGTTTGTCTTTGTGTGAGGAAACCAAACCGTGTTGGTGTATTCTAGTACTGGCCGCACAAAGGGTTTATAGCATAGCAATTTGATATGACTGAGAGCAGATTTCAGGGACCTTTTAAGGAAGAAATGCTTACGGGTGGCTGCTGAAGTGCTGTTGGCAATGTGCTTGTTCACTTCCAAGTCTGATGCTAGAGTCAGTCCTAGATACTTGTGTTGCTGAACATTAGTTAGGGGTGTACCATTGAGAAGGTAGGTGAATCCTGACTTAATCTTCTTTGTTGTTACTACCATTGTCACTGATTTCTTGATGTTGATAGACATTTGCCATTGTTCACACAAGGCATTTATCTCGTTAAGGCACCTGTTCAAAGTAAAGTGATCTTCATTACTTCTTATTTCTTTATATATAATGCAATTATCTGCAAAAAGCTTTATGCTGCATGCTATGTTATTGACGATATCATTGATGTAAATTAAAAATAGTAAGGGCCCCAAGACCGAGCCCTGGGGAACGCCAGATGTGACAGGAACTGTATCAGATGATGCTTCATCATGGAAAACGAACTGTGAACATTGTTTGTTAGTTAATTTGGGTTTAATGGCGCAATAGCGACTAAGGCCATGCTGCGCCAGCCACAAGATATTAGGAATTCAAGTCTTAAAGCAGCGCAAGCTGCGATACTTTAGAGTTTGTGTAAAAAATCAGTTTCTTCTAAAAAGCTGAACAAGTCAGTGAAGGGCACTAGCGGTTCATCTCCGAGTATTGATGCGGGGTGTAAAGGTATGTGTAAGTTGTAGAGATTTTGTAAAAGCCTTTGTCTCTGTGTTTCAATGTTTCGACATGTCATGATAATGTGCATTATGGTAAGAGGTTCATGACACTTCTCGCAAGTTGGTGGGTTTTCGTTTTGAAGTAGAAAATTGTGTGTCAGGTGTGTATGCCCGATTCGAAGTCTACGTAGTATCACCTCATAGAAGCGTTGCTGGTGACTGCACGACTTCCATTCTCCAAGCAGGGGTTTTATTGTGTGTAACTTGTTATTTGTGCATGAGTCCCATTCTAGTTGCCACTTTGATGTCAGGGCCTTATGAATCGCTCGGATACTGTCTTTGTATGGAAGTGTTGTTTGTGTTATACCTTTGTGCGCAGCTATGAACGCGCATCTATCTGCTGCTTCATTCCCTGGTATCCCGACATGGCTTGGAACCCAGCAGAATCGTATGGTTCTTCCGTATTCATTATAGGCCAACATGTTTAGGATATTACCAATTAGGGGTTCAGACGCGGAGTTAAGATTTAGAGATATGAGTGCGCTTAACAAATCGGTATATATGATAGCGTTCATCTGCTTGTCGCTGGTTATTTTTTCTACTGCCGTCCATATTGCAAAAACTTTGGCGGTAAACACTGAAGAAAAATTATTTATCCGAATGCTACTTTGCCAATTTTTTGTTACGATCCCAACACCTACGTATTCTTGTGTTTTAAAGCCGTCAGTGTAAAACTCCGTGTAATTTTTATATTTTTCTTGAATGGCTCGGAACTCTTGTATTATGTGTTCTTGTGGAATGTCTTTTTTCTTTAGATGTGTTAGTGTCCAGTCACATAGCTGTGAAAAGTTGTACCATGGTGGCAACCTTGGTGGCCTTTCAGCAACCTGCAGGGCCTCATGAGGGACATCGTAATTCTGACAGTATTCTTCGTGTCGTAAGATTAGTGGCCGAATCATGTTTGGTTTGTTTGTGTAGTGTATCCGTGATTTGCACTGTGTTACGATGCTGTAGCATATATGTTGTGGTGATGATCGAATTCGTAATACATAGGAAAGTGTAAGTAGTGCTCTGCGTTGCTGTAAGGACGGCTCATTGCAGTCAACATATAAACTTTGGACAGGCGATGTTCTGTACGCACCGCTCGCTAGTCGTAGGCCAAGATTATGAACTGGATCAAGTCGCTTAATGTAGGACTGCCTGGCTGCACCATAAACTACACTACCGTAGTCGAGAATGCTACGTACAAGAGATTGGTATATACGTAATAGACATGTTCGGTCAGATCCCCAGTGCTTGTGCGATAAAACCTTAATGATATTTAGTGCTTTATTTGCTTTTATCTTAGTTGAGTTAATGTGGGCAAGGAAATGCAGTTTTGTGTCAAAAGTTACTCCTAAAAATTTGTAGTCTTCTTTGACCGGCAGCGTTGTACCATACAATGTGAGAACTGGAGTGCAGTGTAGACCTCGCTTCTGGGAAAAGAGAACTATAACAGTTTTGTGTGTTGAAAACCGGAAACCATTTTTGTCGGCCCATTGTGTCAGATTATTTATCGTTAATTGTAGTTGTCTTTCGCAGGCGGGTAGATTTGAAGCGCAGCAAGAAACTTGCAAATCGTCGACATATAATGAGTGCATAACAGATGATGGGATAATTTTATTAATAGAGTTCATTTTGACTATGAAAAGTGTCGTGCTCAGAATGCACCCTTGTGATACGCCATTTTCTTGTGTAAATGTGCGTGAAAGTGTTGTGCCGAGACGTACTTGAAATGTTCTATTTGACATGAAATTGCATAGACAATTTAGCATTCTGCCGCGAATTCCCAGGTCAGCCAGGTCTCTTAGGATTCCATATCGCCACGTCGTATCATAGGCCTTTTCTAAATCGAAGAAAACCGTCAGACAATATTGCTTGTGTAGGAAGGTGTCACGTATTTCCTGTTCTAGTCGTACGAGATGGTCAATGGTGGAGCAACCCTTTTTGTATCCGCACTGGTGCATATCTATTAGGCGTCTTGTTTCAAGAATAAATGTGAGTCTTGTGTTTATGATGCTCTCATAGGATTTAACTAGACAGCTTGTTAATGCAATGGGTCTATAGCTACTAGGGGATGTTGCGGGTTTACCAGATTTTAGAAAGGGCACTACTATCGCATTTTTCCAATCTGTGGGCATTACCCCAGACTCCCATATCATATTGAAAAATTTAAGAAGTGTCCCTACCGATTTCTGAGGTAAGTGTGCTAGCATTGTGTAGTGGACACGGTCAAGACCTGTTGCTGTTTTTTTACCGGCAGAGAGAACTCTGTTCAATTCATGTATTGTGAGGGGGTTATTATACATTTCAGCTGAAGCCCCAGTGATGGGCAGTCTCCGTTTCTCCGCCGACTCTTTATATTTTAAGAATGAATTTGAATAGTTTGCCGAGCTGGAGATGTTGTAAAAGTGTTCCCGTAATGAGTTGGCTTGGTCCTGTAGTGTTGTATGTGTGCCTGGGCATGTAAGTAGTGGTATTGTGTAAGATGAGTACTCTCCTCTAAATTTCCTCACCTGATCCCACATTCGTTTTGATGTTACCGAACTATTCATTGAAGAGATGTATTTTTGCCATGATGATTTTTCAGCATGTCTACGAATGAACCGGGCTTTGGCTTTCGCTTGTTTGAAGGTTAACAGGTTGCTATAGGTGGGGTACCTTCGTAGGATTCCCCAGGCCTTATTTTGTGCTTTTTTAGCGTCAGCACACTCCTTCGTCCACCAGGGGTTTAGCTTTTTGTGCACAATACCTGATGACTGGGGTATGGCCTTTTCTGCCGCACGGATTATAACCTCAGGGATTTTTTTATTAAGTTTGTCAATACTTAGCTCTGGCGAAAAGACATCTTATAGTATCGCGTTCTCCATAAAGACCGGCCAGTCCGCGAGCTGTAATTTCCATCGACGTGGTTTAGTTACTAGGGTTTTTGGTGATGATAGGAGTTTGATGAGTGCGGATAAGTGGTCGCTGCCATATGACGTATCGAGAGCTTCCCATTTAAGGTCAGTAAAAAGTGAAGGTGAGCAAATAGCTAAGTCTAAACAACTAAAAGTGCGAGAAGTTGGTGAAAAGTAGGTCGGGGCGCCTGAATTTAAGAGACAGATGTCATTGGATAAGATAAAATCTTCAACCAACTGTCCTCTTTGGTCAGTTTTGACACTCCCCCATAGAGTACAATGAGCATTAAAATCCCCTACTAAAACAAATGGTTCTGGTAACTGATCTGTTAAATTTTCTAATTGTTTAGTAGTGAAGTGGGTGTAGGGTGGAATATACAGTGAGCAAATGGTGATGGTTTTGTAAGATAGCATGGTGACAGCTACGGCTTCTAAAGGTGTATTTAATTGGACGTTTCGGGTAGGAGTGCCGCCCTGCACGACTATAGCCACTCCACCTGATAGACGGGTGGAACATTCGCGGTCCTTTCGGACGACAGTGAAACCTTTGAGAATTTGACTATTTTTTGGACCGAGATTTGTTTCCTGAAGACATACAGCAACTGGTGAAAAAATGTTGATGATATCTTTGATGCCACCTAGATTGTGCATGAGACCTCTACAATTCCAATGAATAATAAAAGCCATTTTAAAATTAAAAGGTAAGAATTGGCACTACGGAAAGGATAAGAGGTGAGATGTTAGGTGACATGGATTTAAAAAGGCTTATACAAATGAGCGATAACCTTTAGGTTATCGCTTTCTTATTCTGATTGGTTATTGGGATTTTGTCCCTTTTACCGCGCTCAAGAGAGCACTTGTCCTTTGGTGTCAATGACACCGGGGTTTTCGCGTCGACCTCCATCGCTCTCTCTGAGGCGCTGGAGGACCGAGAGTTAGGCGCCGAGACACGTGTCTCGGGCCTTGGGGTTCGCTTGATCTTAGGGTCCTGCCGGACTGGTGTCTGCAGGGCGTTTGAGGAGGATGGAGCAGCGTCGGCTGCTTCCATCACGGGGGCGGGAGGGGTCACTGCGGGACCACTACGCGTGGGCTCGGAGGACTCCTGAAACCTCTGTGACGCTGCCCCCATCTGCGTCACATCGGCGTAACTTCTTCGCGGAAGGTACGATAGCCACTTCCTGGCTTCATAGAACGAGATTTTTTTTTTTACTGTTAGTGCAATTACTTCTTTTTCTTTTTTCCAGCAAGGGCAACTCCGTGAGTAAGCTGGATGATCGCCCTTGCAATTCACACATTTTGCGGGAGCATTGCAGTTATCAGAAGGATGGTCATTGGCACTACATTTTGCACATGTTTCTTTCCCTCTGCATGATTGTGATCCATGCCCAAACCTCTGGCACTTGAAACACCGCCTTGGGTTGGGTATGTACGGTCTGACGTTGATTTTCAGATATCCTGCGTCGAGTGAACTAGGGACAGTGCTACTACCAAATGTCAAAATCACATGTTTCGTCGGGATCTGTTGGTCATTTCGTCGTAGTGTTATTCTCTGAACCTTAATTACGTTTTGCTCCTGAAATCCTTCGAGTAGCTCTTCGTTGCTGAGGTTCAAGAAGTCTTCTTCAGATATAACTCCCCTGCTAGTGTTGAGTGAGCGGTGTGGAGAGATGGTTACTTTGATGTCACCGATATTGGTGAGTTCGGCGAGCTTTTCTAGTTGACTTTTCTGGGTCAGTTCAAGGAGGAGGTCTCCGCTAGCCATCTTTGAGGCCTTGTAACCTGATCCAATTGTGTTTGCTAGGCATTTGGATACTGTGAATGGTGACAGTTTTCTAACAGTGGTGTTGCCTTCACTATGAAGAACGTGGTATTTCGGTAATGTTTCTTCGCTAGGTTTTAAAAAGAACTGGAATGTTGCTTCGGTGCGACCTCTTTTCAGAGGCCGATCTGAAAGTCGCGGGAACACTTCTGCCATTGGATGGTTTCAAAATTCGGCGGCGGTGGTAGCCACCCACCATGGAGCCCAACAAGGGGACGCTGCAGGTTCAAAGAAACCTGCAGACGCCAGCTATACAGCGCCACTATAACCTAATGTATATACCCAAGGTTGAATATATCACACACGGTTAACCCTTGCCGCCAGGAATACGGAAGTAATAGGAAGTGAAGAGAAGACAGGAAAGATGGGAAAGTGGGAGAGAAAGACGAAGATTGCAGAGGGGGACAGGAAAAGGCGACTGCCAATTTCCTCCAGGTGGGTCAGCCTGGAGGTGCCGTCTATGCGAAGCCGAGGCCGAAGAGGTGTGTTGCCTCCGCCGGGGGGCCTTAAAGGTCCAAACACCCAGCTTCGGCTCAACCCCCAGGATCCCCTTTTCCCCAGACACGGCTAAGCCACGCATGGCTACACGCGGGAGGGTCCAACCCTCGTGTGCTCGGGTACGTGGTGTCGCAACACACCAAATGCCTGCTTGCGCAGACGCCCCTGCGGGGTGTGAACATTGTGATAAAACATCCCTAGTCCAGGCTGTAATGCTTCCATTTCCAATAATTGACTCCAATTTTGCAATTAGCTTGTTGTGACACACACAGCTGAATGCTTTGCTAAAATCTAGAAATATTATATCTGTTTGACCATGGTTGTCAATAGTCTGTGCTAGGTCATGTATAACTTCAGTCAATTGTGTAACTGTTGACATCCCGTGCCGAAATCCATACTGAATGGCTGTTAGTATGCCATTCTCTTCAAAATATGTTGTTAGGTGTTTTAAAATTATATGCTCTAGTATCTTGCACGATGTACTAGTTAGTGATATCGGTCTGTAGTTGGAAGGAGAGATTGTGTCACCTGATTTATGGATTGGTATTGTCTTTGCTTTTTTCCAGTCATCTGGCACACGTCCGGTTGAAACTGATATCCGATAGATAATGCCAAGATATTCTGCATATTGCTTTAAGAATTCGTTCGGGACGTCGTCAGGGCCACTAGATTTTTTCGTGTCTAATCCGAGTAGGAGGTTAAATATTCCTGAGTCAGTTGTGTTTAGTGAGTAGATGGTGAAACCTGCAGGAATTATTGGGAGGACAAATCCGTTATCTGCAGTAAATACCGATTGGAAGTACTTGTACGCATTAGCTTGAGAAACTTTTTCATCGTGGGGTCGTTCTGGCGTGATTACTTTGCATGCACGGAAGTGATTCCAAAATCTGTGTGGATTACTTTTTACGAAGTTAGGCAGGGTAGTATTAAAATATTCTTATCTCGAGTGGCTTAGTTTGACTTTAAGTTCTGCCTTGGCAGTAATCAATTTTGATGTCTGAATTGATTGATTTTTAGTCTTCTTCAAAGACCGACGTAACCTTTTCACTTTTCGTTTGGCATGAATTACCTCACGCGTTACCCATGGGTTGTATTTGCGCGATTTTTTTTTTTAACAGTATAAATTGTTCAATGCAGTCATGTATTACTGTCTTAAACTTAATCCAAACGGAATTTGCGTCTGCCGAAGGATTGCAAGCCATTTCCGCAAAATCCATGAATTCATGTGCCATGTACATCAAAACATTGGCATCGTCTGACTTCGCAGAGTCCATGACGGTGCTTTCTAAAGACCTTTTTGTATGCTAAACGACAGAGGTAGGTGACATATTGGAATATCATGGTCGGATATACCTTCAACAATACTTGTGTGTATTTTGTTTACAAAGAAGTGATCAGAGAGTAGTATTAGATCGAGTATATTACTTGCAGTACCATGTGAGTGTGTTGGTTGATCAACTACTTGTTGTAGGTTGAAGTTGAGCATTAAATCAATTAGTGCTTCTGAAGTACATGATGAGTATTGCATTTTCTTCCAGTTAATTTCTGGAAGGTTAAAGTCCCCCATGATGATAATTCTTAGGCTGTGAGCGTGGCACTGCAGAAACTCATGTATGTTCTTTATGAAGCTTTCGTCCGAGTCAGGACTTCGGTAAATGCAGCCTACAATTATGGCAGTGTTGTTACAGGTAATTCTGCAGAACACGGCCTCAGCATCCCTCCCATTTGGCAACGGTTCGTATGGGAGGGATTTCTTTATTAGCAGTGCCACGCCACCACCACGTGTCTGTCTGTCTTTTCGAATGGCGGAGTAATCGGGAGGCACAAATTCGTGATTTAAGACAGCCGAGGGAAGCCACGTTTCAGTTATCGCTACTATGTCTGCATTATGTTCAAAGAGTAGATTTTCAAGCGCGTCAGTCTTATTTAAAATGCTTCTCGCGCTGACATTCAATAACGTCAGTTCTTTGACTGCGCTTGGCTCCGCGTGATTGGACGCTTTGCTGCTACGTTTTTTTTAAGTAAAGCTCTCTCCTCTTTGTCCTCGTCCCAAGCGAAAACTTAGTCATTAATGTAAAGCTTGTCTAATGACAAAGAAACCCTGTCATGGTTTTCTCGGTTTTCCTTGGCACTATTCCACAGCAGTTTCCTGATTTCTCGAGTTCTTTCACAGAAGTCTTCCCCGATAGAGAAACCTGTGTTTATTAGCTTGTGCCCTTTTCCTAATATTATATATTTCTGTCTAGAATCCAGAAGCCTAAAGATTACTGGTCTTGTTTTGTTATGCGCTGGTTTACCGAGACGATGAACTCACTCTATAGCAATAGGCTGCAAGCCAAGTGTGTCCTGTATAATGGTCTTATTTACAGTTTGTTCTAGCTTTTCACTGTTTTCGCCTTCTGCTTCCGTCAGGCCGTATACTATTAGGTTTGACCGTCTACTCTGGTTTTCCAAGTCATCCATTTGTTTTTCCATTTTCCTTGCACTCTCATCAATGTCTTGTATTTGGCTTACGCATGAGGTTATCGTCGACTCCAGGCATGACAGAGCATCTAGTTTTTTATCTATACCGGCAAGCCGTCCTTCTTTAATTTCCTTGATATCGGCTGCAACTTCCTTCAACTGCTTTACGATTTGCGCTAGATCAGGACCTGGATTGCTCTCAATGTCTCCCGCTAGCAAAAGCAGCTCTTTTAACCATGTCACTGCGTTCACAAGCATACAACAAAGCTGCGGGCACGGCAGCAACAGCAAGAACAGATCACTAGAACGGACACAGTAGTCGTGTTGTCTTCTTACCTGCACGATGAAAACAAAAGGATTAGTGACCGTCATTCCGCCGGTGCCACCGTGCCCAGAGGACGCAATGCGAGGAGGCAGGCTACTTATAAGCGCGCTGTGAAGCGGCGCTGGCTGCTGGTGACGTAGTTCGTCACACGTGGGCCTAGCCGCAGATGGGGGCAAACACTTCCAAGGTGCTGAACACGTTATCTTCACCCAGTTAAATGTGACGAAGCTTGTGTCGCTTGCTTCCTTGGACGATGCCGCCGGTAGCATGCGTATGCCATCCAGGGATACGAAAAGACCGATGGAGAGCTGCATAATGAAAACAAATGGATTAGTGACCGTCATTCCGCCGGTGCCACCGTGCCCAGTGGACGCGATGCGAGGAGGCAGGCTACTTATAGGCGCCTGTGAAGCGGCGCTGGCTGCTGGTGACGTAGTTCGTCACACGTGGGCCTAGTCGCGGATGGGGGCAAACAGTTCCAAGGTGCTGAACACGTTATCTTCACCCCGTGAAACGTGACGAAGCTTGTGTCGCTTGCTTCCCTGGACGATGCTGCCGGTAGCATGCGTATGCCATCCAGGGATACGAAAAGACCAATGGAGAGCTGCAAGATGAAAACAAACAGATTAGTGACCGTCATTCCGCCGGTGCCACCGTGCCCAGTTCATGCAAAAGGATCATGCACGCCTGTGTCCGTGAGTTAAAGGATCGATAAAAACTCTGGGAATTACTTGCAATGCATAAAAAAAGAAAACTTAATTCATGCAAGTATCCATGCTCCTGTAAAAAACTGCAGTTCAGTAGAGACCCTACGGAGCTGGATCCGGCTCTATGGAAAAACAGCTAGCTCATGAGCCTCAAAGTAGGAGTTGAAAAGAACACTCTATTGCTGACATTACACCTCATTGTTAGTGCTTAATTTGTGGTTAGCCAGTGACAAAGGCACACCACTAAACATTCAGCCTTAATATGCAGCGCTTATGTGGCAAACAGGTGCGCAAAAGGTGAGAACGATGTTTTGAGATAAGGCAGCACTACCTTCACCTGTGTATTGAAATCATGTTTATTATTTGTGTAACGTCAGTGCAGTCATTAGCAAAAAATCTGATAGGATAAACTCATAAAAATTCTATCAGTTTTTTTCTATTGCATTATGAAACGATACAACTGATACACTGATAAAGTTCCTTTTAGTTCTATTCTGGGCCTATCTGTGCTATTTCGCTTGTACAAGTCTACTAGTGTATTCTTTTTATTAGTGTAATAGTGTATTCGTATTACTTTGCCAGATATACTGACGCAAAATAAGTTTGCACGTGTTGACACGGGACTCTTAAGGTGAGAACGACTAAGTTTGTGGTTCCGCGCGGGCTCTCCGAGGACCAGCCATTGCTAAAGGCAGACGTTTTTTGCCAATCTGTATTTTGTCAAACTGTTTTAGTTGTAATAGCTGGGTGATATTTCTGGTGGAGGTGCGGGGTACGGTCGATGTTAAGATCTCCGGAGCATACCCCAGACCTAAGCCCGGCGAGTAGTCCAGCCGAGCTTACCCCTGTGCACGTACGTGCCAGCCGACATTTCCAGGGACTCGGGCCACAGCACGGTCTGCTACCTGAACGAACTAGAATGATGAACCAACCACCTCCTGCCACTCCTGCAGCATCGCACGTTGTCGTCAATCACACCTGGAAGCCGAATCTGTTCCACGGAAGTGCTTCAAAGGACACCGATGACTGGCTTGACCATTTTGACCGGGTTGCCAACCTCAACGACTGGAACCACGAGCGTAAGCTACGCTACATGTACTCTGCTCTTGAGGATTCCGCAAAAACATGGTTTGAGAACCACGAGGCGACACTGACGTCATGGGAAGAATTTCGTAGGCAGTTCCTCAATGCCTTCGCCAGGGTGGACAGGAAGGAGAGGGCAGAGTTGGCGTTGGAGGCAAGAATTCAAGGCCCGAATGAGCGAGTGACGGCGTACGTAGAAGACATGAATCAGCTTTTCAGATGTGCGGACCCTTCTATGACTGAAACAAAGAAGGTGCGCCATCTCATGCGCGGCGTCAAAGAGGGAATCTTTGTTGGCCTCATTCGCAATCCGCCGACGACACTTGCAGAGTTCCATGACGAAGCTACTACTATGGAAAAGGCCCTTCAACAGCAGGCCAGGTAAAACAACTGCGACGCCATGATTTCAAGTGAGCTCTCTGCCGTTACCCTCGGTAACGACGTTGGCGCCTTGCGAGGTCTCATCAGGGCTGCCGTCAAGGAGGAACTGCAGAAGATGAAGACGACCACTGCCCCTGTGGAACAACTTTCCATTGCGGAAATGGTGCGCGCCGAGGTCCGACAGGCCGTCCATGTTCCTGGACAGTACGAGGCACCACAGCAGAGACCGCACGCCGAAATGAGTTATGCTGAAGCAGTACGCCATCCACCACCCTCAAGTGCGTGCAGCATGGTACACCCCACTCAACAAATGGACCTAAGCTTCAGGCCGCCTCGCAGCCCACCGCACATCGCTGAAGCAAGGACTAGGAAGAACGACGTCTGGTGCACAACAGACTACAAGCCCCTTTGTTTTCATTATGGCGAAGCCGGACACATCTACAGAATGTGTCCTTATCGTCATGTGGGGCTCCATGGGTTCTCGCCGAACGCACCTCATCTACGACCTAGAGAGATCTAGAGAGACCTAGAGAGAAATAGAGAGTTTCGTCGCAAATTGTCGCAATGTTGATCAGCGATGGCCAGAGCCCCGTTCGTCGTCTCCTGCTGGTTACAGGTCACAATCACCAAGCCAAGTCTTTACTCGCGGCGCACTGAGACGCCGCTCACCTAGCCCGGCGGGTCGGGAAAACTGAGTTCAGCGACCTCCGGAGGTGAGGCCGCTGACGATGACCATACGCAATATCTTCCACTACGACGAAAACAGAACGACGCAGACGTACAGACGGAGTCGAACACCTTACGAGAGGTAGTAACGTCGAACATTCCCGTCACCATAGATGATGAAGAAATAACGGCGTTAATCAACACTGTAGCGGACACCTCAGTTATGAGCATGGACCTTGCCTGCAAGCTGAAGAAAGTTTCTACCGAGTGGACTGGATAGCAGACTCGCACTGCAAGAGGCCATCTGCTAACCCCGGTAGGAAGATGCATAGCGCAAGTGAGCATTCGTGGGTTTACCTACCTCGGAGATTTCGTTATCCTCCCAAGCTGTTCGAGGGACCTAATTCTGGGAATGGACTTTCTGCAGGCTAATGGAGCTGTGATGAACTTACGAAAGTCGCGGGTAACGTTTTCGACGGCGCAGGCCTTAGCAGGGAGCAGCACTGATGACACGTATGTCAACACCTTGAGGATTGTTGACAAGAACATCACGGTGCCGCCAAGGAGCAGCCAAGTCGAATGCGACTTGCCATGCATTCGACGGCTATGAGGGTATTGCCGAGGCAAATATCCCGCTGCTGCTCGAAATGCACACCTGCATTGCCCGGGGCCTTGTTCGAATGCAGCATAAGTGCTCGCAAGTTTTGTTGACGAACTTCAGCCATGAGTATCAGCACGTCCCTCAAGGTACAGCTGTGGCATTCTTGAACGACATTGCTGACTTCTCCAATATCGGCACGTTACAAGTGACTTCACTGGATGCAACAACTCACGCCAGCCTGAATACCCGCGTCCACATTAATGCTGACTTAGCAAATGTACAGAAGGATCAGCTGCAGGGCCTACTGACAGAATTCTCCGGCTGTTTTTCCACGGAATCCAAAGTTCAGCGCACTTCCGTTACACAACACCGGATCGTTACAGAGGAGTTGGCGCGGCCTGTTCGTCAGCATTCGTATCGTGTGTCACCTATGGAGCGGGAGGCAATTAAGCATCAAGTTCAAGAAATGCTAAATGATGACGTCATCCAGCCGTCGACAAGTCCATGGGCATCGCCTGTCGTACTAGTAAAAAAGAAAGACAACACACTCCGCTTCTGCGTTGACTACAGACGGCTTAACCGAGTCACCAAACGTGACATTTATCCGCTGCCACGGATCGATGACGCTTTGGACCGTCTGCGTCATGCTAAGTTCTTGACTTCGTTAGACCTAAAGTCAGGCTACTAGCAAATCGAAGTGGACGAGCGTGACCGTGAAAAAACGGCCTTCGTGACTCCCTATGGGCTGTATGAATTCAAAGTGCTGCCTTTCGGTCTCTGTTCCGCTCCTGCTACGTTTCAACGAATTATGGACACTGTACTTGTTGGACTAAAGTGGAAGATGTGTCTAGTGTACCTAGATGACGTTCTGTTTTCCAGCATGTTCGATGAACATCTCGCCCGGCTACGAAGTGTCCTTACCGCAATACGCAAGGCCAACCTCACCATCAAGCCTGAAAAATGTTACTTTGGCTTCCAGGAACTCAAGTTTCCAGGCCACGTGGTCAGCTCCCAAGGATTATGACCAGACCCAGAAAAACTCGCTGCCGTTGCCGAGTTTCCTCGTCCTAAAGACAAAACGTCTGTTCAGCGGTTCCTGGGCCTCTCCGCTTACTACCGTCATTTTGTTGAAGGCTTCTCAAGGATTGCTGAACCGCTCCCGAGACTGACGCGACAAGATGTGCCCTTTGCGTGGACGGAAGACCAAGAGCAGGCCTTCACCGAATTGCGTAAATGCCTTCAATCCGCTCCAGTGCTGGCGCATTTTGATGACACCGCGGCAACTGAAATACACACCGACGCCAGCAACGTAGGACTCGGGGCCATTCTGGTTCAATGGCAAGATGGCGCAGAACGTGTAATTGCGTACGCGAGTCGTAGTCTGACAAAAGCAGAAGCTAATTATTCAACGACCGAAAAAGAATGCTTAGCAGTCGTGTGGGTCATCAGCAAGTTCCGACCCTACTTATACGGCCGGCCATTTCGAGCGATCAGCGATCACCACTCACTTTGCTGGCTTGCCAATCTACAAGACCCGTCAGGTCGCCTCGCTCGTTGGAGCCTCCGCCTTCAGGAATACGACGTAACTGTTGTCTACAGATCCGGCTATAAGCATAGCGACGCTGACTGCTTGTCACGTTCTCCTATTCCCTTGACATCCTCCGACTTGGAGCTAGATTTGCCGTTTCTTGGTGTCGTCGACGTGGTGTGCATGGCCGACTATCAACGTGCAGACTCTGAGCTGCTTCCAGTCATCCGATATCTCGAGGGAGCTGACGTTGCTGTCCCACGCCCACTTTCACGAGCATTGACGTCGTACTGCCTGCGAAACGATGTCCTGTACAAGAAAAATTTCGAGAACAGCCAGGAAACGTTCTTTCTCGTAGTTCCGACGGCACTGCGCGAGGAAGTTTTACAGGCATGTCACGACGATCCCTGTGCCAGCCACTTAGGCTTCGCGAGGACTTTAGTGCGCATACGGCAAAAATACTATTGGCCACACCTATTTTCCTCGGTTCAGTGCTATGTGCGAACGTGCCGTGACTGTCAGAGGCATAAAGTTCCACCCGTCAAGCCTGCCGGCCTCCTTCAGCCTTTGGATCTGCCTCCGGCGCCGTTCCAGCAAGTGGGAATGGACCTTGTTGGGCTGTTCCCCATGTCATCCTTGCAAAATAAGTGGATAATCGTGGCAACTGACTATTTTACTCACTATGCGGAGACGAAAGCTATGCCGAGGGGAACTGCTGCTGAAGTTGCCAGCTTCTTCATCCACATCGTGCTTTGCCGCGGTGCACCCGCTGTACTCATTACTGACCGCGGTGCAGCGTTTACAGCGGAGTTATTGCAACAAGTTGTCACACTGACACACACCAACCACCGAATGACCACAGCCTATCATCCCCAAACTAATGGCTTAACAGAGCGCCTAAACAGAACATTAGCCGACATGCTCTCGATGTACATTGATGTGGAACACAAAACATGGGATGAAATTTTGCCATACGTCACGTTTGCTTACAATATTGCTGTGCAGGAGACCACCGAGTTTACACCATTCAAGCTTGTTTACGGACGTCGCGTTACAACCCCCTTAGACACCATGCTCCTGGTAGACCACGAAACCACAACGAATGACACCACCAAAGATTTCGTCGAGAAAGCCGAGGAAGCTCGCCAGCTTGCTAGGAATCGCATCCGCACCCAGCAGAATACCGACGCCTACCGGTACAACCGGACCCGATGGAATGTCCAGTACTTACCAGGCGACCGCGTGTGGGTGTGGACACCTATCCGACACCGTGGGCTCTCAGAGAAATTGTTGCGCCGCTACTTCGGCCCCTACGAAGTTGTACGCCGCCTCAGTGATGTGAACTACAAGGTGGTGCCTCAAAGCTCTGATGCTGGTTCGAACCGACGCCGTCCCCGTGCTGAAGTCGTCCAAGTAGTACGGATGAAGCCGTACTACGCACGCCAGGCCTAAGCAACCCTCACAAACCACTTCAGCATTGTGTACATTCCTGTATGTTTTTTTTTGTCTTTTCATGTTGGCACTCTTGCCCATAGTGCGCGCCCGCTGCCCTTGAAGCGACCGGGCCGGTCGCTTTTGAGAGGGGAGCAATGACGCGAAATAAGTCTGCACGTGTTGACAAGGGACCTTTAAGCTGAGAACGACGAAGTTAGTGGTTGCGCGCAGGCTCTCCGAGTACCAGTCATCGCTAAAGGCAGACGTTTTTTGCCAATCTGTATTTTGCGAAACTGTTTTAGTTGTTATAGCTCGGTGACAATATAGTCTATCAGTATCTATGTGTATTGTATAGGTGTAATGTGCTTCAAGAAGAAGCAAGCTTCCCCGATTGCATAAAAAATGAGTCAAAAATAATGTATTTACATTATCACAAAAGAAAATATATATAAATCAAATATGAAGCCCAGGATTTGCAAAGGAAAGATTATTGGAACAAACCTAAACAACAAATATACACCATACAACAGCTTAAAAAGAATAAAAATGTGATCACATTTAAAAGAGAAGATATGTTTACATTGGTTCACAACAAACTTTAGCCTCTTTAAACAGGAGGTTGTTGGCAATCAAGCTACCGAATTGGTTCACATGTACACCATGAAGATTATCAGACTTCACAATCTCGAAAGCTAGTGAATGGAAGTGGTCGGTTCTTCATTATTCATTACCATGCCTTCTTGGCTGTTTGCCAGATAAGCATGTCAGACATTTCAGTTTGCTTGTGGAGGGCATCTACATACTTATACTGTCACTTCATATGACATAATGAGATCATCTGATCTTTCAGAGTTTGTTGTGAGAACACAGTTTTTGTATGAATTGGGTGCAATGACATACAATGTACACCAAATTCTGCACCTTCCTAAAAGTGTGGCTAAACTAGGACCTCTTTGGTCACATTCTTCATTTGTACTTGAAGGCAGAAATTGACTTCTTGTGAAACTGGTCAGCAGAGCTAATGGTGTTCCTTTATAAACATTGGAATGTTATGTACTTGCTCGAAAAAGACAGGCAGCTAAAGCTAGTTTAAATCTTTCACCAGAGGCAGTCAGTTTTCTTGGTGTGCAGGAGAGGAGAGCTGGTCAGCAGACAGTTTTGTTAGGAACTGGAAAGCTGTGCCTGAACTTGGATAAAAGTGAAAAACAGGCTGTAGTCCACAACCGTGGCTGTGACTCAGCAAAAGTCGCTGAATATTACCGAATGGTCATTAACCAACGAACATTCTACTCTCTCCAGTACAATCGGACTACAAAGACTAACAACAGTGCATTTGTCAGCTTCCCAGGTGTGTTTTGTAGAATTCTTACTGGAGTGAATTCTTGTGTAATTCCGCAATGCCAGAAACAATTTCCTGTTGAGATTCTCCATGCAAAGCACCTTTCAGTCTGCATCAGAAGAGAGGAGCCACTAGCTTATGTAACACCCAGTGAAGTTATGCGCCTTCGTGTGTTTATGAAAATAGACAATATTTCTGTATCGACGATACCAAACCTTTATGAAAGAGGCTAATTCCCATGCTCAAGACATGGTAACGATGAACAGTATGTCTTCAGCCATGGTACATGAATGTCTGGTAATAAAAGGTTATAGCTTTCAAAAACAGAAGTTGGTAACAGTGCACCACGCTTTACGGCATTCTGTAAGAATCAGCTTTTTGATGTTTGAATATATTAAGCAAGCCAGAGCCATGAAAATTCTAGAGCTTTTATTTTTCTTGCGGTAGCTTCTTGTTTTCCTAATAAAACAGCTAGCCCAATTTTCCACTCTTCATTATTGTACTCTTGTTGAGTAAGTGCTTGGGGAATTGCATGGTCCACATGCTGGCAATAGTGATGCAGCTGCTGATGAACAGTCGTGGTAGCCAAAACATGACAATATTTTACAAGACTTATGCATGGTTTTGGGTCGGTGTCCTTACATGTAGCGAAGGACCCTGCTTAACCAAGTGACTGCCTTGAGTGGGTGATCCCAGTGAACAAACAGTGCTTCATTAGCAGATGGCAAAGAGGTAAAGCTTCTCAGTCTGTATGCAGAGGCTTGTAAAGCAACTGAATAATGCCTTAAGTAAGCAGTTGTGCTACTTGATACAAGAGCATCACTTTCACACCATGCATCTGTATTTCTCAATTTATTTTCTCTTTTGACTCAATGTAGCTAGTGCAAGTTTATCCATTAACTGTGGCGGCATGGCCAAGACACTGTCTTTTTTCTAAGCGAAAAAAGCAAACTAAAATTTTATTTTAACAATGTATTACGGTTTGAATCAAAGACTCCAAACACTATATATGAAGCCTGCTGCTGATAGTCTTCTTTGCTGTTGCATGCTGAAGGCTACACAGGTTAAATTGCTCTTACACATTTCGACGTGTGGTGGTTGATCTAGCACCTAGTGCAGAATTGTGTCTTCTGATTTTGCAAATGTGAGCTTGATGTTTGGCTGTTTTTGTCTATGAATATGTGGTTTTAAAAATGGTAAATCCATGTTCTTACTTGAAAAAGTTCCCAGATCTGTACTCACTTTTGCTCAAATAATATTGCTGTATTGTCATGTTCTGATGTGTTACTGTAGATCTTGTACCAATAGCGATGCTTGTCCTGTTTCCTTGCTTCCTGTCAGTGTGCCATGCCAGTTTGTTCTTTTTGCACAAGCTCACTTGTGTTCTGTCACATATCACAATGCTTTTGGAACAAATGCAAAAGTGCATGATCTTGAGAAAATAGCTTCATATGAAGTTGGAATATGATAAAAACATTTCTTTTTTCCCGCGCATGATTTCAGAATGGAACGCATTACCTGCCATATTTGTCGACTGTCCAACAGTTTAATCCTTTTTTTCTGCACTTTGTAAATAAACCATAGCATTCATCCCTCGTTTTTACCAGTCAAATCACGATTGTCAAAAGGTTTCTCTTATGTTGTTTGTTATGCAGATTTTTGTTCAGTGTCTGTTATCTTGTTTTACCTTATTTCATACTTGTTTTTTTGTTCCAAATGCCTACTCCTGCCTAAGGCCTGGTAACAAGGCTGGCAGTACTTGTAAAATAAATAAATAAATAAATAAATAAATAAATAAAATAAACACGTGCCAATTAGACATGGCGTTCTATGCAGCATATGTGAGCACAAATGGGCATGGTGATGTTGGTACTTCAGTCTTGTGTTTTTTCCTCTAATTTGTTTGTTTAAATGTGAATAAAGTTGCTTGCTTATTCTTTAGATAATGGAGTGTAAAATAAACTCTAGTCATGTTGGTAGTGATGTCGCTTGTATTTTGTCCTTGTTCCTTTGTGGATGCATGTGTTAGCACTGTTATAATTTTCAAATCAAGTATGCACCAACTAGCCCAGAAAGAAGTTTTAATGAAATCACGTAGGTAGTGTCTAAGTTATGGCATTCACAAACTTAGCCTGACAAGTTAGAGTTGCAGTTAGTATCTACAGTCTTAAAAGTGCTTTGTTTTGCCTTTGTAAGTAAACTTTATTGCAGGAGTAATCCTGTTTTTGGATATGCATTAAATGTTACACATCCGTCTCGCAAAATTTATAAATGTAATTTTGTATTAAAAGAACTGGAACAGGCCTGCTACAAAAATGAACTGATACTTTTCTCATGCAACTTCCCCAATGTAGTTTCACAGACAAACTAACACTGCTGTGCTTTGAAAACGTGTGCTATAATTTATGTTGAAACATGTTTAAGGTAATATATCTGCATACAAGCCGTAAAAAGTTTTGATAATTGCACAGTTTACACAGTTCATTTTTATTATTTATCAATGACATGACGCATGACATTACAGTTCCCATCAGACTCTTCGCAGATGATTGCGTATTATATAACCGTATCGCATCACCTGCCAATCAGACGGATTTAAATTCAAATTTGCAAAAGGTAAAACACTGGTGTGACAGCTGGCAAATGGTTCTGAACTCTGAGAAAACGGTTTACATGTCTATCACTGGAAAACAAAGTATTTTTGATTACAATTATTCCATTGATGGTGTCGTGTTAAAAAGAGTGTCAACATTTAAATACTTGGGTTTAAAGCTTACCTCGGATATGCGTTGGAATGAACATGTTGATTACGTATCTACCAAGGCCCAGAAAGCCTTGTGGTGGCTTAGAAGAAATCTGTATAATGCTACCCCTGAAGTAAAATGCTTGGCATATAAAACATTGATTCGACCAGTTATGGAGTATGCAAAAATTGTGTGTGACCCATACACTTCGTCTAATCAGTCTAAGCTGGATCAAATTCAGCGGCTTGCTGCACGGTTTATTTTTAACAAAAATCGTCGTTCCCACCCTCCTACCCAGTTATGTGAACTTGCTGAACTTCCTTCTCTAAAGTCTAGAACTGAGTATGACCGTTTCAAGTTTCTTTTTCTTATTATTCATGGCCATGTTAAAATTGATAAAGATGACTATTTTCACTTCTCTCCTAGTAACTATTTTCGCCATCGCCACAGTATGTATATCCCTCCTCCAATTACTCCCAATGATTGTTTTAAATACAGCTTCTTTCCGAGAGCACTAAAACAATGGAATCTATTATCAGACTCAATAGTAAGGACGTCATTTATACGCGATTTTCTTGAAAATGTCAAAAGCACATGTGTACGCATACCATAACTTGGCCTAATGGTTATACTGTACACCAGGGTATTGTATTACATGCTGTATTTGCCATGGTGCTACTATCAGTGCATTCCCCAAAATGTACTTTATTTTTCTTTATCGTGTAAATATCTTTTTGCTTGTATTGTGACCTACCACTCCTGTAATAGCCCAAAGTTGGGCTGACACTATTAATAAATGAAAATGAAAAAAAAAATGTGATACCCTAATATCGCAACTGTTTTTGTTATTCTGTTCACGTGGCAGGCAATATGTTCAGGCTTGTGTATTCAGTTAATTTTAAGAACATCTCTTCAGGCGTGTGGGCACCAGGGTGTGTGCTATTTCTAACATGCTTTATCAGTGCCTCAATTAGATTTCAGTATGTTGTATGATGATCTTTATCTGGGTTTAAAAGACTGATACATCATCCTATTTGGTATTGTAGGCAGCACAGTGAGATCTATGTCTGCCCTGTGTACCATCTCATGGTTTTGAAACAGTGGCATCTGCTTTAAAGTACACATCAATACAAAATTGAGCTGCTTGGAGGCCCGGATGTGTTGGTGAAAGAAATGAAATGAAGCCAAGTTGGATAGATGTGTCTTAGCTCTACTGCCTACCAGTTTGGTAAAGAGTTCTATGGGCCAAGTAGGAATATATTGTCACGTGGTGGTGATGTAGAAGAACACAGTAGCAATACTGTGAGCAACAAAACTAACTTTTATTGGGCGAACCTATGCCCACAAGACAGGTTACACTTACAGCACAATGATAGCGGCAAACACGGTCGGCAATCGTGGAAAATCTGATCAGCAGGTCAAGCGCGTCGGCTTTTATAGATCAATTGTCGAATGTTCCAGACTAATCGCTGAAACCCGCGCGCCTTCCACAAAGTTCTACATTATTCGTGTCGCACACACATGCAATCAGATTACACAGGTTTCAGTCACACACAGTGGATGGAACCATCGATAACATTCCAGAAACTTCCCACACATGCAAGCGTGTCCTGCGCTGTGCCATAACATTTGTTAGGTGGTGAAATGTGTCGCCCGATAAAGACAAGTACACGTGGACCACTTCAGATCGTGCACGGTGCCACTGTGAATGCGAAATGCCGTCTGGCACGACCTCATAGTCCAGAGCGCCAATACGTTGGATGACCTTGTAAGGTCCGAAATAGCGTCGGAGTAGTTTCTCACCGAGTCCTCGTCAGCATATCGGGGTCTATACCCAAACACGGTCGCCAGGCTGGTACTCGACACACCGTCGTCGGAGGTTGTAGTGTCGGCTGTCGGTCCTCTGCTGGTTCTAGATCTGCAGGCGGGCGAGCTGTTGGGCTTCTTCGGTGCGCTGGAGATAGATGGTGACGTCAAGATTGTCCTCGTCAGTGAAGTGCGGCAGCATGGCATCGAGCATCGTCATCGGGTTCCTGCCGTAGACCAGCCTAAATGGCGTGATCTGTGTTGTTTCTTGCACCGCCGTGTTGTAAGCGAATGTTACGTACGGCAGGACCGCATCCCACGTCTTGTGCTCGACATCGAAATACATCGCTAGCAGGTCGGCGAGGGTCTTGTTCAGGCGCTCCGTGAGACCATTCGTCTGCGGATGGTAGGCAGTTTTCCTCCTGTGACTTGTCTGGCTGTATTGCAGAATGGCTTGCGTGAGCTCTGCTGTAAAAGCTGTTCCTCTGTCGGTGATGAGGACTTCTGGAGCACCATGTCGCAGCACGATGTTCTCGACGAAAAATTTCGCCACTTCGGCTGCGCTGCCTTTCGGCAGAGCTTTAGTTTAAGCGAAGCGGGTGAGATAGTCCGTCGCCACGACAATCCACTTATTTCCGGAAGCTGATGTCGGAAACGGTCCCAACAAGTCCATCCTGATCTGCTGAAAAGGGCGGTAAGGAGGCTTGATTGGCTGTAGTAATCCCACTGGCCTGGTCGGTGGTGTCTTGCGTCGCTGATAGTCTCGGCATGTCCTGACGTAACGGGTGACATCGGCGGTTAGGTACGGCCAGTAATACCTTTCTTGTATCCTCGATAGCGGCCGGGAGAAACCGAGGTGCCCAGCGGTCAGATCGTTACATAGGGCGTGCAGCACTTCTGGACGCAGTGCCGACGGAACAACAAGACGGTAGATAGCGCGGACTGGTGAGAAGTTCTCCTTCACAAGTAGGTTGTTTTGAAGCGTGAACGAAGACAATCCACGCTTAAATGCCCTAGGGACAACGTCGGTGTGCCCTTCCAAATACTCGACTAGGGCTTTCAGCTCCGGGTCCCCTCGTTGTTGTTCGACGAAGTCTTCTGCGCTTATTATTCCAAGGAAGGCGTCGTCATCTTCGTCATCTTGCGGCGGTGGGTCAATGGGGGCACGTGATAGGCAATCGGCATCTGAGTGTCTTCATCCGGACTTGTATGTTACAGTGATGACATATTCTTGTAGTCTGAGGCTCCACCGTGCCAGCCACCTGAAGGGTCCTTTAAGTTAGCTAGCCAACACAACGCTTGATGGTTGCTGATCACTTTGAATGGCCTGCCATATAGGTAAGGGCGAAATTTTGCTGTAGTCCAAACGATGGCGAGGCATTCCTTTTCTGATATAGAATAATTGCCTACCGCTTTTAACAACGACCGGCTAGCATAAACTATCACGTGTTCATGTCCATATTTTCTCTGGACTAGGACGGCACCGAGGCCCAGGCTACTGGCGTCAGTGTGTATTTTTGTATCGGCGTGCTCATCGAAGTGCGCAAGTATGGGCGGCGACTGCATGCGTCGTTTGAGTTCTTGAAATGCGTCGGCCTGCAGCGTTTCTCACTTGAACTCGACGTCACATTTAGTTAGCTGTGTCAGCGACTCAACAATGTGTGAAAAGTCCTTGACAAATTGCCTGTAGTAGACACACATGCCAAGAAATCTACGCACTGCCTTCTTGTTGATGGGCTGCGGGAACTTTGCGATGGCAGCTGTCTTCTGCGGGTCGGGGCAGACTCCAGACTTGCCGATGACGTGGCCTAGGAACAGAAGCTCATCGTAAGCGAAGCGGCACTTTTCTGGCTTCAGAGTGAGCCCTGATGACTTGATGGCCTCGAGTACTGTTGCAAGCCGCCTAAGGTGGCTTGCCTACTGTTGCAAGCCGCCTAAGACAATAACGTCATCCATGTAAACGAGACAGGTCTGCCAGTTCAATCCCGCTAAAACCGTGTCCATCACGCACTGGAATGTTGCAGGCGCCGAGCACAGTCCAAGTGGCATAACCTTGAACTCATAGAGGCCGTCTGGGGTGATGAAGGCGGTCTTGCGATCTTTTTCGACGACTTCTATTTGCCAATAGCCAGACTTGAGGACCATCGACGAGAAGTATTTAGCATTGGAGAGCCGATCCAATGCGTCATCTATCCGTGGGAGGGGGTATACGTCCTTCTTTGTGATCTTGTTCAGTCGACGATAATCGACGCAGAAACGTAGGGTTCCGTCTTTTTTCTTTACCAGGACAACAGGGGATGGATTGCTGGATGATGTTGTCGCGCAGCATTTCGTCGACTTGTTCTCTTATAGCTTCACGTTCTCATGGGGAAACTCGGTAAGGGCTCTAGCGGAGTGGTCGAGCGCACTCCTCGGTGATTATGCAATGCTTGGCGACTGGCGTTTGTCGAATCCTCGATGATGTCGAAAAGCAGCCTTTGTATCGTCGGAGCAGACTTCTGAGCTGCTGTTGCTTAATCACGGGGAGAGAGAGAGAGAGAGAAAACATTTATTTATCATGAGTTTGGGCGACTTCCTCACTGGGTGGAGCCCTTAGTTCAGGGCCCCATTGGCTCGCGCCACTCCGCGTGCCCGCCGGATCAGCCGTCGCTGCTCTTGCGGGTCTGAGCTGGTCAGCGCAGTCTCCCAGGAGGAAGGGGAAGGTGAAGGAATAGGGGAGTAGCCCGGAGGGTGTGGGCACTCCCAGGTGCAATGATATACTGTGGGCTTTGCTCCACAATAGGGACAGTATGAGGGATATTGTGTGGGGTGGAAGAGGTGAAGATAAAAGAGGCAGGGAAAGGAATTAGTTTGAAGCTGTCGCCATGCGACGGCATCTTCTCGATTAAGGGAATTATGTGGTGGAGGGAAGTGTCTCCTGGTATCTCTGTAATATTGTAGAGTTTCAGTGTAGTTCAGTGGTTTTGTCGGTGCGTCGTCTGGGTTGGACAACTCTTCCAATGGCGCCCGGTTAGAAAGCTCTCGGGCTACCGCATTAGCGCGTTCATTACCATGGAGAGAGGCGTGTCCAGGTGTCCAGACGATACGCACCCTGTGTAACGCTGTGGGGTGTAATGATGTAAGGATGCGGTGTGTGTAGGGTGTCACCCTCTTTTGTGCCAAAGTCCTGCAGGCGGTCTGAGAATCAGTGACCACTGTGATAGGTCCATCCGGCGCCGGCATGGTGAAGCGTGTATGATGGCTAGGGCAATAGCAGCCTCTTCCGCCGTGCCACTATCCACAGTGTTGAGCGTGGCCGAAGCTCTCAGAATATTTGCAATGTCTAGTACGACTAGACATAGGGCACGTTTTTGTGGGTAGCGGGCCACGTCGGTGTATAGGACTGGAGTGTTTGATTTGTCATCGCCAAATAGGCGAGCCAGGGCTTGTGCTCTTGCCTTTCGCCGACCTTTATAACGGTCAGGGTGCATATTCCGGGGAATTGGGGCCACGTGAATTTTGTTGCGAATGCTAAGCGGAAGGAGTTTGCGGTTTTCCTTTTGTAATTTTCTTGGTATTTGGTATCCTAGCCGGGATAGAATGTGGCACCCTTGCATTGTTCGTTGCAGACGTTGTAATTGGCTGTTAAAATGAGCTTCAACTAGTTCGCGGATGGTGTTGTGCACCCCCAGTCGTAGTAGTAGCTGCGTGGACGCATGTTGGGGTAGTCCCAGCGCTGCCTTTAGTGCCGTACAGAGGAGGGTGTCCATCTGGTGCATCTCAGTCTGAGTCAGATTATGATAGGGGAGGTGGTAGGTTAATCGGCTAATTATGAGGGCTTGCACGATTCGGAGTGCGTCTTTTTCTTTCAGTCCTTGTCGGCGGTTTGTAATGCGCTTTATCATGTGCGTTATTTGGGTAACTTGTTGGCGGAGCACGTGTAGGGTATGTGTGGCCTACCTGTTGTGTTGTATGTGAAGTCCTAGTACACGTAGTCTGTCTACCCTTGGAATAACGTTGCCATTGAGATGCAATGTGATGGCTGGTGGAATATCGACCTTGTTCCGTTTTTTGAATACAAGCAGGAGCTCCGACTGCGCATGTGAGTCCTCCGGCTGTCGCATACTCTTGAACTATATTTACGGCTTCCTGTAGTGCATCTTGAATGGCACCGTCTGACCCTGTGGTCACCCAGATTGTAATATCATTGGCGTACAGGGCGTGCTGCACGTTCGGAAGTTTGTCGAGGAGCAGTGGTAGCTTTGCCATCGCCACGTTGAACAGGGTGGTTGAGAGAACCGAACCCTGGGGAGTCCCTCTGCCGGAATGTTTTATGATATCCGACCTAATATCACCTAGGCCAATGGTGGCTGTTCAGTCAAATAAAAATGCTCGGACATAATCATAGATGCGTTTTCCGCATCGGGAGAATGCAAGGTTCTTTATAATGAGGTCATGTGAGACGTTATCGAAGGCTCCTTTGAGGTCCAACGCCAGAATGGCTCTTGTTTGAGCTTTACTTGGACCATCCACAACATCCTCCTTAAGTTGTAGGAGTATGTCCTGCGCAGACAGACCTGGTCGATAGCCGAATAAGGTATTGGGAAAGAATTGGTTCGCTTCAAGGTGAGGCTGGAGGCGATTTAGAACTACGTCCTCGAAGAGTTTGCCAATACACGAAGTCAAGGAAATGGGTCTGAGATTTTGGAGGGACAGCAGTTTCCCGGGTTTCGGAATTAAGGTGATATCGGCTTGTCGCCATTCCTGTGGAAGCGTTCCGTTTTGCCAATTGTCGTTGTAGTATGCAGTGAGTTGCCGTATGGCCTGGTCGTCGAATGTTGAATGTTCAAATCGTCGAATGTTCCACACTAATCGCTGGGACCCGCGCGCCTTCCACAAAGTTCTACATTATTCGTGTTGCGCACACATGCAATCACATTACACAAGTTTCGGTCACAGACAGTGGACGGAACCATCGATAACATTCCAGAAACTTCCCACACATGCAAGCGCGTCCTGCGCTGTGCCATAACATTTGTTAGGTGGCGAAACGTGTCGCCCGATAAAGACAAGTACACGTGTCAATATATCACTCATAGAAGGATCTGTACAACCTACAAATATTCCTGACTTGTAGAAATTTCTATCAATTTTTTTGCTAGGACTTACTTTTTTAAATCTAACGTTTACTGCAGCTTACAGCTTCTGTCAGTGAGTGTGCTTCTTTACTAAAAAAAGCCTTTGAGCTATCAAATAAAGTTGCCATTTTGTAGTTCCACAAGTTTTCCTCTGATCTTTTAGTTTTTTCTGAATCTGGAATATCTGGCAGAATGCATGTGTATGAGAGTTTGTCCTCCATCAGATTTCATGGTACATTTCACATTGAGATAGCCAATACACTTCCAGGATAACAGGATAATACATGTGGTTCAGCACAGATGGGCACTGCGAAATCGGCTATTTTTATGAGACACCTAACTCCTTCTTGTGCTTGCTCTAGCTACTAGTGCATTATCCATCAGCTACTGCATTTGTTTCTGTGCACATGTATCTCTGTGCACTGGCAAGGGCCAGAACAATTCATGTGGTACTCACAGTTGCCACAAACACTTGGTGCGTCGCAGACCAGTGTGAGTAAAAGTAGGACATGATGGCAATTGCTTTCTTTCATTCCATACAGCCCTGTGATTGGCAGGCATATTTCTACTGTATCAAAGCACTTAGCCAAAGCAGTGAAGTTGGCATGCGAGTTCCTGGTGTTAGTTCCTCCTGAGTCGGGGCTCCCCTTATGTGCCAATAAAGCTGGAAGCAGTCTCCCTGCCTAGTGTAACATTCTGGGTGACATACTATTTTTTAGTATTCTTCATTACTGTAGAAAAGTGAATTTCTCCACATTGTAGAATAATCCTATACCTTTACTTTGATAGGTCACTGTGTAAAAGCAAAAGCTCTTGAACCAAAAAATATTTATCGCACAAATGTTAACGAGCTTAAATAGGCAATGCAGTGTACTTGATTTTTACAATGCTCAACCCCAGTGGTGGTATGCTTTCACTATAACATGCACTAACTGAACAGCACACTCAAGCGAGGAAATGGCTAGCACACCAGTTATGTAAAGTTTCGCGCTACTTGAAAACTTGGGACACTTTATGTATGGGATGGCTGGTGGCATCCCAACTCATCATATCGTCCTTGAAGTGGCAACAATGATGCTATATATGTATACAAGAAGAGCAGATTGATTGGACTGTGGTGCTTTAGATGCACCTATCTTGAAGCACACAGATGTCTTTGTACGTCACCTGTGTTGATATGAAGCCACTGCAGCTGGTGAGCAATATGCATGCACATGGCACTGGCTTCGTCCCTTTGGGAAGCCATCCTATTGCACAATGTAGTGAAGGGAAGGCCTTTAAAGCAATATCTGTATTTGGGTTTTTATTTACCTTTCACCTACTGTAGCTAACAGAAATGGAGACTTCTGGTAAGCCAGATGCCTGTGAACATTGCAAGACAGTGTCAGGCAACCTTCCACAATCCTCAGCATAAAACTGTAGAAAACTGCTTTCTGGTTTGTATACATGAAATCAACAGGAAAGCAGGCTGGACAGACTAAAGGCCTTTTTGATATGTTATAAAAACTGTGTGATATTTTAATAAATTTTCCAGTTGGCAGTACAGTGCACATCCTGTTGTGTGAGTTTTCAATGATTGCTCTCTTCGTCTTCTTCGCGCTGCTTCAAGTTTTACTCGTTCACTGAAGTGGCGGCACAAACCCTGTGGCCCATGCCCACTAATGCAAATTGGTGTCAGAAGCATTTTTATTTATTCATTCATTTGAGTACCTTAAGGCCCATTAGGGCATTACATAGGGGGGACGAAAAAGGTCAAACGTAAGTGCAATGTGTACAATGCAAATAATACAGGAAGACATAGGAGCAATAAAAAAAATCGATTTAGACGTCGGACAGAAACAAACACAACAGAAAAAAAAGAAAAGAAAGAAAGAAAATAAAAACGGTTCATACATTATTTGGTAGCATGAAGGCCTGTCGGTATACGTATTAGGCATATCACTGCTCGTACTGTAACAGGAGATACCGGATGCCCGATATTGTGTCCCGTGGCAATAGCCCCTTCCCAATCTTGTTATGCTTCACTGCAATACTTTTGATATGCTTCACCAAGTAACATTTCTGTAAAAAGGCGAAGCTGACTTTCGGGAACCGAAATTATGCAACGCACCGTGCTTTCCAAGCTTCTAAGCCAATCGCGAGGACCACAAAGGCGGAGTCCGTGCCATTGCTGACAGCAGCGAATTCTTTCAATAAATAACACAGAATCCAACGGCAAGAAGCTTAATAGCGAACGTCGAAGCAGCTAGGCCTAGCGTTGCCGCCATGGTGGCCACGGCTGCCAGCGGATCTACGTGCGAGAGCGCCGGTTCGAGGCGGCAAGGTAATCAAAATGGCAGCGGTGGTGACTTTGAATAATTCCGTTTCGGACCTGCGGTCACAGCAAAGCCTCCGACAAATCGGATGGCGAAGAGGTCTAGTTCTTACGTCCGAAATTTCAGACGTTCTGATACATTGACTCTACGGGGTACGAGGTGGGGCCGCGAAGCCGTCCAAATGATCGGGAATCCTAAAAGTCGGTCGTTGACTGTATACTGGCAACTCCTCCAGCCTACGACAGGGCGTCAAAGACGATTAATTACGATTCCTGTCTGTTACTCGAGCCAGCATTACCTTGACTTTCGACCCTTTCAATAAAATTACAGCTAATTTTCCCTGATTGAAGCACAAGTTCCCTGAGTTTTCCCTGAGTTTTTCCAGAACACTCAAAATCCCTGAGAATTCCCGGTTTTCCCGGTTGGTAGACACCCTGTAGGCATATCAGTGCTCGTACAGCAACAGGAGATACCAAGTGCACGCGTGTATAATTAAGGAATATTTACTGTGTCTCGTGGCACTAGCCCCTTCCCACGAGTTGTAATGCTTCACTGCAATACTTTTGAATATTCTTCAGCAAGTAACATTTCTGTACAGAGGCAAAGCTGACTCTCGGGAACTGGCATTATGCAACGCACCGTGCTTTCCAAGCTTCTAAGCCAATCATGAGGACCACAAAGGCAGAGTCAGTGCCATTGCTGACAGCAGCGAATTCTTTCAATGGAAAACACGGCACCCAATGGCAAGAATCTTAGTAGGAAATGTCGAAGCAGCTAGGTCTAGCGTTGCCGCAGTGATGGCTACGGGTGCCAGCGGATCTGCGTGCGAGAGCGCCGGTTCGAGGCGGCGGGGTAATCAAAGCGGCAGTGGTAGTGGCTTTGATTATTGCCCTTTCAGACGGCAAAAAGTGGCGGAAAATCGGAGGGCGAAGGATTCTTGCGTCCGAAATTTCAGAAGTTCTGATACATTGACTCTATGGGGTGCATGGTGGTGCCGCGAAGCTGTGCCAATCATCGGGCATCCGGAAAGTCGATCGTTGACTGTACACTTTTATACCTGGTTCTCCTGGCTTTTCCGGTTGGTAGACACCGTGGTCAGAGCATCGCACACATAATGCGAATACGTGAGTTATTGTTCCCCACCTGTGGCAAGTTCTTTTTTCATCCACTTTCATTGCCATTAATTTATCATTTTATTTATTTCAATTAGTAAATACAAGTAATTTCCCCTATGTTTTCCTTGGTGTCATTGTTTGTTGGCTTCTCATGATATGATTAATAAATATCAACCCACCTTTCTTCTTTCTCGTTCCAGAATAATTCCCAGATGTGACAGGCACCCTGCTGTACAGAGAGCCAAATCGTGAACTTTTCTACTCGGGTGCCTTCCTTCGATACGTGTCTTGTGGCAAATCAAGTGGCCCTTACACACACAGCAATAAAGCTTTGTAAGCTTCACACACTTGCACATTCATTTAACCCTTTCAGGGTCAATACTGTAAATATACAATGCTGCAAACACGTCCAAAAGGGTCAATGCCGTATATTTACAGCGCCATTTGTACATTATGGGAACTGCGCCATCATCATCATCGGAGCCACCGGCATCATTGGCACTCTGGCATTGGAGCCAGCAGTCGTAGAAGTACAAGGAAAAGTGACTCGTGGGCGCGAGCAGTGGCTCGAGGGTCGGCTGGGCGTTCTTGGGTGTGGTGTCAGGATTGGGGGCTCAATCCCATCGCTCGTGGTCCTTTGCCAAGATTGGAGTTCGGCATGAATTTGGAGGTAGCTGGCCCATGCCGTCGTCCAACTTATTTACGCTGAGGTCGTTGATGAAGTGAAGAACTGCTTCTCATCGAGAACGAGGAAAATGGGTTTATTTACAGAAATTAAATCAGTCTAACATGACTGCTTGAGAAAAAAAGTATCAGTCCAACATGACTGCATGAGAGAAGTGAATCAGTCTAACATGACTGCTCAAGAGAAGTGTATCCAGCATTCGCACAACAACAGTTTTTATACACTCGGTCCTCCGGCCATACGAGGCGGCGACTGTTCGTTTACTCATCACCAACTCGCCGCTGCTCCGCAGATCAGTTTACGTACACAAAGGCAACCGCGTTCTGATGCCCGACGCCGGCGTTAGAGGGGTGCCGTTCCGGGAAGTATCGGCGCCCATCGTGGGTAGCTCGTTGTCTTGCGTCTGGACGAGCAAGAGAAGCACCAAAATACGGCTTTCCCACGGCAGCTTGTTCACGCGTAGCAGATCAGGTCCGCACTGGAGAGTTCCGGCACCATTGTTCGTCCAACGAGCTCGTTCCGTCACAATGGTGATGGGGCTGGTAGATGGAAGCGGTTTTTGAGCACAATGCCCGCTTCTTAGAACGCCTCCTAGCTGTAGCGACGGAGAGTGCGGAATGCGCGTCTTGCCCCCTTTGTCGTAATTGGGTGGCAATTTTGCCTTGCAGCTCGCCTTTCTTAACAGTGGCCGGCCAAGACTGGGGCTTGCTGGCGTGGACTGAGGGACTGCGTCATTCCCACATTGGCGCTCGTAACGTGGGGCCCCAGCTGCATTCCAGGTCGGACCATGATTGTGGGGAAGGCAGGAAGCACCCGTTCCATGGCCAGTAGCAACGCCTGCCTGGCCTGGTGTGTGACCATCTCTGCGGTGCAAGCTGAAACTTCGGCGTTCACTGAGGAATGTTTCCGTTGGCTCCTTCTCTGTCACTGTCATTGGGTCTGGCATAGGCCACGGGACCGTTGGCGGTAAGGGAGCCGCCAAAGAACGCAAATGCAAGCTGTCCAAGAAAATGGCTTGGAAAAACCGCTCATCAAGTAGCGAAGCCGAGAACAAGAGTGGTGCGTCGCCCTCGTCTGAGCCCGATGAGGGCAAAGTCTCGGAATCTGGCGGCGGTTCCTTGGCGCGGGCCAGTGGCAATGGCAGCAAAGACGACAGTGATAATGATTCTGAAGAAGAGGAGTTCAATGACAACTACAACCTCATGGGACTTGAGGTCAGTTGCCAAAGGTAGTGGAAACACCACCGTTCGAGCGACAATGATCAACATCTGTGACCTTTCCCTCCTGTTAACTGCGGGGTGCGGAGCCGCATGGTCTCTGTGCAGTGGAATGGCAGCAAGCGGGTGGCAGCTACTTCCAGCGGCCTGCTGCGTGCACTCGTCAGAACGAGGTCGAGGCAGAAGATTGGACCAGGCGTGCCTCCGGGAATGGTTTAGCGCCTTCTGGTTCCTGCAAGGCCTGGACAACTTGGGGGCTTCACCACCTGGTCTGCTACATCTTCGCGAAGCGTACGTCCGGGAAGCCGGCCACATTTAGGGCCTTCGAGTTCCTGGAAGACCTTGGTGACTTGGACGTTGCCTGCTCCGTCAATCCTCGTTCGGTGCAGCAGTCTGCAAAGTTGGCCTGCCGGCAGGGTTGCAGTGCTGTCGCTGCAAGCCGTCGTGGGCCATTTCAAATATCGCCTTCACAGAGGGAGGGGCAGTATGGGAACTCTGCCATCATCATTATCGGAGCCACCGGCATCATTGGAACTCCAGCACCGGAGCCAGCGGTCAAAGAAGTAGAGGATGAAGTGACTTGTGGGCGTGAACGGTGGTTCGAGGGTCGGCTGGGCGCTCTTGGGCACGTCCGGCCAGGACTGGGGCCTGCTGGCGTGGACAGAGGGAACATGCCATTCTAACAATGTTTAAAAAGTGCGCCTATTTCCTAACTTTTTCTTTCCTGGCATGTTCTGCCACTATGTGGGAATACAGGGAATTTTTTTCTCGTGCCTCCCTCTCTTGGTTTTCGTTACATGGTTTGTTACATACATTCGTTACATGGTTTGTTACATGTTACATCTGCATACTACCGCTTGCACATTGGCAAGCGCACGGGTGGGCAGCGGTTAGTTTGGGTTTTGTTCCGCGGGTGGTTTGAGCTTCTTGCACTCACACAATTGATAGTTATCTCATTACTAACTGCTCAATGGGCGGCTGTTTGTTACTCACTCATTTATTGCTCACAGGGGTGTGCATACAAAGGATGCCGCCATGCATGCGTTTCCTCCCTTGGAGACTCGCGAAAACTGCTTGCCTGTGTGGTTGGCAATAAGGTGAAGATTAGTGGAAGTTTGTCCCACGTTTCGCTTTTCTGACGATTACACAGCCACACAGTTTTCTTGAGTGCGCTCACCTATGCAGTTCGATTACATTATACGCCTAGTGCATAGGCATATAATGCGCCTATAGAGGCGCCACTGATAGCCACCTAGCAGGTGCTTCCAACAGCACGCGTGGGAGCAATAGCAGACAACCCTTTGCAGCAAGGACGGCAGAAGTTTGTGGCTGCGATTTCTTCTTTGTTCGGATGCCAGACTGCTTCTTCTGCAGTGACAGCTGTAGAGAAGATGCTGACCTGTGTGGGAGCGGGAATGAACAGAATGTTACCTGTGTTTGGGAGAACATGGTCCACATACGTGCCAGGTGCATCCCGCAGACAAATGCCATGAACCCCATCTACATGAAGTGGAGCTCATGTTAACTAGCTGATGAATTTTGTTGAGTAATGCGATGTTTCGATCATTCTTCTTTTAAATTCTACCCTTGCCGTAATGCTGCTTCTGTACCTCAATAATAAGCATCCGTCGTTAGAACAGACTTATATCAAACAAGTCCGCATGGTGCGATGTCAGCATATGCCATTGTGATTTTTCTGCTGATGAATACATGTGACATTGCTGGATAAGTGCAGTCAAAGTCGCCTCAAAAAGAGTAATTGCGAATTTATTGATGGAAGCGCGTACACTAGTCGACGAAGTCACCAAACACACGGGTTAATAAAAGCGCATGTTAGCGCTGTACCGCCAATGCGATTCCGCTGCATACTCCGATGAACTGCCGTTCCCGCTGCAAATTTTGCAATTTTAAATTCCCCAAGGGAGCTGCTTGGAAACGTACAAAGCTAAAGTCTGACTAGCTTTTCAGTACTTTATTTTTAATGTTACTAGAGAGAGGTGTCCCATGATATATTTAAAGGCAGAGCAGCACCATCAAAGTAGATGAGCACTGACGGCAACGCCGGGTTTAGTTCTCTGCGGCATAAGCACAACAAGAAAGAATTCAGTTGAGTACGAAAGTCCCATGCAAGAAGGGACTACGTTGTGAAACAAGCAAATCACTCGGCGTGTTAAGTCTGCTCAGACAGCATCGAGGTGTGATGACTTCCCAAATGTGACGCGAACTTTTCAGCGAAAAATAGAACAAAAATGCCATAAGCAGCAACTACATGTATTGGCAATTCTCGCCCTGAACTACCTATTTTTTAAACATATTTCCCAACCACAATGTCTAAGATGCCCTCGGGCAAAAAGAATAAAGCTGTTAAGGAAGCACTTGCTTGGTATCATTCCGATAAGACACAGCATGATTTATACCCTTTACAAATGAGGCAGGGTGAAAACCTCGCAGCTCAAAAGAATCAAGCAACTAGCAACAGTTAAACATGTGCGAAGCCATGGATAAAATAGATGTAAACACATGAAGTGCGCAACAGCTTTTGCAAGCGCTGGCCCACATAAAACCAACAATTTCAGTTCTTGCAAATTTCAGTAGCTTTAACATACAACGTAATACAGATACAGATATACAGATACAGTACAGATATAGAGTATGAAACGAACCTCATGCTCTCTAAGCTGAGGGACTGGTCAATAATGAACCAATTAGAAATAAATACAAACAAAACCAAAGCTGTGCTCTTTAGGCCCAAAAATAAGCCAGTGAATTCAAATATTAACATTATGTACGGGGAAAAAACGATAGAAATGGTTACTAGTATGAGAACTCTCGGCGTAACGTTTTCGAGTAATATGCTCTGAGACGAGCACATTTGCCAAGGTTGACGACTGGGCGTGTTGGTATAGCATATTGGAGGTTGGAATGCGCAACAGTTTGACGATACACACAGAAGAGACACACACCACAGAGCGCTACTTGCAACTATCGTTTTATTCCCTTGTGGCTTCTGAGTGACTGAGTGACTTCTGAGTGACCTATTCCTAGCCAACATTGACGGATCCCTAGCCGCACGCCTCATGAATTCACGGGTTGCTCGTGTGTTCAGGTTTGTTGATGATTACTTAGTTTTAGTGGACAACGTTGATAACAAGAATCAGTCGCTGTTGACAAACCTTGAAAGTATTTTCAGAGAGGGGCTAGAGCCATTGGTGATCACAAGTGAAGAGCCAGATGGTGGAGCAATTAGGTTTCTTGACTTAAAACTAAGTCTGAGCTCCAGTCATTGTTGTTGGCAATATGAACCGCGTGCAAATAAGCCTCTTTTGCCCTTCGAATCTGGGCATTCCAAAATCGTAAAACGAGGCATAGTTAAGTCATGCTACAGAAGCGCGTTGCAAAAGTCGTGCCATCATAGCATTGCTGACAGCTTTCGGGAGCAAACGCGCAGGCTCACGGAGGCAGGTTATCCTTCACAACTATTAGTATCTGTGGCACAATGTTTGTTCAAGGAAATCGGAACCAGGACTCCGTTATCTGGGAAGGAGCCTTGCGGTCCAAGCACACGACAAAAAATAGTGGTGATGCCGTACATTCATTCGATCGCGCACCGAGTTAAGAAAATTGGTAAAAGATGCGAGGTAAAAGTGGTGTTTTCCGCACCGGAGAAATTGCTGAGCATGTGTGCAAAGGTTAACCCAGGTGCCACACAGAAACGAGGTTGTGAAACACAACACAGAAAGAAGTTCGTCGACTGCGCTGAGGGAGTAGTATATTCCATTCCACTTCAGTGTGGCAGAAAGTACATCGGTCAGACTGGACGATGTTTAAACGAAAGATTAAAGGAACATGATTATAACGTTTCAAGAACAGTCACCGGACACCTTGGGATACATTGTAGAGATTGCGGATGTCGGCCATTATTCAAGAATTGTAAGATTGTGAGCAAAGATGGCAGCCAAATAACGCGGGAGATAATCGAAGCTGCTGAGATTGCGCGTTTGGGTAGTATGTGCGTGAGCACGCCCTCAGTTTCCCTTAGTGCAAAGGAATTAGATTTCCTCAAGCGCTAATCGGGAATTTTCGTATCCGGCGTTTTTTGTGATGAGTGCAGCGAAAACGATCGCATGACAAAGCCGGCTTGGCATTGGTAGATGGCAATATTTGTCAAAACTATTTTAGTTTTTTTTGTTTGTTTGTTTGTTTGTTTTGTCGCTACCACCCTCCCCCCTGAGTATCTTCCTGTATTTATTCCACTGACAAGGGAATAAAACGATAGTTGCAAGTAGCGCTCTGTGGTGTGTGTCTCTTCTGTGTGTATCGTCAAACTGTTGCGCATTCCAACCTCCAACGAGCACATTGACGCAGTCACAATCCAGTTATCTAGGGTCATTGGCATGACGTGGAAATGTAAATCACTATTGCCGTTTAAAGTTAAACTTCTCATTTATAACTCGCTTTTTTATTCGTACCTCTATTATTGCTTATTGGTATGGGGTACAACTACCTTTGTTAATTTGCATAAACTACTTGTCTTGCAAAAGAAGTTTGTTCGGCTACTCTTTAATGTCCCCTACAACTCCCATACTATAAACTTATTTCAGGAAGCCAACATAATTTCTGTGTTAAAGTTATACCAGTACAAGTTAACAACTGCATTTAGGCGGGAAGTAAAACTGAACTGCTCCTTTCTACGAGAACTTTCTAACCTCGAACTTAATGACAAATATTATGTTACCCGTCATAAAGAGATATGGCGGGTGTTCACACCCAGAACAAATTATCTAAGGGAGAAGCTGTCACACACAATGCCAATGCTTCTAAATAAATATAATAATCTAGGCGTTGATATCACCCAAATAACGGCCCAACAACTGAGAGACTTGTATATGCATGATTTTTAAATTACTGGTTGAGTGTACATCCTCTCGGCTAGTATGTATATAAAGTGTGTATATATGCTTCTGTATATGTGTGTGTGTGTAGGTATGCATACGAGTGTGTATGCATATACGGGTATATGAATGCATGTATTTGTATATATATGTGTGTATATAATGTTCAGCGGCGCATTCTTGTCTCATTTGTATTCACCACGAGAACCACACAAGCCACCCTAAGTATTTTTGGTTTAGTCACCAGTGGCTCTGTACGGATATGGGTGTGCATGTGTAAATGCGAGTATGTGGGTTCGTGAGAGTATATACGAGTATGTGTATATATATGTATGTATACATATGTGTATGTGTATATATGTATGTATGATGCATATGTGCTTGCATGTATGCTGTTGCCGAATATTCTGTAGAGGGGGCTGCGGGCCTCGTCAAGCTGCCTACTGGAGCAGCTTTTACTTGCAGCCTCCTCCATCAAGTAGATGGAAATAAAGCTATTCTATTCTAATGTGCTCATGCAGTCGTGCTGCCTGGCTAGCGCAACACAATAAAGAAGCGGAAAACAATATAAGCGGCAAACGGTATTTCGAACTTTAGTGAAATGCCTTTAAACCACATGTTTCCCTGCAGATGAACTTCGTCGCTTACGCGTCTAACTATGATCGAGTGTAAAAACACACCGACGTGACAAAGGAAAGGATGAGAACAAGAAATTTCCAGCCGAAGCGACGATCCATTGCTACCATTGCTCCCACTGATGAGGCTTTGTGGGGAATGATTAGAACCGTATCGCCGGCATGTTTTCGCCGGTATCTGAGCCCCCCCTGCAACAATACTTATTCGACATTTCTTGAAGCTTTGGCCACCCCACACATGCGAAAGGTGCTGCCTATTTTGCTCTGAAAACATGAATAAGACAGAGAAGCACTATCAATGACAAAACAAACTACAGCGTGAAGCTGGCTCCTCTCCCTTGTGTTCTGCGCAAGGCTGACACCAGTGGCACGTCCATCAGCACACACTACGCATATAGACGTAAATATCAGTGTAAGAGCAGGAACATTTGAGACTTGCGAAATATTCTTGTGTGCACATTTTCTAAGCCTTGAACTATGTGTATAACAATGCATCAAATTTTTAATTCTTAAAGGTTTATTTCTTTTTTTTTTAATTGTTGTTATTCATCAATAAACGGCACATATATACCTACGCAAAATTTTTTTTTTCTCACTTTACGGTCACCCTAGAAAAATTACGGCAAATCTTTTTTTCGAAATAGGTCCTTTTGAAGAATTTAAACCTGCAATAAAGAAATTGAACCTGGGTGGTCGCGTATGGTGAAAGAAAATCGACCCTGAAAGGGTTAATGATGGCCCTTTTCAGGAAGAAGCGCACTGCAGGACCAGCTGATGAGAAAATTGTGCAATGAGGAAAGGCAGTAATTGCAATACCATGCTTCGACATCAATCAAAAAGGCACATCTCATGGGTGCTTTCCAGAAAATGTACCCACCGTCTGTGAGCCCGTGACAGAATGACAGCTGCAGAAGTTTACAAAATTGACAATGGCGCACTGCTTATCATCTTTGCCCTAATAACTGCTCGTAGCGATCGCCAAAGCAAAGATCATTTACCATTTTTTTAAATATGCTCTTCACCTACTAAGTGATGCTAGTTGCTTTTTAACAATAAAGATCATAAGTAAAAGATGCTTAACGTTTCTTTTTATTTTTTACACGTAACAATGTTATAATCGCGCAACAGACATTGCTGTGATACAGTTGTCTTCTTGAAGTTATGGGATCTGGTAAGACATGCGACTGCTTTGTACGAAGCCATCGAGATCACATGCGAAAACATCACACCCATATTCCCATGTTTCTGAGGCAGACTAACACAAAGAATTGATCGTTTGCAAACAGATGCATCTACCAAAAACAGGAATTGCACTCAGCACCCAAGCAATGTTATGAGTGTGCTTCGCATAGGAAAGAAATAAACTAACAGTATCCTTTTAGTTTAGCACGTTTCTAAGCAGGGTGGCTTCTTTTGCATTGAACAGGCATATACATTAATGTGGGTGTTGCAGAAGATCTTGCTGCTAATGTGTGAAACCTATTTGGCCTTTGTAACTGTATTTTATGTCCACATTTTATTTGAAGCTCTAAAATAACAGGCACAGCAGACGCTGGTCTTTCTTGGCGTTCCTTCCACAAAAAACAAATATGTCGGACAGTTTCTGCAATATGGCACTGTAGTAGCATTGCCATTTTCCAACCACTCCACTCACTACTGAGTAACATACAGTGCCAATGCCACAGGCAATGAATGAGAGAGTGAGGCGCGCGACGCAACTGAGCACCATAAGCAAACAAAGAGGCAACACACGGCGGTGCGGCGACGCGACTGCAAAAAGAAACTTTGTAACACGTGGGGGCCCCGCTCTCAACAGGCACAGATGCGCCGGACCCTTGCAACCACTTGCCTCATTTGGGAGAAGGGTTCCCAAAAACTCACCTTGGTGGAGAGGGGTGCTGTTGCTCATTGTTCCATTATTGGGCACTTGGCTGGCATCGTGCAGGCACTGCCGGTAGGCCGCCTGCACAGAAGAGCATTGGGGAGTGCCTCTGGCGATTTTCCAGGTTGTTGATAGACACGGCAATTTACATAGGCCGTTGCCTTTTCTTAATTCTCAGAATGCAAACAAACAATGCTTCCCTATCCCACTCCATGTTTGTCTTTTCCTCTGAGGTTGAAGTAATCCCCACCCAATATAGACAAATCTGCCTTGCCCGATTCTCCAGATGTCCTTCCTTATGGAGTACCAACATACACCAAACCCTCGGCGCAAGAGCAGAATGACAGACATCGTTTAAACACCGTGCTTCATCTCTTAGGCACAAAAAAAATTACAATGGGGCTTATCGCAACCCAAAGTGGGCAATAAGAGGCACCACAACTGGAATTAATTTCCATCAACCAGGGTTCTTTAGCAGTTCCTCAATCTAATGCATACAATATT
Source organism: Dermacentor albipictus (assembly GCF_038994185.2). Lineage (NCBI taxonomy): Eukaryota > Metazoa > Arthropoda > Arachnida > Ixodida > Ixodidae > Dermacentor > Dermacentor albipictus. Next base: position 139,346,635 of record NC_091826.1, on the reverse strand, counting down.
TGAAGTAGTAACTTAGCGCAAATAAAACCATGGAAACAAGAAAGACAGACAAGGCAATCCGCTACTTCATCAGCAGAATACCAATGGCACAGCAGGGAGTAGAAGAGAATCAAGTCCTTCTATTTTCTTTCTAAACCTTCAGCATTTCATGGCTGTTTAGGAAGGTTACCCAAATAAGCCTTCCTCAGTCTTCTTGTGCGACATTTATTCTGCATCATGCCAAAAAAAAGCAGAGCCTGAAGAAGGCATTCACCTGCCTATGGGTCGATTCCCGACAAATCAACAAGCGTTTTTTTCGAACACCACAGACATAGTTGAAAAATTTTCCACATATTCATTGAAGTTAAAAACTCATTCTCCCCATTTATTTTTCTTCCTAAAAATTTTCAAGCATTATGGCGAAAATTTATTGTTCTTGGCCAGCTGAGTCAGAAAGACCCCATCAACATTTTTTTTTTTCAGAGGCACATTGTATGATCCAGTCATTCAAATGGCATGTGTGGCAAGACAATGAAGTGATGTGACCGCCAAAATAACCAATATTTTAAATATCTGAACACACTGAGTGCTTTTGGCATCGGCAAAAGATGGTGAAATAGCGAAGTTTGAATTTTTTTCTTGGAATGCCAGAAAACCCAGAAGCCACAAATTAAATATGGAATGGTAGCCCAGTTAACATAGTGTGGCCAAAGAATATTTGAATCTTTGAAGGTTCTTCCGATCACCTGAAAAATAACTCTAAAGTTATAACTTTTTGCAGAAAGCTTCATGTTCACAAGAACACAGCTTTGGTGGTCAGCTTAAACATATATGTGATATATCATTAGATAGCTCTACCTGTCTACTATTCCTGTGAGAAGTTACAAATATGTATTTTTTGTAACTGTAAATATGTAATATGTAAATAGTAATATGTAATATGTACATGTAAATAGTATATGGGACATTTTCGGTAGAGGCACTCTGCTAGTTGAGGAGGGCATTTCAGATCACAAATTAATTTTCTACTCATGGATTAAAGACACTGATAGGCAAAAAAATGCTTCTGTGATAAAAGTTATCAAGGATTTTGCTCGGGCGGATGATGTGGCCATAATAGACTATTTGGATACTCATCTATGCGGTCCTATAAGTAATATAGAGGCAGCATGGAAGCGCCTTCATAATGTTATTCACCACTGTATCGAAAACTTTGTGCCACTAAAAGTGCTCCGTCAGCATGATTTAAATCCATGAATCACCAGAAAAATAATTCCGAGTAAAGAAAATTAAAACGATGGAGGAAGAAACGTAAAACAGAATCCAAGCAGTTCAGACACCTTAAAGACCATTTATTATGGAAAGTTAGGCAAGCTAGGAATATTTTTTTCAACAACAGCCTTGCAGAGTTCATTGAAAACGATCCTTCTAAGTTCTGGCACTACTTAGGGAAGACAAAAGTCGAAGTGTCCAAATTGAATGTCGATGGTGTCATTCAGACAGATCCTTCTAGCATAGCGGAGACCTTTAACGGGTACTTCCAAAGTGTATTTTCTGAGTATATGAGCCACGAACCACCGCATCGGACCTCCCACAGGGCATTCGGGTAACGCGTGAAAGGGTTTTGGCGTTGATTTTAAATGTTGATGCGCGTAAAGGTACTGGGCCGGACAGTGTCCCGAACCCATTTTTGAGGCGATATGCCGAACAAATTTCTTGGTACCTAACAGAGCTCTAACTTTTCACTAGAAATGGCCGAAATACCTGATGATTGGTGTCTGGCACGAGTAGTTCCCATACACAAAAAGGGCAGCCGTCTTCTGCCTTCTAACTACCGCCCTGTCTCAATGACCAGTCAATGCTGTAAGATGTTAGAGCATGTGATTGCTAAGCACATACAAGGCTTCCACTCCGAACAAAAAGTTTTATCGGTTCATCAGCACGAGTTCCGAAAGGGTATGTCTACAGTTACACAGATGGTATGGGCATTGCATAATTTGTTCAGTGTTCTTGACATGACTGGCCAAGTAGATGTATTGTTTATGGACTTTTGCAAGGCATTTGACAAGGTACCGCATAATAAATTATTGTTTAGGTTGGAGAGCATTGGACTTCCACTCTTTGTTGTTAGGTGGATTTCCGCGTACCTTAATCATAGGCAACAGTTTGTACAAGTGCAGGATTTTTCTTCCAGTGTGCTGCCAGTTACCTCGGGGGTTCCACAGGGGAGTGTGTTAGGGCCATAGTTGTTCTTAATTTATATAAATGATTTAATGAAGGTAATACCAAAGGATGTCTCAATCAGATTATTTGCTGATGATTGTGTGGTTTTTAAAACAATCTCGAATGCAAATGACCACGCATCTTTACAAGCAACTGTTCTGGCAATTCACGACCGGTGTGAGAACTGGGGCATGGAATTGAATAGGGAAAAAACTGTTCTTCTACATGTAACAAGAAAAAAATGTCTGAGTACCTTCACTTACGACATTAATGGCAGCACTATAAAGGAGGTTGGTAAATATAAGTACCTAGGGGTAACTCTTACCAGTAATTTTTCATGGGGTGTACACATTTCAGACATCTGTGCGTCAGCTTTTCAAAAGCTATGTTTCCTTAAGAGGAAACTTAGAAATGCTCCTGTAAGTGTTCGGCTTCTAGCTTATAACGCATGTGTTAGGTCGAAGTTAGAGTACGCGTCTGTGCTGTGGGACCCATATGTTAAATAAGATATAATAAAACTTGAGGGCGTTCAAAGAAAGGCTGTACGGTTTATATTCGGAAAATATAGAAGGACGGATTCACCATCGTCTCTGATGAAACGTAATAACATTACAACATTGGAGATACATAGAAAAATAAACCGACTTTTGTTACTTCACAATTTTATGTCCGGAAAAATCGCCCTATCTGAATCAAGTTATGTTCAACCTGCTGCTACTAGGAAAACAAGGCACACAGCAGAACATTCACTGAGACCTATTTTTGCGAAAACTAATTTCTACAAATACAGTTTTTTCCCTAGAACAGTTAAAGAGCGGAATGAGTTGCCGCCGTGTTATCAAGGCTGAAGACTTTTCGGCAGAACTTGAACGTTTCTTTTGTAAGCAATAGATACTTGCAATTGTATAAATGTAGGTATTTGCCGCTGGTTTAGTTCTGTTCTGTCTGTTTTGGTTCTTTTTGTTTTGTTGAAAATTGCTTCTTCATTGTGTTAGCGCTGTTGCTTTTGCCCCTTTTGCTGTTTGCAAATTTATTGCTGTTATTTATTGTTTGTCATTCCGAAAATGCCCCTCCTGCTAGGGCCAAAGAATTGGCCTGCAGTATTGTTAAATAAATAAATAAATAAATAAATTTCTTAAACATGAAAAATAACACATCCGCCACCAAGGTCTTATGGAACTTCTTATGATATGAACTTCGTATGATATGACTAATAAAAATCCGGTCCCTCGGTTATCCCCCTTTCATCTCGTTCATTACATAACGAGGGTCTCAAATTCGGCAACATTGATACCTTCAGGTAGCATGTGTGGGTTTATTGACCGGTTGCCATGGTAGACCAGATGCTCAATTGGTAAAGCATCGCACGCGAAATGCGAAGGTTGTGGGATCGTTCACATACTGAGGCAAGTTGTGTTTTCATACACTTTCATTTCCAATAATTCACTGTTTCTTTATTTCATTTATTAAGCACAAGTAATTCATTCATTCATTCATTTCTTTATACTGTCAGCCCTATTAGGGCTATTATGGGTGTGGAGAATAAAGAGAACAAAAAGAAACATGGAATACGACCAAGTTGCAAGCTTTGACTCACAAAGGTTGTCTTCAAATGGAAAAGACGCAGGAAATAAAACATACATGGGAAAATAATAAAGAAACCACTCACAATTTGGCACCACGTCGTCATATACACAAAAATAAATGCATACATACTGGGCGATTCACTACGTGTTATTAAAAACAATTTTGCTTTTAAGATTTTCCAAAAAGGCAGTTATTTCCCCTATGTTGTCCTTAGTGTCAGTGTTTGTTGGCTTCTTATAATATGACTAATAAAAATCGGGCCCCTCGGTTATCCCCCTTTCTTCTCGTTCATTACCTAACGACGGTCTCAAATTCGGCAACATTGATGCCTTCAGGTAGCATTTATCGGTTGATTTCACCCATAAAGATCACGCTCTCATGACACCTGTGGCAGAAAGGGTGTTCCACATCTGCCACCAAGGTCTGAGTGGTGGCGCTGGCTAACACTCCCAGGGTTTTTCTACGAAACAAATACCCAAGAAAGTGGGGTGGGAAACGGCGCTGCGGTAGCTCAATTGGTAGAGCATCGCGCGCGAAATGTGAAGGTTGTGGGATCGTTCCCCACCTGTGGCAAGTTGTTTTTTCACCCACTTTCATTTCTATTAATTTATCGTTTCTTTATTTCATATGCACAAGTAATTTCCCCTATGTTGTCCTTGGTGTCAGTGTTTGTTGGCTTCTTATGATATGGATCATACAATGTGTCTTCGGAAAAAAAAAAAAATGTTGACGGATGCCTTCTGGTTCAGCTGGGCAAGGAATAAATTTTCACCAAAATGCTAGAAAATTTCTGGGATGAAAAACGGGGCGAATGAGTTTCAAACTTCCACAAACACAGAAATTTTTTCAGGTATATCTGTGACGATCGCAAAAAGACGCTGATTGATTTGGCATGAAATGTTTTTGTAATCACTCACTTAGCCACCTATGCTTCTGTTCACCACTGTGCTGCAGTGAGTCAATGCAGCTCCCAAGTGACCCCAACTGTGCTGAAACAGCCTGTCGGGACACTTGACAACACAGGCGTCTCCTCACAACATCAAAATCCAATTGCAACTTAGTTGCCTGCACCAGGCACACAAAGCCGAGGTGTTCTTGGTGACATCACCACTGTCGAGAGAGCTATTAAGCATCATAACTGCAAAAGAATGTGTCTGAAGGCATGATCGTGGAGCATACCCCCCCAAAAAAAACTTCTTTTATTGCTCTGCCTAACAGGTTTTTGAGCCGAACCTATAGAAATTTTTTTTTTGAATTTTCTGTTCAGAATAAACATGTTTTCATTGTCACCATTATACTTCACAGATAACAACATTGATATAGCCCTCAAACTTGCAAGGCAGAGAAAGTGCAAATGGCAACTGGGTACGTTTGGTTGTCTTTGGAGACAATTTCAATCGCCCTGAGTCACTTGCGTCTTGATAGGAAATAAGCATCTTTCACATAACAACATTGATTTTCGATTGAAATGCAACTTGAACAAGGTAAAACAGTGGTTATGGGGAACAGAAAAACATTCCAATTACTAGCAGTATGCTGTGATTGGTTCACGGCACACGACAGCAGTGTGCTGTCGTGTGGTTCTTTCTCTGTCGTGTTCTTTTTTGCGCAGTTTTTCTTTGTTCCCATAATGTCATACCAACTAGCCCCTCACCGTACGCTTCTAGCAGTATGCACAGTGACACATTCCTCGGCACCCACATTATGTTGAGAATTGCCATCTTGGATGTCGGTAAACATCATCGTTATCATAACTGTCCCCCACGACCACTGCCATGCCACTGTTTTTTTTTTTTTCTGTACCACAGTCTCATTGCCAATGTGTTGTCGTCATGCCATTTATTGCTTTGGTAAAGCCTTTCATGTGTGCCCGAGCCAAAGAATGTTTGCTAGCCTTATCACTGCTGCTCAAAGTAAAACAAAATGTTGGAAAATGTGAGTGTGTATGTAAGCACGGCTTTTGCACCCTGTGGTGGGCCAACACTGTTGCACTACAGCTTATGGCACAAAAAGGCAGGCATGCAAAGACAGACTAAAAGTACTTTTTACTCGCACCTGCCTTCCACAAACAGCAACTTCAACTTATTACAGCTCAGACCACATAATGCTTACAGTGCTGGACCGGATAAAATTGTGTCATTCCCAACTCCCATTTATCTTCCCAAATAACTCAACGTACACTCTTACAGTGCAACTGATAATGATGATGTGTGGTGTCCAACAGCGCAAAGACAACCTATAGCCAAGAGTGGCATGACATATTGTAATGAATTGTATGTGTATTATGTACAAAATGATAAAATGAATTTGAAATGATGGTAGATGTAACGTGGCTGCAAAGAGGCATGAAGATGGGTTGCTGTAAACAGCATAAAATATATAAGCATCAAAATAATGGCAATGCCTCATGATGTGAGCTATGAGCATAAAAGTTTCGACACAAACATGTAATAAAATGTACACAAGCACTACTGCCTCCACAGCACTCTTAAAGTTAAGAGCTGAGAGGCATTTGCTGTAAAACTTATTTCACTGCAGCTACAGCCTTGACGTCAAGGCTGTACTACACATGACCTGGGCAAATTATTTCTAAAATGTTAACTTCATCTAAAAAGTTAAAAACAGTTTTCAAGTCATAACGCTGTTCGTTACTAAAAAAAATATACTGGGTGAAGTGGAATGTGCTAACGATACACAGAATGAAATGCAGAATAAAAGAATGAGGACATGGAGAAGTGTAAGGCTGCCACCACACCTTCGACAGGAGAGAGGATCTTTTCCAGTCAGTGGGTAAGAGTGAGTGCCGAAGGTACCACCTATATTTAATCGACAGAGGACCACTTCTTTGTATTGTGCTGTTTTCGCCGATATCCAGTACCCTAATTTAACTTTGATCAAATGCAGTTTATTGATAGCTGGGTATCCCACTGTTTCTGCCAGTGCTTCTTCAACTTATGCCGGATGTATGGTTTGAAGTCTGCTGCTGGAACAGATGTTTGTTTTGGTGTTGCTAAAAGCTACTGAATTAATGTTCTCATCAGCAGCTTCATTGCCTTTAATGACACTGAGGCCAGCTACCCAGCAAAGGATCATGACGTTTAATGCGATAGTGTTAAGGGCCCTGTGTCGCACAGAAAATCCAGTGTTGGCGTCAGGCATCTTGCATCCAGCATCAGACATCGCCTCAGCAAAAAAAATTTCAAACTGAATTTCAAAACACGCATACCCACCCAGTCTTCAACCACCAACACTGCTCACACTTTGTCATTCATTCTTTATTGCGCATACCTTGTCTTTCATTTTTTACAAAGTTATTCCTCAGAATCTTGAGAACAGCAGCCCATAAACAAATGTAATGAGGAAAAAAAACACCGAAAGCACATATGGTTTATGTTAGCTCTTCTCAGACTGAAATATTACAAGTACAAAACAATAACAGGAAATTGACCCACACAAGAGGCCGCATTTCTACCAGAAAGCTTGCCTTCGTGCATAGTGTTCGCCGCCACCATTTTTCGGTAAACGTTATGGTTACATAAGCTGCAGTTGCTGGTAAGCATGAAAAGCAGTAAGGGACCTTTAAATGCTATCGCATTCCACTTTCAGCATCCTCCAAATTTTTTATCCATATAAGCAAAGTATATAGCAAAGCATATGCTTTGTTAAAGACTGTTTAGTAAGTAGAGCGGCTGCCCCGGAAAGGCAGTGGTATCGGGTTCGAGTCCCGGACCAGGACGAATTTTTCTTCAATTGTGAGGCTTTTATTTCGAGAACCCAGGTTTCCTTTGTAGCAATCGCTACAATGTCACTACAGTTAAACCTGGATGTAACGAACCTATATGTAACAAATTCCTGGATTTAACGAAGTTTTTGAATTACCCAACGCTGCCCCCATTGAAGCCCATGTATTTTCGACCTTGATGTAACGAACGCGTTGCGGCGGTTAGCCTTGATGTAACGAACTCCCAAAGCTGATCAGTCATTACGTTTTGCACTTTTAAGGAAAATTCGGCCGAAGAAATGCTCTAGATTATTGAATATTAATATTGTAAGGAGCCCGCAGCTACGCGAACGCCAGGGATTGCCGCGACCGAGCAAAGTTAGCGATGATGATGATGATGATGATGATGGCGGCAACTAGGGCCGCTCCGTGCCTAACGTAGCAGTCTTTTCAAGCTTTGCTTGTCTAGCGTGACGCCAGGTGGCATTGGTATCGGCAGCTGATTTCTCTTTCAGATTTATTTTGTTTCGTATGGATTTGAGGACAAGCATTCTTATTTAGTGATTTTTATTTGTTTCAACGGCTTAGACACACTTATGTGTAAGAATTCACTTGAAAAGCAACGCTGATAGCCGGTTCTTTCATTGCCAGGGCGCGGGAAGGGAGAGGGACGATGACGAACGACACTCCATGACGAACGACATGCGTCACTTTTTTTTCTTTCTCTATGGATGCGTTGCATTCGCCATTTTGAGTGTTGTCCTGCGTTTTGCACGTGTGCGTGTGTCAACTGTGCCCTGGTACTGGTTTGTCCGACTTGTTTTGGAGGTGCTAGGCCTGCCTGTCGGCGTGTAGTCGTGCGTCTCCGCTTCTAACTACGTCGTCGGTTGGTCGTGATGAGTTCTGCTGCCAGAAAACAAAAAGTTCTGTCTTTAGAAGACAAACTCACAATTTTAAATGCTGTCTCCGCGGGCGAGAAGAAGAAGGACGTTGCCGCCCGTTTCAGCATTCCAGCGAGCACATTATCAACGATTTTGAGTGCGGAACACAGCATCAGAAACGCAGTGGAGTCGGGAACAAGCTCGAAGAAAAAAAGACTGAAGCTGTCCACATACACTGATGTGGACAAGGCAGTGTTCACGTGGTTTTTGGACACGAGAGCCAGAAATGTACCCATAAGTGGTGCGATCTTGCAACAGAAGGCAAAGGATTTTGCGTGTATCTTGGGCCATGATGATTTCAAGGCAAGCAATGGGTGGCTGCAGGGATTTAAGAGCCGGCATGGTGTCGTCGGAAGAGTAATCAGCGGCGAATCTGCCTCCGCAGACAGCGATGCTGCTGCTTCGTGGGTGGCTGACGAGCTGCCTGGAATCCTGAGTCGCTTCGAGGCGGCTGATGTCTACAATGCCGACGAGACGGCTCTGTTTTATCAGATGCTTCCGGGCCGCACGCTAGCGTTAAAAGGCGATGACTGCCGCGGTGGAAAGCAGAGCAAGCTCCGCATAACGATTCTGCTGTGTGCCAACCTCGACGGCACAGACAAGCGAGTCCCGCTAGTTGTCGGCAAAAGTGCCCGTCCCAGGTGTTTTAAGGGGACGAAGCATATGCCCGTGAAGTATGTGGCGAATTCCAAAGCTTGGATGACTCGGCCAATATTTTATGAGTGGTTGAAGGAATTTAACCAGGACGTCAAGCGGCAAGGCCGTCAAGTTTGCCTACTGCTGGACAATTGCTCAGCGCACCACGTCGAGGGCCTGCAGCTGTCGAACATCGAACTGCATTACTTCCCGGCCAACTGCACGTCTCTAATACAGCCCCTGGACAAAGGGGTCATTAACAGTTTTAAATGCTGTTACCGGCGGCGACTAATCCAGAAGATACTTCTCGACATCCGTCTGGAACGGGAGATGAAGATCGACATTTATCAAGCAGTCGAGATGCTTGCTGCCTCCTGGCAAGAGGTCAGGGCAGAAGTTATCGCGAATTGCTTTTTAAAGGCCGGAATAGCCAAAAACGCACGGGCTGGTGCCGACGAGGAGGAGGAGGAAGACCTTTCTACTCCGTCCGATGTGGCCGAAGCGTGGAACGAGCTATGCACTAACGGTGGTGTACCCGACGACGTCGGACTGACTGACTTTTTGTTTGCCGACAACGCCGCCGTGGCTACAGAAGAAATGTCTGATGCAGCAGTAGCTGAAAGCGTGCAAAATCCCGATGGCGGTGATAATGGTGCCTGTGAGGCAGATCCGTGTGACGTGCCTTCTGCAAAGGAGGTGATGAACGCAATGGACGTTATGCGCCGTTTCGTCGGCTCGCTCGACGATGAAGGAGCTCTACACGATTTAGCTTCTTTGGAGCGGCGTGTTGTGCCGTCACTTGTGCCGAAGAAGCAAACGGAAATTACCCAGTTTTTTGGTGTAAAATAAATGCTTGAAGGGTGAGTTCACCTTCGCGGATATATTGAGCTATTTGGTTTCGTTTCTGCATCATTCGTACGATCCTTCACGCGAAACCTGCATGTAACGAAAACCTGTATGTAACGAAAAATTGCGAGCTTTTGTCAACTTCGTTATATCCAGGTTTAACTGTATTTCCCTTAATTACTTCTCTCTGCCTTGCGGGTTTCCACAGCACTATTATGTCAAACTCTTGCCTTTGCTTCAAGTTGTTGACAAATTCGCCTTCGCCCTGACATCTGCTAGCCGCCTGGTTAGCTCAGATGGTAGAGCCGCTGCCCCGGAAAGGCAGTGGTCCCGGGTTCGAGTCCCAGACCATGATGAATTTTTGTTCAGCTGCGAGGCTTTTCTTTCGAGGAACCCGTATGGGTTTCTTTTGTAGCAATTGCTACAATTCAGTGGATGTCTCAATTTCCCTTAGTGATTTTATGTTTGTGTAAACTCACAAGGGCCGACTACAGTCGAACCCACTTATAACAATATTCAAGTGCCACGAAAGTTTCATTGTTATAACCGATAATAGTTATAAACAGGTTGCATGAAAAAAAAATCAAAATGGGGGATGGAATAGCTGTTTCAAGAAAACTATAATGGCAGGGAGGCCAGTTCTCCCCACCACCTTCCTCCATCTGGCTTCTGATTGTGTTGACTCGTTTAACTGTTTAACTTTGCTTCCAGCACGCTCTGATCGTGTGTTGCTCATATGCCGCGGCTGTCAGAGTTCAAGAATGGCACTGCTATAACAACTGCAAGGAGCTTTCACAGGTGGCAAGTGGCATAAGAGCTCCGCCGAGGCATAGCTTTGGTGGCCCCAAAAGGCACCCTTTAAAGAATGCAGGAAGGTTGCTGGGGCAGCATGTCATCTTCAGAAATCAAGAGCGAATGCTGGGACGTGATCACCACAAGCACCTTGCCCCATACTTCCCATTGGCTTCCGCAGGATGTGGCATGGCGCTGCCCCCTGGGCAAATCACATCAGTATAAGAAGGACTGGATTGAATGTGATTGCGAAGAGAAAAACATTTACATACCTCCTAGAGACACAGGTTTAGTTCGACCAGAGTCCTTCCATTTTTTTTTTTCTGGTCACGAAACTGCCGCCTCAGTTTCATATAGAGCCAGCGCCCGCTGCTAGAGGCGCAACCGTGCATGAGAGGGCATGCCAACGCCGCTACCGCTGTGGTTGTGTGTGGGGCAGCCTCGGTTTCCTCAACCGTCGCTTTAGTTTCACGTAACTATTTTTAACACTGAATATGCTTAAATTACTGCCGGAGCGCGTCTTCTACCATGATATGAGCGCCCGGGACAAAAAAAAGCCTCTCATAACATGGAGCTTGAGGCGGTCTCAGACCCAAAAAAAATTTACAAATCTGGGATTTTAAGAGCCCGAACCAGGACACAATTATGAGGCACGCCGTAGTGGGGGACTCAGGATTCATTTTGACCCCTGGGATCCCTTAAAATGCAACTAAATTTAAATAAACGTAAATAAATGTCTGAATGAGATTTAGGTAGGATTAATGCAAGACAAAGATCGCTACTAAATGTCTTTAAAATGCACCTAAATTTATAAACGGGTGTTTTGCATTTCGCCCCCGTCGAAATACGTCCACTGTACATGGCCAGGAGGTCTCGGTACAGATTTCTTCACCATCGCTGTTCACCTCAACACTTCGGTGGGCTCTGCTTTTTAATATTTGCGTCAAGTTAAACACCACGCATTCGCAACAAAGCGCCAGTGGTCCCACTTATCACCAGATGCAAACATATGGGCTGTTGCATCCCTGCTTACACGTAAGTAGGCGCCAACTCTCCGTTGCGCATAGCGCGAGATTGTTCGCCGAGCACACCTGTTCACTTTCTATTAAACTTTGGCAGAGAAGGACCGACTGTGGGCAGTATCTTATAAGGAGATCAAAAGAATGAAATTGTTACTGCAAAGGGCTGCTACCGTAGAATACTTAATGACAAAGAAAAGGAAATTGAGCTGCTCCATGCGCTTAAGATTTCTCTGCGAAGCGATGCCATTTCTGAATTAGATTTAGGTAGGATTAATGCAAGACAAACTTCGCAACTAAATGTCTTCGGTGCGGCTTTTAGCAACGGATTAAGGCGAATGTGAAGTGTTAGGACCTGCACAATTGAAACTAGCTGTATTGTAATTAGGCAACTGCCTTAGCAAGCAGTGGTTTAGAAGCGTAAGTAAGCCCAGCACTTATTCAAGCTGCTCGTGGTTCCGATGCAGAAACGACGAGACTAGGTATTTTGGTTCTTAATGTGCAACTATTTACAATGTGTTAAAAGCTTTATAATTCGATTAAGAAAAGAAATAGAATGTGTTGGTGCAAAAACAACATACAAGCACAATCATTTATTTCTCATGTAAAATAAGCGGAGCGAAATACAGACAGCACAGAGGCCTCCGGTCACGAATGGTCCACCATTCACAATGCAAGAAGTTTGTTAAAAGCATGACACTGATATAATAAGCATAAAGAAATAACATCAAACGTGAGAGATATGCATTGGGGGGCAGGAAACGAATGGCAATAAATACAGAATACAAAATCGATTGTTTCTATAAACAAGAAAGTGTAAAGCATAAGCATTTCATAACACATGGCAAAACAACTCTCAAGCGAACAAAAGTAGCCACATCACAAATACAGCAATATTTTTTAAATGGCTTGTTAGAGATACCACCATTCTACTTCTTCAGCTGTTACTTGCAACACGTGTTTGGCATCGTTGTCCCACCCCGCCACTTCAACTAAACAACCCGGCACTCGAAAAATAGCGCAGCAGATGCACAGAACGCACCCGATCACTCAGCTCGCCTCGCACTGCGCACGTGTTTCGGTACGCGAACGATGTCCTCTGTGGCACAGTGGCGCCGCCTCACCTTTGGGCAGCATATGCATGACATATGTGGGCAGCATAGCGTGACGGCGGAGTTTCGTGACCAGAAAAACATGGAAGGACTTTGGTTCGACTTTCGTTTCTACGATCTCTTTCTCATTTTTCCACCAGGGGCAGTGGGTTGCTGAAGTGTGTGGGATGCGCGACCCTCGCGCCTCCCCTGATGTTTTTCCCGCATAGCGCGTCTCCTGTAATCTCGCTTCGCCGCGTGGCCTGCGTGACGTCCGCGGCGGTCAATGTGGTTGAAGCGCAGTCTGAGAGATGGCGCGAGTGTTGCGCTGCCGTGGTGGTTGGTCGTGGCTCGCGGACACGACCTACTGGAACTCCAGACCTGCACAGATATCCGGCTTCTATGGGAGCAGCTTGCGCCCACTTTCGTTCGACCGACGGCCGTAGGTGGCGCTTTTATAACCTGTTCGTTAGGGTGCCTCGATGCCTGCCCGCCGCGCCGCCGTTCAGGGTGGTGACAGCCTTTGTACCGCTCCGCGCCGCCGTTCGGCAGACGCGCCGCCATATTGGTTCGACGTTGCTGCCCGCTGCTCGTGTCTCCCGTGCGGTCGACGAGTTGGTGAGGAGGCATTTTCGTGCTCTCGTGAGCAACCGACATTGAAAACATTTTCGCACACGCTCTTGCAGTGTAACAGTATTCTTATCGTCCAAAAACAAGAAAGGGGCTGGCAGATGGAATGGCACACTGTGGTATAAAATTTTTTAAACAGGGTTGAAGTACCTCAGACAGGCTGGCCAACGTTTCGATAGGTGGACCTATCTTCGTCAAAGGCGGCCTCGTCATCCTCGGCGTGTTAGTTTTAAAGGGTTAGTGCAGTGACGTCACGTGCGGGTGTTGTCGCTGGCGGCTGGTTTTAAAGAGAGAGAGTACAAGAGGGAACAGGCGCTGTCGTCCGACGTCTGTGAGCCTCATTCTCAAGACGAAGGGACAAGAGCGTGAGAGTGGGCACGCGGAGAGGAAAGAAAAGAAATAGAAGCAGAAAAAAGGGGAAAAAGGAAAAAAAGGAGCGGGGAGCCAGGGCCGTACCAAGACACAACAAAGGGGGGGGGTGAAAGAAAAAGAAAGAGAAAAATGAAATCTTTAAGCAATACGGGGGGCTTGGGAGCGTGTTGGGGATGCGAAAGGTTAGGAGTAATTCAGGGGGAGTCGTTGGCGGCATGTTTTTGAGGCATTAGATTGGCCGGTCAAGCAATAGGTCGAGTAATTTTGAAATAGTTAAGGTGGCGACGAGGAGTCTGCGGTGCAATGTGTGGGGAGACTGAAAGGCAGCGGCATGGTCTTTCAAGGGGCACTGCCCCACGCGCTTAACGTAGGTGTCGTTACGGCGGCATCCAGAAGGCGATACTCTGGGTTGAGGCGCCGAAAAAGGCATATTGACTTCGGAATGTGTTGTCGAGGGGGTTTCAAAAAAAAGGACTAAAAAAGGGGGGCAGGGGGAAGGGGGGGGGGCGAAATCGGTATAGCAAACAGGAGGGCGACGCCTGCAGAGGCGGGCACGGGCACGTGTACATGGAAGGAGGGGATCGTACACTTGGTATAGACGTAAAATCCTGAAAGAGTACATTAAATTGAGTAGTAGGCAGGAAATTTTTCTTTTCTTTTTTTTTTCTTTTCCCTCCTCCCTCCCCTTTTTTCCTCCGAAATGAAAGAGTAGGTGAGGTTAAGAATTAAAGTTGGCTGGTGGCCTAATGTGTTTTGTGTATTGGTTGATGATATGAGAGTTTCAGATTTAAGTTACAGCTTTTAAAGATTCTAAGTTGCCGCGTGCCAAATTATTTCTTGTCGGGTGTAGGCAATTAAACTTGTGTATGAGGTATGATTCCGTGTACTTCCTTTCGCGAGGGGAACGGAAATTTGTTTGTAGTATATAGAGCCTTGCTTTGTCAAACATATGTCCATGTTCATTAAAGTGGCTGGCTACTGCTTTGGGTAAATTGTGTTTTGTGTCCGCGCGGTGACCATTGAGTCTTGTATTGATTTGTTGTCCGGTCTCACCTATGTATTGTTTGCTACAAGCGGCGCATTCTAGACAGTAGACTACATTGCTTGATGTGCAGGTGAAAGCCGAAGTTACCTTGTGTGTGTAATTCGACGCTGTACTTTTTACTGTAGTAGTGGATTGAATGTGTTTGCATGTAGAGCACCTGGGGCGACCACAGGGATTGGTTCCCAACTTCTTCTTTTTCTGTAGTTTGGCGTGCACAAGAACATCTTTAAAATTAGTGTTGCGTCTGTGTTACGGCTGGGACTCTGTGATATAAGGCCGTGAACTGCTGTTAAACGCAGCAAACGAAACATGTGCTTCAAAGTTTCGAGGGAGCCTACCAACACGTGAACAGATAAGCGTTGTGTAATTTCTCAAACGGTTTTGTCAAAAAATTTTCCACCGTCCAAACGAAATAATATTGCGACAGTGAAAACTCAATTAACATTCCGACTCGCCAATCGCCTCTCCTTGTAACACCGCAGCGCTCTGCCAACATGACTACTGTGCTTTTTTACAACAGAATATGAGCTCTGTATTTCAGCCCGAAAGCATAATTCCACACATGCCAGAAATTTTCAGCTTCCGATGCGATTGGTGAGAATCCTGCCCTCTGCAACGATAGCTCGGCGGGCGCGCGAGGCGCTTCTTCAAACCAATATGGCGGCGCCGCGGGGCTGTCACCACCCTGAACGGCGGCGCGGCGGGCAGGCATCGAGGCACCCTACTGTTCGTCTGCTACGAGGTGGGCTGTTGTGCGGCGTTGTAAGTAGTACGGCAGCTGTTGTGTTGCGACGAACTGCTTCTCTAGTTGACGATTTTTGCTAACACAGTGACAGAGATGTCACAAGGCTTTGATCGGTCACTTGGCTCCAAAAGTTGACTCACCGAACCTAAAAAATGTCGGAGCGTGTAGTCCGCTGCTCTCTAAAATAGCGTTAAATAGCCGCTCCCACTGCCTTTTTAAAGGAGATTATTATAAATCGCATTGTGTATAGAGTTCGCAACGTACCCAACAGTTTCATTGTACACGTTGTAAAATTCGCGTCTGCGCTCTTTAGAAACTTGAAGCCACCGTAATGTTCGACGACGTACAGAACGATTACCACTCATTTTAACTCTTAAAAGTTGTCCGTGAATGCGTCACGAGTTCAAAAAGTGAATTACGCACACAGCTTCACTGCGTACGTATCTTCAGCACCACCGTTATGCTGCCGCCGTACTACGCGGAAAAGCTAGCTTTACAGTTTGAAAAGAGTTCCGTGACACGATTTTTAAAGGGCCCCTGAAACGGTTCGGACAAATTTTGTAGGCGCGTAGGGTACAGCTTAAGTAGAACATTCGCACCACAATTTAAGTGAAGCGTTACGTATTAATGGAGCTGCAAGCGATTAGAAGTTACCCTCCTCCCTAGCTATGCTTTTCCTCCTCAACTCGCTCGCCGAGCGAGCGGCGCTAAGCTCCGCCTTCACTGGTTCAGCGTCACGATGCGACGTCACATCACTCACTTCCGGTTGTTTAGGAGCACGCCCCCTCCCGCGCGAGACCTCTCCGCTAGCCGCTTGGCCGTCGACCGAGAGCTATCGAAGCAGCGTGCGTTGCGAGCATTCTGTCGTAGCGCCGAACGTGTCCGGTACTCCGCTAAAAACAGGCAAGCTGGTCATTTCGGCAAATGACTGGAGGCATAAACTTAAGCTGATGAAGGAACTTTAGCGTAGACGTACGTGAGCAGCCTGATCGGTCTGCACGGTCCAGACACTTGCTGGCGCAGCGCTAAACCTGTTAAACAAAGCGCTAATATTGCTCTAACCAAGTGTAAAGCATTTTAAACATTTATAAATCAACGTGTTGATGATTACACTCCTGCGAAAAATACACACCAGCAGCAAAGAATACACTTCGTTGCTGCTACTGTGTATGGTTGAGCTCTCTGCCACCAGGTGGCTGCACCGTGCAGACCGTTCACATTTGCCCTTCTGCTCATCTCGTGGCTCATCCCGGCAAAGTCAAGCGGCCAGACCCTGTCCCCTTGCGCTTGCGTTTGCCCTAATACTGGACTCGCGGTTTGCAGGTCGCTAGGTTTGCAGTCCACAAGGCAACAAAGTCGAATCATAGTGCTCGCGAAAAGACTGAGACCGACTCTGACCGCGGAGCTCTCGTCAAAATGGAGTACGTTGTAACACAAGCAGACGACACTTGCTGTGTGCCAGAAGTGCTGAAGTGTACTAAAAAACTATTCTTGTGTATTCTCTTTAAGTTATTTTCTTTTTACAAAAACAAAGTAACTAACATTCCAACTATTACGAGCATCATTTGTTCACCATAAAGTTGGAAAAATTATCGACCACGCGCCCTGGTCAGCCAATCAGATAGCTGGCCCATGTGACGTAATATGGGTTATTTGCATCATATGGATAGGGGCGGCTTAAAATTCCGCCGAGTAGTGCGCTGCGATCGGCAGCGATGGGTATTTTTAAAACCTTATAATAAATTACACGCTTTACGCAGAGCACTTAGATGCATCAATTAATGATCAGAAGAACCTACTCTAACGACTCAGTACGTTTGTAGAAAATCGCCAAAATCGTTTCAGGGTCCCTTTAAGGCCTGCACTGCAGCACCTTTTAAAGCACTGGGATCGCTTAATTTTTTGCAAGCTTTCGACTGAGCTACACATCCAACGATATTAAAAACAAGGTATGCTCACCTTCCCTTGAAACAGAATCGATCAGACTATTGCACATATCGGGTGGAGGACTTACTAGTGAATACTTTTACTATACTTTTACCAGATCATCTTCCTTTCACTACGGCACACAGTAGTAAATCCTAATGTCATCTACGACATTAGGCTGTCTGTAATCAACTAAAGAAAGATAGATTATCCTATGAATCTTTTTAAACAATTTTTCCAGTCTCTTAAGAAGGCTAGGAAAGCGAAATTTATGCCGTTGATCTAGCATTGCAGCGGCCACCTATGCTCGTTGTTTACATTTCTTGCACCGCTCATCCTCTTCTAGTTTCACTATTCAAACGCAAAGCATTCGCAAATATGTCTTCTTTTGTATATTTGTGCATTTATTCATTTACCGCCAAAACAAGCGCTTTGTGCCTGCCGAAATGGCAAGACAAGCGCTGAACAGATCGCAGAAGCAGACGACAGCGAACAGGTTATGACTAGCGCCACTCTGCTCGTACGTTCTTTCCCTAGCGGCAAAAGGGGCGAACTAGACCAGGTGTGCTGGAGGAGGGAGATCTGTGCAGGTCTGTAGTTCAGTAGGTCGTGCTCGCGGACGCTCTTGTGGACGAGGCTTCAGCGACGTCGCTCGTAGCTAAGTACTCTTTTATCTTTATTAGCTAGTGTTTTGAAGTGTTTTCTTTTGCATGGAGTAGGGGCGCAAATTTTGAATTTTTGGTAGGAGTAGGAAACGTACCGGCTTTGTCTAGGTCTGGCGGCTCCCCCGTTAGGCCTAGGGGGTAGTTCTTTCAGCTAGCTCTCCGGATTCTTACATGGAGTAGGGAGTGATAATTCTTTGTTTTTGTTTGGGATAGCGGTCGAGGTCGGGTTTGCGTGAGTGATTTGGCGAACTTGCTCGTTGGGCCTAGGGACGTAGGCCTAGCCATGAAATCGAAAAACGTGAAGGCCACGGGGGACGGGGAGCAAGTGCAGTGCGACGAGTGTCTGCGCTGGTGCTTCCTCGACGAGACCGAATTCCAGAATTTAGCAGAAGCGGTGGGGTCTAGCTTCACGTGCAGGTCGTGCGAGAGCGTCAGGGAAGCCGTCCAAAAACTGGAAGGGAATTGGGCGGCTAAGTTTGAAGAGCTTAAGGCAAACCTGAGGGAGTAGCAGGAGAAGCGGGTAGCACTACAGGCGAAGGTTGAAAATTTCGTCAAGGTGGAGGCGGCCCAGGCCGCGCAGTTGGTGAGGACTGTGACCGAGCTTGGGGAGGCGAAAGAAAGGAGCGCCGAACTGCAAAGGCGGCTCGACGCTCTTGAGACTCGGGCAGCGGATAATGTCGGGTCAGGACACCAAAGCGAGGGCGAAGTGGGAGGCAGGGAGCCAAAGCAAGCGGTCGCCAGCTCGCCGCCAGTGAATCGGCGTAGCTATAGCGAAGCAACGCAACACGTCCCGAGTGAGGCAACGCTGCAGCCACAGGAAGCCGAGAAACAGGGAGAGGTAGGAGAGAGTGAAAGGGTGATTATCGCTGGCGACTCAAACATGGCTGGGTGCTCAAAAGCAATTGTGGAGAGGGTGAAAGGCGACAAAAGAGTGGCGGTAGGGACATTTCCAGGGCAGACACTGGGTTCTGTCATGGAGCGAGCGAAAGAAAAGCTCACAAAAAATGCCCACGTGCGCAACCTTGTCGTAGTAGCAGGTGGGCTAAATGACGTCCTGAACAGGAAAGGGCCAGGACTAGCCCAGCGCTTGGCGAAGGGGGTGGACGACTTGCGCGAGCTATCCCCTCAGGTGCAGATCGTGGTGTGCACGGTGCCGGAGGTGCCTGTGCGTGACAGTCACGTACAAAGAGCCGTAATGGCTGCCAATGAGGCAATATGGAAAATGAGCTGAGAGAAAGGCTTCGAGGTTGTCGAAGTAAACAGGGAAGTGAGGAGTTGTGGTGGTTTTAAACGAGATGGGATCCACTTCAATTACAGGCTAGCACGAGAAGTGGGCTGGCGACTTGGGGGTCGCGCTGTTGCTTTTTTAGGGGGCCCGCGGGCGCTCAGGAGGTCAGAGTAGGTAGTAATAAAGAAGGTCCCCTAGGGGAACATCAGAAGAGCATCGCCGTCGATAAGAGAAAAAGGAGGAAAGCAAGAACAAGAGCTCGCCATGCAATAGGCTACATAAACATGCAGGGCGGCAGAAGAAAAGAAAAGTGGGCAGAGATTGAGGAGCAGTTACATAGAGAACAAATAGGGGTGTATGCGGTTACAGAAACGCACCTTAGAGACTCAGAAGAGCCGCCAGTTATTGAGAATTATGTATGGGAAGGGTGCAACAGAACTAAGTCGGAAAGAAAGGGAGGGGGAGTAGGAATGCTCATCCATCAGGGAGCCAAATGGAAAAGAGTAAATTCACAATGTCAAGAGCATCTTTGGTTATCAGGTACAATGAGTGGGAAAGAAACTTGGCTTGGAGTTACGTATTTGTGGACCGGAATAAATTGCACAGAGAAGAATAAAGAGTTAGTGGAATGCATAAGCGCTGATATTAGGGGTTTCGGGAATGGTGCTGAGATAGTCCTATTAGGTGACATGAATGCCCACATACAGGATTTAGATGGCTATACCGACAATAACGGGAAGTCAATGCTAGACCTTTGCGAGCAACATAACCTCATGATCGTGAATACAGGGCCTAAGTGTGAAGGACAGATCACGTGGGAAGTGGGAAACCGGCAATCGATCATTGATTACTGTCTGATGACAGAAGGAATTCATGATAAGTTGAGAGAAATGGTCATCGATGAGGAAGGGTTTAGCAGCATAGGGAGTGACCATAAACGCATCATTTTGAAAATGGGATATGTAGTTGGGAAAGAGAGCAACGAAAGCAAAATGGCCAGTCCAAATTTGAACGCTGAACAAATAGCAAATATAGTCACTAGAGTGGAGGAAGAAATTGGCAAGTCGCCAAGTAAGGGGTGGGAATATGGTGAGCTTCTAAGTGTAGTAACGACAGAAATACGGAAAGAGAAACAACACGTTCATTGGAAAGGAAAAAAGAAACCGAAAAGCTGGTGGAACAAGGAGATACGAGAAGCGATCGCCGAACGACAGAAAGCATCTCGAGAGCACAGGCAGGCAAAGAAGGCGCAGTTGCCACAGGATGAAGTAACCAGTAAATGGGAAATATACCGGGAGAAAAAGTCTATGGTTCAAATACTGGTGCAAGCAAAATTAAAATGTGAAAGTGAAAGTTGGTTGTCAGAAATACGTGAGAAAAAGAAGGCCGCACCTAGAATATTTTGGAATCACATAACATTATTAGGCAGGAAGTCAACAACAATACAACAACATATCCTAGACGAAGATGAAAACAGACTGGAAGGAGAAGCAGCAATAAATTACATCCAAAAATTAAGTAACAGCCGAATCTTTCCAAGGCAAGGATGAGGTTGTATTTGAAGAAAAAAAGAGCATGAAAGAGACCCAAGGGGGAAAGGAGCTAGTGCTTACAAATTTAAACTGGAAGAAAGCGGAAGAGAAAATTCCTAAGCGCACAGCCACAGGGCTAGACGAGGTTCCCGTTAGGCTGATAAATGAACTGGGACCAAAAAGTAAGGAAGCTCTCGTGAAAGCAGTTGAAAAAACTTTAAAAGATAGACGAATACCAGACAGTTGGCGACAAAGTAGAATGAATTTAATTTATAAAGGCAAGGGGGAGAAAGACAGAATTCACTCGTATAGACCGTTGACCACTACATCGGTAATATACAGGCTAGCAAAGCAGGCAATCAAATTAAAGTTTCAAGCATGGGCAGAAAATAATGGCATTTTGGGAGAGCTTCAGAATGGCTTTAGAATAGGTAGGCGTTTGGATGATAACTTGTTTGTTCTTACTCAGTGTATTGAAATATCAAAAGCAGAAAGCAGACCGTTGTATGTGGCCTTTTTGGACATTACAGGAGCATACGACAACGTAGACCGTAGCATTTTGTGGGATATTCTGGAAGGGGAAGGCTTAGGTAACGATTGTATACAGCTTTTGAGAGAGATTTACCTAGAAAATACTCTTTGCGTTGAATGGGAAGGGATGAGGAGCGCGGAGAAAGTTCATATCAACAAGGGACTGAGGCAGGGGTGCCCTTTATCCCCGCTGCTGTTTATGATGTACATGGTGAGGATGGAGAGGGCGCTAGAAGGAAGTATAATATCGGGTTTAATCTCTCATACAAACAGGCAGGTACAGTAATAGAGCAGCAACTCCCAGGTATATTTTATGCGGACGACATTGTGTTGCTCGCAAACAAGCAAAGTGATTTGCAACGTCTGGCTAATATCTGTGGACAGGAAGGCAACAATTTAGGTTTGAAATTTAGTGTTAGAAAATCAGGTGTTATGGTATTCAATGAAAACAGTGAACAGACAGTGGAGATACAGGGCCTAGAAATACCTCGGGTAACAGAATATAAATACCTTGGTATATGGATAAACGAAGGCAACGGATATATGGAAACACAGGAAAAAACCATAACAGTCAAGGGGAAGAGAAATGCAGCCATAATGAAGCACAGAGCGCTGTGGGGATACAATAGGTACGAGGTCCTCCGAGGTATGTGGAAAGGGGTAATGGTTCCAGGACTTACTTTTGGAAATGCGGTTGTTTGCTTTAAATCAGGGGTACAATCAGGACTCGACGGGAACCAAAGGTCAGTGGGTCGCCTCGCATTGGGCGCTCACGGGAAGACTACAAATGAAGCTGTGCAAGGGGATATGACTGGACTAGTTTTGAAGTGAGGGAAGCTCGCAGTAAAATTGAGTATGAAGAACGGCTGAGGAATACGGAGGAAAGTAAATGGGCTGGGAGAGTGTTCAGGTATCTGTACAGGCAAAACATTGATTCACAGTGGAGGGAAAGAACTAGGAAGCTTACCAGCAAGTATGCGGCCTGTGGGGTGGGCAACACAGCAACAAAGAAGGTCAAGCGGAAAGTCAGAGAGGCTGAATTAATCTCATGGGTGGCGGCAATGGAAAAGAAACCTGCCATGAGTAACTACTTAAGGGGAAAAAACGAAATTAGGAAAGAAACCATTTATGATAACTCAAAGGGAAGCTCATTACTTTTCGAAGCGAGATCGGGATGCCTTAGAACACGCACCTATAAAGCGAGATATAAGAAGGAAGAAGAAGCATGTGCTTGCTGCGGTAAAGCTAGGGAAACGATGGAGCATATTTTATTAGAATGTGAAGACGTCTATCCAGCGGTCGATTTAGGTACCACTGGCCTCCTTGAAGCCCTTGGGTTCAGCGGGAGCAGTGGTAAAGCAAACAGGTCCGCAATAGACATCAGTAAGAGGCGATTGCAGGATTAGTGGAAGAAAAGTAGGGAAACGACAAAGGACGGAGACGTACAAAAGCACAGTTCGCAATAGGGTATCAGAAAATTTGGACGTGGTAGTTCATAGTGTTTTTTTTTCATTGGTTAACCTAGGTAGGATATTAGGCAGCACAGTAGCAAGAGCTTGGTGGCGCAAGCCACCGCCCCGTTCCAAAGGGGACGCTCATAACATCCATCCATCCATCCATAACGCCGCCGACAGGCGAGGTTACTTGGGCGCCGGGAGGAAGGCGCTTGCTCTCTTGGGTTCGAGACAGCCAGCAGCACGGACGTGCCGCGCGTGCAGCGACCCTCTTGCCCGGCGGGTCGGCGCACGGCGGGGGACGTCTCCCGCGTGCGCGCGGCGACCCATGCTTCTGCGAGACCGCCTTCGAACGCGCCACAATTCGCGTGACTATACACGCGAACGACCAGGCGTTGGGATCCAGCATGGGGGGAACATATTCGCTCGCGAGGACGCGGTGAGTCGGACTTCTAGATTTGTCGCGCGCCCATCGGCATGTTTTGTGGATAGCAACTCGGCTAGCAGGCATTGATGTATGAAAGGTGCAATAAATGCCCTTATGATTGTTTGCACTACTGTGTTGTCGTTCCTTTGTCCCAAGAGCACGGTGTGAGAATCCCCACTTCAGACCCCACATCTGGCTGCCCAACATGGGACTCTTGGGGCATCGGACGATAATTTTAAGTGTTGCTTCGTTCGAGACCATTGTTTGAACCGAAGCGTAGGCCTAGCGTGGATTTTGATCGCTAGCGTCAGCGGCGTGCTTTCTTGAGCGAGGCGGCGGTGGCTGTAGTGTGTTTGAACATGTCAACATACTAAGCCTTTTCGCAAGTGTTTTTTTTTAATGGCATTCGTTGGTACGAGAGCCACGTGGTCTGCATCCTGGGAGAGCGAGGCTGAGCGCCCGCGGAGCAGTGGCAAGCCTGAAGCGAGTGAGTACGGAAGCCTCGTGGGTGGTCCGAATTTCCTATGTAAATAGCTTCGTCTATCTCTTTGACTCGGATGAAGTCGCGGCTCTGGGAGCCGGGTGGCCGCGGGCCACGGGTGCCACTACGGGCTGACTGGTATTGCGGCCTGGCACCGGGCGCTCCGACACCGTCTGGGATGGTGGGCGCCGTCAACTCAGATGCTGTGTGCACCGAGCGGAGTAGGACCACCTCACAGAGCTGACGTATCCTCGCGGCTGCCTGTTTTGCGCCCATTTTGGGTGTTGTTTGTTTTTGGATGCCGGTTATTGTCAAGGTAGCGACGCTTTAGGCCTAAGGCTTCACGAAGCTGCCTGTCGCACGTGGAGGGACACAACCTGGTGGACCGTGGCGTTGAGGTGTTGCAATTTGCTTCCCTCATTCTAGTTAGCCTCGCACGAATTGAAATAACTCGTTCGACTCAAGAAAGCGAGCTTCTTTCACGTGAACTTAGCATCTGAGTAGCTGCCCGATCTTTTGCTGGCCGAGTTGAACATCGTACCACGTGGGCGATGCGCATGCAGAATTCCTCTCCCTTGCACCACTTTAGTGTTCGCCGAGTGTGTTGAGTTTACGCAGTGTGATTGGAGTCACCCTTAGTTTGCCGTCACCTGCACATCGTCTGCGCTGCTGCCCCGGACTACGATCGAGCCACCCCGGGCGATGGTGATGCTGTGGCCAGTTCGGCGCGGCGACTTCGGCGGCCTCCTGTATCCAGCTCACAACCCTCGGCGGCGGACAAAAGAGCCGGCGGTCACCGACAGCTACGGCGGCTCTTGCCAGCAGGGCGCGTCGGCGCGAGCGACGCTTGCTCGTAC
The DNA here is from genome assembly GCF_038994185.2 of Dermacentor albipictus. Taxonomy (NCBI): domain Eukaryota; kingdom Metazoa; phylum Arthropoda; class Arachnida; order Ixodida; family Ixodidae; genus Dermacentor; species Dermacentor albipictus. The sequence continues at coordinate 139,321,907 of NC_091826.1, read as the reverse complement.
CGACTACGGCGTCGTCGTCTCCGGAGTCCTGGCCTGGGATCGTGCCGTCGAGGCTGCAAAGCCGCTGCTGTGACCGGCGGACGCCAGCGGTGCACCCAAGGACAATGTCGGCTCGCATGCTATGGACAGCGTGTGGACATTTCGTCAGCGCGACCACTGTTGCATGTATCACCCTATTCGCGAAGCACGGGTTAATGTTAGACCGTGTCACGTTTCGCCGGAATAAGAAGTGATTTAAGGTTGGGGGGATGTGGGGATGCGCGACCCTCGCGCCTCCCCTGATGTTTTCCCCGCATAGCGCGTCTCCTGTGGTGCCGCTTCGCCGCGTGGCCTGCGTGACGTCAGCGCGGTCGATGTGGTTGAAGCGCAGTCCGAGAGATGGCGCGAGTGTTGCGCTGCTAACGCCGCGAGATTACTTGGGCGCCGAAAGGAAGGCGCTTGCTCTCTTGGGGGTTCGGGAAGCAAGCGGGACGGACGTGCCGTGCCGCGCGTGGCCGCCTTCGAACGCGCCACGATTCGCGTGACTATACACGCGAACGACCAGGCGTTGGGATCCAGCATGGGGCGAACATATTCGCTCGCTTCCGGTCGCGGTAAGTCGGACTTCTAGACTTGTCGCGAGCCCATCAGCATGTTCTGTGGATAGCAACTCGGCTAGCAGGCAGTGATCTATGAAAGGTGCAATAAATGCCCTTGTGATTGTTTGCACTACTGTGTTGTCATTCCTTTGTCCCAAGAGTACGGTGTGAGAATCCCACATCAGACCCCACAAGTGCAGATGTGAGAAGAGTGTTTATTTGAATTGCACTTAGCACACGTAGCATGCCCTTTGCAGCTTTTCAATCCATGCCCAAAACGCTGACACTGGAAGTTTCGAAGCTGGTTCAGGATGTATGGTCTGACACAAAGCTTACTGTAACCAGTTTCGACTGAGTCAGGTAGGTTGCTAGTTCCAAAAGTAATAATTATGTGCTTAGTAGATATTTTCTTGTCATCCTACCTTAATGTTGTTCTTTGCCCTTTCACTATTATATGGTCTTGCCATCCTTCCAGTAGTTCGCTTTCACCAAGTTTGAGGTCATCTTCTGAGATGACACCGCACACTATGTCCATTGATCTGCGTGGGCCCACTGAAACAGAAATGTCTCCAAACACTACTGGTTTCGAGAGTTTGTCAATTGCAGTTGCCATATTGGGTGGACGCGCCTGGCGTTCGTAGATCGCTTGTAATTCATGAGGATGGTGTCGAGGTTGAGTAATGCCAGCTTAATGCAGTCAATGGAGACGCTGTCCTGGCATCCATTCAGCAGCAGGACAAAGTGTTTGAGGTAGTGCTTGATGACCTTGAAGCGTCCGTCGTAAGATGGTTGTAGTGACGTTTGAACTGTGTCGTGTCGCACGAAGACGGGTGCAATCATGGAGAGCACGACTGATAAAGGATGGTCGTGAATGTTGCCGGGATTGAATAGGAGATACGTCTCCCATGGCAACTTTGAGGCGACTGGTAGAATCGGCAACATTGAACATTAGTGCCGGCGAAGGGTGAGAAAAATGTTCCAGGAAGGCTTAAGGCTATGTTGAACATCTTGAAGGGGCAGCGCAATAAGACGATGACAGAAGGCAGGAAACACACAGGACAGCCCAAGTGTTTCCTGCCTTCTGTCATCGTCTTATTGCGCTGCCCCTTCAAGATGTTCAACCAGTACCAACTCGCCCAAATGTCGATCCTTCTAAAGGCTATGTTGACCAACCTGATCAACAAACTGTTGAAATGTTTGTGTGGCGCTTCATAGATTGAATGGCATATATGTAGGTTCACTTGAAACCAGCGATAATGAAATCCCGTGACTACGAAATTCTCGTGACAACAAAAGACTTTCGTATACTCAGCGAACGCCCATAGGATTCAATGCATTTGGTACCTCTCAACAACAAAGTGTCACTGTACTACAAACCTGCATCAACGAAATTTGCCAGAACGTAACCCCACATATTAAAAAATTAAATTATGGGGTTTTACGTGCCAAAACCACTTTCTGATTATGAGGCACACCGTAGTCGAGGACTCCGGAAATTTCGACCACCTGGGGTTCTTTAACGTGCACCTAAATCTAAGTACACGGGTGTTTTCGCATTTCGCCCCCATCGAAATGCGGCCGCCGTGGCCGGGATTCGATCCCCTGCCTCGTGCTCAGCAGCCCAACACCATAGCCACTGAGCAACCACGGCGGGTCCCCACATATTACCTACTCATGCAAGGCTAGCAGCCTTCAAAATGTGCTCAAATGCAATTACTTGGCACTAAAATTGCATAAAATACCACCACATTACACTCGCGTGGCCACTGTCATTTTATTTACAAAAACAAACAAGCGCCAGAAGTGATCGCACCTGAAACACGTCATAGCCGCCATCTTGTTTGTTGATCTTCCGGAGCGGCAGCATGGATAGGGTAGCTAGAATTGGGAGGTGTGAAAAGTGACCATGGAAACCTGTGCCCAAAGCATGCTGGTATGCAAGGAGTGCTGTACACAACGCCACCCCTTGTGTACAGCAAGGGGTGCCCAAAGATATGTTGACTGGGTTGGAAGGTAACCAAAGATCAGTAGGCCGGTTGGCTTTGGGAGCCCATGGTAAAACTACAAATGAGGCAGTGCAGGGTGACATGGGTTGGGCCTCTTTTGAAATCAAAGAAGCAGAGTAAAATTAGTTTTCAAGACTCAGGAACATGGATGAAAATAAATGGGCAGCTAAAGTGCACAAGTATCTGTACTTCAAAAGCTTGGGCACAGAATGGAGGAAGAGGTCAAGAAAGCTGGCAACCAAGTACAAGGTAATTGACACTGTAAATACACAACCAGGAGTCATCAGAAAAAAAATTGAAACAGAGACAATTAATTCAATGATGGAACAGCCATTTCACCTTTCAGCGCAAGTCCTGGTGCAGGCAAAAGGTCGATTTAGCACAGCAGCAACCACTAATGGCGCAGGGCCCACCACACATGTGCTTACCATACAATGCAAATTTTAACTGATATACTTGATATTTTGTGGTGACAGGCTTGCACGACGCTTATCCTACAAGCACGATTAGGAAAGTATGCGATGCTCCTCCCCACTGTGACACACAAAGGGCACTATGGCCTGGTTCATACACAAAGCAAGGTCCATCTAAATAGGCTGTGAAGCTTGGAACGAAGAACGTGCTAAAACCTCTCACCAAAGCTATCAGTTAGTGGTGCACAATTGAAGTGCAACTAACTAGGCGATGGAGGACAAACCCCGAAACTTGAAAACCTACGTAACAAATACGCAAAAAAAAATTCTAATCAGAATACTGCCTATTTTTCATTTCATTGCATTTTTATTTCCCTGTAGAAGGTCTGACATAAGGGGTGGGGTTAACATGAGAAAGCAAAACATTTTTTTCGTGATGATAGGTGGGATGTAACTTTTTCTAGGAAGGTTGATGGACAGGTGATGGCTGCAATTTCATGGGGAAGGTCGTTCCAGTCGCTTGCTATTCGGAGGAAAAATGACTTAGAAAATGAAGTCGTATGGGCACGTTGGCGTGAAACTTTCAGCGGATGACCAATTCGGTGAGACGTGTGTGATGGTGGTGCGCAGATGTATGGCTGCTGTTTGAGCTGGGAATAATAAAATTTGTGAAATGGGCACAGGCTAGAAATACGGCGATGGAGGGAAAGACTGTATAATTGGGACTGTAGCTTGAGAGATTAAACACTAATATACGACGAGTATGAGCGGTGAATGAAACAGGCGGCTCTGTTTTGCACAACTTCTAACGAGTCAATGAGGTATGCTTGCTGTAGATTCCAGATGGCGGATGCATACTGAAGTTTTGGCTTGATTAATGATTTATAAGCAAGTAGCTTTACATTTTGAGGGGCATCGCGAAGAAGATGTTTAAGAAAGCCTAGTTTTTTATTCGCAGATAATATTAGCTCACGTCATGATAGGTCATTGCTGATAATGATGCCGCGGTAAGTATAGGACGGGACAAGTTCAACAGGAGAATCAGAAATCTTAAAAGTAAATAAATGCGGGTTGTGACGACAATGAAGAGACATGAGCTTGCACTTATTGGGATTAAGTGTCATCAACCAGTGATTGCACCATGATTGAATGCAGTTAAGATTGTCCTGGAGGGATTCTTGATCGGTATTAGTAATTGGGGCATAAATAATGCAATCGTCGGCGAACAGACGGACATGACATGATAAATATTGTGGCAGAGCATTAATATTGCTACGGAACAATATGTGCGATCACGAAAAGGCAAGCAGTGTGAAGACGACGACGACGATTAGAAGCTAGCGCGGGCTGTTGCCTCTTGGCCAAGCGCAGCATATTTTCTTGTAAATCTACTTGTACATAGCTTTTCGTTTGCATCTTCCTACGTAACATATCTGGTGGAGGTGGACGTTCCCTGTACCTCGTCACGGAGCTTCGCAGTGAACGGTACGTCGAGCCTTCCTTCGTGGCTCCCAGCAACGACAACTCGACTCCGCCGGCTCTGACACCTGCTGCCACTTCGACGACCTACATCACTCTCCCCGCTCCCCGTGATCCTGGCATATTCTCGGGCAAAGATGGGGAAGACGTCGATGACTGGATCAGCCTGTATGAACACGTCAGCCGCAATAACCGGTGGGACCCTGCTATTATGCTCGCCAATGTAGTCTTTTACCTCGGTGGCACACCTAGAGTTTGGTATCGCACGCATGAAGATGAGCTCACCAGTTGGCATTCACTTAAGACACAGCTTCAAGACTTGTTCGGCAACCCCTACAATCACCAACTTGCCCGCGCACAAGGCGCTTTCCGGCCATGTGCAGACGTCAACAGAGCCCTATGTCACGTACATTCAGGACGTCTTGGCTCTGTGCCGCAAAGTTGACACCCACATGACTGAGTCCGATAAGTTTGCCCACATCCTCAAAGGCATTGCCGATGATGCCTTCAACTTGCTCGTTTGCAACAACGTAGCGACGGTGAATGCTTTTAAAAAATGGCTGTGGCTTAGCTAAGGTTAAGCCCAGGATACGAAGCATACTAGCCTTTATTTTAGTTGTTGAACCACTGTTTAGCCTGGTGAACTGCTGTTGCTTGGCTATATTTGGTTCGGCTAGACGAAGAAACAACTCATGCGTTACTCTGCTTCGCCTTCAAGAGTGGAACGCGACAGCGTTCTCGTCGACCCGCCAAGGGGTGTAAGACAATGGGCTACAGCGCAGCGACTACGCGCCCCGCATTGGACGCGGTGAGCGTCGAGCAACGCAGCGTTCGGCGCGTCAACGAAATGTGCGCCTGAGCAAGCGACGCACGCCTGAGCCTTAAATACAGCTCGTTTCTAAGGCAACCCCGCATTCACTAGAGGCGCTTTTGTACCGCTTTGAAGCATCGTACTCGTGGCTCAGTGGTAGCGTCTCCGTCTCACACTCCGGAGACCTTGGTTCGATTCCCACCCAGCCCATCTTGCAAGAGTTGAGCCAAAGCCACCTAGAAAATCAGTCTCTGTAGCACGCCGCAACCTTCGCTTCTCATTCCAACGAGCAGCTCTGTCTCCAGGAGGCATCTCACCTCGTGAGTGTCTAGCAGAGGCAAGCGCAGCTGCTTATATACCGCTGCGACGGCGCGAGCGACGGCGCGAGTTGGAGCCCCGTTTCTCCACTGTCGTGACGTCACGGTGTCACGTGGTATTCAAGGCGACACCGCCGCGCCTGAGGAGCTGAGTTGAGCTCTCGTAATATGCTTCGCATAAAAAGAGTGCCGCCGCCTGGAACTCGCTAAAAGCCGACATATTGACCAGCAGTTTGCCCGTCTGCCCAACACCCCAGCGACATCTTCCTGTGCCGACACTCCTCGTCCCAACAACACTGCCGATGTAACCAGGATCGTCCGGCGTGAGATCGAGGCCGCCTATCCGGCTGCCTTCAACTCCAGTCCCACCAACACATCTTCTTACCCACCACATTTCCGCAACTCATCTGAATGGCGCACCGCTGATGACAAGTCCATTTGTTTCCACTGCCATCGAATCAGGCACATTTCTCGGCACTGTCGCAGTCGCTGGAGTTCCCCGACCCGGTCTACTTATACTGCCTACTCTAGCCTCCCAGGTGGCCCTTCTCGTCCCTATGCCGCACGCTCCGATAACGCCGCCGCTGATTCTCCTGCACCAAACCGCTCCTATTCTCGTTCGCCTTTGCCCCAACCACGACAATCTCACTCTCCCCAGCCCCGTCGCTCCTATTCGCAGACTCCCTTCAGACGCCGCTCCCAGTCAGAAAACTAGATGCAGCGCCTCGAGGTGACGCTGCATTGCTCCCTACGCCGCCAAATCCTCTACTGACATTGCCCGCTCATCTGAACCTTCTTGACGTGCAAGTCGACGGTGTTTCTGTGTCTGCACTCATAGACACTGGGGCGCATTTGTCCGTAATGAGCGCTGACCTTCGTAACCGGCTCAAGAAAATTATCACGCCCGGCACGATGCCTCTTGTCCGTGTCGCCGATGGCGAAATAGCCCCCGTAATTGGTATGTGTACCGCCCGCGTCTCCTTCGCCGATCGCTCAACAATCGTGCTACTCAGTCATCGCCCACTGTCCCCACGACATCATCCTCGGCTTAGACTTCCTCTCCGCACATTCTGCTCTCATCAATTGTTCCGCCAGTACTCTCCGCCTTGACCTGCCTTTTCTGGATCCTGCTGAACCACACCCCAGTCGCCTCAGTTCCGTCGACTTCATTCGCTTGCCACCTTCGGCACTGACCTACGTTGACCTAGTGTCACCCCCACCAGTCCCCGACGGTCACTACATCGCGGCTCCTATGCAAAACGTCCTCCTTACACACAGGATCACAGTACCTCATACAGTTTTATCTATTACGGCGAATTGCGTCTGCCTGCCAGTGGTCAACTTTTGCTTGACGACACAAGTGCTGCCACGCGGGATGTCTCTGGCCCAGCTTTGCTCATTCGAGGATCACTCAGTAGCATCCATTGCAGTAGATGACACTTAATCCGATGCTCCTCTACCATCGCAGTCGGCAAATTGTACCATCGCTGACTTACAGAAAATGATTGCGCCCGACTTGCCGTCCGAGCACGCTCGTGAACTCTACCGCATTCTGTTTTACTACCACAAAATTTTTTTACTTTAAAGATCGTCCTTTGGCCCAAACTACAGGTGTCAACCATCGCAATAATACCGGCAATGCCCCTCCTATTCATCGCCACCCGTATCGAGTGTCACCAGCTGAGCGTCAAGTTATTCACGCAGAAGTTCGCAACATGCCTGCCAAGAACATCATTGAACCATCATATAGTCCATGGGCGTCACCTGTTGTACTGGTCAAAAAGAAGGATGGCTCATGGCGTTTTTGCGTGGACTATTGGCACCTTAACAGGGTTACCAAAAAGGATGTGTATCTCCTACTTCGGATTGATGACGCCCTTGACTGCCTCCACGGTGCTTGCTATTTCTCCTCTATTGACCTTCGCTCCAGCTACTGGCAGATTGCCGTGGACAATCTCGACCGCGAGAAGACTGCTTTTGTGACACCCGGCGGTCTTTATCAATTCAAAGTGATGCTGTTTGGTCTATGTAATGCCCCTGCCACTTTTGAACGCATGATGGACTCCCTTGACGGTTTCAAATGGTCCACGTGCCTGTGCTACTTGGATGACATTATCGTATTCTCCCCATTATTGTACACACCTCAAACGCCTCTCAGCAGTCCTGGACGTTTTTCGTCGAGCCGGTCTGCAACTCAACGCATCGAAGTGTTCATTCGGTCATCGCCAGATTACCGTCCTTGGACATCTCGTTGACGCGAACGGAGTGCAACCGGACCCAGGCAAGATCCATGCTGTTACACACTTCCCTGTTCCAAAGTGTGTCAAGGATGTGCGCAGCTTCATCAGCCTTTGCTCTTACTTCCGCCGTTTCGTGGAAAATTTCGCGGCCATAGCACGACCACTAACCGAGCTTTTGAAAGAAGACGCCCCTTTCCAGTGGGGCGATAACGAGGCCTCTGCATTCTTACACCTAATCGACATTCTCACAACGCCTCCCGTTCTGGCCCATTTCGATCCTTCTGCGCCTACCGAAGTCCGTACTGATGCCAGAGGTCACGGAATTGGCGCAGTATTGGCACAACGCCAGCGTGGCCATGATCGTGTAATCGCTTACGCCAGCAGGCTCCTGTCACCCGCGGAGCGTAACTATTCCATCACTGAGCGTCAGTGTCTGGCCCTTGTTTGGGTGGTTGCGAAATTCCACCCATACTTATATGGCCGACCATTTTCCGTTGTCACAGACCATCACGCGCTTTGCTGGTTATGCTCCCTGAAAAATCCTACAGGAAGACTTGGTCGCTGGGCCGGTATAGAGAACTTATGAAAGCACTTTATCAGAGCTGTCAATGCAACGTCGTCGTCGCCTCCGTTTTTCTATTTGCATGCTACTTCAGCATCGTTTTCATCACCTGGCACATACACGCGGGGACCATATAGGATGTGGCAATATTGTTATGGAAAGAAGCGTACGTGTATTTACAGATAGCTTTTAATGGCTGAGCCAACATGCGTAGCAAAGCAATCGCCAAAATCTTCTTTGTCGTCTCTAAGGCCATACCCCATGTCCTCTTCTTCCAACATTACAGACATTATAACATTCTCACACAGGTGCAATAAGACAGCACCACATTCATTAAAAAACACACACACACGCCACTGAAATATAAGCAAAATGATTGCATCACTGCAACATGCCATGGAAAAACCTCTCCTCACTACCAAACAAAGACATAATTGCACAGTTGAACCTACTCATAACAAGGGCCATGAAAATTTCATTCTTTCAACCAGGTTTTATGAAAAGATCAAAATAGGGAGATGGCAGAGCTGTTCTGAGAAAACTATAACGAAAGGGAGGCCAGCGCCCCTTCCCACCACGATCCTAAATACAGCTGCTGATTGCGTTCACTCATTTAACTGCTTCCTGGGCACTCCGATCATGTGTAAGAAGCCGTGGCTGCCAGTGTTAAAGAATGGCACTGCTATAACAACAAGCCAAGAGGGGTCACGGGTGGCAAGCGATATGCAAGCTCCGTTAGGGTGTCTAGAAAGGGGAGGCGTGATGACCACAGTGCCTTTCCCATAGAGAAGGGTGATGCCATTGCGCGTGAGTACCGCTAGGGCAATACAGAGCGCTGCCACCCGGGGCGCCGTCAGCATTTCCGCGGAGACGTCGGAGAGAAGCCAGCGAGTCCGGCTAGACAGCGCTTGGGCGCCGGATTTTCACGGTTTGTTTTCCTGCAGATTGTTGCGTGTGCTGCTTATTTATGACTGCTGTGGGCTGACGAAGATGCCTTCAACTTCAAAGAAAAAAATTGGAGGACGCTTAAGCTTCGCCTTCAAGAGTGGAACGCGATAGCGTTCCCGTCGACCCGCCAATGGGTGTAAGACAATGGGCTACAGGGCAGCCATCACTTACGAGGCGCCCCGCATCAGACGCGGTGAGCGTCGAGCCATATGGTCGAGCAACGCGGCGTTCGGCGCAGCAATGAAACGTGCGCCTGAGCAAGCGGAGCGAACCAAAGAACTCGGTATCCCGGAGGGGGAAATGATGCACGCCAGCCAAACGCCGTGATCGGCACGGGCAGAGAGATAGAGAGATAGTGATCTAAAGAAAGGAAGGACGCTTGATTCTGCGGAGGGAGCGAGGCGAAGCGTTGTCAGGGGAGAGAGTCCGAACCGCGACAGCTCCAATGCGCACGTGGCGCGCCATCTGTCGGGGCAGCGCCGTACATGGAGAGGAGGGGCTCTTCTGTGTTTGCCGCAAGATGGCTCTCCGTGTGCGGAAAGCGCAGAAGAAATGCAGCGAAACGCACTTCGCTACTCGTGTAATTGCGACTTCTGTAAGTTACATGTTCATAATTACCTATATACACCACAGTATAACTTTCCACGGCTCGTTTCGAAGGCAACACCGCATTCACTAGAGGCGCGTTTGTACCTTTTGGAAGCATCGAAATCGTGGCTGAGTGGTAGCGTCTCCGTCTCACACTCCGGAGACCCTGGTTCGATTCCCACCCAGACCATCTTGGAAGTTGCTTTTTATTTATGGAGTGCCTGCCGTGATTTATCGCTCACGGTCAACGCCGCGAAACGCCGACACGGACGCCGACACCGACGCCGACGACACCGGCTTTTCTGCGACACGAGCTCCTTAACGCTATCGCGTTAAAAGCTTAGAGGTGGAGCTTCGTGCCAGGGTGAGATTCCGGTTACAAATCTTGTTCAGAAAAAGTGTCACTTTTCCGTGTGCCTACTTGCCAAGAACTATTTTTTAAGTGGGCGCGTGCCATTCCAAGTGCCGACAAACCGCTGCAGGAGAATTCAGCTGCTTGCACAAAGCGATTTGACGCAAGGTAAGTAGTTCTAGCATGTTGACGTATGCATAGCCGGTCAAATCTTTAGCTAGCTCATCTAAATGCTGTTTTTTTTTTCTCCTTTCCAGCGCGCTACGACGGAACGAACTTGCGAAACGGTCGATGGTAACTCATGCTCACAAAGCTCGTGAAGATAGTTAGTCATTTGTTAGGTGCTGGTGCACAGCAAGTTACCGCTCACGAGCTAGTTAGAGATTTGGGCGGCTATACCTTACTGCTCTTTTAAAACACGTGGTACAAACACAAACAATGCTCTACAGCTGAAGTACCGAGTAAGAGGCACTCCTGGAAAATGAGAAATAAGATGATGTATTCCCCATGGAGGCTGTTGAAGTGGCCGTGGACCATGCGGACTATGTTGAAAAACGAAGCGATGCTCGCTTGGTGTACTACATTGCAGGCTACGTGGCCAGAAGCGTTTTCTCTCAACTAGCTGTGCAGCATGCAGGGATGCCTGCCTTGTGCCGAGAGACTGTGTCCCAAAAGAACTCCCAGATGATGCCTCCAAAGAGTGGGACTTGGGTGGGCTTCTCTACCCGTCGGAGTCACTGTATCGTCTGATTCAAGCTCTTGAAATCAGACTAACGTGTGAATTTAGCAGAACGCGTCTGCATTCTGAACCTGCTTTCAGCATACTCGAGAAAGTGAGCTCAAATGTGCAATAAATTGGTTGTGGGGAACATTGCCTGGAACTTACAAAATCAGTGGTCAGGTTTTTCTGCCTTACCAGAATTCACTTTCTTTTGAAGAGCCTCAACCAGGAAATGAATGAGAAAAAAGGCAGAAGAACAAAGCCTTGCGTGATGTGAAACAAGCAGCAGAATTGGTGAAGTACATTCTGCTTTATGCAATAAAGTTTGCTTGTCGAGAAACATGTTGCTTTTGTTTATCATGCTTTTTAATTGCAGTGAAAATGAAATGACTCCAGGACGTTGCACTACAAGGTATGTCATGGTTTAATGCTGATTTCGTACGTAACAAAGCCCACAACTAAAAAAGCTTGTGGCAAGAATAAACATCCCGGGTGATCCTAGCAGTTATCATGTTGGCCTTGGAGAAAAAAGAATATGACTGCATATAACTCATGCAAAGAGCATTCTACAATACATAAGCTTCCCGCTGATTTAGTGGCTTTAATATGGAATTTCAAAAATGTCTGCTCGCTTTCTACCAGCAGAAAACTAGGTTGTGTTACCCCGTATTCGAAAACCGCATGATAACCGTAGCACAATACAATCTTTGCGATGTCTAAAGGACTGCAGTATCAGCTAAAATTTCTAAAACTCAGTCAAATGCGTTTCCACTGCGTTGCCATCCTCTGCACACGCAGAGGATGGCCGCACGCGCTGACGGCGCCCCTGACGACAGCGCCGCCCTGTGGCATTCACGCGAACGGGGGCCAGTTTTTCCTGGCCGGTCATCACACCTCCCCTTTCTAGACACCATAGCTCCGTTAAGGCATCGCACTGGTGGCCTCAAAAGGGGCCTGTAACAAGCATGTGACACCCCTTCATGCATAATCGTCATTGGCCTGCCAGTCTCGGTGGCCTGCCAGTCTTGGTAGGCAACATTGGTCACAGCACCGCAATAAACACTGAAGAACACAGCTGCTTCGGTGGTCAATCATCGTTTATCACCACCTCGCTGCGGAGCGTCTGTCTGATGGAGGGTGCCTCGAGCCCTCCCTTGTTCCCGAACCCGGACGGGTCGTGACACTGGTGACAATGTTCCACGGATAGATGGTGGAACACCGCCCACCATCGTTGCCGCCATGCCGCTGTACAGAAGGCTCGAGCCATTCGAGGGAGATGGGTCTACGAGGAACAAGTCCACGTGTTCTTCCGGGCAAATGGCGCACCCGAGGCCAGACGGCGGGACATTTTCCTGGCCAGCTGCGGGACTCGCGTCTTAAGTCTCCTACTCAACCTTCTCAAGCCACCCACGCAGCATGTTAAGACGCTGGGCGAGCTGCTCGCCATACTGCGCTCGCATTTCAACCCAGCCCCGTCCACACTAATGGAGCATTTACGCTTCAACAACCGGACACGCCGGGAATAAGAGACCCTCAGGCAGTTCGTTGCTGCGCTACGAGGCTTAGAAAGTGCCTGCGTTTTTGGGGACCAGCTGGACCCACTGCTCCGGGACCGTTTCGTCTGCGGCATCAACAACCCCGCCACGCAGACGTGACTCCTGGAGCTTCCTGACCCCTTGCTGGACGACACCGTGAAGGTAGCGCTGGCAATGGAAGCTGCCACCAAGGACGCCGGCGAGATTGCCCGTGCAACTGGCTCACCGTCGGCGGAAGCGGCGGTCAACAAGTTGGTGACAAAGGGCAGTACCTACGGTCGCTGTGGTGGTGCCCACTCCCCCTCACAGTGCCAGTTCTCTCAAGCACAATGCTTTACGTGCGGGAAAACTGGGCACCTGGCACATGTATGCCGAAGGAAGAGGACGAACAGCAAACAGCAGCAGCAGCAGCCTGGTTCAAGCCCAGGTACCACACAAGCTCGCGGCCACGGTAGCCATCGCAAGGGTATGCGGCGGGGGTGAGTGGCAGCAGGCTCAAGTTCTTCCACGACCAGGCTCCACGTCGTGGCCCAGGACCCACGAATTTTCGACATGTGGTACACAGGCCTTGTACCATCGTCTGTGCCGCCGTACATGCTGACCGTCGAAATCTGCGGGCACCCCGTTTTTATGGAGGTGGCCACAGGGGCCAGCATGTCGGTCATGGCCGGGAAACTCTTCCGGCGTACTTTCTCCGGCGTGTCCGTCAAGGATTCGGGCGTCATGCTGCGCAGCTACTCCGGGCAGCTCTCCCAGGTCTAGGGTCAGGCACAGGTCAGCGTTTGCTTTGGTGACAGGGAGGCAACCCTTCCCCTTTACTTAACCAAGAGTTCGTCACCGACACTGCTGGGCCGAAACGGGATTCATGCACTGGGCGTTCGTCTGCCAGAGTACCAAGAAGCCAGCCTGCATGTGGTCAAAGACGTCGCCAACCTCCTGGCCAAGTCCCAAGTTCCAGTTCCAGCCAAGGTTGGGCACATTCGCCGGCAAGATGTCTGGCATCTATGTACCCGAGGGAGCCCAGCCTCGTTTTTTCAAGCCTCGCCCACTGCCGTTCGCCCTGAAGGACAAGGTCACCCAGGAGCCGCAACGGTTACAGCGAGAGGGCATCCTGGTGCCCATCAAGACGTCTGAATGGGCTGCTCCCATTGTACCAGCCCTCAAGTGAGATGGCAGTGTCAGGATCTGCGAGGATTTCAAAGTTACCATCAACCCTGTGGCTAACATCAAGGAGTACCCGTTGCCCCAGATTGAAGATCTCTGGTCAGCGTTGTCCGGTGGACAAAGTTCACCAAGCTCGACCTCAGAGGTGCTTACCAGCAGCTGGTGCTCCAGGATGCCTCCCGGAAGTATGTCACAATATCGACAACTTTGGGGCTCTTCCAGTACTCGCGCTTACCCTTTCGCGTGGCCTCAGCCCCGGCCATATTTCAGAGGGAGATGGATGACCTCCTCAGGGGGCATGAGGTACATGGTGGTGTACTTGGATGACACCCTGGTTAGTATCTGCGATGACAGGGACCACCTGCAAAACCTGCACAACATCCTGGCACGGCTGCAGGACGCCGGCCTCAAGCTCAAGCTAAAGAATTGCATTTTCCTGGGCCTCAGTGTAGAGTACTTGGGACATGTCATTTCCCAGGCTGGCCTAGCCCCGGCTCCCCGCAAAGTTGATGCTGTGCTCGAGGTGCCTAAGCCCCAGAACAAGAAGGAGCTTCAGAGCTACCTAGGCCTTATCAACTTCTACAGAAGTTTTCTGCCGAAAGTGTCAGAGCATCTACAGCCGCTCCATCTCCTGCTTCAAGATGTTCAGCAATGGGTCTGGAAGAACGAGCAGGACCGGGCCTTCTAGTGCAGCTAGGAGCTAATCACCAAGGCTCCAGTGCTGGTACCCTTCGATCCTGCCAAACCTGTCGTCCTGACCGTAGATGCGTTGCAGTACTGTGTGGGAGCCGTCCTGGCACACAGGGACAAGGATGGCCAGGAACACCCCGTGTTGTTTGCTTCCCATCGGCTTCATGCTGCAGAGCAACGCTACAGCCAGCTGGACAAGGAAGGCCTGGCCCTCATGCTCGGTGTCGAAAGCTTCCGCCAGTATCTGTGGGGCCGGAAGGCGGTCACGGACCACAAGCCACTATTGGGGCTGCTGGGGCCTGACAAGGCAGTTCCCGTGTAGGCATCACCTCAAGTGGTATGCTGGGCCTTGAGTCTGGCGGCTTAGTTACCAGCTGGTTTACCAGCCGGGAAAGGACCTGGGAACTGCTGATGCCCTGAGCCGCCTGCCCCTGCCAGAGGTGCCTGAGGCAGTTCCGGAACCTGCTGAAGTGTTCATGTTGGAGCATGCGTACCCAGTGATGCTCTACAGATCTGCGGTATCGCAAGCGACCAGCTGTGAACCAGTCCTGTCTCATGTGGTCAAGGTGCTGCCCCGTGGGGAGGAATTGTTTCAGCAGGCTTATAGTCACAAGGCCGCTGAGCTGAGCTTGCAGAAGGGCTGCCTACTGTGTGGTTCCAGGGTGGTGATCCCACGAAGTCTCCGGTGCAGGGTCCTGCAGTTGCTGCACACAGGTCATCCTGGCATGGAAAAGACCAAGATGGTGACCTGGTCCCATGTTTGGTGGCCTGGCCTGGACCAGGACATCACTCATATGGTGCGGCGCTGCCAAATCTGCCAGGAGCATCAGTGGGCCTCACATCATGTGGAAATCACCCCCTGGCCGTTCCCACAGAGACCCCGATCCCGCCTACATGTAGATTTTGGGGGACCCTTCGAAGGCCATTACTTCCTGGTAGTGGCTGACGCCTTTTTGAAGTGGGTGGAGGTTTTACCTGTCACCACTCCATCAGCAGGTGTGACCATTGCAGCGCTGCAACAGGTCTTCGCCACCCAGGGGTTCCCGGACGTCATCGTGTCTGACAATGGTCCTGCTTTCGCCAGCACAGAGTACCTGGCCTGGCTGACGAAGTACGGAATCTGCCGGATGATGGATCTGCCATACCACCCTGCTTCGAATGGTGCAGCCGAGTGGGTGGTGCAAAGCATCAAGGACAAGCTTAAGAAGAGCCAGACTGGGGATTTCCGGACGCAAATTGCCCGGATATTGTTTCAGTACCGGACCACGCCCCACGATGTCACTGGCCGTGCCCCCTGAGAGCTCGTGCTGGGTCGGATGGTCAAGACACCCTTGGTTGTTTTGCATCCGGACTTCCGATACACAGTGCTCCTGAAGCAGCTGAAGCAGAAGCTGGCTGCTGATTGAGGGTGCCATTTCGGGCCTTTGCCTGAGTCGGGAGCTCCTGTTTTCGACAAGAACTGCCGTCCTGGCCCACCCTAGTCCGCCGGTCAGGTAGTGTCTCCTGCCAGCGCCTCATCGCTGCTCATCCACATGCCAGATGGAGCCACGTGGCACAGACACACCGACCAGGTTAGGCTTCGCCTCAAGACCTGGCCAGCACCCTCGACTGCCACTTCCGAGTTCCAGCCCGCAGGAGGACTAGCGGCAGCACCAGTCACTTCCAGCGGAGCACTGCCCACCTCGGAGGCGGTAAGTGTTGCCAGTGGTGCGGCGCCTGTTGGGCCAGTGTCGAGCCCGTCACCACTCACAAGGCTGACCACTGCAGACCTTCCGCATGGAGCGGGGCTGTCTCAGGCAGCACCCATCATTTCCACACCCGGCCCGTCAACACCGGTCCCCGGGTGGAGTACTCGACGGCGGAGGCCACTGGGTCGTTACTCGCCTGGGTAGCAGGCACTGTCGAACTGGCTAGGGCAGAGGCAGAGCCTCGTACAATGAACTTGTAAGTTTTTTTGTGGTCGACGAACAAACTGGGGTAAGGGGGTATAACAAGCATGTGCGCCCCCTCGGGCATAATCTTCGTTGGACCACCAGGCTCGGTAGGCAACATTGGTCACCGCACCGCAATAAACACCGACGAGCACAGCTGCACGGTGGTCAGTCATCGTTCATCACCACCACGCTGTGGAGCATCTGTCTGATGGAGGGTGCCTCGAGCCCTCCCTTGTTCACGAACCCAGACAGATCGTGACGGGGCCTTTTAAAAAATGTGTGAAGGTTGCCGCAGCAGCCTGTCAGCTTGAGAAATCTAGAAGAAACGCTGAGGCGAGATCACCACAAGCATCTCACCGTGTACTTTTCACTGGCTTGCACGAGAAAACTTACGCTCTTTTATATCGCTTTTAAAGATAATGCATGGGTAAGCAATACAGTCGAACCCGCTTATAACATTCAGTTTTAACAATATATCAGTTATAACTATGAGAAGCTGCTGCACCATCAATTTTTGTATGCTTTCCATGGTGAAATAACCCGCTTATTACAATGCCCCAATGCCACATTATTGGTTATAACGATGAAGTCTGGCTGCTGGATGTCCGAGCCAAAAGGTAGTTAAATGTGAAATTTTTGCAAGAAAAAAAGAAAATGAGAAATTCAAGCCGCTGATTGATAACCCCAACAGCCGCTGCCTCACAAGCTGACAGTCTGGCTCTTCTTGAGCTTGTCCTTGATGCTTTGCACCACGCACTTGGCTGCACCATTCAAAGCAGGGTGGTATGGCAGATCCATCATCAGGCAGATTTGCATGCTTCAAGCGAAGCTTGCCGACATCCTTCTCCAAAGCATCCGGGTGCTCCACATAGTGCAGTGGAAGTTTCCTCGCAAAAACGAAGCAATGGAGTGACTGAATCATCTGTCGGGTCTCCTGTAAGGACAACGTTGAGGCAGCTTGCCCTACTATGTCATCACTGCCGTTGTCGCCATCGCTATCCGATGCAAGCCCGTTTGTGACGATCACCTCATCAATTAGAAGCACTTAGTTTCCAAATCTATGCCGTGCGCTTTCTTTTCACCGGCAACATCATGCATTGCCAATGATCAATGGGCATATTAGCTATCTTCCATCTTGGTGGCGACTCAAACAAGGCTGAGAAACCACATGGCCAGGAACGATTGACAATGGAACCAACAAAGATGAACGTGAGCGATTAAGCTGTTCGCGGAGCTGCTTTGTTTTCGTCGTCCTTTTTGTCCCTCGTCTATGTATGCACTGTAAGTGATGATTGATACTGAATGAGGAGCCAGCGAGCAATCTGGGAGTAGAGCAGTTGGCGTAGTCCATTTGTGTTTCAGAGGGTGGTGCAGCATATAGCTGTGGACACAGCCCATTCACGTTCAGAGAGGTGGAAGGGCGACAGGAGAGAGGCACGTGGAGAAGGCTGGAAAATGAGGCAGCGGCTGTTAGGGTTATCAATCAGCGGCTTGAATTTCTCATTTTCTTTTTTCCTTTTCAAGAATTTCACATTTAACTACCTTTTGGCACGGACATCCAGCAGGCAGACTTCATCGTTATAACCAATAATGTGGCATTGGGGCATTGTAATAAGCGGGTTATTTCACCATGGAAAGCATACAAAAATTGATGGTGCAGCAGCTTCTCATAGTTATAACTGATATATTGTTAAAACGGATATTGTTATAAGCGGGTTCGACTGTATTGCTTACCTATTCATTATCTTTAAAAGCGATTTAAAAGAGCGTAGGTTTAGGGCATGTTGGTATTCCATAACTGAGGTTTTTAGCACACTAAAAGGGACGAGAGACGAAGAGGCAAGATGCAGACACAGCGCTAACTTCGAACAATTGTTTTATTCTACGAAGTGGTACACATATATATAGGTAACAGACAACAGCGTACGCATGCGCATATGTACTGGTTTCTAATCAAATGAGACATCAATGAGACATGTGTAATGAAAAGTTAAGATGATACCAAAGATGAAAAAACGACCATGCATAGCCAAAAAGATTTTTTTGTAATTGCAAGATTAAAATGTATTCTCCATCAAGCCACCCTCTGTGACACGTTTAAAAATTGAATTCTTTTTTTTGAAAGATCGATTGAAGGCGCGCTAACACAAGCGTTCCCCAAACTAGCGATATTCGCCGCTTCAATAATCTCAAGTGTTGTCTGCGTTGGGCTTCTTCCTATCACATTGCACTGTTTAAAATGGGACTGCACGCATGCTTTCTGCAGTGAAAAGTCAGATGCCCCACTCCTCCAGTTCACACATTATTTGCGTGTTCACGCAACCCATCATTTAACTTTCAGAAAAAGAATTCGATTTTTTAAACGTGACACAGAGGGTGGCCTGATGGAGATGACATTTTAATCTTGCAATTACAAACAAAATTTTTGCCTATGCATGGTCGTTTTTTCATCTTCGATATCATCTAACCTTTTCATTACACATGTCGCGTTGCTGTCTCATTTGATTAGAAACCAGTACATATGCGCATGCGTACGCTGTTGTCTGTTACCTATATATATGTGTATTGCTTCGTAGAATAAAACAATTGTTCGCAGTTAGCGCTGTGTCCGCATCTTGCCTCTCCGTCTCTCGTCCCTTTTCATGCGCTAAAAACCTCAGTTATACAATATAAAACCCCTGCCATCAGCTCTCCAACAATGGAATCTTTGCTTCAGCCCTGAATCTTGATCCCCCGAAGTGAAGAAACGCATGTGAAACAATGTGCCGGCACATACATGCACAATGCCATTGTTTCTTATCGAAAGCTCTTGCTGCCTTGCAGGATCGTTAACGAAGCGTCCAGTTTGTCCCATGTATAACTTCCCACAAGGCAGCATAATTTCATTACAACACCATTCACACATTTCACAAATGCCTGAGCATGCTTCTTGTTGCAACCTCCAGTTTCTTTCCCCAACAGAGGCAATGCACATTGCACCTACACGGTAGTTTCTTGATATTGTGGGAAGTCCAATGCATATAAGACCTACTCTTGCTTTGGAGTAATCCAGGAGCTTCTTACAGGCACCTATTATTTCCTTCGGATACACTTCCGTGACTGCAGTCAAAACCGCGCAAGGAAAGCCAGCCAAGAACAAGCAGCTTTTTCTGCATGGCATGTGGGCATGACTCCCCGAGAGCAGACCACAGGCAAAGCTTAGTGATTCCTTGTTTAACTGACTTGACTATGTAGTTTCATAGGGCAACAATTCCTTTCGTGCTATGGCCATATAAAACCAACAGTATTGAACTCATTATTCACTATGCAAAATAAGGCACCAATCCAAAAGCTGGAGGAATCACAGGAAGGAAGCTCCTGAGTAATGGAGCTTTGTGCTTGTTTCTTGCACAGCTTCTTTTTCCAAAGCAATATGAACCAGCTAGCCCAACAAGATTTAATAAGCCTTCAGTAACCAACACCTGAACAAGCAGAGAGTCTTCTGAAAGGTGAGGTGACTGACTGTATAAACTGTCCATCATGAAGCGGCAACATGTCTTGTTGAGAAGGTTTTCAAGGCAATGACTGATCATGCTTCTCTTGAGTAGCTTAAAGTGTGCTAAGTTAAACAGCAAAAGCTGTTTATTTCCTTATGGTTCATAACACCAACAGGCATCACTATCAGCCTGGTTACGCCCACTGCAGGGCAAAGGCCTCTCCCATACTTCTCCAACTACCCCGGCCATCTTCAGTTTGCAGGGCCATGTTGTCCCTGCAAACTTCTTAACTCATCCGCCCACCTAACTTTCTGCCGCCCCTTGCTACGCTTCCCTTCCCTCAGAATCCAGTCCGCAACCCCTAATGAACATCACTTATCTTCCCTCCTCATTACATGTCCTGCCCATGCCCATTTCTTTTTCTTGATTTCAACTAAGATGTCATTAACTCGCGTTTGTTCCCTCACCCAATCTGCTCTTTTCTTATCCCTGATGTTACTCCCATCATTCTTCTTTCCATAGCTCATTGCGTCCTCCTCAATTTAAGTAGAACCCCTTTCGTAAACCTCCAGGTTTCTGTCCCGAATGTGAGTACTGGTAAGACGCAGCTGTTGTACACTTTTCTCTTGAGGGATAATGGCAACCTGCTGTTCATGATCTGATAATGCCTGTCAAACGCACCCCAGCCCATTCTTATTCTTCCGATTATTTCAGTCTCATGATCTGGATCCGCAGTCACTACCTGTCTTAAGTAGATGTATTCCCTTACCACTTCCAGTGCCTCGCTACCTATCGTAAACTGCTGTTCTCTTCCAAGACTGTTAAACATTACTTTAGTTTTCTGCAGATTAATTTTCAGACTCACCCTTCTGCTTTGCCTCTCCAGGTCAGTGAGTATGCATTGCAGTTGGTCCCCTGAGTTACTAAGCAAGGCAATATCATCAGCGAATCGCAAGTTACTAAGGTATTGTCCATTAACACTTATCCCCAATTCTTCCCAATCCAGGTCTCTGAATACCTCCTGCAAACATGCTGCGAATAGCATTGGAAAGATCGTATCTCCCTGCCTTACGCCTTTCGTTAGTGAGATTTTGTTGCTTTCTTTATGGAGGAGTACGGTGGCTGTGGAGCCGCTATAGATATCTTTCAGTATTTTTACATACGGCTCGTCTACACCGTTTCCCTAATGCCTACATGACTGCTGGGGTTTCGACTGAATCAAACGCTTTCTCGTAATCAATGAAAGCAATATGTAAGGTGTTGTGTCTTCGTCATGATAGTTCTGCGCATGCGCAGTGTACTTCCGCTCCTTCTTTCCACTCCCACTTCCCTTCCCACTTCAGGGAATAAATGCTATCGCATGCCCCGAAATAAACGTCTTCTATGTTCGAGCGGTCTGTGCCTCGTAACTGTTCGGGCCGCGTGCCGTGGCTATGCTACAGTGGCGACGAGCCAGGATACCCCCCATTCGGTGAAAGAAGACCCGGAATCGGCAACCGCGAAGGAAGCCTCGCCGACGACAAGCATGGCTCATCATATGCTCCCTGCATTCAACGAAGATACAGATAAGTGGAAGCCGTATCTCATTAAGGCAGAGGCCTACTTTGAAGCTAACGGAATCACCGATTCAGCCAAAAAGAGAGCACTTCTCGTGGCAGCATTGAGCACGCAAACCGTGCAAGTATTAGCCGGCAGGGTCGCACCGCGAGCCCCAAACGCGTTGAGCTTCGAGCAAGTTGTCGAGGTGCTGAACGAGTACTATGATCCGAAGCGACATGAAATAACGGAAAGTTTCAAGTTTTTTAACCGCTGCCAGATGGAAGGAGAATCTGTCACGCAGTTTCTGGTGGAAATACGCCGCATAGCCGATAACTGCAATTTTGGCAACGCCCTGGAGCGGATGCTCAGGGATCGTATTGTATGCGGTGTGTGGTCAAAGGCCCTACAGAAGCAATTACTGGCAAAGGCCGACCTCACGTTAGCGGAGGCTGAAGCGCTCGCAATTTCAGCTGAAACTGCCGAGAATGATGCTATGAAAATGTCATCCGAGCCAAAGGTTTTATTGAAAATGCAGGCGGCTCGAAAAACGCCCTCCGGGGAAAACAGAAACGCTGAAGAACATCTAGAATGCGGAAGGTGCGGCAGCTCAAAACACGACGATGCCAGTTGCGGATGGGCAAATGCACGTTGCTATCGCTGTGGGCGGCGGGGACACCTTGCTAAGAAATGTCAAAGTCATCCTAACCGCGGAAGGTTAGCTACCAGAGCGATGCACGCAAATACACTGGCTATAACGGACACAACGCCAAGGGACGAGAGCAGTGATGAAGTCCACCTTTGGAAATTGGTTTCGGAACGTAAAAATTTTATTGAGCCGCCAATCCGCCGCTCATTTACTTGGGGCGGCGTTCAAGTAGCCATGGAAGTCGACACCGGGTCACCAGTATGCGTCATTTCTCGGGAGCTGTACATGAAGCATCGAAACCATTGGCCTGCCCTGAAGCCATCACGTGTGAAGTTGTCTTGCTACGCAGGGCGGTTACCGGTGCTGGGCGACCTGACATTACGTGTGGGCTTCAAAGACGTGCTCGTGGACTGTCCCCTCACAGTGCTCAACTGCGAAGGGCCAAGCCTTTGCGGAAGGGACCTGCTTACGCTGCTGGACAAAGCTGGTGCACCGGTGCTACATGTAATACCGGCCTGCGGAGCCACAGAAACGAGCGAAATGGACACCTGCAAGGTTAAGGCCATTTTCACAGACTACCAGGACATCTTTACCACGGAACTCGGTCTAATGAAGGGTCCTCCAGCAAGCCTGCACCTCAAAGATGGAGCAATTCCAAAGTTTTGTAAGGCGAGACCTCTTCCTTATGCTTTACGCGACAAGGTAGCTTTGGAGCTGGACCGACTCGTTTCCCTTGGCATCTTATCGCCAGTCAGCCATTCGGATTGGGCATCGCCCATAGTACCGGTGTTAAAGAAAGATGGCTCGGTGTGGATTTGTGGTGACTTTAAAGTTACATTGAATCCGGTTTGCGCACTCGAACAGTATCCTATTCCTGTAATCGAGGATATGTTCGCAGCTTTAAGTGGCGGTGAATGTTTCAGCACCCTCGACTTGCGCGACGCTTACAGTCAGGTGCCTCTAGACAAAGCCGCACGCAAACTTTGCGTAATAAATACGCACAAAGGCTTATTTTGCTATAACCGGCTTCCGTTCGGAATATCGTCAGCACCGTCGATCTTCCAGAGAAAAATCGACACGATTATCAGTGGCTTACCCGGAGTTCAAGCCTATCTTGATGATGTAATCGTGTCCGAGCAGAAAGGCGATAATGGAGAGCGACTGAAAGCCGTCTTAGAGCGTTTTCGGGATCATGGGGTTAAGTTACGCCATGACAAATGTAAATTTCGACAACCGGCAGTTGTATACCTCGGACATCGCATTGACGGCGAGGGCCTTCATCCACTAGAAAACAACGTGGAAGCTATCATGCGCACACCTTATCCACGGAACGTGACCGAACTACGGGCATTTATCGGAATGTTGACTTTCTACGCGAAATTTTTGCCAAACATGTCAACGTACCTAGCACCGCTGTATCAATTATTGGAAAAGAACGCACGGTGGCAATGGAACGCACCGCAAAAGGCCGCCTTCGATGCAGCAAAAGAAAGTCTGAAAAATGCGCCAATTCTTGTACATTTCGATCCTGCAAAGGAACTCAAGCTAGAGTGCGATGCGTCTTCACTGGGTGTCGGAGCGGTTCTGTTTCACTCGATCAATAACGTAAATAGACCGATAGGTTTTCGCTCAAGAACACTGACCCAAGCAGAGCGGAACTACTCCCAGTTAGAACGCGAAGCGCTGGCTTTGGTTTTCGGTGTAACGAAATTCCGGGACTATCTTCTAGGTCATGAATTTACGTTGGTTACGGATCATCAACCACTCGTCAGCCTGCTGAGACCCGACCGCCTGACGCCGACTATGGCGGCTGCGCGAATTCAACGCTGGGCGCTGTACCTCGGAGGCTACAAATACAAGCTTCAGTATGTTCCTGGGAAACAACTACTGAACTCGGATGCCCTCAGCAGACTACCACAGCAGACCACCGGAGACGCAGTTGAAGGTGAGCCCCCGGAGTACGTACTCGCACTCGAAAGCTTAGATGAAGGGGTGGTCTCAACGCATGAACTGAAGGACCTAACAGCCGTCGACTCGACATTGCGTAAGGTTCAAGATTATGTGTTACACGGTTGGCCAAAAAGCAAGACAAACATAAAGCCCGATTTATCACCGTATTATGAGCGTAGGCTAGAATTGTCCTTGGCACACGACCTCGTGTACTGGGGAAATCGCGTCGTCATACCAAGTGACGCCAGAGAGCGTTTTCTACAACTTCTTCACGAAACCCACCAAGGATCATCGGCTATGAAAGCTGTGGCACGCTCCCTATTTTGGTGGCCAGGACTTGACCGCGACATAGAGCAGTGTGCGGCCAACTGCAGGAATTGCATGGCAAATTTACCCATGCCACCGGCCGCACCTCCCCTAAACTGGCCGAAGACGGAAGAACGGTGGTCGCGGATTCATATCGACTTCACAGGACCCGTAACCGGGAAGATGGTCCTAGTTGTAGTGGACGCGCACTCCAAATGGATCGAAGCGATTCCCATGAAGCATGCAAATGTGGAAAGCACAATAAGGGCTCTGAGAAGCATATTTGCCCGTTTTGGTGTGCCACGTACAATAGTATCGGACAACGGCACACAGTTCACGAGTAAGGAATTTGCCACATTTATAGCAAAAAACAACATCACGCATCTGTGCACGGCACCTTTTCATCCACAGTCAAACGGAGCCGCTGAAAGGGCGGTGCGAACGATAAAGGAGGGTATTAAGAAAATGACGGGAGGCGATCTCGACAAGAAATTGGTATGGCTACTGTTCAATTATAGACGAACACCTCTGAAGACTGGACAATCGCCTTCAGAGATGCTCCTCGGGTATCAAATAAGATCGCGTCTAGACACCTGCTTCCCTGTGACTGTTACAGGTCCAACTGAGGAGAGCCACGACTGGACACTGCCGCCAGACAGCAGCGTGTACGTCCGCAATTACGGACAGGGAGAGAAGTGGATACCTGGTCGTGTCAAATCGGCGACCGGAGCACGAATGGTAACCGTGGAGACTCCCACTGCCATTGTCAAGCGCCACGTCGATCAGGTGCGCCGCCGCTCGGATTCATCACCAAGGTTTCCGGATACGACTGCTCGTGGTCCAGGGTCCAACCAGACGCCAGGTCCCAGCACGGCCACCAATGCAACCACTTCCTTGGAAGCGGCCGCCCCAGTTAATTCTCCAGATGCAGGCCAAATTGCGGATGACAGCATTCGACCTCACACCCCTCCTCTCCCAACTAGCTTGAGTCCGGCCGAAGCTTCGCAGCAAGTCCTGCGCCGGTCAACGAGGCAGCGCAAGCCAGTGCAATGGTTCCATTTTTGAGGAGAGGGCAGTGTTGTGTCTTCGTCATGATAGTTCTGCGCATGCGCAGTGTACTTCCGCTCCTTCTTTCCACTCCCACTTCCCTTCCCACTTCAGGGGATAAATGCTATCGCATGCCCCGAAATAAACGTCTTCTATGTTCGAGCGGTCTGTGCCTCGTAACTGTTCGGGCCGCGTGCCGTGGCTATGCTACATAAGGGTTGGTTATATTCCGCACATTTCTCTATCACCTGATTGGTAGCGTGAATATGGTATATTGTTGAGTAGCCTTTAAGGAATCCTGTCTGTTCCTTTGGTTGACAGAAGTCTAAGGTGTTCCTGATTCTATTTGCGATTACCTTAGTAAATACTTTGTAGGTAACGGACAGTAAGCTGATCGGTCTATAATTTTTCAAATCTTTGGCGTCCCCTTTCTTATGGATTAGGATTATGTTAGCGTTCTTCCAAGATTCTGGTATGCTCGAAGTCATGAGGCATTGTGTATACAGGGTGGCCAGTTTTTATAGAACAATCTGCCCACCATCCTTCAACAAATCTGCTGTTACCTGATCCTCCCCAGCTGCCTTCCCCCTTTGCATAGCTCCCAAGGATTTCTTTACTTCTTCCGGCGTTACTTGTGGGATTTCAAATTCCTCTATAGTCGGATACAACTTTAGAAAAAAGGGGGCATTTATTCCTCCGAGGCGGATGCACATGAACATCCACCAATGGGCGCGCACTCTGGACTGACGTCATGCGCCAGACGGCCAGTGACCCCGCCGTCGGAGAAGATGGCCGCCCGGGCTTCGAATTGGGCGAAGTCGCGTCAGCTGTGCGCGTCAACGCCTCGTCACAGTGAATTCCCAAACTGTTTGTGATTGTCTATCATGCCGGAAATATTACTGCGAGTTTACGATGTGGCATTTGTGCCCCATGCGTTTATTCCAAGCCATGATCCGGCGAAGAAACATTGAAGCGAGCATCGCTGACGCTGCACTACGCTTTGCCTGAAAACAGGATCCCACGGCGACCGCTGCAAACACACATCCTGCTTGTTTGTTCCATGTCTGTTTTTTTCGCTCCCGAGTGAAGTTACGACGAGAATAGTTTGCCAAAGTCTGGTGCCTACTGTCAGCGGTGGGTGTGTTCCTGTACTGTGCCACTGCGTTTCTCGTCGGACGGGGTGAAGTGATGGAGCAAAACCATTCTCAGGAGAAATGAGAAAAGCGTGCGCGCATGAAACAAACCTATGAGCGTCTCAATAGAAAATATTTGCAAAAGAAGCCTCCAACGCAAAGATTTGTCGTCGTCAACTTAACGTGAACGATCGTTTTCAGTAGTGAGATGGCCGAGCATCTAATGGCCGTGCTTGTGCGTTGTGTGGCACCGTCGATTGATTGCTTTCCACCAGTGCTCACCGCGCGCACAAGCTGCAGAGTGCGTGGTGTGGCACAGTCACGCATAAGTTGTGTTGCCAGCGCTCGACATGGTTTCCCACAACATAGCTTCGCGCTGTTTTTCAATTATTGTGATATGTTGCAATTAAAAATTCCCGAGACAGTGTTAAGAGAACGGTTGAAAAAAAAAACATACGAGAAGGTAGGCACAGCAGCTTGTGAACCCACTCCTATAATACCTCTACCCAGGTCTGTTTGTAAATGTGTGTATGTTTTCTTGCGTTTGTCAATTTTTTTTATTTCGCACATTTCTTTATATTTGAGTTTTTCTTAGTTTTCGCGTTTGTGTGCCTGATTCCATGCATGTTTGCGCACACTCTTATTTCTGTCCTTTTATTTTATATTAGCATTTGTCTTTGCTAGTTTTCTTTCAGCAAAGTCTTTACACATTTTCATTAACGAATCTCATTCAAAGCACTAACTCCTGTACACTGCAGGGCTGGCCTCTTCCATCTCATTAAAACCTTTCTCACTGGTCTACCTCGTCTTCTCAATCAGCCTACTCGCTGTGTTTTCTGTCCTTCCTTCTTGTGTTGTTGCTTCAATGTAATTAACCAACTTGCTCAAAACAAATTTTGATCGCCTATGAAAACAGAAAGGTTTAGAGATACATTTTCGTAAAAGCATCATGTGGGTTGCACAGCAACTTTGCCTCTTACCTCTGTTCATGTTTATGCATCAGTACATATGGCAGCTCGTCAGAAGTGCACATGAAAGGCTGCATATTGCAAAGCAACATCTTTCTATGCTGTTGCATTTTCATGCATTCAGTCTTAGTAAACAGACGGTTTCGCTGCCCATCACATATGATGGTAAAAGTTTTCAACATGAATAACATTGTGCAGTGGGGAGTCATTTCCTGTGTGACGCTTTCGTCGTTGCAAAGGCATTTTTCTGTGAATGGAGCCCAGCGAAGCAGTGCACTGAGAGCTTTTGCAACTTTCACCATTTATTACTTCACAAATGTCATTGTCTGAACCTGGCTGTCCATCACTATGCCGATGGCTTGTGAATTAAATAATTGCCTCAATAAAACACATTCAACTTCACTCAGCATTTTTTAGTACAAACAATGCTAGCAGAGCTATTCAGGGTGAATAATTGTGCTTACATTGGTGTTACTTGCCCGGTCAGATAAACAAATACAACAATGGCTGTGGCATGACTGTGATTTGATGTGCAGACTACGAACAGTGCCTTTCAAGCGTGCCCTCGACTACTGCTATAAATAGTTAACCGAATGACTATATTGGGCCTAACTGAGCTAATGATGTTTGATAATTGTTCTTATTCGTAAAACTTGCCTGGGCCAGGTAACCAAAATAAGCAATGCCCCCACATGAATGTGTTTTGCATGCAAGCTGCCAACAGTGGCTGTCATTTTCGTGTTGATTGCTGCCGTTTCACCAACAGTGGTGCCAGCTTGACTGCGCTTTGACGTGCAGACTGCTAATGGTGCCTTTCAAGCGTGCCCTCGACTAATGCTATTAATAGTTACCCGAATGAGTATTTTGGGCCTGACTAAGCTAATGATGCTTGATAATTGTTGTCTTATTCGCATTACTTGCCTGGGTCAGATAACCAGGTTAAACAATGCCACCACATGAACGTGCTTTTTCATGCAAGCTGCCAACACTGGCTGTCATTTTCGTAATGATTGCTGCCGTTTCCCCAACAGTGGTGACAGCTTGACTGTGCTTTGAAGTGCAGCTAATGGTGCCTTTCAAGCTTGCCCTCAAGTGCTTCTATGGATGGCTACCCGAATGAGCATTTTAGGCCTGACTAAGCTAATGATGCTTGGTAATTGTTGTCTTATTCGCATTACTTGCCTGGGTCAGATAACCAGGTTAAACAATGCCACCACATGAACGTGCTTTTTCATGCAAGCTGCCAACAGTGGCTGTCATTTTCGTATTGATTGCTGCCGTTTCCCCAACAGTGGTGACAGCTTGACTGTGCTTTGAAGTGCAGCTAATGGTGCCTTTCAAGCTTGCCCTCAAGTGCTTCTATGGATGGCTACCCGAATGAGCATTTTAGGCCTGACTAAGCTAATGATGCTTGGTAATTGTTGTCTTATTCGCATTACTTGCCTGGGTCAGATAACCAGGTTAAACAATGCCACCACATGAACGTGCTTTTTCATGCAAGCTGCCACCAGTGGCTGTCATTTTCACATTGATTGCTGCCGCTTCACCAACAGTGGCGACGACATGACTGCGCTTTGACGTGCAGTGCAGCTAATGGTGCCTTTCAAGCTTGCCCTCGAGTACTTCTATGAATGGCTACCCGAAGGAGTATTTTGGGCCTCACTAAGCTAATGATGCTTGATAATTGTCTTATTTGCATTACTTGCCTGGATCAGATAACCAGGTTAAACAATGCCACCACATGAACGTGCTTTTTCATGCAAGCATCCAACAGTGGCTGTCATTTTCGCATTGATTGCTGCCGTTTCCCCAACAGTGGTGCCAGCTTGACTGCACTTTGACGTGCAGACTGCTAATGGTGCCTTTCAAGCGTGCCCTCGACTAATGCTATTAATAGTTACCCGAATGAGTATTTTGGGCCTGACTAAGCTAATGATGCTTGATAATTGTTGTCTTATTCGCATTACTTGCCTGGGTCAGATAACCAGGTTAAACAATGCCACCACATGAACGTGCTTTTTCATGCAAGCTGCCAACAGTGGCTGTCATTTTCGTATTGATTGCTGCCGTTTCCCCAACAGTGGTGGCAGCTTGACTGTGCTTTGAAGTGCAGCTAATGGTGCCTTTCAAGCTTGCCCTCGAGTGCTTCTATAGATGGCTACCCGAATGAGCATTTTAGGCCTGACTAAGCTAATGATGCTTGGTAATTGTTGTCTTATTCGCATTACTTGCCTGGGTCAGATAACCAGGTTAAACAATGCCACCACATGAACGTGCTTTTTCATGCAAGCTGCCACCAGTGGCTGTCATTTTCACATTGATTGCTGCCGCTTCACCAACAGTGGCGACGACATGACTGCGCTTTGACGTGCAGTGCAGCTAATGGTGCCTTTCAAGCTTGCCCTCGAGTACTTCGATGAATGGCTACCCGAAGGAGTATTTTGGGCCTCACTAAGCTAAGGATGCTTGATAATTGTCTTATTTGCATTACTTGCCTGGATCAGATAACCAGGTTAAACAATGCCACCACATGAACGTGCTTTTTCATGCAAGCATCCAACAGTGGCTGTCATTTTCACGTTGATTGCTGCCCTTTCACCTACAGTGGCGACAGCATGATTGCGCTTTGACGTGCAGACTGCTAATGGCGCCTTTCAAGCGTGCCCTCGACTGCACTCTAAGAAAAGTTTACACCCTTTGGAGTGCCCCTTCTGCCACACAATAATAATCGTCATCTGCTTTATTGCGTTTCCTTTCTTTAACGCTGCGAGCCCGGTACTTTCCAGTATCAAACGGCATGCACATTATCAGCATGATAGCATTCCTGACAGGAAAGAAGCGTGCTTGGCATTTTCAAGAAAGGAAACGCATAAAGGATGACGATTATTGTTGTGTGGCAGAAGGGGCACTCCGAAGGGTGTAAACTTTTCTTAGAGTGTACTACTATGAATGTCTACCTGAATGAGTATTTGGGGCCTCACTAAGCTAATGATGCTTGATAATTGTTGTCTTCGCATTACTTGCCTGGGCCAGATAACCAAAATAAACAATGCAAACACATGAATGTGCTTTCGCGTTCAGGCTGCTAAGCGTGGCTGTCAATTTCACGTTGACTACTGCTTTTTCGTGCGAAGCTGGATAATGGCTGCCCGAACGAGAATTTTGGGCCCCACATATTTATTCAGGGTTAATAATTGTATTTGCATTCAGATTTTCCAGCATTTCAGCACGTTTCCATGCCAATACTTATATTGAGCACGATCTGTGCAGTACATTGCTTTTTCAGAATTGAGCTTCCATTAAAAGGAATGTGTCACCAAATGAACTGCTTATTTATTTGAGAGGTCACGGGAGAATGCTTGGCTGCTGCGAACCGACCGGCAAAATTTGGGTAGCCCTAATAAGGGCTGTTCTTTCGTTAATAAGAAGCTGTTATTCTTCATTGAGTGGCTCAATGCCGGACAGCTCGCAGTCGGAGTCGCTTTCTTCACTGTCATCTTCACCCAGCTGGATGATGATGGGTTGAATATGGTCACTCCCAGATGTATCAAGCCTGAACTTTGCCTCCAGATCCATCACGCGGTCAATGTTCTTCTTCCAGTCTTCCGCCGTTACATGCTTGATTTTTTCCCTCAAGACGTCTTCGACCGTAGACAGCTTGAAATCTCTGTTCTCCGCAGCAATGCCATTTTTCACCTTTGCCCACACGAGCTCAATAGGATTAAATTCGCAGTGGTACGGTGGGAGCCTGAGTACAATGGAACCGGCCCTTGCAGCTGCATTGTCTACTATGTAGCTCAGAAAGCGTGGCTTTACAGATGCTACCAACTCAAGCAGCTGCTTTTTAACCATCCTTTCGCTGTAGGTGATATTTTTGCTTTTGAGCCACTCCTGTATTTTTTCCTTCTTCCAAGCTGTCGTCGGTAATTTCTCTTCTTGCCGGGAATGATAAGGTGCATTGTCCAAAACAATGACGCTACCAGCAGGCAACTTCTGCAGAACGTTATTGAACCATCCCTCGAAGCGATTGCCGTCCATTTCTTCGTGGTAGTCGCCCGTTTTTTGGCCTCGGAATATATTTAAGCACCCGTCGACGAAGCCATCCTCGCTGCCGATGTGTGTCACAATCAGGCGCTGGCCTTTCCCAGAAGGTTGTTTCAAACCCGTCAACAGACCATTTGCTCGCGCATATAGGCATCCGCGCTTCTGCACCACGGTGTCTGTCCACACGATCGACCGAGTATGTCCCTCCGTCACCCATGTCTCGTCCAGGAAAAAGATCTTTCGGCCTTCCGCCCGGTAGCATTCCATGTCACGAAGGTAGCAATTCCGCCATTCAGCTATGTCATCGCGGTCGATAAGCAGCGAATTGCGACTCCTCTTCTCGTGCTTGAATCCGATCTCGACAAGCAGACGACGCACAGTACACCACTTCAGTGATGAGAGATCCATACGCTTCGAGAACTCGTTAGTTATCTTCTCGACTGTCGGTATCTCGTTGCGGCGAAAGAAATCGTGCACACATGACCTCAGCGCGCACAACATGAAGCTGTCATACTTCGTGCTGCGTCTTCTTTTCTCCGCATTTCGTGGGCACTTTCGCGAGGGCGTCGACAGTTTGCCACCCCAAAATATGCGATGCTTTGTCCTCCCTCCTCACCTTGAACACTGTGCTTTCGCTGACACCGAGCATCTCAGCGACAAACTTGGTCGTGGCCTCCACGCTGTGTTCAGGCTCCCTGTTACGCCAATACGTGTAGCAGTTGAGGATCATATTGCGTGAATCGCTATTCAGGATGTGGCCACTCTTGTTCTTGTCGAGGATCCTTGGTGGTGTGGACATCGAGGCTACACAAGGCTCGTTTGGCAACAAAGAATCGCATTCCGATGTCACCTCGTTGGGCTCCATGTCAGAAAACTCGCACGGAATGCCTTGCGCGAACTGGCGAGATTTCAGGCTCGCAAAAAAAAAAAAAGACAAGGAAAAAAATTTGTGAAACACAAAACCAAAAAATATAAATTTTATGCTATTTAACACCATGAGTGTTTATTTATTACGATGAATGAAGCATTTTTGTACCTTTCCTGCCTCAAGTATTCACGCCCCAGGTTTGTAATGGTTGCGATAAATGCATTGTTTTATATAAGTACTTGTCCAATAGCAACTGATTCACTTTAAGCTAGGAAAAAGAGTAGTAAATGTGTCGTGTACATGTAAACAAGCGCAAAATCCATGCAGAGCTGTTCTTTCTACTTTTGTCACTTGCAATGAAGCGAAAGAACAGACGACAGGAAGCATTGTGGAAGGCACGGGGTTATTTTCTTGTCGTGATCCGGCATGTGCTGTAGCACATGAGAGCTCTACTAAACCAGTCATCAAAATACAAAAGCCTTTGTTTATACCGAGAATTGCGCGTTTCAGAAGCACGATTTCTTTAGCGGGATTATTTTAGTCGCGGAGGCAATCGGCTGTCGCGCTTCGGTCGTCTGGGCGGGGCCAGCGGGGCCTCCCCTTTGTTCTAAAGTTGTATCCGACTATAGGCTGTTCTCTCTTCCATTATTGTCGTGGGTGCCACTGGTACTGTATAAACATTTATAGAACTCCTCAGCCACTTGAACTATCTCATCCATATTAGTAATGATATTGCCGGCTTTGTCTCTTACTGCATACATCTGATTCTTGCCTGTTCCTACTTTCTCCTTCACCGCTTTCAGGCTTCCTCCGTTACTGAGAGCATGTTCTATTCTATCCATATTATACTTCCTTATGTCAGCTGTCCTATGCTTGTTGATTAATTTGGAAAGTTCTGCCAGTTCTATTCTAGCTGTAGGGTTAGAGGCTTTCATACATTGGCGGTTAGAGGCTTTCATACATCGGAGGTCCCTACAGTCTTTGACTATGGGACCTCCTCCTGCATACTAAATACTTGTAATATGACCCAAATTCTAACAATAAATTCTGATTCTGATTCTGAGATCTTTCGTCTCATGCGATAGCTTACTGGCATTCTGACTAACGGAGTTACCACCGACTTCTGTTGCACACTCCTTAATGATCCCCATAAGATTGTCATTCATATCTTCAACACTAAGGTCCTGTTCCAGAGTTAAGGCTGAATACCTGTTCTGTAGCTTGATCTGGAATTCCTCTACCTTTTCCTCTTACCGCTAACTCATTGATCGGCCTCTCATGTACCAGTTTCTTCCGTTCCCTCTTCAAGTCTAGGCTAATTTGAGTTCTTACCATCCTATGGTCACTGCAGCGCACCTTGCCGAGCACGTCCACATATTTTATGATGCCAGGGTCAGCGCAGAGTATAATGTCTATTTCATATCTAGTCTCGCCATTCAAGCTCCTCCACGTCCACTTTCGACTAACCCGCTTGCAGAATAGGTATTCATTGTCCGCATATTATTCTGTTCTGCAATCTCTACTAATAACTCTCCTCTGCTATTCCTAGAGCCTATGCCATATTCCTCCACTGACTTGTCTCCAGCCTGCTTCTTGCCTACCCTGGCATTGAAGTCGCCCATCAGTATAGTGCATTTTGTTTTGACTTTACCCATCACCGATTCCACATCTTTATAGAAGCTTTCGACTTCCTGGTCATCATGAATGGATGTAGGGGCATAGACCTGTACGACCTTCAATTTGTACCTGTTATTAAGTTTCACAACAAGACCTGCCACCCTCTCGCTACTGCTATAGAATTCCAGTACATTATCAGCTATATCCTTAGTAATCAGGAATCTGACTCCTAGTTCTCGTCTCTCCGCTAAGCCCCGGTAGCACAGGACATGTCCGTTTTTTAGCACTGTATATGCTTCTTTCGTCCTCCTAACTTCACTAAGCCCTATTATATCCCATTTACTGCCCTCTAATTCCTCTAATAGCACTGCTAGACTTGCCTCACTAGATAACGTTCTAGCGGTAAACGTTGCCAGATTGAGATTCCAATGGCAGACAACAGGTATAACCAGCATAAAATATGATGTCAAGAAAGCACAAGGTTCCATGTTTGGTAGATATGTCATGCATTTGTGACAAAGGTTCAAGACACCACCGAAACAGCAAAAGCTTGGTCAAGGTTAAAGTGATTGTCAACACATTTGGTTATAAAAACAGCAATCTGTCTCACCGTGGACACATCCAGAGGCAGGATGAAGATGATGGTGAAAGAAAAGTACCAGGCCACAAACACGCTGACTGTGACCAGCAGCGGATGCTGGCTGAAGTTGCCATACCGGTGCAACAGCACAGCCGCTAGCACAAAGGTGAAGCACACCTCGGACACCAGTGGACCCACCACCATCTTCCACCTGCAAGACATGTACACCTGGATCCAAACATGGCCTTTTTATGGAGGCTTTAGTAGGGTATGGAAACACTATCATTGTTAAAATAACATACCATAATGAATAGTAAGATAACAAAAACATATTTTCTAAAAAGATAAACTCCTAAGAGTTCTGACTAGGGTGCAATGTGTAATATAATTTGTGCAAAAATAAAGTTCACTGAAAGGTGCACAGAATATTTACAACGTTATGCTGATAACATGAAAAGATAAAATGAGAACTTATTCATGGATATACATGCTTGGTGCAATTTCCTACACTGCATAGAAGTTTCGATGTTCTAGCATAAGAGATGTGAGCAGCAAAACATGCTTTCTACCTAGTGGAGACTCTGGCAGGTGCCACAAATATTGGGCTAGACATTACATTCCCCTACTGGGCTGGCAGCAGTGGCAAAACTTTGCCACGTGCTGTAGAGATACATTTCTGGTAGGGTATGTGGGATAAGACTAACTATGGACTCCAGACCTTCGAACACACTATTGACACGCGCGCTTGTTTATCTTAATCTGGTGAACACATTTCACCGCCTAAGCAACGTTAAGGGTAATCACTTACCACAAGACGTGCCTTTCTATGTCGGAAGTCTCTCAAATGTTATAAATGGTTCTACCTGTCACCTATGTCATCGCTGAGCCTTGTGCAATTAAATTCTGTGCATGACATAAATGCTGGTGTGCATTCTAGAATTGATGCGAGCACCAACAATTGTGCTGGAAGGTTCACTGAACCACATATAAATAGCTGACCTGTTTGATCCGCAGAACATACTCACTGTATTGAGGAAAACATGGGGAAGGTGGGAGATGGAAAGACAATGAGCAAAACAAGAACTTGGTGAGAGCAGGAGCCAACGTTTCGACAAGTGGACTTGTCCACTTGAAGAAGACAAGTCCACTTGTCGAAACGTGGGCTCCTGCTTTCATCTTGTTCTCATTTTGCTCATCGTCACTGTACTGTCACTTATTTTGCTGGGCACAGATTCGGACAATAAACAGCTAGTTTCGTGACTTGCGTTGTACCACTGTGGTTTTTCACTGTCACTCAATGCAATGTGACATTAGGTGGACGTGCTGTTGCGTTGTGCCTGACATCCCCGTCAAGCCCAAACCTTGAAGAAAACTGCAACATTGCCCCAGGCCATCTATCTAGCCACAGGCTACAGAGCCTGCCCCCAGAACACCGAACTATGGAACAACCAGGAAGATTGTGACCAAGACAGCAGCCGCAATGACAGCTACAGTGTTTCCTGCTCCCATCATCCTGCAGCAGCTAGGGGAGCCTCCTATTTTCAGTGGATCTTCGTCGGACGACCCCAAAACCTAGCTCAAGATGTTCAAAAGGATCTCTATCTAAGGATCTCTAACTGGAATGCAGAGCACAAGTTACGCCACGTACACTTCTACCTAGAAAACACTGCAAGGACATGGTCAGAGAACTAACAGATCATCATTGAGATGTGGGACCTGTTTTATGAGAACATCATGGAGGCCTTCATAAATGTTGTACAGAGAAAAAGGGCTGAAAAAGGTCCGTTTCTTGATGTGTGGTGTGAAACAAGAGCTTAACCCTTTTAGGGTCAATGACGTAAATGCACGGCGCCGTGAACAAGACGAAAATGGTCGATGCCGTATATTTATGGTGCCATCTGTATGTTGAAAAGCACGCCAATTTCCAAATTTTTTCTATCCTGCCATGTGCTGCCGCTATGTCGGAATACAGGAAATTTTTTTCTCGCGCCTCCCTCTCTTGGTTTTTGTTGCATGGTTTGTTTTAGAGTTAGTTTGCTCCGGCGCGTGTATATTGCCACTTGCGTTTATTTTGGCTTCTAGCGACACGAGCTACACAGCTCGCGTTGCTGCGACACAAGCGGCGTCGTTTGACGCATTTCGATCATGGACGCGAAACGTATAAATATGGGACCCCCGCCAGCGCTGGCCGAGTCCGGCGAACGCCCCAGACGCGCTTGCTGCTTTCGCCATCAGCACGTTGTTTGCTTGATTTAGGGCACACGTTCGCCCATTAAACTCTCTTTAAGTCTACCGTCAATGCAGTGTCCCTTTCTGTCTGCCTGCGTGCCAGGTAGCTCACAGTCACCTACGTGGCATTTTGGTGGAGGTGCTTATGCTTCGGACACCCCCTCAAAGCAATGACACCAGCCCAAGCGCATCTGGAGCTGGCGACACGGAAGACAGCTCCAGAGAAGACAAGAAGGAAGAAACCCGGAGCAGCCGCCGACTACAAGGACTGCCGGCTGAATTGGGACCACTACCTGGCCCTGGTCACCGTGTGAACCACCGCTCGACGTCACCAATGCAAGCCGCCACCACACCTGCGCCGCTCGTCGTCCAGCAGCCGCGAGTACCTCCGCTTTTTAGCGGCTCCACTTGCGAAGATGTGCAAGATTGGCTGGAACGTTACGAAAGAGTTGCAGCCTTCAACAAGTGGTCTGATGAAGACAAACTTCGGAACATCTTCTCTCTCGAAGACTCTGCTAGAACCTGGTATGAGAACCAGGAGCTGTCCCTGACAACGTGGGAGGCTTTCAAAAGGCACTTATCTGCAACTTTTGCAAGTATTCTGCGCAAAGAATGAGCTGAGGCCTTGCTTTAGACTCGCCAGCAGCATCCAAACGAGTCCGTAATCGTCTTTGCGGAAGAAATGCAAAAGCTCTTCCGCCACGCGGACACCAACATGACTGAAGACAAGAAGCTTCAGTACCTTAGGAGGGCTGTCAAGGAGCAACTTTTCGTTGCTCTCATTCACAACCCGCCAAGGGCCATCGCCGAATGGATTAGCGAAGCGGCCACTATCGAGAAGACGTTCGAGCTTTGCGCAATGCAATACGACCGCAACTTACGCACTCCTCCGTCAGATTGCGACAACTCCCGAAGTGCCTCCGCAGTGGCCCTTCGAGATACCATCCATGCCATTGTGCGCGACGAGCTGCGCAAGTTGCTACTGGGTGCGCAACCACAAATATCCTCGCTCGCCGACGTTTTAAGGGACGAGGTACAGCAAGCGCTGGGCACACTCAATCCTGCCTAAACGGCACCAACCCTATCGCCACCTTGCCAGGAACCACGCGTTTCAACTTATGGCGCCGCTCTGCAAAGCCAAGCGAGGCCAACCAGCTGGTGACGGGAAACGTACGTGCCACCTCAACGCAGCCAAGCCTACCCGCCACCGCCGCGCCCGCAGCAGGCCGTCCGCTCAAACACGTTCCAGTAAACCACCATGAGGAAGACTGACGTCTGGAGAACCCCAAAATGATGACCGCTTTGTTTTCACTGTGGTGAAGCCAGCCACCTCCTACGAGAGTGCCCCTACCATCAGATGGGCCTCCGCGGGTACAACATCGACGCCCCGCGACCCCTTCCTGGCCAACGGCCTCGAGAAATCGAAGCCTATCTTCGAGCGACCGAAGATGCCGCCCCACGTCGCTTCAGGTCCCCGTCACCCTACCCACGCCTTTCGTCTTCGCCGTACCAAGGGTACGCAAGGGAGAGGTCACCGAGCCCTCATTCACCGAGGAAACTAAAGCCAGCGACGTCGGGAGGTGACACCGCTCTCGAGCGAAGACCGAAAAACCCTCCTACAACCACGATGCATTCCACCGCCTTGACGCATTCCGATGCCTCATTGCATTCCGACAACACGACGCGACCCGACACAGCTACGCCACAAAACATGAAACCGCGACCTGACACCCCAAATTCGATGGCGCGGCTGAAGGCCACAACAGCACCTTGCCACGAGGCTTCCACCCGACGCAACCGCGACCGTGCGAAGCGACAGACCGCACAGTCGGTGACTGATCAACATCGAACGCGAACACCAAGTGCCGACGTACAAGTTACCCTTGATGGACATCCAGTGGTTGCACTCGTCGACACCGGAGCCGACTACTCCGTCGTTAGTGGACGATTTTTGTCACAACTCAAGAAAGTCAAAACCACATGGGAAGGTCCTCAAATACGCACAGCAGGAGGCCACCTCATAACCCCGACGGGTCGATGCACTGCACGAGTGGCTGTTCATGGTCACAACTACCCTGTGAACTTCATCATCCTACAGCACTGCTCTCGCGACGTAATCCTCAGGATGGACTTCCTGAACAAAAACGGAGCGGTGATCGACCTGCAGACGAAAACCATAACACTGACGACAAAACGGTCAGAAAGAATGCAAAGCAATCATTATCATTGTGCCGCATTCACCATCCTCGACGATCAAGTGGGCCTCCCACCAAATGCTGGCGTCATGGCACTCGTCGAAACAGACACGTTCTCAAGCAGCAATGCAGTTGTCGAAGTGAACTTGCAGCTTCTTCTGGATTGCCATATTTGCGTCGCATGCGGTGTCGTCCACCTGCGTGAAGGCAGAGCGGCTGTGCTAATAAACAATTTCAGCACGGAACACAAGCACCTCAACAGGGGTACGACAGTCGCTTTCTGGGAAGAGTTCGCCAAAATAAGCTACGCATTAGCGTTCTCCAAGTCGTCCCATGAGGCGTCATCGACGGTGGCTGATGAGGTGAACTTCAACACTAACCCCGCCCTGCCTCAACAAAAGCAAGAAAAGCTACGTCGCCTTCTTCTGCGATATCCCGAATGTTTTTCTATGTCGTCGAGGATCCGGCAAATGCACATAGCGAAGCATGGCATTATAACCGATGAATCGACTCATCCTGTCCGCCGAAGTCCCTACCGCGTTTCAGCGCGAGAATGCGAAACAATCAAGACACAAGTTGAAGAAATGCTTCGCAACGATGTCATTCAGCCATCCAAGAGCTCGTGGTCTTGACCCGTGGTGCTTGTAAAGAAGAAAGACGGTAACCTATGATTTTGCATCGATTATAGGCGTCTCAACAGTGTCACGAAAAGAGACGTCTACCCACTTCTGAGAATCGACGACACGTTAGATCGACTGTGCGGTGCCAAATATTTTTCGTCGATGGACCTCCGGAGCGGCTACTGGCAGATTGAGATCAACGAGAGGGACCATGAGAAGACTGCCTTCATCATGCCAGACGGTCTTCACGAATTTAAAGTCATGCCATTCGGACTATGCTCAGCGCCGGCGACATTGTTGGCGACCGTGCCGGCGACCGTGTTGCCTGGGCTGAAATGGCGGATATGCCTCGTATATCTCGACGACGTAGTCGTTTTCGCATCCACCTTCGACGAGCACCTTAATAGGTTCGAGACCGTGCTAGAGGCAATTAGGGTGTCGGGACTCACTCTGAAACCAGAGAAATGTCGTTTCGCCTACGAAGAGCTCCTGTTCCTCGGTCACGTAGTTAATCACGAAGGCGTGCGTCCGGACCCCAAAAAGACGGCAGCCATCGAAAGTTTCCCGATACCCAGTGAAAAGAAAGCTGTCCGTACATTTTTGGGGCTCTGTGCGTATTACAGGCGTTTTGTCCGAGATTTCTATCAAATCACAGAGCCTCTCACTTGCCTTACGAAAGCCTACGCGCAGTTCACATGGAAGAAGCCCCAAGAAGGCGCTTTTCGCGAACTTCAAAGACGCTTGCAGTCTTCGCCAGTACTCAGCCATTTCGACGAGAGTGCTGACACCGAGATCCACACGGATGCAAGCGGCATAGGACTCGGTGCTGTGTTGATTCAAAAGAAGAACAGCCTGGAGCGAGCCATCGCCTACGCGAACAGATCAGTCGAAAGCCGAATTGAACTATTCGACAACCGAAAAGGAATGCCTCGCTGCCATTTGGGTGGTCACGAAATTTCGGCCGCATCTTTACGGGGAGCACTTCAAGGTCGTCAATGACCACCATGCTCTGTGCTGGCTCGCTAACCTGAAAGACCCGTCAGGTCGCCTCGCTCGTTGGAGCCTGCGACTACAGGAGTTCAACGTCACCATCGTGTATAAGTCAGGCCGAAAGCACACAGACGCCAAGTGCCTTTCGAGAGCCCCTGTTGAATCCGCCCCGCCCTGCGATGATGACGACGATGCCTTCCTTGGGCCCATAAGCTCTAACAACTTCGCACAAGATCAACGTGCCGATACCGATCTACGCTGTGTAGTTCAATATCTCGAAGGGAAGACCGATTCAGTGCCAAAGGCATTCAGACGCGCGCTTTCATCGCTAAGCCGGCACGACAATGTGCTTGTGAAAAAGAACTTCACGCCGTACAAAGTGGCGTTATCTACTCGTCGTGCCAGTCAAGCTAAGGCAAGAGATTTTAGAAGCGTCTCACGATGAGCCGACAGCAGGGCATCTGGGATTCACTCAAACTCTCAGAAGAATTCAAGAAAAGTACCAATGGCCGGGCCTGAACGCTACGTCGCACGCTACGTGAAAACCTGCTGAGATTGCCAACGTCAGAAAACACCGCCTACAAGGCCAGCCGGCCTCCTGCAACCTATCGAGCCACCATGGAAACCATTCCAGCAGATAGGCATGGATCTGCTTGGCCCCATCCCGACGTCTACTAGCGGGAACAGGTGGATAGTGGTAGCAACGGACTATCTGATGCGCTATGCCGAGACAGCGGCGTTAGCATCGGGAAATGCAATCGAGGTCGCCAGATTCTTCATAAAGAACATCGTTCTTTATGAAGAATGAACATATGAACATCGTTCTTTATGAACATCGTTCTTTTCGTCACGGTGCACCCGAGGTCCTTATTACGGACAGAGGTACGGCATTCACAGCTGAACTTACGCAACAGATTCTGCACTTGAGCCACACGAGCCATCGGCGCACTACAGCGCACCACCCGCAGACAAACGGCTTTACGGAGCTTTTAATAAAACCCTCGCCGACATGCTCCCCATGTATGTCGACGTCGGGCACAAGACTTGGGACGAAGTCCTCCTGTACGTGACGTTCACCTACAACACCGCGCCACAGGAGACAACGCAGATGACGCCATTCGAGCTTGTCTTCGGTCGCCAAGTCGCCACGATGCTTGACGCGATGTTGCCTCACGTTGAAGACGACAACATCTATGCAGACGTTGCCGGCTTCCTTCAACATGCCAAGGAAGCTTGTCAGCTAGCCAGAACGCGTATTAAAGAGCAGCAAAACGCCGACGCCCGATTCTACAACCTACGACGATGAGACCAAGAGTACGCACTAGGTGACCGCGTTATGGTGTGAACACGTTATGGCGATTCGTTGCCGCGGGCTTAGTGAGAAGCTCCTGCGCCGTTACTTCGGGCCCTACAAGATAACTCGACGACTTGGACCACTGGTCTACGAGGTTGTGCCCGATGGAGTGACGCAGTCACAGCGATGTCGCGCACGACCTGAGATGGTGTACGTCGCGCGCCTCAAAAAGTTTTTTGAACGTTAGCGGACTAACAGACATTTTTTTTTTATCCATGGTTGATTGCATGCTTACAAGTTTCTTGTTTTCGTTAGCATCGGGCGATGCTTTTTCATGGGGGGTAATGCCACGTGCGTTTATTTCGGCTTCTAGCGATGCAAGCTATGCAGCTCACGTCGCTGCGACGCGACCGGCGTCGCTTGACGCGTTTTGATCATGGACGTGAAACGTATAAATACGGGACCACCGCCTGCGCTTGCTGCTTTCGCCGTCACCGTGTTGTTCGCTTGATTTAGGGCACAAGTTCGCCCATTAAACTTTCTTTAAGTCTACTGCCGACACAGTGTCCCTTTCTGTCTGCCTGCGTGCCAGGTAGCTCACAGTCACCTACGTGACAATATGCTAATGGGCATGTGCGCGGGCGGGCGGCAGTTTGGGTTTTGTTCCACGGGCGGTTTCGGCTTCTTGCACTCGCAAAACTGATGGCTATCTCGTTACTAATCGCTCAAAGGGCGGCCGCCTGTTTCTCATCCCTTTAGGGCTCACACTGGTGAGCATAGGAAGGATGCCGCCGTGCATGCGTTAGACTTGCGATATCTAATTGCCTCTGATTGGCGATAAGATGAAGATTAGCGGATGTTTGTCACACGTTTTGCTTTTTTGACGGGCACACAACCCCGTAGCTTTCTTGGGTGCGTTCACCTACGCAGTTCAATTAGGCTATGGACGTAAATATTAGTGTAAGAGCAGGAACATTTGAGACTTGTGAAATATTTTTACGTGCACATATTCTAAGCCTTCAACTACAACAATGCAACAAATTTTTAATTCTTAAAGTTTATTCCCTTTTTTTATCGTTGTTATTGATGAATAAAAAGTACATATATACCCACGCAAAAGATTTTTGTTTTCTTACTTTACGGTCACCCGAGAAAAATTACGGTTAATTTTTTTCGAAACAGGTCCCTCCAGAGAATCGACCCTGGGCAGTGGCATATGGCAAAAAGAAATCGACCCTGAAAGGGTTAAGAAGCATGTGTGGAGCAATGTTAAAATCAATGGAACATTTGGGGAGACAGAAAAAGAACCAAACTTGCAATTAATTTTATTCCAGGAAGTACCCAATACATAGGCAGAGAAGATACATGCGCAGAACCATTACACTCACTGCCCATGCAGAAATGCTGACAAAGTAGTTGAAATCGCAAGACAGCTATCACAAGTCAGAGAAACTATTTGCAAACCGAATCGAAAATTTCAAATTTGCTGATGGAACGCTAATGCAGGAATCACATTTTTTTCTTTATGGGAAAGGCTTCTAGAATTTTTCGAGCCAGCACCATCTCACCTCTTTCCTACCAGTCGCATGTTATCAGACTACAGCACGCAGCCCCATGAGGCATAGTGGAAGGGCAGGTGTGACCCCATTCCATTGTTACTTGATAAACTATGTTCCCTTAAACAGCCATTAGTGCAGCGTCTGATTTGGCCACTATACACTCTGCCAGAGGTATATTGGCCAAAGGTAGCTCCGAGGTATCTCATAGATTGTGCACACAGCGCAACGCGGAAAGGCCTGGTGTGCTTCTTTTCACACACAGGCTTAGCATTTCGCAAAAAAAAATGACGGCACAAAACCTCAAGA
This sequence comes from Dermacentor albipictus, assembly GCF_038994185.2. Taxonomy (NCBI): domain Eukaryota; kingdom Metazoa; phylum Arthropoda; class Arachnida; order Ixodida; family Ixodidae; genus Dermacentor; species Dermacentor albipictus. The sequence goes on along the minus strand of NC_091826.1, from coordinate 139,278,202 downwards.
GCCTGCCTGGAGCAGAAAAGACCACTTTGCAACATTTTTCAGGTAATGGTATATTCGGTGGATGTATGGCACAACTGGTCTTTTTTTTAATTTTTTTTCTGCAAGAGCCTTCTGCTTTCAGATGAGCTGACTCAAAGAGAAGTAAATCTTTGTACAGTCTGGGGCTAAGCTTCCACCACTGATATCACTCGCCTAGTGTAAGTTAATGTCTAAAAACAGCAAGTGCTTGTCATTAGGTGGTTCATGGGCAAAGAATGGGCCTTTCCCATGCTGTCTGAACAAGACTAAAACCACATCCAACTCAAGAGAGGTAGTCACATAATCATATTATTTTAAGATCACAAGAAAATCATCATCACGTCTAAAAAATTTTATGGCTTTGTGAGGGACAATTATACCTGTCAATGTACGATCAGCAGAGGAAAGTAATATGTTACATATGACAGGCACAACATCTTTATCAAGCACCCTATATACTGGGTGCTTGATAACAGGAGATATATACTATATCTCCTGTTGTTTATTACATTTAATTTACCTTGCGCCACGCATCCTTAAGCTATGCACCAACTAGCTCAACGTAGTAACTCTGAGATACAAGAGCTGTCCAGCAGATTGGTACGGAACTCGTCAAAGACCATTGACGAATTTGCTTCGGAGGTCGCAATGATCAAGAAGACACTCGGCATAAGGAACACACAAACCAATTGCCGGACACTGATGGGAAACTACGTCAAAGCTCAAGCACTAGGCTGATGACTGGTGCGAGACCATCAGAGCAATCATGTAGGGATTGTTCCCTTTGTCGCAGCCTCAAGTGTTCTCGACTGCTGACACTGTCCGAGAGGAGATTCAGCAGGGCACCGCGTCCACAGCTTGCCGAACAACTTCATGAGATCACCAACTACATCACCGCCACTCAGTGGAGATGACCTTCTTGTTCACTGTCATCAGGCGGCAATCGTAGACTGGCCCAACCTGTAGCCGGTTCCTTAGCACTTATCTGGGAAACTAAAGACAACAACTAATGGAGGTGCAGTTTCTGTTCATTGAAATGTCAAAGATCCTCTGCTGACAACACTCCAAGAACCATTTTGACAATGCAGCAATAACACACCGCCATGCAGACAAAGGGTCCATGCAAGGAAAACATCACCAAGACAAGATTTGATGATGACATGTAACAACGAGACAATGGGACACAGCCGCTAGCAAATGCTGCGACCTAAGTGCAATGCAAGATAAAGAACCACCAACATCAACGTGTTTCTGAATGGCCACGAAGTCACCACCCTTGTAGGCACAGGAGCCATCAATTCCGTCATCAGTGCATTGATCTTCACTACCAAATTGAAAACAAGTCACGATTGCATGGGACAGCCCTCAAATCCGGACAGCTGGAGAACACCTGATAACAACTGGAAAAATTGAAAGTCAGGACTCCATGTTATGGCCCTCAAATTCAGACAGCTGCAGAACACCTGATAACACCAATTGGAATCTGCATGGCAAGAATAACCGTTCATGAGTGGACCTACCATATTTACTCGATTTTAACGCCCCCTCAAAGGTAATACGTACCCGTTTTCTGTGAGAGAAAAAAAAGTAACAATAAAAATAGAAAGAAATGAAAAAGAATGCCCTCGATTGTAGCATGCACCTGTTTTCCGCGACCAAAAAAAAAAAGTTTTTTGCCTCATGTTCATGCTTTCATACAGAAATACAACTTTCTTTCTTGGTAAAACGATTTACTCACAATGCCTTAAAGTTGCGAGGAATTAAAAAAGGTTGCAGTTTTGCCCGAAAGGCGAAGTATCACTTGTGATAGCATATTAGCAGACAGCAATACGAAGCAAGGATAGTAGTGTTATCGGCCCTATAAACTTGTAAACATTCACTTACTAACAATTGGTTGTTGTTTGCATTGTTTTTGTATTTTCTGTAGTTGTTGAATTTTCTGCAAATTGATTTTCTCCTCCACGTTTTGTATGGGATTGATGCCACTGTACGCCATGCTATGGTGCACGGACCCAGTCAAGCCTTTTCAGGCTTTTTGTTCGTGCTCCAAACATCTTGCATATGTTAAATAAAGCTGAATTGAATTGAACTAAATTAACAGGCATGGTATCAGGAGCGCACAAGTAAACACGAACACGTCTCACTAGATGACCACGGAAACTCGCTATCAATATGCTGGAGAGAGGAAGTGTGGCAGCAGGAGCGAGTGAATTAACCTCTGGTCTGCCTCTCGCTTCAGCAGAAACTAAGTGATGAGAACACAGTACACATGAAGCTATCCGCGCTTGATGCGCCTAGATGCATACTGTCCTCATTGCAGATCACTTTAGAGAAAGGATCCTCGCGGCTGCGCCATACACAGCAGCCGCTGGAGTAGAAAGCCTCTACTCCAGTTTCTGCCAGTCCCACATGCAAGTTTCGGGTACTCTGAATGCCCGTGATGCAGCCCGATTTCCGTCTGTCTCCGCACACATGATTACTTTCCTTTTAATTGCAGCATCATGATGAGCTCGGCATGCTTTCGCAGTTAGCACTTCCATGCTGACGGAGCAAATGCACAAAATGGGTAGACAGATGGCAGACTAACCTAGGCCTCTATTCTCGACATGCATGGCGAATGCACGGGTACCATTACCCACCATGTTGACTTTCTGATTGGCTGTCGAAAGGTCACTTGTTTTGATATTTGTGGCAGGAAGTGGAAGCTTTGCAAAATGCAATTTTGCGTTTTCATGAAGATGATAAAACGTGATGTGGAGCTGCAAATTTCATCAACTAACACTTTTTTCTAGCCCTTGGCAGCGCTTCAGAAAGAAAGTGTGTAGTAGTGTGCAGAAGCCCACTCAATGCATCTTCCACTTCACAAATATGTGGTGGCAGTCCAAGATAGCTGCCATGCAAGTTTGCTGATTGGCTGAAGGAATATTCCGTGAGGAGTGTCACAGGAAGGGCCGTTTTGTAAACGCCCATTTGACATTGCGTGACATTGCACTGGACCGGCATTACAGAGATTTCCCACCCTAATTTGTGGTGCAACAAGCCATGCGAATTATGCTAATGAGCGGCCATATGCAATGGTGTTCAAGAGGCATGCGTATCCTTGCATTTTCCTGGTCATTTGGGGCCATGAAAATCTTTTGTTCATAATGCGTGCTCATAGTATTTTCATCGCTCTCGGGTAGATGCTACCATTTGTGTTCTGGGTCACATTTTTATACAATACGTCTATTTCTAATGAATTAGTTGAATATTAATAACCTTCTGCAACATTTTTCACTTTTAGCTACTGCATTTGTATTGTAATCAAGATTAATAACTTTTCACATCATCAGAGGTTATGACAATGGCGGCATTTTAATTTATAAAAAGATATGTAGACGCGTTGTAGTTTCCTCATGCGCTGCGGGTAAGCAGCGGAGTGAACAAGAGATTGCAGTACCGGCGCTTGCGTCGCACAAGCGGATACATATGGTACACGCAACACTAGCAGTGATAATCGGCCATTTCTAAGCCAGCCAAGTTGAGCGGAGTCACTTGCATTTCACAAGACAGCAATAACGCAGCCTAGAAGGTGTGCTCATCACCACTGATAGGTCATGTATGTTGTCTCAATGTAGAAAACATGCGTGTTGGCACTAATATATGATGACTCATTGCATTTCCTGGGGGAGCGCATGCTAATGAAGCGGACGACAGCTTGTATGCAGCAGAGGACAGGAGCGAGAAGCTTTTTTTATGTAATAATCGTACACTTCGAGGTAGATGCTTTATTTTTACTGTGGAGCAAAGCTGTTTTGCTTTATCAAAAATGCTAGGCTCAGTGCCTTCATTTCAGCTTCTTAGGCAAAACATAAAGTTTCGTCAAGTTACAAAAGCAAAACAGGGCCACCATCACCATTGTGTACGCGTTGTGTTTATGTTATACATCGAAGAAAATGGCGGAATGCCCAGAATGGAGCCCCTAAGTGCACAACTACAGCACAAGGAGTAGGCTACGGCTACTAGGCTCGAAGTGCTTATGAGGGGGCCATTCTGAAATGCCGAAGCCGATATACTGATGCAAATGTAGGGTCGTACTCGATTCTAACATGCACACGATTCTGGGCCTGAGCGCTGGTAGAGAAAAAGCAAGTAAATTGAATTAACCCCCTGCATGCTCAGTGCGCCTTCATTTCACTCCCAATGTACTCTGTACTACGATATTGCTACCACTTTGCTGTAGGTACTACTACCATGTTTGACGTGGCGTTTGACATGACACATCAAACATGGTAGTAACTGCAGCAAAATGGTAGCAGTGTAGCAGTACGGAGTACACTGGAGTGAAATGAAGGCAAACTGAACATTAAGGGGTTCAATGTACCAGAAGCATGTAGTCAAACCCTGATTATACGACTTTCTCGGAACCGCGAAAAAGCGTCATAAAATGCGGACGTTGTAAAATCCGAACATAAATTATGCCTCCAAAATACTCCTTATTTTGCGCGACGGCTTTACGAGAAACTTCAATGCAAACTACTAACATACTCTGCAGGGCTTGGAAACCCAAATCACCAAAAAATTAAACGCGATAAGAATTAATGCTGCAGTACAGGCACCAATCATGCTTTATTCAAATGAACCTTTATGGCACTCCACTGCCCACTGCCGCGATTCCCACTAGTGGGCGCGAACTTTTAAAAAAATCGGTCAGTTTCTTTTGGACCTTCTTTGATCCGTGAACCAAGAGCTTTTGCTCGAGTTGGGCAACGTCCAAAAGGAGGTGCCCTGCGGCATCCCGTGAACAGATGAAGTTCTGGATGCCGTCTATGTGCCGTAGCACCTCGGCGAACGTAGTAGGTACAGGCACGGCATCTGTGGCATCGTCGGTTGTCCTCGTCCGATGTCGCAGTGGTGTCGGCACTAGGCAAAGCTTCCTTGATGGCATCATCCAGCGACACCTCGCTGCAGATCACAACATTGTCATCCACCTCCACTTACTCGGCGAAGTCGTGGTGAGGTTTAAACCCTTGAAATCATCGTCGGCGAAGCCTGCCATCGGCCTCGAGCGGCATCGATGTTATTGCGTCCCCAGCAGAGGAGGCAGTCTCTCGCTTAAAGCCACAGTGCTTGAACGAGTGAGCAACTGTACTTCGCGACACTGCGTTCCACGATTTGGCAATAAAATGCATGGCGTCAAGCACGGTGATTTTTTTTCCGACTCACTGCGCTCCATAGCCGCCAGCCGACACTGCACTAACTGCTTCCGGTACCCTCGCTCGATGCACTTAATGATGCCGGCATCCAGCGGCTGCAGCCGGCGTTTGCATTTGGGCGGAAAAAAAAACAACCTTTATGTTCCTCAGGCTGGAAGTAATGGGTGGATGGTACGGTGCGTTGTCCACGAAAAGCAATATTTTGCTTTTTGTGGACAACGAAACAAGGATGGCGCTCATGCGCCTCGTTCAAACAATCAAATTTCACATTCATGTAGCAACATTTTCCTCGCCTTAGCAGCCATTTTGTTATCCAGCTGCTGTAAAAGAATGCTGAAGAGCGAAGACGTCATCCACAACTTTTTGTTGAAGTTGTAGCTGCATGGCAGCGTCTTCAAGTTCTTAAAGCACCGTGGATTTGCAATCTTTCCAACATCGAGCACAGGCAGACTCTCGGAATCGTCCTCGTTAGCACAGAATTGTGCCATCACAAGCTCTTTACTACCATGACAGCTGTCACCCTTAAACACAAGGGTTTGCTTGGGCTGCATATGGTATAAAATACTGCTCTCATCGGCGTTAATAACATTGCAGGGCTTGTATGCAGCAATCATCTCCGGCAGCGACTCCATCCACTCGTTCACTGTCGAAACGTGCACGGAAGTGCTTTCTCCGCAGGAGAAGCTGTACACAATCCTGTTTAGTTTTTTAAAACAATCCAGTTACCTGTTGCGATGCCAGAAAGTCATTGATGGCCGGACGCAATGCCACAAAGTCCGCTTTTTCTTTTAGAATAGTGCCGTCAACATTGATCGCAAAGCTTCATGCTTGATGCAGCCATTTGACGAGAACTTTTTCTAACTTATCATGCTGCCCTTCTTTTTCCACTTTCCACTTGAGCCCGAATTTTTTGGCATTCTGCAATATCACTGCTTTGTTTGCCAGGATCATCTTAAGCGAAGATTCGGGTATCTTAAGGTCCTGGGCAATGCTGGCTTTCGTGGCTCCATGCCGCTTTTCCACTTCCTCGATAATATTCAGCTTATCGCCGAGCGACAGAACTGTCCGCTTTCGGGACATCATGTGTCACGTTGCTCCACACAGCTCAAAACCTCCGCTGACCGCTGGTCGCTAGGATTACGACGAAGAACACATGCGATAAACCTAGGCATCTCTGCGCTACCTTGTCAGCGATCTGCTGCTGGGAAACTGGAAGCAGAGAAAGGCTTCCCCAACGTGACGCCACCGAGGAGAGAGGGAGAAAGTGATTGTGGAGAAGAAAAGGCACTACTTCAGCACTACGAGCATCGCGGGTGGCTGCTGGTGGGGGAGAGAGAAACAAACGATGAGACAAGGCAGGGAAGAAAGCTAAGCCAGGACGAACCGGCCGAGCGGTGTCAAGTGCTCCGCATGTGGAGAGACAGAGCGAGGTAAGAGACACGCGGCACTTTTCTTTCATCTGCTGCTCCATCCCGCGCTTCGCGAGGGTTGTCGTATAACGCAGGTCACGCGTGAAATTGCGTCGGATAACCGGGGTTTTTTTTAATGCATTGTTTCTATGGGGACTTTGCCGGGACTGCACTAATCCGTCGTAAAATCCGGGTCGTCCGAAAACTGCGAGACGTATAACTGGAGTTCCACTGTAATTATATTGTGCATGTGCTTCAAGCCTATGATTCAATACTATTCATGCAAGAACAAGGAACAAGAGCAAGAACAGTTGGCACGTCAGCTGGCTCCTGGCGGACGTCGTGAACCTGATTCTGTTTTTCACGTAGGCACTGGTACTTAGCACATCGCGGATGGCCAGCGCACACAAGGAGCTAACGTGCTTCGACGCTGCAACCTCCAGATATGGGTAACTACGCCTCCCACACTAGATCACACTGCTACATTCAGCTTCGGTGCCACCATCGACCGCTTTAACATCGTTCTACCAGCTATCTGTCAGTGGGTGCATCAGCTGGCTCCCGGCAGATGCTATGAACCTGATCCCGTCTTTCATGCAGGCACTGCTATTTAACGCATCGCGGATGGCCAGCGCACGCGAGGAAACAACATGCTTTGTCACTGATGCATGCTTCGACACTGGAACATGGATATGAGCAACTACACCTCTTGCACAAAGTCACAACACTATGTTCGACTTCAGCACCACGATCGACCGCTATAAGATCATTCCACCAGCCACATGTCGGTACCAGCCACATGTCGGTTGATGGCGTCCGCTGGCTCCGAGCGGACGCCATCAACCCGATACTGTTTTTCACACAGATTAGTAAGCATTCCTCCGTCAAAACTAGTGATCTGTTCTTTGTCCAGCTGATGTGACAACACTGCCTGAGTGCTTTTCTATCATGCGCGAGAAATTTCGTTTTGTCATTGCTTCTGGTCTGTGGCACTGTGGAACTAAATCCTGGTCCTGGTGACCAGGATTTACTCAAGGAAATTCTTGAGGGTCAGAAAAGCACGCTGAAAAGATTAGACACAATAGAAGCAAAACTCAAGAATGTTGAAGAATCTGTGGCGAAGTGAATAGAATTTGGAGCAAAGCGGGCAAAATAGAAATGAGTATTCAGACATTGGAAAGAAAACTTGATCTTGAAGACCGATGCAGACGGAATAATCTGATTATATATGGCATTGCAGTGAATGAAATTGAGACGACCCATTCACTCACAGACAAAGTTGTTGAAGAAATATATAGGGAAACGTTGGGTGTACAAGTGTCCTCAGTTGAACGGGTTCATAGAATGGGGCATAAACAGAAGAACCGCGTACCGTCATCATGAAGTTTCTAGACCACCGTGATAAGCTAAATGTACTAAGAAATTCCTTGAAGCTAACAGGAAAAAAAGCTATACCTATCTCAGAGGACCTTTCTGTAGCCACAAGACAAGTCAGAAAGCAATTATGGGAAAGTACCACTGATGAAAGAGCATCAGGAAGCGAAGTGCAGCTCTTTAATGATGAGATCAAGATCGATGGCAACGGACATTTACCCTTTACCACAAATTGACGACGCTCTTGACTGTCTTCACGGTGCCAAATACTTTTTGTCCATTGACCTTCGATCTGGTTATTCGCAAATTTCCATCAATGAGCAAGACCAAGAAAAGACCGCTTTCGTCACTCCAGATGGCCTCTACCAATTCAAGGTTATGCCATTCGGTTTATGCAATGCCCCCGCCACGTTCAAACGGATGATGGACCTTCTGCTTCAAGGTTTCAAATGGTCAACTTGCCTTTGTTACCTCGACGACGTCCTTGTGTTTTCTCCTACATTTGAGACACACCTTGAGCGCATCGCAACTATCCTTGACATCTTCCGGTAAGCTGGGCTCCAATAAAACTCATCGAAGTGCCACTTCGGGCGCTGACAGGTTACAGTGCTAGGCCATCTCGTCGATGCTTTTGGCGTACAACCCGACACGGAGAAGGTTCGAGCAGTAACGGCTTTTTTTTCTGTACCTCAGTCTGCCAACGACGTAGGGACTTTTGTGGGGCTCTGTTTATTTCAGACAGTTTGTGAAAGATTTCGCAGCAATCGCTCAACCATTCACCGAACTTCTGAAGAAAGACGTGCCTTTTACGTGGGGTCCCTTCAGGGTGCCGCATTTTCACGCGTTATCACGATTCTCATCAATCCACCAGTATTGGGCCACTTTGACCCGTCCACACCTACAAAGGTCCGAACGGATGGCAGTGGTTATGGGATCGGCGTCGTCTTATCGCAATGCCAACACAGACACAGCCGCGTTATAACCTATGCTGGCCGGCTCCTGACAACTGCAGAGCGCAACTATTCAATTACCAAGCGTGAATGTCTTGCTTTCGTCTGGGCTGTTTCAAAGTTCCGTATATATATATATATGGCAAGCCCTTCTCAGTAATCACAGACCATCATGCGCTCTGTTGGCTTTCATCACTCAAGGATCCTACTGGCCGGCTCGGTCGTTGGGCCCTCAGACTACAAGAATATTCCTACACAGCGACTTACAAGTCAGGACGCCAACACCAGGATGCAGATTGCCTCTCTCGCTACCCTGTCGAAGACGCGATATCTACATCAGATACTGACACCGACGCCTGTGTTCTATATTTTTACACTGCTCCATGTTGCCGATGAGCAATGCCGTGACCCATCCTTGCATTTCATCATTGACCGCCTGGAATCGTCACTTGCCGACAGTTTCCTTCGCTTATTCACACTTTAAGATGGCGTACTCTACCGCCACAACGTTCACCCAGACGGCCCTGCATTACTCCTTGTCGCTCTGTTCGACGATACGTAGCTGCATGTGAGAAATGCTACCGATGCAAGACACCATCGACGCTCCCTGCTGGGTACCTTCAACCACTCGACATTCCCGAGAAACCATTCTTTCGGGTTGGTTTGGATTTACTTAGCCCTTTTCCCCTTTCTGTGAATCGGTGAATCGCTATGGCCAAGGGTTACGCCATGCGCTATGCCATCACCCGAGCGCTTCCTACAAGCTGCGTCACAGATGTCGCCAATTTTCTTCTACATGACGTGATTTTATTACATGGAGCTCCGCGACAACTTCTCACTGACCGTTGCCGGACATTCCTATCAAAAGTTATCGCAGACATCCTGCAGTCCTGTGCCACAAGACACAAGCTATCCACGTCATACCATCCACAAACAAATTGCCTCAATGAGCGTCTCAATTGCACTCTCACGGACATGCTCGTGAAATATCTCTCTTCAGACCACACTGGCGGGGACCTCGCTCTGCCCTTTGTCCCATTTGCTTATAATTCCTCGCGCCACGACACAGCCAGTTATTCTCCCTTTTTCCTTCTCTTCGGCCGAAAACCAGCACTGCCCCTCAACACAAACCTCCCTGTTCACGCGGCACCGACCAGTGAATATGCACTTGACGCCATCACCCACTATGCCCACGCAAGAAAAATTGCCCGTGACCGCCTTCTGAAATCCCAAGAGAGTCAAAAGTTTGTACGACCGGCAACACCGAGACATGCACTTCGCGCCTGGTTTTTTGGTGCTTCTATGGTCTCCGTCGCTCAGGTCGGCCTGTCAGAAAAACTGCTGTCTCGTTACACAGGCTCAACCAAGTGCTTCGTGCAGTGACTCCCGTCACCTACGAGATCGCCCCTGACGCCCCATCTGCTTCCCAGTCCAGTGATATAGTGTATGTCACACGACTGAAGCAGTATCACCCTCCCAGTGATGACATTTAGATGCTCCAGGACGTTGCTTCTGCCCTGGGGAATTATGCTACACACGGGTGGTATTTGCTTGTTTGAACGCAGCTTGTGGGCACCATCACTCGAGAAAAGAGAGGGAAGAACGAACTGGGCTCGCGCGGTGAATCTAACCGGCCATCATTGCAACCGCTTTTGTAAATATAATCTGTAAATAGCTCTTACTGACTTCTCCTTCGCGTAGCAATATGTACATGTCGAATGCAGTGGCGTAGCCAGAAATTTCATTTGGGGGGGAGGGGGGGGGAGGGCTGACGTTGCAGGTCAGCCTCCTCCTCATAGAATTTGTCGAGGGATTAAATATGTGAGTAATAACTGCCTTGCCATTGCTAAAGATGCTGCAAACGAATTCTTGAACGCTGTGCACTGTCAAAACAAGTAAAATATGTATTTTTTCATAAAAGATTATACTCGTATGTGTCAAAAATTGTGCCCGAAATAACTGATATCAATGCTTCCATATTTTCTGTCTGTTTATAAGTAAACATATTACACGAACTTTAGAACTATATCAGTTTGAAACCAGCAAAGCAGCGCATGCCGCTGATATGAAAAATGTAAAGGCTATGAAATGAACAAGTTGAGGACAAATATTCTAATGAAACTTTGTCCTTCAAGAACTTTCTTGACATTTTTGTACATATGACACGGCCAGGGAAAAATCTCAATGACGTTGTCCTTTGTTCCAATGTAATGCGCAGGAGCAGCTTATCACTGGTCGTGTATTGTGAGTAATTGTACTGCAAATATGGTCGCAACAGAGAGCACATATAAAGAGCAGGAGTTCTGCAAGATATATGAGGGCGAGTCTAATGAAAGTGAGCCAATGCGAATATATGGCAAATGGCCAGTGCTATATTAAAAATTAGTCTCCATGAGCATTTAGACATTTGTCCCACTGACTAATGACTCGCGGGATTCCCGTGTCATAAAACTCCGTGGGTTGCTGCTTCAAAAATTCTGTAACTGACTCTTTCACGTCATCGTCCGACATGAACCTGGTTCCTTTGAGGTGTTTTTTGAAATGCCCAAAAATGTGGAAGTCACAAGGCGACAGGCCTGGGCTGTAGGGCGGATATTGCAGCGTTTCACTCTTGAACTTTGCCACTTTATGTTAACCACATCGGCGATGTGGGGACAAGCATTGTTGTGGAGCAAGATGACCCCATTCCTGAATTTTCCACGTCATTTGTTTTTGATTGCGATACGCAGTCGATCCGGCATTTCAAAATATCGGAAACGATTGATAGTCTCTCCAGGTTTAGCAAATTTGAGCAGTAAAGGCCCCTGACGATCAAAGAAAAAAAAAATGTCAACAGCACCTTTCCGGCGGGAACGATGGCCTAAGGCCGCCATTTCTGAAGAGAGCAAATTTGCTTTCTTTGGGGGCAGTGAATTGGAATGTTTCCACTGTAAGCTTTGCCGTCGTGTTTCAGGTTAGCAGTAGTGGCATCATAATTCGTTCCCGGACACGATGGCAGACAAGAAGTCGTCACCCTCATTGTGACACCAGACCAGATGAGTCAAAGCAGCACCGAACTTCTCAGTGTTCTGGCGGTGGTTGAAAATGTTGGGCCTCTATTGCGTGCACAAGAGGTGATAACCAAGATGTTAATGAATTATGGTGTGAACCGAACCATTAGTGATGTTCACACGCTCTGCCGGTTCATTGATGCTTATCCTCCGTTATTGTCTAATCAGCTGATCAACCTTGGAAACTGTGTTGGGGGCGATTGCACGGTGGCTTTGGCTCAGTCTTCGATCGTCTTTGCAACGTTCAGGTCCTTCTTTGAACCTTTTGCTCCAACGCTTCAAAGTGGCCAATGAAATGCAATGTTCAACGTACACGGCAGCCATACGGCGACTACCATATAGTGCGGAATATAGGTCGAGGTTTTTTCGAAAAAATATTGCTAAAAGTTCACCCCTCGACTTATATACCGGCCCTTGGCACAACATGAATAGTCGTCTGGCAACATGTAGGAGCGCAGACCTTTCGGCATCCGCATCGTTATTGCCCCCTTGGTGACCGACACGGCCCAACGTTAACGCGGCCTACGCAGTTGGACCATGTGGTTGGACCGACGCCATCTTCCCTTTTAGTGCAGCGATCGTTCCTGGTGTTGCTAATTTCCCGAGAACCCGCAAAATTAGTATGAGTATTCGACGTCAGTTCACCGCGGCATTTAAAAAGAAAGTTATCGAATATGCTGAAATGCATGGGAACATATCTGCCCAGCAGCAATTTGGCGTGTCGAAAAAAAGTGTCCAGTACTTGCGAACGCAGAAAGTCAAGCTGCCTGCAACATGCGGAAGACGTCCTTTCGTGGGCACCGTGCGGTGCACCCGGAGCTCGAAGACAAGGTGGCAGATTTCGTCCGCGAACATCGTGCCAGATCTTTGCCAGTGACAGAGGAACTCATCTGCATCAAAGCCATTGAGATCGCCCGAGACTCCGGACTGCCCAAGGAACAATTCAAGGGCTCCATTTATTGGGTTCATCGCTTCATGCAATGCAAGGGATTCACACTTCGACGGTGCACATCAATCTGTCAGAAGCTGCCAGGGGCATACGAGGACAGGCTGGTTGAATTCCAGCGCTATGTTATCCGTCTCCCGCAGCAGCATGGCTACATGTTGGGACAGATCGGCAACGCTGATGAAGCGTCGGTGTGGTTTGACATGCCGTCGCCTACTAGTGTGCGAACATGGAGCAAAAGAAGTCAAGCTTCTTTCTACGAGGAACGAGCATTCGCGCTTCACGGTGATGCTCACGTGTACTGCAGACATAATCTTCAAGAGGAAGGCGCTGCCAAAAGAGGCTTTCCTGCGGGATGTTGTCGTTCGCATGAATGAAAAGGGCTATATGGACGAGGCCCTCATGCTCAATTGGATTAAGATCAACTGGAATTGGCGACCTGGCGCACTTCTGGGGTGTCCGAGCATGCTCGTCTTGGTTGCCTTTCGCGGGCACTTGACAGCAGGTGTGAAGCAGGCACTCCGCGACGGGAGGATGGAACTCACCGTCATTCCGGGAGGCATGACGTCAACACTTCAGCCACTGGACGTCATGCTCAACAAGCCCTTTAAAGACCGTGTCCATGAGCAATATAATCAGTGGATGGCCGGCAACAACCCGACGACCCCAACCGGCCGGCTGCGCAGGCCGCCTCTCTGCACTGTGGCCACATCGGTGTTGCAGGCTTGGCGCTCGCTGCCCGACGATATGGTAATACGGGCATTCAAGAAGTGTTGCATTAGCTACTCTTTGGACGGCACTGAGGATGACATGTTGTGGGATGCAGCCAGTGATAAGCAGTCGTCTTCGGACGAGAGTTCAGACAGCTCAAACGAATGATCAGGTGACGAGTCTGGAGGCACCACTGAATAAAACAAAGTTTTGTGCCGTATAATTTTAATGCTGACTTCTTTGCTTCAATGTAAGCGGGTCGACCTATATTCCGCCTCGACCTATATTCCGCATTATACGGTAATTTCTTTTTGGGAAACATCAGTTGTCAAAAGTCTCACGATACCACGGTGTTCAACTTTTGGAGTGTCCATTATGTTACGCAACCATGTTCAACCCATTGAATGAGAGCATTAAAAAACCTTTACCCTCACACCTGCGTGTCACTTTTTAAAATGAGAGATGCCCCTGCGCTACGTGCATGCCTCACACATAAAGAACCGAACCATTATTGCGTGGGGTGGGTTAGCTCATTTTCATTTAACTCATCCTCGTACATTAGAAATTAGAAGATACAATGGAATATACAAATGCGAAGATACAGCTTGATAAAGTGCCAGAGAATGTCACTGGAAGCAGAGTTCACTTCACGTATAAAGAAAACCTCGCAACAATATATTTAAATATTCATATAAGTCTCCAATTAATCTATGTATCTAAGAAAAAGTCACTGTACATAAGGCGTCAAACAAGGCAAGTAGACATGTTGCAAAACCAGAGATACAAAGATCACAGCACCCCCTCCCTCCACTCCGCTTGATGTATCGCGTGCGACAGGAGGTGGTGCGCTTCCTCCCTGCTTTTTTGCCTTGCACACACAAGACTGAGCCACCATTGTCAGCTCACCCCATGGCACCCCCATTCCCTTAGCTTTCACTCGCACATAGAGCATGCTTCGCACGGTCAGAATATTATCGCCCTTGGACTTAATACGGAGCATGAGGGCAACGGCGATGGCAGGAATGTGCCTGCAGTGCCCATATAATTGCTACCACAATAATATAGTAAGAGTATCTCACAACTCAAGAGTCTCATGGCCCATTACTTTCCGCAAAAGAAGAAATAACAAAATTGAACTTTCACTATGTGACAATTTGCGGCACCGCAACAATACTTTTTTTTTTTCCGTTGCGGGGGCGGGGGCACAAAAATAAAAAGCGCAAAGGAAACCATGTCGGCCCCAATCGAATGCCTAGTTTGGGCACCTAATGTGGCTACCCAAGTTATATAGAAGAAAACGTGAGATGCTTGGTCCACAGAGATCCATACACATACTGCTCGGTATCCTACACCAGCGAGACAAAATTTTATGGAGAGGTTGCACTCAAGCGAATGCGTTCCAAGCCGTCGAATCCCCACAGTGATGGCGGTGAGCGACCATTGTTTCTTTTTCTCGTCTGCTAGCTGGAAAGCGTCCAAAACACTGCCAGGCCAGAGAACAACGAACGTGCACTGAAGTGCGCCATGCGGTGGTTGGGGAACACAAGAAAAACGCATGCACTCTGGCTGGCTCTGGCAGCCAATGTGTCCTGGCAGCCAGAGGCTCAATGTGTCCTCGTGAATAAAAGTCAATGTAGAAAAATAAATAAGAACGCAGTTACCTTTCCTGGCTTTAGTGTCTTGACATGAATGCCTTGGCGCAGGTGAGAAAAAACTTTTGATATTCTTTTCTGCAACATGACGGCAAAAATGAATACCACAATGCTTCGTCTCATCAGACATCGGTGCGTGCTCTGTCAAGTTGTCTGACAGTGTGTTCATATGGCTTCTCCAGTTGTATGGTCTGATGTACGACTTTAAAAAAGTCAATCCATCTTTGGCGTCAAATGTTAATAACGTCAAATCCCCAATGTTCTGGAATTTAAAATCTAAATAAAGCACGACTTTGTAAATGTCAGTGCGCCTTCGCATCAAAAGTTTATGAGAACTTTATACCCATGAAGATTCTTAATTGAAATTAATGCGCTCCGTAGATTCCGCGGCCTCTCCAAGGCACCCCGATGAGCCCCCTTGCAATCAAAGCACCCTAGAAATCTCGCTCGGATGGGGCTCCGTGTGTTATATGCGTACTGTGTTATATGATGTGTGGTGCATGTTGTGACTACCGGTACATTTGCGTTGCCGCATAATCCAGCCCGATTTGGCAATGTTCGCGCTGAAATGTCTTTTCGAGCATGAGAACGACATTCTAGACAAAATCCAGCATGATTTCTGGCACCGTGGGTTGTTTTGGTTGGCGGTGAATTCCCTTACCACTTCCAGTGCCTCGCTACCTATCGGAAGAGAACAGCAGTTTACAATAGGTAGCAAGGCACTGGAAGTGGTAAGGGAATACATCTACTTAGAACAGGTAGTGACCACTGATCCGGATCATGAGACTGAAATAATCAGAAGAATAAGATAAGAATGGGCTGGGGTGCATTTGGCAGGCATTCTCAGATCATGAACAGCAGGTTGCCATTATCCCTCAAGAGAAAAGTGTATAACAGCTGTGTACTCCTAACAGTACTCACACAGTAACAACAGTACTCACATAGGGGGCAGAAACCTGGAGGCTTACGAAATGGGTTCTAGTTAAATTGAGGACAACGCAGCAGGCTATGGAAAAAAGAATGATGGGTGTAACGTTAAGGGATAAGAAAAGAGCAGATTGGGTGAGGGAACAAACGTGAGTTAATGACATCTTAGTTGAAATCAAGAAAAAGAAACGGGCATGGGCAGGACACGTAATGAGGAGGGAAGATAACTGATGGTCATTAAGGGTTATGGACTGGATTCCAAGGGAAGGGAAGCGTAGCAGGGGGTGGCAGAAAGTTAGGTGGGCGGATGAGATTAGGAAGTTTGCAGGGACGACATGGCCACAATTAGTACATGACTGGGGTAGTTTAAGAAGTATGGGAGAAGCCTTTGGGCTTAACCAGGCTGATGATGATGATGAATGACACCACGGAAATATTCGCGGCCACGAGAGCATATTGGTAACTTGTGCACTTTGCTTTCTAGATACTCGTATCCTGCCGCGTGCTTACCAAGACTGGGCGCCGCGCAAGCTTCTCGCCATTGTCCGTTCACCCCATCGTATCATCGAGCGCCCTAACTGTCTACTGGTGCCTCCGTTGCGTGACACCGCGGAACGGGACCCATTCTGTGACGTCATAAACGAAGACAGCGCCGCCTGGAGCAGACTCACCACAAGGGACGCCTATAAAGCCACCCTCCGGCTTCGCACTTCTGGGATTCGCGGCCATGAGAGCATATTGGTGACTTGTGCACTTTGCTTTCTAGGTAGGACTTTTTTACTTATTGATCACTTTTTAGAATATTCCTGTGGCCGCGGATCCCAGTTGCTGCGTTTCAATGGGTGTGGATTTGTGCACGTATCGCACTTGCATCGGCTCATTTTCTTCCTGTCACGTACATGTGTGTGAACAAGTCTATCCATTTAGTCCAGGGGCGCGACTAGTCCGTGAACTTTGCCCGAGACCCACTTCATTCCTGCTTTCTACATGTCTGACCCTACTTTTGCTCTGTGCGGGAGATGTTGAAGCAAACCCCGGACCAAAGGTTGATGAAGTGCTTGCACTGTTAAAAGAATGTCATGCTGAGACGTCAAACACGCTAAAACAAATCAAACAGGACATAAACAACATCCAGGGCCGTGTTGCTGTGGTAGAGAAAAGTATGTCCGCTGTACTTGATATGAAGAAAAACTTCGACACCGTGTCTTCTTCTGTAGAAGACGTCAAGACAAATATACGCAAAACAAACGATGAACTTACAGGTGTAGTCGAAGACATGAACAGCAGAATGAGAAGGAACAACTTGATTATCAAAGGACTCGCTGAAGAAGAACACGAAGGTTATGCAGAAACAGAAAAAATAGTTAAGGACTTCTCTAGCGAGCATCTTAAGATACAATGTGGTGACATCGAACGTGCACATCGCCTTGGCCGGCCACGTTCTGATCAAGCTCGACCAATTATAGTTAAATTTCTGAACTTTACATCCAAACTCGAAGCATTTCAAAATGCGCATAAACTAAAACATCTCACGGAACCAAAAGTTTGGCTAGACGAAGACTTCTCCCCGAAGGTCCTACATGCATGGAAAAAGCTGCGCGACTTCGCCAAGGCCAATATCAGAGAAAACGAGCGTTATTCTGTAAGATTTGATAAGCTTCACATAAGAAACTTTGTTTACCGGTATGATTCGGCAACAGATAGCGTGAAAAAACTTTTTTCTAGGCACTCGCCCCCAGAAAATTGACAGTCTATCCCAAAGAAAGTCAACGATAACAAAACCAAACCAATCTCCTTGGTCTTGGTAAACTTCCGCAGCATACATAACAAAGTAGACGCACTCAAAGCTATAGCACATACTTGCTCAGCTGATATCATCGTGGGTACAGAAACGTGGCTAACCGAAGACGTTGCACCTCACGACATCGCGCTTCCATCATCGTTCGTTTTATTTAGGAAAGATAGGGCTGATTCTCGACGAGGAGGAGGAGTGCTTATTGCGATTAACAAAGACTTCCATGCATCTCTTACCCCTATCAACTCTCCCTTAGAAGTAGTCTGGGCTTCTGCTCAACTTGGTCATAAGTTCTGCATTATTGGTACCTGTTATAGGCCACCAAGTAGCCAACCTGAATTCATTGAACTGTTAAATGACACTATCGAGCAGATCCTTGTTAGGCACCCGAATTGCCTCCTATGTTTAGCTGGCGACTTTAATTTTCCCGCGATTAACTGGACGACGCTAACTGTTGGCTCCGACAATAACTGACAGGAGAACATTAACTTTCTTCATTTACTTCAATATCACCAGCTCACCCAAATTGTTCACGAGCCCACTCGCGGTAAACACATCCTGGACCTCATCATAACAACCCATCCTGAGCTCTCAGACATTCACGTCTTGGAAGAAATAAGTGACATCAAAGTTGTGCACTGTTTTCTTCTACTCCCACGGACCGGCAAAATAAAAAACACGAAGCTTATCTACAACTACGCACGTTCGGATGTTGAAAAAATGAACCTGTTGCTGGAAACTTTCACAAATAGCTTTCAGGCCAATTTTCATAACCGTACGACTAATGAAAATTGGAAGTTGTTTCGTGACAAACTCAAAGAAATTGAAGATTCCTGCATGCCAAAACTAATGATAAGTACGCGTACCAACGATCCTTGGTTCACCACAGATGTCAACAGGGCACTAAATAGGAAAAAAAGAGCATTTAATAAAGTGGTTCGATCAAAAGAAGCTACAGACTGGGAAAACTATAAAAACATTTCCAAAATAGCTGAAAAACTAATTTCTGAAGCCAAGAACAAATATTTTAATTTTACGCTTCCTAGTTTGATGAAAACCAACCCTAAGAAATTCTGGAACACTGTTAATCCTAAAACCGCTAGTACGGTTCCTGTTCTTTTGGACGCCCTCGGCAGCACTCTGCCTATCGAACAGTGTGCAGAACAATTCAATAGCCACTTCTCACAAGTTTTTACGAACGAATTGCCCATTTACAATCCACTGTTGCTTCCTGAGGCCGATATACAGATTCCATTTTCACCCATTCACATATCTGCGCTTGGCGTGGCTCGTGCAATTGAACGCCTACCTCACCACACTAGCCCAGGACCCGATGGTATCATCGCGAAACTCTTAAAGATTACCTGTCAACACACAGCTTTCCTGCTATCTCTCATTTTCCAACAGTCACTCAATACGACATGTGTGCCAGAAGATTGGAGATCCGCTTTTGTAATGCCGGTATTTAAATCTGGTGACAGATCCGTTCCTAATAATTACAGGCCGATTTCACAACATCGATATGTTGCAAGGTACTCGAACACATATTATACACTAACATTATGACTCATATTAACCAGAACAACTTGCTTCATAACAACCAACATGGCTTCCACAAACATTTATCGTGTCAGACGCAGTTATTTGAGTTATTAATGGACCTTCATCAAGCAATCGACTCTTCCTTCTACATTGACTCCATCTTTATTAATTTCTCTAAAGCCTTTGACCGCGTGCCTCATAACCGCCTGATGATAAAGATACACAACCTGCAGCTGGACCAACGTACTACGCAGTGGATCAACGCATTTCTAACAAACCGCTTTCAGTCAGTTAAGTTAGGAAGCTTCTTATCAAGACGTACAGGTGTTGCTTCAGGAGTACCCCAGGGTTCGGTGCTGGGTCCACTGCTTTTCTTAATATATATTATTGACATCACGTCGAACATAACATCACCAATACGGCTTTTTGCAGACGAGTGCGTAATTTACTGAGCAATATCAAGCCCTTGCGACATCATTGCTCTCCAGACTGACCTTGATGAACTAACTCATTGGTGCGCCAGGTGGCAAATGGTTGTTAACGCAGACAAAACTAAACATGTCAAGTTTACTTCCGCTGCTAACACAAGTCCTAATGCCTACACTGTTAATAATACTATCATAGAAACTGTAGCGTCGGTAAAATACCTCGGCGTAAATCTTACCTCTGATTTATCCTGTAGCACTCATATAGAACTGATTACTACCAAAGCCTTAAAAAAACTTGGTCTTCTTAAACACCGACTACACCAAGCCAACCAGGATACAAAACTTCACGCATTCAACATGCTAATCAGGCCTGTGATAGAATACGCCTCAGTGATCTGGAACCCTCATTATACCTATCTTATTAACATGTTAGAATCTATACAAAACAAGGCTGCACGATTCATTCTTTCCCGTTACTCTCGGTATCAAAGTGTAACATCACTGAAAATATCGCTCCATTTCCCGCCTCTGGTCATGCGCAGAAAATTCAGCCGATTATCGTTTTTCCACACTCTCTACCATAATACCACACCATTTGCAAGTTCACATCTTCTCCCGGCGCCGCACACATCGGCTCGTGTAGATCAGACGAAGAAGATTAAACCCATTTTCACTCGAACAGAACGATTCAAATACTCACCTTTGGTCCTGGCTATCGAAGAGTGGAATTCGCTTCCTTCTAGCATTGCGGCTATCGCTGAAACATCATCATTTCAGACAGCTCTTTGGTCATACTTAGAAAATTCCAACGTAAAATGATGTGCGTCGTTGTTTTTTTTCCTTTTTTTTTGTGCGTGCCGACCGTATCGTTGCGTGAAATGTTGGATGCCATGTTTTGGAACTTCTGAAGGTGGTTTTTTTTTTCTTTTTTTTTGGAATTTGCTACATGTGCAATTTTCCAGTTCCTGTTCCTAGCCATTTTTTTTCTTAATAACTTGTACCTGGCTTATTAACTCATTTATTTCTGTCTTCAGCCATTTATTTATTTATTTATTTCAACATACTGTCAACCCTTTGACAGGGTTATTACAGGAGTGGGGTACAGAAAGAAACAGTAATAATAGTAATTGTCAGGGTAGGTATGCTAAACAAGCACAAATAAGAATGAAAAATATACATACAAAAGTAAGTATGAATACGAGCATTGACAAGCATGCTAATAGAAAAAATAAAACAGCTAGTCATCTAGAGAGTACAAATAAATGACATCAGGTTGATGAGTACGTATTAAGCGACTCATGTAACATCTCAAGGAAATCTTCCATTCTTTGCTGTTCGACTATAAGTCGGCCGATGGTGTTCCATTCCCGAATGGATCTAGGGAGAAAGGAATAATAGAATGTATTGTTGTTGCACGCATATTCTTGTAGTGTGAGATCATGTGTGTGACGTAGTTGCCTTGTTTGTTTAGTTTCAACGTATGTTGTGTGGTCTATCTTAAAATAGTTGTGCAGTAGCATATATAAGAACTTCAGGCGGTGGATTTTAGCG
The DNA here is from genome assembly GCF_038994185.2 of Dermacentor albipictus. Taxonomy (NCBI): domain Eukaryota; kingdom Metazoa; phylum Arthropoda; class Arachnida; order Ixodida; family Ixodidae; genus Dermacentor; species Dermacentor albipictus. The sequence continues at coordinate 139,256,654 of NC_091826.1, read as the reverse complement.
CGACTTTGGAGTGAGGGCAAACCTGCGCTGCGTAGCAATTCTGTCGGGGAATCAAGGCGTCGATAGCGGTTAAAAATAAATCTAATCGCTTTGCGCTGCACATTTTCAAGCATGCCGATGCCGCTACTTGTGAAAGGGAACCAGATTATATTCGCGTATTCTAGAATCGGTCGGACAAGTGTGGTGTACGCTAAAAGCTTAGTGTCACGGTCAGCGTGCCGCAGCGTCCGCTTAAGGAAAAATAATTTTTTCATTGCTTTCGCGGTTATAGCTTCCGTATGAGCTGCCCAGCTGAGATCAGAAGTTATTATTACACCAAGATATTTGTACTGGGTTACATTTCGGAGTGCGACATTATTAAAACCATAAGAGAATGCTAGGCTTGTTTTCTTTTTTGTTATTGTCATTGCAACTGTTTTGTCTGTATTAATCACCATTTGCCAGTTAGAGCACCAACTTACTACTTCATTCAGGGCAATGTTCAGCTCATTTTGGTCACTGTAGCTCTTGACCTCTTTATAAAGTACGCAGTCGTCTGCGAATAGCCTAATATTTGCGTTAATGTTGATTGCCAGGTCATTTATAAACAGCAAAAATAATATTGGTGCCAAGACAGATCCCTGGGGCACACCGGATGTGACATTTAATGTGTCAGAAACGTGCTCATTGCATTGCACAAATTGTTGACGACCGGACGGATAGTTTGACAACCATCGAGTCATTGGCCCATCCCCAAGTTTGTGGACCAGCTGGATAACTAGCTTTTCATGGGAAACCCGATCAAACGCCTTTGAAAAATCCATAAAAATTATGTCAATTTGGGAGTGTTCGTTAATGCCTTGGGCCAAGTCGTGCATTATCTCGACGAGTTGAGTAACGGTCGATAGGCCTCTCCGGAATCCGTGCTGGTTGGGGTGTAGCAGATCATTGTCTTCGACAAACTTTGTGATGAATTTGAGGATAATATGCTCGAGTATTTTGCAGCTGGTACACGTCAAGGAAATGGGCCTGTAGTTTGATGGGATCGTCTTGTCACCGGATTTATGCACTGGGATTATTTTTACGACTTTCCATTCAGAAGGAATCTGTGAATCCTGGATAGATTTTGTGAATATTAAGCGTAGATACTTACTAACTGGTTCTGCATACTGTTTGAGAAAAGCGTTCGGTATCCCGTCTGGGCCACAGCTCTTTTTGTCATCAAGGTTTAATAGCAGACACAGTATACCACTTTCGGTTATTTCTGGGGTTTCTAGTAATTTATTTTTGGTAGATGTGATAGTCTGGGAATGTTGCACTAGTCCATTATCGATTGTAAAAATCGACTGGAAATAGCGATTGAATTGATCCGCCTTATCTTTTGTTTCTATTGAAGGAGAAGCCTTGCTATCGCTATTTTTACTATTGACGTAACGCCAAAATTTTGCTGGTGACGTTTTCATGAATTTGGAAAGAGTGGCACCATAGTAGTGCATTTTGGAAACGCGTATCTTGCTTTTCAATGTTTTAGGTAGGGCGGAAATCTGAGCGGTGATATTAGCGGCTAAACCAGACCTCCTACCTTTCCTCAGCCTACTAATTTTACGTTTAATATGAATTATTTCGCGAGTGATCCATGGATTATATTTCCTTGTAAGTTTGCGCTCTAGTGGGACGAAATTTTCAATACAATGCATGACGTGTGCTTTGAACTGTAACCATACATGATCTATCGACGAGTTTTTATCCGAGCAAAGATCTGAAAAGTCAAGAAATTCGTGAGTGAGATATGTGATTATTGCATCATTGTCTGCTCTGTTGAATGCAAGAACGTGCTTTATAGGGCCGTGGTGTCGTACAAGACCAGGTAGAGGCAGTGTGCATAGGACTAATTTATGATCGGATATGCCGTCTAAGATTTCAGTGGATGTCTGGTCGTTCAGGAAATGGTCACTAACAAGAACAACGTCTAGAATAGAACTGGAATTGCCCTGGATACGTGTGGGGACGCGTACGAGTTGCTTGAGGTTAAAGTTGAACAATATATCCAATATGGCGTCATTCGCAGCACCTCGCACTTTTTTGGACGACCATTCCATTTCAGGCAAGTTAAAATCACCAGCCATGATTATTTTGCCGTTCGTCATGTGATCATGCATATAATCAAGAAGATGTTCAAGATAACTTGTCTCAGCGTTAGGTGGTCTGTAAATGGCGCCTACAAATATGCAGCCTTTCTGCAGCTGTACTTTGCACCACACCGCCTCAATTTCTGGCTTATCTGGTAAAACGGTGTGCCATAGTTCTTTCTTAAAGAAAAGTGCGACACCCCCGCCTCTAGTGCCCCTATCTCTGCGCACAATCACATATCCCGGTGGCAAAACTTCATGGTCTAAGATATCTGAGTGAAGCCATGTTTCTGTGACAGCAATAATGTCAGGTTTAATTTCTAAAACAAGAGCTTCGAATTGGTCTATTTTATTTGCAAGACTTCGTGCGTTCACATTCAATAGCGTTACTTCTGTCGACTTCGAGTGACTCTCTTTTGTAAGGCGTCCTTTTCTTCGTTTTTTTGGACTGCAACTAAATCTTCATGGTCACTATCCCAAGCAAAAAGTTGACCATTTATACGCACTTTATCGTAGACTAGCGACACCCTTTCCTGCCTACCCCGGTGTTCTTTCGTTCGATCCCACAGCTTCTTTCTTATTTCTCGAATACTACGAGAAAAATCTTCACTGATATAGAAACCTGAAACCTTTAACCTTTATAACCTGTGTTGTATATTTATAAGTTTTCTTTGATGAATCCCCCCCTATGTAATGCCTGCATTGGGCCTTTAGGGTATTGAAATAAATAAAATAAATAAATAAATTTCGGAGGGGGGGGGGGAGACTGAAGCTCCATAAGCCCCCATCCCTAATCAGGCCCTCATCAGGTCTTATGACCACCAAGTGGATGCAAGCTTCGAAAAGCAAGTAGCCAGGCTGAAGCTCGCAGGTTTCCCGGCACTGCTTTTAACCGTTTGACGGTCAATGACATAAATATACGGTGTCGCGAACAAGTCCGAAAATGGCCGATGCCGTATATTTACGGCGCCATCTGCACGTTTAAAAGCGCACCAATTTCCGAACTTTTTCTTTTCTGTTATGTGCTGCCACTATGTGGGGATACAGGGAATATTTTTCGAGCGCCTCCCTCTCTCGGTTTTTGTTACATGGTTTGTTTTAGTGCTAGTTTGCTCCCGCACGTCTACAGACACACCCGCCCGCGCCACACATTGGCGTGCGCGCAGGCGGGTGGCCGTTTTGATTTTGTTTCGCGGCCGATTTAGGCATTTTGCGCTTGCGAAACAGATAGCTATCTCGTTCTTAATCGCTCAAAAGGCGACCGCTTGTTTTTCACTCTAGTGCTCACAGGGGTGCGCATAGGAAGGATGCCGCCGTGCATGCGTTTCTGTTTCTTTTCTTTTTTTTAAGACTCGCAAAAACTAATTGCTCTAGCTGGTTGGCGATAAAATGAAGATTAGCGGAAGTTTGTTACATGTGTTGCTTTTTTTGATGGGCACACAATCAAACAGTTTTCTTGAGTGCGCGCACCTACGCAGTTCGATTACACTATGGACATACGTATTAGTATTAGTAATTGCAATTCCCCCCCCCCCCCCCCTGCGCAGGCCCAATTCTGTTGATTCTGTGGTTTGAGATAGCGGCGGAGTATATATATATGATGACTGAAGGAATAAAGACACTTTGGTTGTTAGAGCAGGAATATCTGAGGCTTGTGAAATATTCTCGTGTGCGGATTTTCAAAGCCTTGAACTATGTGTATAAAAATGCATCAAATTTTTAATTCTGATAAGTTTATTTCCTTTTTCATTGCTGTTATCCATGAATGAAGAGAGCATATATACCAACGCAAAATATTTTTTTCTCACTTTACGGTCACCCTAGAAAATTGACAGTAAATTTTTTTCGAAATAAGTCCCTAAGAAGAATCGGAATCTGCAATAAAAAAAAATAGACCCTGGGCGGTCACATATGTCGAAAAAAATCGACCCTCGAAGGGTAAACCAGCATCGCTGAAAGCCTCCCAACAAGCATTAAAAGAAAGCATTTGGCAGCTGCTCAATCTGAGAACTGCTCACGGCAGATGGTTGCGGTTATCCCGTATGTGCACCAGGTTGCACATAATCTCAAAAAGGTTGTCAGCAAGGCAGGCGTTAGGTTGCTGTTGACTGTCAGAAATAAGTTAGGTAGCCTGTGCCATCAAGTATATCGGGTGACCGAGAACAAAAAAAGTTGTAAAAAGCAGCACAGACAGAGATTTGTTGGTGACTCTGTGGTGTATGAGATTCCTCTTTCATGCAAGCATTTTTATATCGGCCAAACGAGGCGGTGCATGGATGACCGCATCCGTGAGCACTCAAACCAAGTTCAAAAACAAGCTAAATATAGTCAGTTACCACTGCACTGTAATGAATGCGGCTGCAAGCCATCTTTTAAAGATGTGACCTACCTGTCAAAATACCGCGATGACCGTGCACGTCTTATTTCCGAAGCTTTCCACATTCATGTTAGCGGCGAAGCATGTGTAAGCATTCTCTCCATTTCTCTCCTTCCGAAGGAGATTGCCTTCCTATCGCATTAACTGCAATTTTCCCCCCCTGCGCATGCCCAATTCTGTCGATTCTGTGGTTTCAGATAGCGGCGGAGTATATATTGTTACGTGTAGCTGGAGCCCAATACTATATACAATTTATTTACAGGGAAGCTAACGGAAGGCCAAAATGGCGACGCTATATCAAGCGGGGCCCACGTCGTCTTCTTCCTCCTCAGTGCAGCCTCACTGTGGCAGCTGCTCCGTAGCATCACCCCCGGCAGAAGAAGCACCGTCCCGGTGCTTAATCTACACATCCGCGGTGAAAGGTGTCTGGTATGGCTTTAGTCTCGCCACATGAACGATGTCACTTGCAGCCGACGATGACGCTGACAGGTGGGTGGGGATGACTTCATACATGACATCGGTCACTTGTCGCACCACACGGTATGGGCCAGTGTAGCGCCACAGCAGCTTTTCGGAAAGGCCCACACGTCGAATGGGTGACCAGAGAAGCACCAGAGAACCCGGAGTAAAGTGCATGTCGCGATGGTGGCAATCATAGAGGCGTCTCTGATGCTCCTGTGAGGCCTCGAGTTGGGTGCGGGCGAGCTGGCGTGCGTGGCCGGCATGTGCGATCGCGTCGCGGGCGTATTCAGTGGTTGAACGTGTGGCCGAGGGCAACAAAGTGTCCAAGGGCAATGCAGGTTCTCGGCCATATAGGAGATAAAATGGTGAATAGCCGGTGGTGTCGTGACGCCGCCATATGCGTATGCCGGCAATATACTGTTAGGAATGGCCGTACGAGGTGGCAACGTGCCAGCTTTCAGCCCGCTGCACATGTTCCAATCCAACCAGACGAGGCACACTTCAGAGAACTGCAGATGACCGGCAGCCACGTGGCGAGCGGTCAGCTCAGGAATGTGGTACTTGGCCGCACCACCCGAGACAAAGCAGAGTTCTACGAAGCCCTCTGACGTCAGCTCCGGACCCTTTCACCTGTGTGTATGTGCGGCACGTATATGTGAGTCATCATCCTCCTCCAAAAGGGCTGGTCTATGGTGAAGTCGAACGGTGACGTCGAACAATGACTGGACGAATGTTTCCATTCGCTTGGAATGAAGGGGGGATCAAGTGCTTATAAGCAGCATTTGCCGACTGCTAGTGTGTGCTTGTCATCGGGAGCTGAGTGCTCATTGTCATGCTAGAAATGTACTAGTGAGCTGTGTGCTCGTAAGCTGTTTGCTGTATGTTAGTCTTGCGGGCTACATATGGGAGACACGCTACACTGTCAATGTACCTCATGTTTCAAATGTAAATACTGCCAGTAAATCCTGCCCTCCTAAGTCCCGACTAAGAGTCAAGCTCCTTCCTGCGGCTACGACTGCCAAGTCCAATAATACCATGTATACACGGTACACCGGTATACCGTGTGTACCGTATGCATATGCGTATGCTGGACCGTATACGTGGTGCCGGCCCGGTGTTGCGCCCGGAGGCTGCCTCCCTGGTGCCGCCGTGCTTGACTTATGTGGCGGTTGCTCGGACCGGTGTGCCAACTAGTACTCTGGCGCCGGGTGCCGGCGCTTCAGGCCTCATCCATGTGGGGCCGGCATCTGCCCCAGCGATCGTTTCTGCGCTGGTTCCTTCACAAGTTCCGGCACCAAAACGTGAGCATGCTCACTTCATTTAACACCATTTCACCATTTCACATCATTTTAACACCGCTGGTTCCATCGCCCACTGCTGCGCAGGACGTGTTCCGTCTTCATAAGAACAACATTGACCCTGTTCAGGCGAACCTAACTGATTTGATGCTCCATCGAACGCCGCACGGTGTCACGGTTTTGTCAGACGACCTTGCTACCATGCAGCGTCTACAACAGGCTATAGAAAATAACACCATAACCAAGATGGCTATGTCTGTTCGGTCAAACTCGGTCAAAGTTCGGTCAAACCACAGGTCAAACTTACGGGGGTCGACCCTAACATTCCGGCTCACGCGCTTATTGATCAGATCAACCTGCGCAACACAGAGCTTAAACTTGATCCTTCGTCATGTGAGGTGTGGGTCTCGTTCCGGGAGCATTCGGGGAATTTCTCCCACGCAATCGCAGTTGATCCTCCGGCGTTTCGGACGCTTATGAGCCACGGGCGTGTCACTGTAGGGTCGACTTCAGCGAGCGTGGTGGAGGACCTCCACGTGCCTACATACACATTTTGTTTCACCTATGGTCACCTCCGGCGCGCGTGTCCCATCCATTCACAACCTGAGCACCTGGGGCCGCACCTCGGCGAGCGGTGCACCGTTCGCTTGGGGGATGCGGCCGTCTGCTGCAGCGAGTGTAAGCGTGCGGGACGACCGAGCGCTCACCCTGCCGGCTCTCGGGCCAGCCCGCTTCTTCAGGACAGGATAGCCCACTTGCGGGCTCGCACCGACTATGGCTAGCCGCGCTATTTCCATCTTTGCATCACTGCTTGGTGGTCCCATCGCTCGCGGTCGCCGACGGTGCTTATTGCTATGCGCCTTCTTGCACCATGCGGCCTTCGGCTTGGCGGGCTGACAGGGGATCGCCGTGCGGCTTTCCACTACCTTCCTTGCTTTTTCCTTTGCTTTTCATTCTCGTTGTTCACTGTCCCTTTCCTTGGAGCCTCTTTATATTTTCTTTTTTCCTGTTCGCCGTGTCTGCACTCACGCAGGTGCTTGCGGGGGTGGGGGAGAAACTGTGGTATGTTTGGCGTCTGTCTCTGAACGGTGACATTGGGCCACTGTGTCCTGGCGTCTTCAGCGTGCGCTGGCCTTTGGTTGCACGTACGCTTTGTGGCTTGGACTTACCGTTTCCCAGACCTTGGATCCGTCTGGATAGACTGGGGCTGTTGCTCCGCCATTCCTTTATTGGACATGGCTGATTTGCATCCGTTCAAATTCATTCAGGCTAACCTTGCCAGCAGCTGCGATGCCAGAAAGCTCTTAATTCACCGCATGCTCAAGCACGACATCACATTTGCTTTGATATCCGACCCGCACACGCGCGGCAACAGAGTGACCAATGTGCCCCACGCACTCCACACTTTCCATGCCAAAGACCATCCCCGTGTGGTCCTGCTGGCACGGGCTCCGTGCCTACAGTTCTTCCCAATTTACGTATCGCAATTGGTTGTGGCGATACACTGCGAGGGTGCGGAAGTTTCTCTTGTTGTCGTTGCTGTATATGCGCCGTCACATCGTCCCCTTGGACCCGTACTAGTCGAACTCAATCAAGTATTCATGCAATATCCATCCTCCAGTTTAGTCTTGAGCGGCGATCTCAACGCGAAGCACGCATTATGGGGACCCATCTCAGGCGATGAGCACGGAGCGCAGCTTGTTCAATTTGCGTGCGCTAACAACCTGCACATACTTAATCTCCCCGACTCCCTCCCAACATTATGAGACGCACTATGCCCGCACTATGCCCGCAATAAGCACCGTCGCTCGCGGTCGCCGACGGTGCTTATTGCTATGCGCCCTCTTGCACCATGCGGCCTTCGGCGTGGCGGGCTGACGGGGGATCGCCGTGCGGCTTTCCACTACCTTCCTTGCTTTTTCCTTTGCTTTTCATTCTTCTTGTTCACTGTCCCTTTCTTTGGAGCCTCTTTATATTTTCTTTTTTCCTGTTCGCCGTGTCTGCGCTCACGCAGGTGCTTGCTGATATGTCGCAATAGGCTTAAAACACTGACATCAGCCAGACATAACGCCGCAAGCACCGCAGCTTTATTGCAGCCTGCGTCCGTGTGTTCCGATGCTGACGTGTGATGATGACCATGGCAGTGCCGATGAAGGCACGATGAAGATGACGATGAAGTTGGTGATACATCACTTCTCCCCCTCTTACAGGTCCAAGCGTTCAGGAGGCCGTCGCTGTCGGGTCGATCTTCGTAATGGTGGCGGGCTATCCGTCTGGGCCACTTCCGGACTATGTCGCAACGTGATTGGAGTGCTATCTGCAGGGTTTACGGCTACCCTCTGTGTCGAGAAAGAGTCTGAGACAGTTCGACGTCTCACCTGGTCCAAGTGTCGCCGCTGAATTCCTTTTCCGCAATCAACAGTGACCATTCTGGACCCCAGTTGATCTCGCACTACTCCTGGTATCCACCTGTGACGACTTGTTCGGAAATCGCGCATCCAGACTGGGTCACCTGCCTGAACTGGAGACCCTCCAACTCGTGGTTGGATTTCTGGTGACCTTTCATCGGGAGCGATACAGTCCAGCTTTGTTCTTATTTGGTACCCCAATAAGAGTTCCGTCGGCGACTTTCCATCCTTGACGGGCGTTCGGCGATATCGACACAAAACCCGCGCTATGCGTATTTTGAGGTCTATTCCGGGGTTCTTCTTTAGTCCTTCCTTGAGCGTACGCACAGCTCGTTCGGCTAACCCATTCGACTGTGGATGATAAGGGGCTGTTGTGAGTTGTTGCACATTGTTCCGTGCCAGAAACTCACGAAAAACTTTGCCCACAAATTGTGGTCCGTTATCAGAAACAAAGGTTTTTGGAAGGCCGAACCGTGCAAATATTGATCTTAGCGCGTTGGCCGTGGCTTGCGAAGTCGCAGTTTTCATTGGAATGGCTTCCATCCATTTCGTTTCCGAGTCGACGACGACTAAGACCATTTGTCCGTCCAACGGGCCTGCGAAATCTGCGTGCAGCCGGCTCCACCTTTCCCGGTGGCTGGCCAGGCCAAAGGTATCTGTGCTGGTGGCATCGCTGAAGCCTGCGCACATGTGGAACATGAGTTCACCAGTTCGCTCTATGTCGGAATCCAGTCCTGGATACCAAAACAAAGTTCTCGCTGTGGTTTTCATGGCTGTCATGCCGGGGTGTGTCTCGTGCAAAAGACGCAACACACGCCTTGCCGCCGCCAGGGGTAGAACAATGCGATGTCCCCAGTACACCAAATTATGGCTGACTGTAAGCTCTGTCCTTCTGTTGAAGTACGGCCGGAGATGCTCATGGCCCTGCGGAAGATATGCCGGCCATCCCTGGAAAATCCATTTTTTAACCTGCAGAAGGCTGGTGTCTCGATTAGTCAGATGTTCAACCTCGCGGGCGCAAAGCGCTGTTTCCTCAAGAGCGTGGGCATACAAAACGTACTCGTCGGCAGCACAGTCCCGCGGCTCCTCCATTACTGGCAAGGGCAACCGACTGAGGGCATCAGCATTGGAATGGTCGCTGCCCTTCCGGTACTGCAATGTGTAGTTGTAGTTGCCAAGAAACAAGGCCCAACACTGTATTCTTGCGGCCGCCATCGGTGGTATGGCTTTACCTGGATTGAATAAACCAGTAAGAGGCTTGTGGTCTGTTACTAAGACGAACTGATGCCCGTACAGGTAGTCTTTAAACCAGGCGACGCCGAATACCAGTGCCAAAGCTTCTTTTTCTAACTGTGAGTAATTGCGCTCGCTCTTGGTAAGTGTCCTGGACCGGAATCCGATGGGGTAGTCAACACCATTCACGCAGTGCGACAAAACGGCCCCAATGCCTACTGGTGATGCATCACACTCCAGCCGCAGTGGCTTATCCGGGTCGAAGTGAGCCAAAAACTTGGAAGCCACAATTGCCTGCTTAACTTGCTGAAATGCTTTCTCCTGTTCCTGGCTCCAATGCCACTTGACTCCTTTGGATAAGAGAGCATGTAGCGGAGCTAGCATGGTGGCCACATTGGGCAGGAACTTGCCATAGTAATTTATGAGACCGAGAAAAGCTTTCAGCTCACTCACCGAGGTGGGCTTTGGGACTTCAACAACAGCTTTGATATTGTCGTCCTTCGGTCGCAGACCCTTCGCGTCGATACGATGACCGAGAAATGTGACTTCGTCTTGCCGAAACTTGCACTTTCCCTTGTTCAGTCGGAGACCGTACTCCCGCAGCCGCTGCAGCACGGCTTTGAGCCTAGAGGAATCATGTTTTTTCTCGGCGATGATAATGTCATCCAGGTACACCTGCACTCCAGGAATATCCCCCAGCAGTCCGTCCATTCGCCTTTGGAATATGGCTGGAGCAGAACTTACGCCAAACGGTAATCTGTTAAAACAAAAGAGACCCTTCTGGGTGTTGAGGACTGTTATCTTCTTTGCTTCCTGATCCAATGGCAACTGGTTGTAGGCTTGACGCAAATCCAAGGTTGTGAATACTTCGCCACCGTTTAACCTAGCAAAAATGTCGTCCACTCGAGGCAACGGGTATTGTTCTACCACAGTGGCCGCATTCACAGTCATACGGAAGTCTCCACACAGTCGGAGGGACCCATCGCCCTTCAAAACGGGTACCACAGGGGTTGCCCATTCAGCGGTTTTTACCGGCGTCAAAACGCCTTCCGCGACCAGCTGATCCAATGACTCAGACATCTTATCTCTGAGAGCATAGGGTACAGTACGGGCCTTAAAGAACCGTGGACACGCGTTTTCTTTCAATTGAAATGTGACCGGTGGTCCTTTGCACAGGCCGAGTCCCGGAGCAAACACGTCGGCATATTCGTCAAGCAGCTGTTGCAGACCTGTGCTGGCAGCCTGTATTCCAGCCGGTTGCAGATTCGCTACCACATTCGACAACATTGCCACTCCAACTTCATTAAATGCCTTGATGGTGTCTCTGCCGCACAAAGATGGTCCGGAGCGGTCGACCACTATGACAGTACCAGGAATATCTTTCCCGTCGCACGTAGCGGTCATGCTAAGCTGGCCGACAACTGGAAGTTCTCCCAAGAGACAGGAGAGCTTGAGCTGTGAACTCTCCAACGGAGGCCAGAGCCGCTTGTACTTGCGGAACACCGTTACGGAAATGACGCTTACAGGTGACCCCGTGTCCACCAACATAGTGAGCGGAACGTTATTCCAACTGATGTCCTTGTAAATAGGCCTAACCTTGCGGATACTGGCTGCGTGATGGAGAACCGCTGTAATCGTGTGCAAGGCGTCATTGTCGTCCGAGCTTGTGTCCTCTCCGGCTGCCATGGCGTACGAACTCTGGCGCCGGTGTCTTGCTGGATAAGATCCCTGCCGACGGTCACCATTTGTGCTAGACAGGTACATCCGACCTAGATGTCCTCGTTTTCCACACCGGTGGCACACCGCGCGAAGGTGTTTGCACTCGTCCTCAGCGTGTGATTCTCCACACCTTCCACACACGTCGCGTTGTTCCGGGTTGGGACGTCGCTTCGAGGAATGGCTCTTTTGTCGGGCAAAATGTACTTCTGAGTGCGCCGAGTTCATGCTCCTGGCATTTTCAACAGCTCTCTGTGCCGAGACAGCAAAGTCTTCAGCCTCTTCTAAGGTGAGCTTCCGTCGCGTCAGTAAATGGCGCCGAACGTCTTCATCCAGCACTCCGCAAATGATTCGATCCCTCAACATGCGCTCCAATGACGTGCCGAAGTTACACTTCTCAGCTAGGCGTCGAATGTCCGCAATGAAGTCCTGAGCAGCTTCCCCGTCTTGTTGCGAACGCATGAAGAAAGCATAACTTGCAGCGATCTCGTTGACCTCCGGAGCATAGTGATCTTCCAGATACCCGACGACTTCCTCATAGCTCAGTTCATTCACCTTTTTTGGTTGACACCGGCCCTGCACCACACGCACTGCACTGTCCGTGAGCGAAGCGATGAGCAGCACTCGCTTCTTCGTTGGGTCCACGATGCTATGAGCCTCAAAGTACGCCTCCAGGCGAACGCGATACGTAGGCCACGTACCTTCTGCATCGGCAAATTCCGGTGGCCGTCCAGCACTCATGCTGACGCGGGTCTTCTCACCTAGCGACGCTAGGCCTCGTCGAAACTGATATGTCGCAATAGGCTTAAAACACTGACATCAGCCAGACATAACGCCGCAAGCACCGCAGCTTTATTGCAGCCTGCCTCCGTGTGTTCCGATGCTGACGTGTGATGATGACCATGGCAGTGCCGATGAAGGCACGATGAAGATGACGATGAAGTTGGCGATACATCACTTGCGGGGGTGGGGGAGAAACTGTGGTATGTTTGGCGTCCGTCTCTGAACGGTGACATTGGGCCACTGTGTCCTGGCGTCTTCAGCGTGCGCTGGCCTTTGGTTGCACGTACGCTTTGTGGCTTGGACTTACCGTTTCCCAGACCTTGGATCCGTCTGGACAGACTGGGGCTGTTGCTCCGCCATTCCTTTATTGGACATGGCTGATTTGCATCCGTTCAAATTCATTCAGGCTAACCTTGCCAGCAGCTGCGATGCCAGAAAGCTCTTAATTCACCGCATGCTCAAGCACGACATCACATTTGCTTTGATATCCGACCCGCACACGCGCGGCAACAGTGACCAATGTGCCCCACGCACTCCACACTTTCCATGCCAACGACCATCCCCGTGTGGTCCTGCTGGCACGGGCTCCATGCCTACAGTTCTTCCCAATTTACGTATCGCAATTGGTTGTGGCGATACACTGCGAGGGTGCGGAAGTTTCTCTTGTTGTCGTTGCTGTATATGCGCCGTCACATCGTCCCCTTGGACCCGTACTAGTCGAACTCAATCAAGTATTCACGCAATATCCATCCTCCAGTTTAGTCTTGGGCGGCGATCTCAACGCGAAGCCCGCATTATGGGGACCCATCTCAGGCGATGAGCACGGAGCGCAGCTTGTTCAATTTGCGTGCGCTAACAACCTGCACATACTTAATCTCCCCGACTCCCTCCCAACATTATGAGACGCACTATGCCCGCTCGTGGATAAACGTGACCTTGGTGTCTGTTTCAATTGTAGGCGGTGGGTACAGTTGGTCCGTCCGGGACACGGACACCTTATCCGACCACTGTTACATTGAGTTTACATTAAGCGCTGCCGCGAGCGCGCCCGAGAGGCGCCTCACCAACTACGCTCGGGCGCAGATCTTGGAGCTCCTCAGCCGCGATCCCTGGTTCCATCGTATATGTCGCTGCCGCTTTTCATCGGCTTGGACACTCGACGCCGCGATTGAGCATTTTTATAGTACATGTACCACCTTATGCCAGCGGTACGCGCGCAGGCCATGGCCCCATAGTGGGGGTGTCAAGACGTGGTGGACGCCTCAGTTGACTGCGGAACGGTCGCGGGTGCACGCGATGCGCAGGCGTTATCAGCGCGTACGTGACCCCACCTTGCGCGAGTTGTTTCGTTCACAGTACGCACAGGCGTTCGCGGCGTAGCCACGAACGCCTGTGCGGCTAAGCCTGGCATTCGGCACAGGCGTTCGCGGTAAGCCTGGCCGCCCCCCATCTTCCGTCTTCCTATCGTCCGCTCGTAATGAATTCATTATTCGGTAAAATTCTGGAACGCCTTCTTAATTCTCACCTCTATTATTTTCTCCACTCTCGTCACCTCATCCACGAAAACCAATTCGGTTTCACCCATGCCCGGAGTGCACCGCTGGCCCCACACGCCCTAAAGCACCGGCTTAGTGCCCTTAAGGCTGCCAAGACGCCTGCAGTAGTCATTTCACTAAATTTTACGGGCGCCTTTGACAGTGTCTGGCACGATGCTGTGTTGTTTTTTCTCCGCAAGCACCGTTGCCCGACAAACTTATATCGCCTCCTCAAGTCCTTTCTTACAGATCGGACGGTCGTCCTCCGGTGTAAGACTGGGGACATCTCGGCTCGCCCTTCCATCGGCAGTCCGCAGGGTTCACCTCTTAGCCCTCTGCTCTGGAATTTGATAATTTACTCCTTACTCAGTCTCCCGTTACCAGAGGGCGTCCATATACAGGCTTACGCTGATGACACCGTCGTATTGCTCTCTCGCTCGTCGCGCTTGCAATTGCAGGCTTTAGCAGAATCGGTCTTAACCTTGATTTGCGATTGGGCCCGGCAAAACAAGGACAAAATTAGCAAGTCAAAATCGTTCTTTGTCTTCTTCAACAACGGGCACATTGGTACATCTAAGCGTTGTCCGTCTATCCGATTGGATGGCGCTTTTCTAAAACATCAGGAGCACATTAAGCTCCTCGGCGTGGTCTTCGATAACAAACTGAACTTTCACGCCCACGTTGATTTTCTTAAGACTAAAGCCGAGATATTGGTTACTCGATTACTAACTTTCGTTCGCATGCATTTTATGCTGCGCCCAGTACTGTTACATTGTTTATATAGACAGGTTCTGCTGCCTGCAATAGCATACGCGTCCCTGGTATGGTGGCCGCCTTTCCCTACGACGCATCTCCAGACGCGTGTCCTGTCGGTGCAACAGTCGTCGTTGATCGCGTTAACCGGCGCCTACCATACTACCAGGACTTCCGCCCTAAAGATATTAGCCCGCTGTACGCCTCTTACGGTTGACCTAGAACGCCTCATCGCGGAGTTCTCCCTACTTACGCTCCGTCAGATCACGCACTACGGGTCTGGCACGTTTCACCCTAGCGATGTTGCCTCTTCATTTACTTGTTGGACCCACCACCCGCGCAAGACCTGCCGTTTCATGTTCACGCAGCTCTCCCCCGCAGACGCTGCTCGCATCGTCACCCGCTCCGCTTTCCATGTCTATACTGATGGCGCGTACACGAGTATTTCGGCGGAGGCGGCATTTGTTGCATTTAACCCGAGCGGTCGCTTGGCAGCCGTCTGTAAATTCAGGGTCATCAACGCTACATGCGCGTATAGCGTCAAGGCTGTCGCCTTCGCTGAGGTGCTCGCGTACATAGCTTCGCTATAAGCCAGCGCTCCAGTCCATCTTTACACTGACTGCCTCTCATTATTGTCCGCCCTATCGCATCTTCGAGACACTGACTCCCGAATATGGGCATGCAAACAGACGCTCACCTTGCTCGCTCATCAGGGCCGGCGGACATACCTGCACCACGTCCCTGGACACAGGGGCGTCGTGGGCAACAAGTTGGCAGACACCACTGCAACGTCGGCGGCTCGCACGGGCTTCCTCCGCGTTGAGGCGGCGTCCATTAACACGGTTCATGCGCGCTTTCGTCACATCGCGCGGTTACAATGGAGTTGCTATTGGCAGCACGAGGGTTCTCACACTCACCTATACCCCTGGGTTCCAAGTGTAGACAATATACCTAATTGGTTTTCGCCGAATAAACTTCTTGGCCACTTATTTACCGGCCATGGCCATTTTGTCTCATACCTTTACAGATTTAACCTTCGCACTTCCAACTTGTGTACGTGTGGCGCTGTATGCGCGGACGTATCGCACTATTTTACCACCTGCCCGAACACTGTGCACGTCGTTCCGGCATTGTGCGACGACGCCCACGTGCAGTCATCGACTCCAGCCAATTACGCTGGTCTACTACATTCTCGACGCTCATGAGCGTTACTTCTGCATCTAGCGCGCCTAGCAGTCCTTTCTGTCTCCCCTTCCTCTCCTCCTCCTTCCCGTACTCCCGACGCGTCATAACTCGACTATATCATTCCTATACTCTCTTCATTCTTTTCAACCATGTTGCTTTTGCATGTTTGCTTCTGCCAAATGCACTGCTTTAGCCTACTATTGGCGGGGCTTCCCCATGTCAGCTAGCCCTAGCTACATGCGTCATCATTCATTTTGCTTGCTTCTTTCTTTCTACCCTTCGCGGTTTCGCCTTCTCTTTTCCCTGCCTGCATGACCATCCCTTGCTCCTTGTGTGCACTCTGGCCTTTCTCACTCTTTGTCCTTAGCCACATGTGCAGACTATGGCATCAACTCCACCTGCCTGGCCTTCTTTCTTGGACGTCTGGGAAGATCATGCTCTGCTGCCATCACCTCCATACCTTAGCTTGCTCAAGCCCCAGGCATTACTCGAGCTCCAGACGTCAGCCCGCGCACTTCTTGACGCCTGATGTTCCCGTCCTGCTGCATTCACTACCTACCTCTAGAGGTCATCGCCGTCACCATAGCATGCACTTCAAGTTTCAACACGCACTCCTTGACACTATCTGGACTGGGTTGCAGCGCAGGCCATTGGCTTCATCTGAGAGACCTACTGCTCCCGCCCCATCGTGTGGCCATCTTGCTGGGTCCTGCTACCCACCTGATTGACCCCGGCCTACCCCGGGCAGCGACCGTTACGACCTGCAGCATCACCGACCTGCCATGTCGGCTACTTGGCCTACCGTGGGCCAGACATGCGGAAGCTCACTTGCTGTATTCAATAAAACTCGCCCATGCTGCGGATGGCTGCCGGAGCGGTGGGTGGGTGGTTGGGGGGTTTGTTGGATTTCACATTAGGAGCACAATTTCCAACCTGTGCTTAACTACTTCTCTTCTTCCTCATACTCAATTTTTCCTTCTAAACTTCTACAGGCTTGCCTCCAATTTTTTCTTTCATCATTGGCTTTTCTATAAATTTTATTTGGGATGGCATAGGCTTCCCCTATTCATTTATTTTGACTGGTTTACGCCTGCCATACCTACCTAGTGGTGCGGGCTTCCCCACTTTATTTTTCTTTCTTTTTCTTTTATGGGGACACACAAAGCTATGAGTTATACACGAACATCACATATGGTAAGTGAAGATCCCAGTCGTGGTGGTCGGTCGCAACGTACTTTGAAAGCATGTCGGTGATGGTGCGGTTGTGGCGATCCATGAGGCCGTTGGTCTGTGGGTGGTAGGGCGTGCTGAACTTGTGCTTTGTCGAGCAGGAGCGGAGGATGTCCTCGACGACTGCCGACAGAAAGCTGCGCAGTGAGTAATTGGCGCAGAGCACCGTGCATTAAAATGATGTCATAGAGCAGAAAGCCAGCAACGTCAGTAGCACAACTTGTCGGAAGAGCTCTGGTGATTGCGTACCGCATAGCATAATCAGTGGCGATGGCGACCCATTTATTTCCGGAGCCCGAGAGAGGAAACGGTCCAAGAAGGTCTAGACCAACACGAAAAAGGGGTTCCGGTGGGATGTCGATCGGCTGGAGACATCCAGCTGGAGGTGAGGAGGGCTTCTTCCGGCGCTGACAGGGCTCACAAGCGGCAACGTAGCGCCGCACGGAGCGGGCGAGACCCGGCCAAAAGAATCGACGGCGTACACAGTCACATGTGCGCAAGCCGCCCAAGTGTCCAGCCAAGGGAGCGTCGTGAAGTTGTTGGAGGACAGTCGAACGCAGGTGTGATGGAATTACGAGCAGAAGGTCAAGGCCGTGTGTATCGAGATTGCGGCGGTATAATGTCCCCTCCTTAAGGAGAAATATCCGGGGAGAGGCGTCGCCAGGCGTTGACTCCAGATGGTCGATGAGGGCTTGTAATGAAGGATCGCGGCGTTGCTCGTTGCCGATTTCAAGCAACTGGAACACAGAGAAAACGCAAGCGATGGCGTCCGCATCAGTCGGTTCGTCGACGGGGTAGCAGGACAAACAACATCCTGGTGCAAGCGTCCCGTCTTTTATACCACGGAGAAGGTGTATTCTTGCAGGAGTAACGCCCAGCGAGCGAGTCGTCCCGTGGGGTCCTTGAGTGAGGATAGCCAGCAGAGCGCGTGGTGATCAGTGATGACACAGAAGGGGCGTCCGTACGAGTATGGACGAAACTTCGCAACAGCCCACACAAGAGTGAGGCACTCGCACTGTGTGATTGAATAATTGCGCTCAGCGGGTGATAGAAGTCGGCTGGCATAGGCTATAACGCGATCATGTCCACGCTGGCATTGTGCTAACACTGCTCCTATGCCATGACCACTGGCGTCAGTTCGAACTTCCGTTGAGGCAGGCGGGTCAAAGTGGGCCAGAATTGGAGGCATGGTAAGGAGAGTAGTGAGCTGCGAAAAAGATGCGGCATGGTCAGGTCCCCAAGAAAATGGGGCATCTTTCTTCAAGAGGTCGGTAAGAGGACGTGCAATTGTAGCAAAATCCTTCACAAAGCGTCTGAAATAAGAGCACAGCCCTACGAGACTACGAACATCCTTGGTAGACTTCGGAAGAGGAAAAATCGTAACGGCGCAAATTTTGTCCGGATCAGGCCGCACGCCTCTGGCGTCCACAAGGTGTCCAAGGACGGTGATTTGGCGGCAAGCGAAGTGACATTTTGACGAATTCAACTGGAGACTGGCGCGGCGGAACACGTCAAGAATCGCTGAAAGACGGTCTAGATGCGTGTCAATCTGGGCAGCGATTTTCCTGGTAAAGCAAGACTGTTAGCTGAGCCAATCAACTGCGGCATCGGCGGCGACGCCACAGCGCCAAAGCTTCATAAACGAGTGCCTCGCGGGAGTTCGATTCACTTGGCAGCAGCGGCGACACATCTACTACAACGCTGAAGGCCTGTCTGCATTTTTGCCGCAGGTTGGTGTTTTAAGACACTATTATACTAATACTATTGCATACAATTTACTGTCGCTGCTGCCGGGTTTCTTTGCTTTGTTTTCTTTGCTTTGTTCTTTGCTTTGTAGAGTGCATATTTTGTGTTGATAAGGTATGGCTAAGGAAATAGCTAAACTTAAGAAGGAAATGAAAGCTGAACTCACTCAACTGAAACAGGAATTTAGGGATCAACTAAAACAGTATCATGAGGCATTGGAAAGGGACATGCGCAATGAAATTCGAGAAATGAAGATAGAGCACAAAAATCTAATTCAGAGCATTGAGTTTGGTCACGCCACAGTTGAAGAACTGAAGACAAGACTGAATGCTGAAGAAACTGCAAGACAAAAACTAGAAAATGAAAATATAGTGCTTCAAGAAAGATGCAACGCCCTCGAACGCAGAGCCCTCGAACTTGAAAAACGCTTTGTGCACTCGGAGCAGTACTCGAGAAACAAAAATCTCGAAGTACAAGGCGTTGTAAAAAAGATAATGATAATGTGCTGGACACCCTTCAGATGATTGGGAAAGTTATCAAAGAAGAAATTGTCGAGACTGACATTGAAATATGTCACCGTATACCCACCCGAGACCCAGGAAAATTGAATATGATTGTGCAGTTTAAATCCAGGACCAAGTGCGATGCTGTGCTTAACAAGGCAAAGAGGGCACGTCTTTCTAACAAGGATATTGGAATTGATAAC
Organism: Dermacentor albipictus; assembly: GCF_038994185.2. Lineage (NCBI taxonomy): Eukaryota > Metazoa > Arthropoda > Arachnida > Ixodida > Ixodidae > Dermacentor > Dermacentor albipictus. The sequence continues at coordinate 139,237,114 of NC_091826.1, read as the reverse complement.
ACTCACAAAATTTACGTGAACAAGCACCTATGCCGTACCCTAAAGCAACTACTTGGAATCGCTATCGGTAGAAAACGTGACCATGGATGGAAGTCCATCCGGTCGTATAATGGCAGGATATTCGCGAGGCAGTCTGACGACACACCTATTGTAAAAATACAGCATCACGAAGACCTTTAGAAGATATGCTAAGTGTTGTGCTAAATCCATTACTTTCTCTTCAAAATGGAATATTTTGAATTTGCTTCATCTACAAGATACCAAGCTTATCTCTGTTTTGCATTTTAATTCCCTTTCCACTATTCACAAAAGTGACAGTATCTCTTGTCTTCTCAACCAATTATTTTTCCAGTTCAACGTCATCATGATTTCTGAAACTTGGTTTCAAAATAGCTATGATGTCGTCAGCCTGGATGGATATACTTCTTTTTACTTAAACCGTCAAAATAGGTGAGGGGGTGGCGTTGCCCTTTATACTAAAAATAATTACCATTACGATCTGATGCCAGAGTTTACATTCATTAGCCTTAACTGCGAGATGTTAACTGTCAAGGACAAGAAAAGGGTCTTATCAGTAATATACCGCCCTCCGAGCGGAAGTATTGAGAATTTCATTGATTGTTTTGGTAAGCTTCTGGAGTTCTGTTCATTTAATAATGTTCATTTTGTCTGTGGAGGCGACTTCAACATAAATATTTTAGATAAAAATAAGCATGTGCAGGATTTAAACAATCTACTACTATCATTTGGCTTTACCAATCTGATCACTACACCAACGAGGGTTACTCAATCTACCTCATCTGCCCTCGACCTTCTTATTACAAATATAGAAACCTCAGTCTGCACCGCGGGTACACTTTCTAATGATATTAGTGATCACTGTCCAGTCTTTATAGTGTATGCATTAGATAACAGTATCAAACAAAACATTGAATTACTTACCTACCAACACATTTCTAACGAAACACTGGATTTATTCAGTCTAGCTGTAGGTACGCAAAACTGGGATTTCGTGTTAAGAGAAAAAAATGTTAACGAAACGTATAACAAGTTTCTTGAATTATTTGTGCGCATCTACACTGCGCATTTCCCCTTCAAGCAAGTTACGAAATCAAAAACGATACGAAAACCGTGGATTATAAGTCAGCACATCAAAACGATAAAAAAGAAGAACCGCCTTTATCATGCGTTCTTGCACTCCAGATCAGAAATTAAACTTAAGGAATTCAAAACCGAAAGAAATAAACTGAATAAAATACTAAGGCAGGCAAAAATAGATTACTATCAACGTCTGTTTTTTGAAATCAACAAGAAACGTCCGGATGCGGTTTGGAAAATAATAAATACCGTTTTAGGTCGTCAAACTAAAAGTAGTGCACCCAAGTCGATAAGCTACGCAAATTGCGAATTGATCGGGAAAGCACTAGCAGACCATTTCAATACTCATTTTGTGAATGCAAGTGTTACGCACACCTATGACTTCCAAGTCATGTATTCACTAGATAAATGTGTTTCAGAAACTATATTTATGAAGCCAACTGATGAGCATGAGGTGTTTACAACAATAAAAATTCTTAATAACAGCAATGCATTGGATATTGACAATTTACAAATTAAGCCAATAAAATATGTCTTACATCACTTGCCATTTATCTGCACGTTGGTCCATATATTCAATTTAGCTATAGAATCAGCGACTTTCCCAGACGGCATGAAACGAGCTAAAGTATCTGTGCTATACAAACATGGCGATATAAATAATGTTTCTAATTATAGACCAATATCTGTCTTACCCATTTTTTCCAAAGTGCTAGAAAAAATTATTGCTACGTGCCTAACAAAGTTTCTATTTCTTTTTTTTTATGGGGTTTTACGTGCCAAAACCACTTTCTGATTATGAGGCACGCCGTAGTGGAGGACTCCGGAAATTTTGACCACCTGGAGTTCTTTAACGTGCACCTAAATCTAAGTACACGGGTGTTTTCACATTTCGCCCCCATCGAAATGCGGCCGCCGTGGCCGGGATAACAACAAAGTTTCTAGACAGACATGATGTAGTAACAAACTCACAGTTAGGTTTTAGAAAAGGCAGATCTACGGAAGCCGCCCTCTTATCCTTGAAAGTATTGTGCAAAGCATAGACAACAGAGAATTTGCCCTCGGGCTCTTCATTGATTTTAGCAAGGCATTTGATTGCATCAGTCATGACATTCTTAAATATAATCTATCAATATATGGGGTATGCGGACATCCACTCACTTTAATGGAATCATATCTCAGAAATAGAACTCAGTGTGCATGTATTAACAACGTCCTATCTTCTTTCTTGACACTTAAAAATGGAGAGCCGCAAGGGAATGTCTTGGGCCCACTGCTATTTAACTTATATATTAATGACTTAGTAAATATAGATCCTACAGTTTATTTCTTTATATATGCGGATGATAGCACTATACTCTTCTGTGGAAAAGACGCAAACGAACTAATTATCAGGTGGAATGCATTGCTAATGAAACTATCTGATTGGTCACATTCAAATGTGATCAGAATTACCCCCACTAAAACGAAAGCTATTCTTTTCAGAGCCAGAAACAAACCTTTTCAGTTGGAACATTCAATCACTTATTCAGGCAAACACATAGAACTAGTTAATGAACAAAAAATACATGGAGTAATATTTTCATGTCATTTGAGTTGGGATGCTCATTTTAATAACCTTCGAAACAAGTTTTCTGCAGTCGCCGGTGTACTATCTCGCTGTAGAGCTTACATGCCGACAAAAGCCAAGCTACAAATTTATCATGCATTGTTCACCTCGCAATTTAATTATTGCAGTTTTGTATGGGCAACCACAACACGAACTAACATAAATAAAATAGTTACATTACGAAAGGTGCTTTTCCGACACATTGCTAATATTGAAGCCCGATCAACAACAAAAACATTGTCACAAACATACCAAATCATATGGGTAGATCGATACTATGAATATCGTCTTTCACAAATATTTTATTTTGCAAGGAAACAATGGAGAGATTTTCTTACATCACTAGCGACCTTGCAGCACCATGACATACCTGCGCATCTCAGAAACCCTGAACCTTGGCTTGTACTGCACTTTCGCACAGAGTATAAGTTACAATCTATTAAACACAATTTGCCGAAATCTACACAATAATTTGTGATAATCTACACAAAAACGCCACGTTCTATCCTTCTTTTTGACAAGTACGACGGGAGAAGCCCAGGGACTACAGGAAGGCTCGATAATGTCCCTTGCAAGCATCTTTTTGACTTCCTGTTAGATAACAGCTCGTTCAGACGCAGAAACACGATATGGACGTCGGTAAATAGGGTTTGCATCGCCAGTGCTTATGCGATGTGTCATGACGGACGTTTGACCTAAGGGTCGATTGTCAAAGTAAAATAAGTCGCGATAGCCATCAAGAACACGGCAAAGGGCTTCAGCTTGAGCAGGTGCAAGGCCAGAGGAAACCATCTTCTCAATGTTGACGTCAGTACCGTGCGATGATGTCACGGTATGGGCTGAGCTGTGACGATCTTCCACTGTGAATGGCTCGATCTCATCATCCTGTAAAGCACTGATTATAGCCAATGAAATCCCCTAAAGCAGAACTGGCGCGATTAGCGCGAAATTGACAAAGGGAAGGCAGGTTCGGTTGCCAGTAATTGTCAGCACAGTGTGCGGCACGGTAACACCATGTGTAAGTATAACTGCCGGAATTGGTGCGACCACGTAATTACCGTCAGGTACAGCTGGTGAGGACAACAAGTCGACGTGCGTCACAGATTGAGGCATTAGGCGAATAAAATCCATGCAGCTCAAACGGCTTGGAGGCGGGTCCACAGGGTCAGCAAGAAGAGGCAAGTCAAGGCGAAGTGAGCCGGCCGAACAGTCAATGAGGGCCAAATGATTGGCAAGGAAATCCAGACCGAGAATGAGTTCGTGAGGGCAATGCTCGATGACGGTGAAGAGAACGAGGGTGTGTCTCTCAGCAATGGTGAGTCGGGCAGAGCACATGCTAACAATAGCGACAGTCCCTCCGTCGGCGACTTGTACAAATCGGTTCGGTGCGGGCGTCAGAGCTTTCTTGAGCCAACGGCGAAGAGAAGCACTCATAATGGACAAATGCACCCCGGTGTCAATCAACGCGCACACAGGAACATTGTCGACGAGAACGTCCAAAAGATTCTTGTTCGTGGGTAAGGTGAAGCGAGGATTTTGAGCTAATGTCGTCTTTGCAGCTTCACCTCCAGAAGCTGCACTGTCTAGTTTTTCAGTGGGGGGTGCGGCGAGTAGGTCGGAGAAGGAGCACAGCGAGACGGGGGCGAACGAGATTGACGACGGGAGGGAGAAGGCGAGCGGGAGTAGCGGGGTCGTGTCAGAGGTGTCGCAGGGTCAGATGATGGAGCGGGCATAGAAGGCGCGAAGGAAAAGGACGCGCTAGAGGGGCGAGGGTGGTAATCAGGAGAATAGCGCATCGGAGAAGTCCAGCGGCTGCGGCAGTGGCAAGCGACATGTCCAATGCATCGGCAGTTAAAACAGATCAGCTCGTCGTCCGCGGTTCGCCATTCGGAGGGGTTGTGCTGTCCGTAAGAGAAGTAAGAAGAACGCGGTGGGGACGTGCATGGAGAAAGAGGTTCCGAGCATATGGAACAAATGGATTGCAGGCCGACGTTGGACAACTCTTAACGGACGACAGCCTGGATCAAGGACACTGTCACTGGAGAATGATCAGGTAACGGGAATGAAGGGGCCGCCGGTTGTGCCGCTTCGACCTCACGACGAATGATACGGGTCAAGTTGTCACATCACGACGGCTGGTGGAAGAGGTCGTCACAGGATGACCTAGCAGCTGTGTTGGGAAGTCGCGTGATGTGCTGGGATACCCGGCGGCTTTTAGCATGCTTAAGACGGCGGCACTTCTTGAGGATCGCATCGATGCTGGTGACGTTCGTAAACACCAGTAAATTGAAGGCGTCGTCAGCAATGCCTTTGAGGACATGATTAACCTTATCTTCCTCAGACATGGTCGGATCAGCCTTGGCACAAAGGGCCAAGATGTCGAGAATGTACAACAGGTAGGACTCGGTCGACGTCTGTACACGTGTGGCAAGGGCTGTCTTGGCATTGACTTGGCGGGTTGCGGAGCTTCTCTTTGAGGAGATCCCAGCTCGAGATCTCCTCTTCGTGAGTCAGGAACCATGCAAGTGGAGCTCCGTCGAGGTAGAAAAGAACGTTCGCAAGCATAATAGTCGGATCCCACCTGTGACTGGTGCTGACATGTTCATATAAGCGGAGCCAGTCATCAACATGAGGACTGCCGACTCCGTTGAAAACACCAGGATCACGAGGGGGGGAGACAGCAACATAGGTCGGGGCTTGCAGGCGGAAACGGTTGCCTAGATGAAGTGCCGCCGGCCGGAGCCGAAGTTGCACTGTCGCCGTTGTGACCACTGCGAAGCTCCATGACGGGTACGGGGAACGTCCACCTCCACCAAATTAATGTTACGTGTAGCTGGAGCCCAATACTATATACAATTTATTTACAGGGAAGCTGACGGAAGGCCAAAATGGCGACGCTATATCAAGCGGGGCCCACGTCGTCTTCTTCCTGCTCAGTGCAGCCTCACTGTGGCGGCTGTTCCGTAGCAATATATATGCCGACTGAAGGAATAAAGACACTTTGGTTGTTAGTCAGCGCTGTTGTCTGTGTCTCTCTTGTGGCTCGTCCTGTTCTTTAGCGCTGTTTTTGTTGCTCGTAATCACGAACCAACCAGCCCAATGCATACTCTTCTAGAATTTTTTTGCTGCTGATGCCTCTCCTCCGAGCAACGAGGCCATGGAATGCACCATCCTTTCAACACATCCCCTTTCTTAAGGGTGGTTGCTTGGGCTAGTTGGTAATTCATGATCAAAAATAACGTACAGCGCAAAGGACAAGGACAGCGATAGACGACATACACAGCGCTGTGTATGTCGTCTATCACTCTCCTTGTCCTTTGCACTGTATGTTATTTTTGACCCGTTTCTTAACTTTATTAGATATTTTGTAGTGGGTATTATGCATGTGGTGCGGTGCGGACTGCCACCGCTGCAGCGCGAGACCCGACCTCGGGCTGCTTATTTGAAAGGCTAGGACTCATGATCAAGAGCTACTTGCGGTCCCTCGAATGAGCTGCAATAAACCCCATTTCATTTGGTGGAGCAGCTGGGTAACCTCAGAAACTGGAACTCCGAAACCGGACCCTACCCACTGCTCCGAACATGCCTGATGAAACCACCCAGGAAGATGCACCACAGCCTCCGGCGGTCATCGTTTCTGGTGTGTTCCACCAGCGCGATCCTGCCATCTTCAGCGGCACCGATGATCACGACATGGAGGACTGGTTGTCATCTTACGAATGAGTGAGCCAGCATAACAAGTGGGATGTCCCCAAGTTTCACAACGTGCTGTTTTACTTAACCGGCATCGCGAATGTCTGGTTCCGAAACCACGAACATGATTTTACAACATGGAACGCATTCAAGACAAGTTTCACAGAAATGTTCAGGTGCCCTGCTGTGTGCAAGCTTCGCGCAGAACGCTTACGGGGGCGTGCGCAACATCACGACGAAACTTTCACAAGTTAAATCGAAGATGTCATTGACCTGTGTAAGCGCGTGAATCCATCGACTACAGAACAGGACAAGATAAAACACATTATGAAAGGCATTGATGAGGATGCCTTTCAAATGTTGTTAGCGAAGGATCCGCATACCGTGGCCGAAGTTATCGATTGGAGCCAAAGTTTTGATGAGCTACGGAAACAATGCATCTTAGCTTGGCGCCCACCACCTACGGAAGATTTGTTAGCAGCATTAGTTATTGGCGACAACCACGCAACTTTGCTGACGCAAATAAAAGAATTTGTGTGCGAGGAGGTCGCGCGACAGCTCTCGATTTTGCCGACCACGGAGAAGCATTCTCAATATTTGGCTCCACCAGTAATTCAAGAGCAAGTGACTGAAGCTCTTCCACCTCCGTGTCAGCTGGCTCCCGTGGCCGCGCCTCTGACGTATGCTGAAGCCGTTGTATGGGCGCCTCATCTGCCAGGGTTGTCTCCTCCGCCTTCAGCGCCTCGCCCGTCGGTGTTCTTCAGCACCTCGCCCGCCGGCGCCTCGCCCGCCGTTGCCAGCTGGCGGCTGCCTTTTTCAGTGCACAGCAGCAGGGTACAAATCCTTGGCGCACTGCTGACAACCACCCAATATGCAATGCCTGCGGTACACTGGAACATGTAGTGCGCTTCTGCCGCCGGCGCATTCCGGCCTTCGTGGGCACCCCACGACCACCCAGCTCCGGCTTCCAACCATTCCGTATGCCTCAACTACCACCACTGGAAGTTTACGCTGCTGATGACATACCAGCACCGCAGTCACAGCTCTACGGTACTCGTCGCTCACCTTCCCCTCGTCGGTGCTCACTCTCACCCATGCGTCATAGGCCCAGTGCCAGTACTACTGAGGCGGAAAATTGATTTCTGCAGTTCCTGAGGCACGAACTGCGTCATCGTCGGAACATCAAAGTCCTCGTTTTTTCCCCCGCTAACGTTATTGAAGCGTCCGTTGATGGCACCAAATCTCATGCTCTTGTCGATACAGGTGCTGCTGTATCCGTGATTAGTGAGAAGCTTTGTCGTGCATTACGGAAAGTAACCATGATTCCTTCGGTACCATTGCTTAGAACAGCCAGTGCACAAGTTCAGCCAGTCCCTATGTGCACTGCCAGGGTGCTGATTCGAGACATTTTGTATTCGAATGATTTCTTTGTGTTAGCTTGTTGCTCCCACGATGTGATTCTTGGTTGGGATTTTCTGTCATGCCATCATGCCGTCATTGACTGAGCGCGTGCTGAAATTCAGTTCTCCATTCTGTGCGATTTGCCATCTCACGACTTTCAAGTTCATGATGTTAGCAGGATCTGTGTAGCTTCAGATACTGATCTTCCTCCTCACAGTGCTGTATTTGTCCCTCTCTCATGTGCATCACTTGCCGAAGTGACGGTCATGTTTACACCCGCTGCCGTCTTCATTCGCCGCCTGCCTATATTGTTGCCTTTCGCCCTCCTCACGGTTCACCATGGTGCTGCAGAAATACTGATTTCGAACCCAAATTTGTACACTTTGGCTTTGCACTGTGGCGAGACTATTGGTACCATCGAGACTGTGGACGCTGACGTTATTGTGCATTTCCCTGTTGCCAACAACGTGGATACTGCCAACGTAACAGCACTGACACCCCATGTGCCAACTAACCGAGTGTCACCGGACATTTTTTGGCGCTGTATTGCCGATGACCTCGAGCTGACACAACGTGAGCGGCTAATAACTCTATTAAATGATTTTCGCGCTTCTTTTGAGTGGAACCAAACATCATTAGGCCGCACAAGTACCATCTCTCACCGCATTGATACGGGACATCACGCACCATTACGCCAACGTCCGTACCTGAGTCATCCACCGACCAAGTTGAAGACATGCTTAAACGTGGTGTTATCAAGCCATCCTGCAGCCCTTGGTCGTCTCCCATAGTACTCATAAAGAAAAAAGATGGCTCAATTTGTTTCTGTGTGGACTATCGTCACCTCAACAAGGTTACACGAAAAGATGTCTATCCTCTACTGCGCATGCGCATAGATGACGCCCTGGATTGTCTACATGGTGTCCAATTCTTTTCTTCTTTGGACTTGCGATCCGGCTATTGGCAAGTGCCAGAGGATGAATCCGACCACTCAAAGACAGCTTTCATTAGGCCTGATGGCCTGTATGAGTTTACAGTAATGCCATTCAGCCTCTGCAATGTGCCCGCGACATTCAAAAGGACGATGGACAATATTCTGCGAGGCTTCAAATGGAAGACTTGTCTGCGTTATTTAGACAATGTAGTAGTTTTCTCCTCTGATTTCACCACTCACCTCTCTAGTCTACGCGAAGTCCTTACTTGCCTTGCCACCGCCGGCCTTCAACTTAACTTGAAAAAGGAACCTGCCAGCTGACCATACTTGGCCATGACCCAGACAAACTTCGTGCTGTCGCAGAATTTCCGCGGCCGACTACCATGAAAGAGCTCCGCAGTTTTGTCGGTCTTTGCTCTTATTTTCGACGCCCTGTGCGCAATTGTGCCTGCATCATCGCCAGTGGCGTAGCAACGAGGGGGCCGGGGGGCCATGGGCCCCGGGTGCACGGGGCAGTAGGGGGGGGAGGGTGTGTCATATAAGTCTGAAGATACCCAGATACCCGAAAATACACCCGGCGGGGGGGGTGACAGAAGAGCTATTGGCCCCGGGTGCCAGACAACCTAGCTAAGCCACTGATCATCGCTCCCCTGACGAAGCTCCTGGGTGGCCCTGCTGGCCTTCGCAATTGGACTGCAGCATGTGACCAAGCCTTCACCACTTTGCGTCGTCTGCTTACCTCACCGCCTGTTCTACGCCACAACGACCCGAGTGCACCGACCGAAGTTCATATGGACGCCAGCGGCGTTGGTCTTGGAGCTGTCCTTGCGCAACGCAAGCCTGGCTATCCAGAACATGTGGTTGCATATGCGAGTCGTGCCCTCACGAAGGCAGAATCCAATTATTCTGTCACGGAAAAAGAATGTTTGGCTATAGTTTGGGCCTTGCACAAATTTTGCCCTTATTTGTATGGCTGTTCGTTCGACGTTGTGACAGACCACCATGCGCTCTGCTGGCTTGCGTCACTGAAAGGCCCGTCGGGGCGTCTTGGACGTTGGGCTCTTCATATCCAAGAATTTGCCATTCGAGTCATCTATCGATCCGGGCGTCAACATTCTGATGTAGATGCGCTCTCCCGATCACCCATGCAATCCAACGAAACGCCATCCTCATCCTTAGAGTGCCCGGTTGCTATCCTTGCCGTTACTGGCATGCCGTCTGAACAGAGAAAAGATCCGTGGATTGTCTCTCTCATTGACATTCTTAACAGTTCTTCAACGGCTACATGCCCTCGAGCCCTTCGTCGCCAAGCCACCCATTTCGTGCTATGGGACGCCGTCTTGTACCGCCGAAACTATGAGCCAGACAGTCGCAAATGGCTGCTAGTCATCCCTCGCCATTTACATTCCGACATATGCACGTATTTCCACGCCGACCCACAACAAGCTGATATTGGCTTACTGAAAACCTACGAGCGACTCCGCCAGCAGTACTACTGGCGTGGCATGTATTTTTATGTCTGCAAATACATTCAGTCATGTGCAGCCTGTTAGCGACGCAAGAAATCTCCACATACGACAGGCCCTCTGCAACCTTTACCGAGTCCTGCACATCCTTTTGATCGGGTTGGCATTGACCTTTATGGGCCTCTTCCATGCACTGCTAATGGAAATCGCTGGATAATCGTCGCCATAGACCACCTCACAAGATATGCCAAAACTGCTGCACTTGCTTTGGCTGCTGCTCGCGACGTCGCCGCATTTACAGCACGGTGCACCGCGAGAACTGCTCGGTGACCGAGGCCGTGTCTTCTTGTCCAAAGTTATTAATGAGCTCCTCGCCGCTTGCCGCACCATTCACCGCACCTCTACGGCATATGACCCACAGACTAACGGAACGATTCAACCACACTCTTGGTGCCATGCTCAACATGTATGTTGCATCTGATCATTCCAATTGGGACGATGTCCTCCCTTTTGTGACGTACGCATATAATACAGCCGTTCAGGCTACCACAGGCTTCTCACCATTTTTCCTTCTTTATGGACGTGAACCATCCACTACCCTCAACACCGTACTACCATATCATCCGTATGCCTCTGAATTCACCCCTCTTTCTGAAGTTGTTCGCCACGCTGAAGAGTGCCGCCAACTCACTCGCTCATTCACGTCGGATACCCAAGGAATCCACAAAGATCGCCACGACAACGATCAGCCCACACAGTCCTTCGCCGTGGACTCTCACGTCTGGCTCCGGCTGCCCTTCCAAGCTCCAGGCCTTAGCCCAAAGCTTACACCAAAATATCACCACCATCTGCAGGAAAACCCGTCATTGCCAGAACTTCTACTACAACCGCGGCTCCACACAGCTGCCCCCCTTATCGCAGGTGAAACAGGTAACAGCGTACAACACTCTTCACTGGACCTGGGCACCTGCTGTCTTTCTAAGGCCAGTGAAAGCACCCCATTCAGCGATGTTGAAAACGGAAGATGGCCGGGAGATCAGGCAGACCCGAGAGCATCTACGCGACGTGGCCCCACAACCGCACGATCCTCTAGAGTCTGATGTCCCAGACATCGAACCACCTTTCCCAGAGCTGCGACAAAGCACACGGCAACGTTGCAAGCCTTCTCTGTACACATTGCCTGAGAGACGTTGAACTAATTGTTTATCAAAGAAATGGGAAGATGTGGCCAGCATCGTGACCTGTGATGTCACGCTCCTGTTCCAACAAATGTTTTTCTTCACCGACAACCGGCTTGCTTACATCATCCATTCTTTTCTAGCCTTCCTATACTTTTTTTATAATTTGTGTCGAAAATGCAGTGTCATAGTGTTCTAATACTTTTTTAATAAATATATCATACACACAAGATAAGTCTGCTTCATTGTATACGTCAGCCCAATTGACAGTAGACATCAAATTACAAAAGCAGGCGATACTGTTCTTATGATAAACTCTCCGTGGGCATGTGGGAGCTTTCATTTTCGCTTTCTTCAGAAAGAGTGAAAAAAAGGGGCAAATTATCATCAATTCCAGATGAAAATACACCTCACATATTGCAATCCGGAGGGTAATTAGTAAAACACAGATCTATTAATGTTTCCGAGTGTTGTGACATGCGTGTGGGCAAATCAATAACATTCTCGCAGCCATTTGACAGCATTGTTTCACTGAACCAAATATTTTTGGGGTTACCTTCAAGCAAGTTAATATTAAAATCACCTAACGCAATGATGCGCCATTTATTAAGGTTTGCATGCTTCACAAAGGAATCAATCGACCGAAAGAAGTTATCTAAATTGCCTAGAGGAGAACGATACACAACTATTACGGCCTCTCTACAATTAACAATGCAGACTGTTTCAAAGTAATCATGAACGAGAGAATAACTGGACAAAATATCGAAGGACAATTGGTTATGAACATATAAAGACACGCCACCACCTCGCTTTGCGTCTCGAAACAAGAGATGGGTTTGCAGTCAGCAAATTGTATGACATCTGAATATGTTTCTGTAAAATCAATAAAATCAAAAGTAAAGGACAGTTTCTGTAACTCAGTACTTGTTCTGATTTATTTCTTAAGCTCTGACAGTTTAAATGGCACAAGGATTACTCAAATGATATTGCGCAACAAAAAACGACACATACGTAAGAGAAGACGACACACCAAGCGCCATCTTACGTCTTCCTCTACATCCACGTCGTTTTTTGTTGCCAATATCATTTGAGTAATGGATTACCAATTTGCCCGGAATGCTGCTCTCATTAAGGTACAAGGATAATGTGTTTCGCAAATTGTAAGCACCAATTTTTAACATGTCAGAATGTGATTCGGAAGTGAAGTATGCCATTGCTAAGCAAGTGTACTGCGCAGCCCTGCAGCTACATGCTCTTAAACAACCTTATCAACGTTCTCCTCACAAGTGATACTAATGGCTTATGCTCCTGGCTGCTTTCGAGCATAAGTCTTTTCTTCGTTTGACCAGACGAAGTCGTAGTTCATTTCCTTAGCCTTTGTTTTAGCGAGCCACAGTAACTTCTTGTTGAAAGCGGTCAGGTTATCAAAGAATCTGATGTCATCGTTGCATTCCCTTCACTTTGGAAACCAGCCACGCTGTTGCAACCATGAAGAATTTAATGTGCAATTAGAATAACACTCATTTTGCATCTAACAGTAATTTATTATTGCCATGTTTGTATAAGTCACAGTTCAAGAACTCTGCATGTCATTTACTGCTATTGTTTTGGAATTGCCTACCACCGCACATAAAGTCTGTAACATCAGTATTTTCATTTAAAACCGCTATCAAACCATTTCTCCTTAATGCACAAGTATCAATCTGCATTTCCTTGTGTGCACTGTTCTGTACTGTATCCCGTTTCAAATTCGTGCACCTTGCACAGATGTATATGTATCTCTCTGATCTTAACATGTGTTTAATTTTGTTTTTTTTTTTTCGTGGTGTTGCTGCCTTATGTAAACTTATTACAATGACCTCTACCGTGGATCTCGCTGCAGTCCTAGGACTATGGGACCCTAGTCTGTAACGTTTTAGTGCGTATTTTACATGTGCTTTGTAGTAGTGATAATAAATAAATAAAATCACAAGCTTAAATAAACAATCAGCGTGTGTAAACCACGCTTTTCCACTGCTTTTCACTTGCCACCAATGCAGCTCCGTAGCAACACCACTGATGTTTGCTTTCTACCTCACCCTTTTTATACGCTTCATATAAGCTGACTGCAATCTACACGGCAGCACAGACCAGCTTCTTACTTCATAGGTTATGTATGTAACGTATCCTCAATTGTGCCTACATTAAGGAATCGCAGCACAGACCAGCTTCTTACTTCATAGGTTACGTATGTAACGTATCCTCAATTGTGCCTACATTAAGGAATCGATTACGCTGACAAAAAAGGTGAGCCCTCCCAAGATTTCGTCCTCATGTGGAGGAAGGCATGTTTGGAACATTGATGACCGGAACGGGAGTCCATGCGCAGGTTGAACAAATGCGCTCGCTGAACACGTTTCGAAAACATCCTATTTCACAAGGCAGGTACGTTTTGTCGCGCCTGCCAATCTCCCACCGGGAATACAGATCTCATCTGCGGCACTGTGCAATGTCGTACGTAGCTAACACCTTCAATATTGCGCTTTAGGTGTTTCAGTAGGCAACGTACGAGCGTCACTTTCCATTGCGCAAAAGCAGTCGCGGAAAACGGCAATACTGTTTCGCTATAGCACGTTAATTTTGGAGGCAGGCCGGGTGAAGGCAAAGTATGCAAGCGATTGCAAAGTACGTACCTTGACGATCTAGTCAATACGAGATGGGCACGCACCGAGAAAAGCGGCAGACAACTGCGTACAAGCGGCGGCGCGATCAAAATGCGTCAGGTCGTCTGTGATCACCATCGGTGCTCGGTAAGGCTACTACTACCATCTCTATCAATAAATGCAGACCTTTTGAGAAGTACGGGGAGTATTGCCAGGACGGGAATTTACAGTGGCAACTTTGAGGCCATTGCGGCACCCTGCGATTGGCGTGTGTGCTTCCCTGCGACGCAAGATGTCCCAATGTTGCCCACGGCAAGTGTGCACCCGCCCAACGCCTCCTCTAGAAAGATGCCTGCGGCGTCGCTCGCTTACCCATTGTAGCCGGGACTCGACGGGAACCAAAGGTCAGTGGGTCGCCTCGCATTGGGCGCTCACGGGAAGACTACAAATGAAGCTGTACAAGGGGATATGGGCTGGACTAGTTTTGAAGTGAGGGAAGCTCGCAGTAAAATTGAGTATGAAGAACGGCTGAGGAATATGGAGGAAAGTAAATGGGCTGGGAGAGTGTTCAGGTATCTGTACAGGCAAAACATTGATTCACAGTGGAGGAAAAGAACTAGGAAGCTTACCAGCAAGTATGCGGCCTGTGGGGTGGGCAACACAGCAACAAAGAAGGTCAAGCGGAAAGTCAGAGAGGCTGAATTAATCTCATGGGTGGCGGCAATGGAAAAGAAACCTGCCATGAGTAACTACTTAAGGGGAAAAAACGAAATTAGGAAAGAAACCATTTATGATAACTCAAAGGGAAGCTCATTACTTTTCGAAGCGAGATCGGGATGCCTTAGAACACGCACGTATAAAGCGAGATATAAGAAGGAAGAAGAAGCATGTGCTTGCTGCGGTAAAGCTAGGGAAACGACGGAGCACATTTTATTAGAATGTGAAGACATCTATCCAGCGGTCGATTTAGGCACCACTGGCCTCCTTGAAGCCCTTGAGTTCAGCGGGAGCAGTGGTAAAGCAAACAGGTCCGCAATGGGGCTCTTGCATTGCCCAGGGGGCGCTGCGAAAAAGGTGCTAAAAAGCGCCCTCTGCGCTAAAATGGGTCGTACCAAGCTCGGTCGTCTGCTTCGGAAAGCACGTTTACACTATGGACCCGCCACTTTCGGTTGTGTTGTTTCACGGCCTGCAGCGAATATCGGGCGCCGAAGATTTTTTCAGGGGTGGCACGCTGCGTAAAGGCAAGAAATTATGCAGTGCCGGATACGTGTACGCCGTTCAAGAATTGGGCGGCGAAGTTTTAGCACCGTGTCAATCGCAAGTGAAGCGAGTCGCGTACGAAGTGGAACTTCAGGTAAGGTTTGCAGCTGCTAGATTCAGGCGCACAAACGCGAGGAAATGCTTGCTATAAATGAATCCACAGCGGCGATAAGCAGACATCATGTGTACGGAACTGCTCGAGCACACGACGGTACGCGCCGCGATGTACGAACTGCTCGAGCGCACGATCGTACGCGCCGCGACGGCAGCGGTCTTTCGACATGCCGCGAAACGGCGGGCCTCCTGCAATCTTTGTTGACTGCATGCCGCTAAACAAGTAGTTATGCCTGCGTTGTAGTAGCGGCCATCTATCCTTTTTAGTAACTGGTAATAACTGATGCAATGCATATGAGCTCGCACGTACGTGCGAATCGCGCTGCAGCGCGAGCTCGTACGCCGCTCGCTTGATATGTAGGTTTTAATGACAGCGCTCGAACATCGATGTGCTGCAATCAATACTGCCTTGCTGCGTTGCCTCAACGTGCTGGCTTGAGATCAAGGATGAGCGCATTTAACTCTCTTAACCTGTGCTGCTCGTAGTGGAGTAGTGAATTGTCATCGAATGAGCCCGACCATTTGTGCTCATTTGCACACACCTGGTCACTTCACCACTTCGCATCGGTCGAATTGTTAATTGTCGCTGTGGCCGGGTCTCGAATCGTGAATTACCAGCCATGCCTGCTGCTATGTCGGTCTGCTGTCGGGACTGTAGGTGCAAAAGACCGAACATTAGAACGCAAATAATCAAGCAAGCTTCAAGACAGGCGAAGCAGTCAGCATGGCGCGAAGTTTCGCTTACTCAGCGCGACGAACTGCAGCTATGCAGCGCGCCCGACGCTCCACTTCGTGAGGCCTTGAAGGAAAGCGGCAGAATATGATGTTGGGATTCAGGCCTTCTTGTTCATGGCAGCACACGACGCAGAAGTAATGACGGTGACGCCTTCTCGAGGCTGGGCTAGGTCTCTCCGGATCGGCGCCACCGATTCCGTCTGCTCCCAGCATTGCGTCCCACGGCACACGGAGAGCCCGTTTTCGTTAAACTATAGGCTGCGGCGAGCTCGCAGCGTGGTCGGCATGGTCTGCGAGAAGTGACGAGCCTTTTTGCACTCGCAACAAGGCAGAAAAAAGTGCGAATCGACGCAAAACTCGGCCTAGAAACGTGCTTCGCCACAGCCAGGGCTCAATACGACCCAAGCTGGTACGACCCAGATGTCGTTTCTCGCGCCGCCACCAGGCGCCGCTACTATACCTCAAACTCCAGCGCAAGACGCCACATCAGTAAGAGGCGATTGGAGGATTGGTGGAAGAAAAGTAGGGAAACGACAAAGGACGGAGACGTACAAAAGCACAGTTCGCAATAGGGTATCAGAAAATTTGGACGTGGTAGTTCATAGTGTTTTTTTTTTTTCTCAATGGTTAACCTAGGTAGGATATTAGGCAGCATAGTAGCAAGAGCTTGGTGGCGCAAGCCACCGCCCCGTTCCAAAGGGGACGCTCATAACATCCATCCATCCATAGCCGTCGCGCCTCGAGTTGCGGTCGGTTGTCAAGAGATGGCGCCACCTACAGCCCTATCTCCGCCAAGGGGGCTGGGGCGGTGTGGTGTCGCGGCGCGCGGCGACACAGGGAGACATCGCAACACATCCGTTCACTTGTACTTGAATAAACTGGTTGTGCTCTGGCGACTTTCGACGAAATTTTAGTCAGGGGGCGGACACTCCGTATACATCCCATTGGCCGTTTTTGAGCAGACGCTCTTTCGACGCTAGCGCCAAGGTCCCCTTCAGTTACGGCCCTAATCAAGGGGCGACGCATTAGGCAAAATGGCGGCGCACATGATTGTTTACGTTGCCATGGCAACAGCAGCCGCGCGGCGCCTCCTCTCTCAAACGTTTTTCTTTCCTTTTTGTTTTTATTATGCCGACCCACTCCACTCTCTTTCTCTCTTTCCCCCATGTCGCGCGCGCCGCTTATTTTTTTTTTTGTTTTTACCCGTAAGCGGCGCGTTTTTTCTTTTTTATAGCGCGCTTGTTACCGCGCGCCACGCGCCAGCTCGCAAGCAATGCGCGCGCTACGCGGCGCATTGGCATTGCTTGCGAGCTGGCGCGTGGTGCGCCGTGGGCTATGCATTGGCACGCACGCAGTCTTGCCCATACTTATATTATACCAGCATGTGGCGGGACATAAAAAAAATTCTACTTCCAACACAACAGATGTTTAGCCTCGCTTTATTGACTTCGTTTCCGAAAAGAGATTTTTCTTACAACGTGGTGTGATACACGCTCCAAAAATGAGCAAAAGTGAGAGGTGCATGACATATACAAGAGTACTAAAGACAAAAGTTCACAGATGGTGAAATAACAAAAGAAAGCGTGCAGTGAAAGCGCTAGAAAACGCGAAGGCCATTCCATGTACACACATATAAAAACAACATTTTTATATAACGTCCTCAAGACCTAAATGTAGACGAGCTCCTGATATGTGCACTAAGATATTGCACAAAATTGGACGACGTGCATGACGTAGTCATGACAACTATAAAAAGGGAAAACTCACTAGTAATGGCAAAAACAAGGACACGCAAAACACCTGAAAGATAGAATAAAATGCTAACATTGTTTGATTGAGAGCCATACCAAAAGAAAGCTCACTTATAGATCTGCACGAAAATATATGAAATGCTTGACATGTTCATTACTACTGAACAAATTGAAAAAAACATGGCAGAAAAAAATAACATCGTACTAAAAACTGAAACAAACATTATCACATTATTTCGCACTTGGTCACAACTTGAGTAAAGGTGGCAAGGGAACAGGAGATAGTCGGCTTTTGCAGCAGCACATAGAAAACATTCGCAGAAAGGCGTATTCCTCAATCAAAGACCAGGTAAAACAAGCCAACACGACCCTTCTTTCTACCCGAATGCAATGCTTAGCAGTAAAATTACGTCACTTAAGGCACTAAGTCGTACCTACTGGGCTGTCCCTTGTATAATAAACATGAATTGCAAAAATCTGCATGTAGGACACTTGCAATGCTCATGCTTTCCAGAGGTAAAAAAAGCGTATCATGCCTACACATGAAGGTTGTTCGCGCGGTTTTCCCATCGGGGGTTACTGAGATAGTACACAAACACTAACAGTAATTTTTCAGCTGTTAGTTGGTTTGTAGAACGTGATACACAGAAAAAGCACTGAGGGCGGTATGGAAAGCTGGGCAAGGTACTGAAGTTGCAGAATGAGACTTGGCACAGAAAAACACAAGTCACAGACCAGGTGACAATGAGGAGGAACATCTATTTGTCAGCTTTCTCTACCGCGGGAAGAGGCAAGTGTAGCACAATCAAGGCGCAACGACGTCCGGAGCCTCATGGAGTACACAAATGGACAGGGCTGTGTTCGTGTACATGCGCCTTCTGATGTCCTTGGGTCTGAGCGCTCACCTGTTGTCTTTGGGCACCCGGAACAACCTTGCAGGGCTTGTTTTTGAGGTATTTGTGCACCACTGCACGATGCACGAGCGGTACGAGTCGTGAAACGGGTGAAACATCGCGGAGCACAAGCACACAGCTACCGAGGAACACAGAACTGACTAAACTAGCCACGTCGGTAAACGCACAGCAGCGCACGTATCTCGATGACAGTAGATAACAAAAGTAAAGCGTTACGTAGCGGACTAAGCAGCAGCCGGGCCGGCGGGGATGGCACGGCGGCGCGGCGCGTAGACAGTCGAAGGTGAGGGAGTTGAGAGTGTATTACGAGAGAGGGCGTAGGGAGAGGAGCCTAGCGGGGGGAAGGGCTTGGCCACCTGGATCGGCGCGCGTGCGCGCGATAATCTACGAGGCCATGCAAGGGAAACGGATTTTTGCGTCGCCCTGTACACAGATGGCGCCAATTTCCTGCGCCACCGGAACCGAGGAGTGTCCCCCCCCTGGTGCTACGCTCTCAAACGGCGGCGCCGACCGGCGACTGCCGCCACTGACGTCACAGCTGCTCCGACCAATCACGGGCAACAGCGACGTTCGCGCGATACCCTGAGGCGCTGGTGCGCGTTTTCATGAAAAAACAGCCGCTTGCGCTTGTTTCCGCCCTTTTTGAACGAGATATTCGTGTTCAGGGGACTCAAAACTGTAGAATGCCGCAGAGAACTCATTTTTTTCGAAAAGTGTTTCAGCTTCCCTTTAAACCTCGCGTGCAGACCGCACAGTAAAAAGCACAAAAGAGAGTTGGCTAGGACTTCGTCTTCTGAGCTGGGAACAATATCTTGGAGTTCAGGGCCCATGTCAACATCACCTACAAATGCATCTCTTTGCTTGTTGTAAATCAGCTTCTCCCGAATCCTCATCTCGTCTACCACGAGACCGCACACCTTGGACTGAGGTGTTTGCAGATTTTGAAGTTCTGCTTCCAGGCGGCAACGTACCAGGTCGTTAAACCCGACTTCTCCGGCGACTGTTCCAATATATTTCTGTGGAGTGCTTCGACATGGTAGTCGGAGGAGCCCCTCAGATCTGATGTGCTCGTAGGCCTTTGTCGACAGGTGTCGAATAACGATGCAATGTCTGATGGTGATTTCAGACCACTGTGGTTTCTTCGTCATGTAATTCTTAACTTGGTCTCGAAGCAGCACTGCTTTCGCACTTCCGTCTTCTGCATCGGCCGCAACTTCTAAAAATGCACTCACTAAGCAGCTTTCCTTAAGCTTCTGCAGCTCTTGCTTGTACATGTCCACTGTTCTGCTTAGTCTATCAATTTTCACTCTCAGGGCGCGTTCTTTTTGTCGCCATCGCTTTCGCTGGACAGAAAAAGTTGAAGAATGCGGTGTTGGCGCTGTCTGTGTGGCGAATGACCGTTTAACATTGGCTTTGGTTTTTCGTTTCTTGTTCCTCAAAGCTGTGGCAACAAAACGTGACCTGTTCGCTATTTTCTGCAGGCTCATGCGATGCGCCGATCGGTGCAATCGCGCCATGCTCAAAGCCGAGTGCGCTGCTTCTACCATCTGGGAATTGCCCGCTGGTTTGTCCAGCAGCACTTCGTGATGTCGCCAGATCGGCAGGTTGTTCAGTTGAAGGTGCTCCCTTGCTTTCTCCGACCACATCTTCGTGTTGCTCGTCTCCACTCACTGACACGCAAGGTACACTTGGCGAAGGCTCGCGCTTGCGTTTTTCGGTTCCTCGATCTTCGGGTTTCACCGGAGCGCCGCATTTCTCCGTGCGCGGCGTCCGGGCACTGAACACACTGGGCACTGCGCCTGGCTTTAGTAGACGTCGTCGTTTGCAGTCGTCTCGGAAATCAGATGGTTTGAAGTACAGGCTGCACACAACAGTGTAATAAAATGTTGTGTTAGGTGCCGAAACCTCTGGCGCTATTGCAGTCATCCTTCGCCTCCGCGTAGCGCTGTCGGATGGTAGCTCATGGAAGGACACTCCGGGCTCCTTTCGTCGTTCGCTTGAGGTGCAGTGTGGGACGCAGCAATAGCGCATCGCGCTTTACGAAACACACAGAACAAATAAAACTAGTGCTGAAGTGCGAAAAGAACGAAGCAATTGCAATTTGCAAGCAGCGAGCGGCGGCAGTCATGCAGATATACGTTATAAGCAGTTCTTCTGCTAGTAGATCTGCCAACACAATTTTAATAAAATGTTTAAACTTCATTAGATAAGTACTTATGAGAGACTCAAATCACTTTATTTGGGACTTTTTACTTTAAGCATTGTGCGCTTTTGTTTTCGTCTGCGTAAATTGTTGAAAACATGTGGAAGGCGCCGTCTGCCGTAGAGACGTCGTCTGCTACGGCGCGCGCTCATAGCCGCGCCGGCCGCGCTTACATGGGGTGATGTGCGCATGCGCGCAAGTGTTGCAAGCGGTCACCGCAAGGATCGCTCGCTACCGCCTCAAGCGGTAGCGAGGCGGTAGCGAGCGATCCACTTGTTGCGGCAACACAGCAACAAAGAAGGTCAAGCGGAAAGTCAGAGAGGCTGAATTAATCTCATGGGTGGCGGCAATGGAAAAGAAACCTGCCATGAGTAACTACTTAAGGGGAAAAAACGAAATTAGGAAAGAAAGCATTTATGATAACTCAAAGGGAAGCTCATTACTTTTCGAAGCGAGATCGGGATGCCTTAGAACACGCACGTATAAAGCGAGATATAAGAAGGAAGAAGAAGCATGTGCTTGCTGCGGTAAAGCTAGGGAAACGACGGAGCATATTTTATTAGAATGTGAAGACATCTATCCAGCGGTCGATTTAGGCACCATTGGCCTCCTTGAAGCTCTTGGGTTCAGCGGGAGCAGTGGTAAAGCAAACAGGTCCGCAATAGACATCAGTAAGAGGCGATTGGAGGATTGGTGGAAGAAAAGTAGGGAAACGACAAAGGACGGAGACGTACAAAAGCACAGTTCGCAATAGGGTATCAGAAAATTTGGACGTGGTAGTTCATAGTGTGTTTTTTTTTTCTCATGGGTTAACCTAGGTAGGATATTAGGCAGCATAGTAGCAAGAGCTTGGTGGCGCAAGCCACCGCCCCGTTCCAAAGGGGACGCTCATAACATCCATCCATCCAGCGGAACGGAGGAAGGAGGGAAAGGTAAGGGCAGCAGGTTTTCGGCGCACGCGGAGGGCATCTTTTTAAAGGAGAACCCGCCGCACTCGCTCGCTTAACCCCCGACCTGCCCATGACCTACTGACATAGAGTTTCTCACTACATTATAGTGAGAAACTCTATGCCTACTGGGCTTTCCCATTGTAGCGGCGGTTCCCCCGTAGTTCTGCATAAATTCCGTGAGGCGGCGCGCGTTGCCTCTTCAACTTCAATTAGTAATAGCGTCCTCGATCACCCACACCGGTGCCCACCGCCCCGGTGGGCACCGGTGTGGGTGATCGAGGACGCGGTGATCGGTGTGCGGTGATCGAGGATGAAAGTGCGCCTTGGTGCGCACTTTCATCCTCGATCAACCGCACCGGTGCGCACCGGCCATCCTCGATAACCGGAAGCGCCAAGGAGGATATATAAAAGGCAGTGACTATACAGTGACGGGGCCCGGTACTTTAACATCTGCACTACAGTGACGGGGCCCGGTACTTTAACATCTGCACTACGGTGACGGCGCCCGTCACTTTTAGCGTCCTCGATCACCTTGCCCCGGGCTTGCCCCGAAACCAGAATGGTGCGCCTTGCATCACCGTGGTGGCGCACTGCGGAGGGTCAACATCGAGGACAAAACTGCACCCATTGCAGGGTGCTTGCATGTAGCGCTACTTTGCCCCTGGCGCGCAAGACACGCGCGAACACGCGCGCGCGCACATTTTGTTGTTTGCAGGTGCTGAGCATCTGCGGCAAGCGCTCGAACCTTGTCAAGCTGCGTGCTCCGACATACCTGGTTGCAATCAAACACCAATGGATCTTATAATTAGCCCTCATGACCCGTTTCTGACAACCCTTTCAACGAACCTGCCCACTTTCGGCCGCTCTTCACCACATTGTTTTTGGACGAGGTCGATAAGCATGCCGTCTTCGCTGTCAGACGAACTTGAAAAAAGCTCATCGATTGCGGCAACTAGCAGCGCTTCCTTTCTCATTGCCGACATCTCCACTGGCGAACTCCGTCAACTCCGTTCCAACCGCAGCTATCGGGCCAGAGCATCCACGGTTCTGCAGTCGGTAGCGCGCGCGCGCGTCCCGCAGTGCTTGCTGGGATTGCACCCCGGCGCACCGCCGATTTTCTCGGTGCGAGACGGGGCAATGGAAAACCGCTCCAACAGGGTGCGCTTCCGGTGATCGAGGATGGTCGGTGCGCACCGGTGCGGTTGATCGAGAATGAAGGTGCGCACCAAGGCGCCCCGGTGCGCACCGGTGCGGGGGATCGAGGACGCTATTTAACAACACTGAAGCGACGGGGCCGTCTCATAGAGTACGATGTCGGTACAGTGTACTAGAATACTTTCCAGTGGCACGACCGCGCCTCTCCGCTGACGCGCGCGGTGGCACCTGCAGCGGCGGCGCTGCAATCGACCGCTCTTGAAAGCTCGTCCTGTTCCCCTCTGAAGCGTACGTGGCACACAAAAATAGAAAGCGTGTTTGGTTATGTACAGTCGCTGTTTTAACGCAATTCAGCTTGGGTTTTCAATTATTTTTGGGGTACTTTATGTGCGTAGAGGTGTTTGAGGTGGCCGTAAGATTTTGGGCGTGTCTTACTTGCAATTTCTTTTTTCACGCTTAGTAGTCAACTCGGACTAGATGGCACTACCGGAATAATTTGCGAGTACTAAATTTTGCGAAGCAATTGTCATTTGCGGGACCAAATATTCGCATGATGTTCGCGATCGCAAAAGACACCTTACAGTGTCTGCTAGGGTGCACATGCACAGATATCCGTCAAATTAAGGCTGATTTAATATTTACACGAGAAAGCACTTCATTTTTAAAGTACGTGCTGCACAAGACGAAATCTGACGCGCAGAAAAAAAGAAGGGAGAACGACTTCGAAACCGATTTCTCTGTCCCATACGATTTTATTCCAGGCGCTCTGTAATAGCGCAAGAATCATCCCGAGAGCTTTATGCACTTAACAAGCAGCTTAGAAATTGGGCTAAGTCAGTCTGCTTAGCTTCAGGTGCTGTGCTGCCTTTCTTTTTGACAGCATATGTGCTTTATTCAAGCCTTTGATAAAAAAATGGAGCCGTGTGGTGACATAAAAGCTGACTATGCGAGGAGTCAGGCTTTCTGCATGATCTCTGCATCCCACCTTCAAGGGAGCGGCGCAATGAATCATATGCAGGATGTCCATTACGCTTTCCCGATGAACTTTTTGTGCACTAAAGCAATTAGTGAAAATGTCTTCAAGCCTTGTTATAAAGCGGAACAGTTCCACCGAGGGGTAGAGTAAACCTCCTTCATCATTATGGCGCACAAATTCTGCAGCATGCAAGCGGCGCCCTTCTTCTGTTGGAAGTAAGAGGCTGTCATTACACGCACAGCATTTGGTGGGCAGCACACACTTTTTGGCCACGTATCCGGAAATGTAATATATAAGCCTTGAGTCGCTCCTCTGGACATTGTACTCGTGTTCCACTGCTTCACTGCCATGTGAACTTGAAGGTACTGCTTGTTTTTCTGTGCAAAGCTTCATCTGGTCAATCAGCTGTTGCTTTGAAGTTTCTTCCCGGTCCCCAACATCAAGAAGAGAACTGATGACATCTCCCTCTGCATTCCCGCCTGCAACACTGTGCGCCAAGTTATAAAAAGAGAGACAGTTAACAGTTAGCAGAAACTGCTGTGGCGTTGGGTGTGAGTTGCAGCCAGATGAGAGTCTAACGATTCCAAAAAAGTTTTCCACTTTATCCTGGCTCAGCCGGGATGTCAACAAGTAGCTAAAGCCAACTTGGTGATGCAAATAGAGAAGAAGCTCAAGAGTACTTGTTAGAGTAACTCTTAAGCCTTCTGCAGTGGACTCGCTCAGAAATGTCTTCTTATCAGCATGGCGCTCCCAGACGTCCAGGAAACAGAGCATTTCCTTAATGGTTTCTTCACCTGCAGAATGGAGTCGGAGAGCTTCGGCTGTGTACCTTGCAGTCATCACAGCAATCAGTGACTTCATTCTCATGAAGAACTTCTCTGTCGCTTCAATTTTACCACAGCTCCTTTCCAACTGAGTACGGTAAAGAAAGAATGCCCTCAAAGGACCATGCCCAAACAACTGGAATGCATAACTTGCCCGCATTTTTTCGAAATTGTTGGGGAATACGTGGACGCTGGTTATTCCAGGCATTGCTTTCATAGTGACAGCATTGCTATCCAGTTTGAGAGCTTCTCTTGGAAACTGCATTGAAACTGCACCATCAGGGGTGTCAAAAGTCGTGGTGAGAAGCCTGTTTCGCACGTTTTTTACTAGGTGAGGAAAATCAGAGAGAAAATGCAAGAACCGACTGCTCTCAACAGGATGGGGCTTCTTGCAGACCACTTCCTTCAAAGATGCTCGAATGTTAAAGATGCGCCACATTTTCCTGTTCCAGGCCGCTGCATCGCAAGTTACGAAGTCCACAAACAGGCCAGCCCTTTCTGCTAAAATTGTGGACTCAAGCACAATTTTGGCCAACAGGTCCCCTTTCACATTCTCGTTGCTTCCGAAAACACCAATAACCTGAGTCCAGCTGCCAACCAGTGGCACAAACATCACTACGAGGCCATGATTGCAGGGCAATGTTTTTTCTTTTTCGGGTGTGTACGGGCCCAGGTCCACAAAACCTTCAATCTTCGCTCCTGTGGTCACTGACAAATGTTCAGCTAGCTTCATTTCATCCACGACTATTCCACCATGTCGGTGGAACACATCCAGGTGGGCAACCTTCTTTTCCAACACACTCAGCATTTTCTCATTGAACCCGTAGCCGCTTCTGTACTGAGCAGTGTATTTACGCAGGGTTGTTTCACTTGGGAGCACCAAAATGTTCTGCCTCCGCATATATTGATACAGCTTTGGGCTTCTCATTTTGAGCAAGATGCATTCGAGGATCCATTCTTTGTCGTACTTCATGCCCCGCGGACTCTTCCTTCTTGATGCCTCGAAGCACTGCCTGACAGCGAGCTGCTGCTTTGGTGACAAAAAGCTTAACTTTTTAGCAAGTACATCTTCAGCTGTTGCAGCACATTCGCTTTTGATTTTCTTGAGGTCCAAGGCGAGCTTGTCTACCTTCGATAAAAGCCGCTTGTTTTTACGGGTACATGCTTGCAGCTTCTTCAAAACACTGCCGTGCCACCGCGAGCTAGCATTATTGCAACTTTGGTTCTGACCTTGACGCCTTTCGAGGCGCCACTGCCGCCTAACAAGGGCTTTTCTTAGATACTTGCAAACGACGCAAGCTGTTCCTTCTTTTGTTGTCTTGCCTAGGCAGTTAGTACTATAAGCTGCCCTTGCCTCGCGCCTAATTTGGCCTTGCAATCTCATTGTTAAGCTGGTAGTTAGGCAGCTTTCATTCCGTGACGCTGCGCCTTTGCAGAGGTGCATATCATGCGCTTCCAGCAGAGTGGTTATAGCATCTTGAATAGTTGCCACTGACGCGCCAGCCACCAGCTTACCCAGCACGAACGTCTTCGAGTTCATAGCACCGGCACTATTTGCAGTGAAGAACACGGCCTTTTCTACATTCACCTCACCTGAGAGCGAGTCGAGGGAACATGAAGTAAAACATACTCCGTCTGCGTCGTGAAGTTCATGTAGCGTCCAGCGCTTCCCAGGCACTTTTATTTTCATCACCGCAGCGACAGTCACGGCCACACAGACTTCGTTGTCAACCGTCGCACCCGTAGGTTCGTCAACCTCTGTCGTCTCTGCAAGCTGCCCTCGTGCCTTTTTTCGTGGTGGGACTTCGTCATCGCCCTTCCTTTTTCTTTCGTTCCTCTTGGGAGTAGGCTGCTTGCTCAGGTAAGCTGGCAGATTTGGCAAAATTGTGGGGACTGCGTCCGGAGTAAGCGTAGGCGTACCGCGTGGGATGCGAACTTCCTCCCCATTTATACGGTGCACATAGTCCCGAACAATGAAGCGTTGCTCAAAATGCAGCTCACATACCGCGCAGTCTGTGGTTAGCGGCTTGTCGGCTCTATGTAGGTTTCTCTCCCACGTGCACCTCCGTTCCGGGTCTGCAGGCGCCTTGAATAACGATAGCTTCTTCGCACTGTTAGTTCGGGCGTATCCTGTGCTACACCCTGGGGCGTAGCAATGGTTGAGACGTTGCTTTGCACTCATTGATGCAAGTGGCCGCATTCACAAGAGAACGCTTGCGACGCACAACCGCACAGAGCAAAAAGCCACCACCAAAACACACCGCTGAAATGCAATGGTACTGCGTGCCCAGACCTGTCGCCTTCAAGAGTGGTCGACGGCAGCGCCACCGCTTCGGGTGCCACCGCGGGTGACACACGCCGCAAGGCGCAGCCCCCTCCGCTCGTTGCACTGAATAGCTTCTAGTTCACTGTAATGTCGGTATCGGGGGCTGGATGGATGGATGGATGTTATGAGCGTCCCCTTTGGAACGGGGCGGTGGCTTGCGGCACCAAGCTCTTGCTACTATGCTGCCTAATACCCTACCTAGGTTAACCAATGAAAAAAAAAAAAAAACACTATGAACTACCACGTCCAAATTTTCTGATACCCTATTGCGAACTGTGCTTTTGTACGTCTCCGTCCTTTGTCGTTTCCTTACTTTTCTTCCCCTCCAATCACCTCTTACTGATGTCTATTGCGGACCTGTTTGCTTTACCACTGCTCCCGCTGAACCCAAGTGCTTCAAGGAGGCCAGTGGTGCCTAAATCGACCGCTGGATAGACGTCTTCACATTCTAATAAAATGTGCTCCGTCGTTTCCCTAGCTTTACCGCAGCAAGCACATGCTTCTTCTTCCTTCTTATATCTCGCTTTATAGGTGCGTGTTCTAAGGCATCCCGATCTCGCTTCGAAAAGTAATGAGCTTCCCTTTGAGTTATCATAAATGGTTTCTTTCCTAATTTCGTTTTTTCCTCTTAAGTAGTTACTCATGGCAGGTTTATTTTCCATTGCCGCCACCCATGAGATTAATTCAGCCTCTCTGACTTTCCGCTTGACCTTCTTTGTTGCTGTGTTGCCCACCCCACAGGCCGCATACTTGCTGGTAAGCTTCCTAGTTCTTTTCCTCCACTGTGAATCAATGTTTTGCCTGTACAGATACCTGAACACTCTCCCAGCCCATTTACTTTCCTCCATATTCCTCAGCCGTTCTTCATACTCAATTTTACTGCGAGCTTCCCTCACTTCAAAACTAGTCCAGCCCATATCCCCTTGCACAGCTTCATTTGTAGTCTTCCCGTGAGCGCCCAATGCGAGGCGACCCACTGACCTTTGGTTCCCGTCGAGTCCTGATTGTACCCCTGATTTAAAGCAAACAACCGCATTTCCAAAAGTAAGTCCTGGAACCATTACCCCTTTCCACATACCTCGGAGGACCTCGTACCTATTGTATCCCCACAGCGCTCTGTGCTTCATTATGGCTGCATTTCTCTTCCCCTTGACTGTTATGGTTTTTTCCTGTGTTTCCATATATCCGTTGCCTTCGTTTATCCATATACCAAGGTATTTATATTCTGTTACCCGAGGTATTTCTAGGCCCTGTATCTCCACTGTCTGTTCACTGTTTTCATTGAATACCATAACACCTGATTTTCTAACACTAAATTTCAAACCAAAATTGTTGCCTTCCTGTCCACAGATATTAGCCAGACGTTGCAAATCACTTTGCTTGTTTGCGAGCAACACAATGTCGTCCGCATAAAATAAACCTGGGAGTTGCTGCTCTACTACTGTACCTGCCTGTTTGTATGAGAGATTAAACCCGATATTACTTCCTTCTAGCGCCCTCTCCATCCTCACCATGTACATCATAAACAGCAGCGGGGATAAAGGGCACCCCTGCCTCAGTCCCTTGTTGATATGAACTTTCTCCGCGCTCCTCATCCCTTCCCATTCAACGCAAAGAGTATTTTCTAGGTAAATCTCTCTCAAAAGCTGTATACAATCGTTACCTAAGCCTTCCCCTTCCAGAATATCCCACAAAATGCTGCGGTCTACGTTGTTGTATGCTCCTGTAATGTCAAAAAGGCCCCATACAACGGTCTGCTTTCTGCTTTTGATATTTCAATACACTGAGTAAGAACAAACAAGTTATCATCCAAACGCCTACCTATTCTAAAGCCATTCTGAAGCTCTCCCAAAATGCCACTATTTTCTGCCCATGCTTGAAGCTTTAATTTGATTGCCTGCATTGCTAGCCTGTATATTACCGATGTAATGGTCAACGGTCTATACGAGTGAATTCTGTCTTTCTCCCCCTTACCTTTATAAATTAAATTCATTCTACTTTGTCGCCAACTGTCTGGTATTCGTCTATCTTTTAAAGTTTTTTCAACTGCTTTCACGAGAGCTTCCTTACTTTTTGGCCCCAGTTCATTTATCAGCCTAACGGGAACCTCGTCTAGCCCTGTGGCTGTGCGCTTAGGAATTTTCTCTTCCGCTTTCTTCCAGTTTAAATTTGTAAGCACTATATAGCTCCTTTCCCCCTTGGGTCTCTTTCATGCTCTTTTTTTCTTCAAATACAACCTCGTCCTTGCCTTGGAAAGATTCGGCTGTTACTTAAGTTTTGGATGTAATTTATTGCTGCTTCTCCTTCCAGTCTGTTTTCATCTTCGTCTAGGATATGTTGTTGTATTGTTGTTGACTTCCTGCCTAATAATGTTATGTGATTCCAAAATATTCTAGGTGCGGCCTTCTTTTTCTCACGTATTTCTGACAACCAACTTTCACTTTCACTTTTTAATTTTGCTTGCACCAGTATTTGAACCATAGACTTTTTCTCCCGGTATATTTTCCATTTACTGGTTACTTCATCCTGTGGCAACTGCGCCTTCTTTGCCTGCCTGTGCTCTCGAGATGCTTTCTGTCGTTCGGCGATCGCTTCTCGTATCTCCTTGTTCCACCAGCTTTTCGGTTTCTTTTTTCCTTTCCAATGAACGTGTTGTTTCTCTTTCCGTATTTCTGTCGTTACTACACTTAGAAGCTCACCATATTCCCACCCCTTACTTGGCGACTTGCCAATTCCTTCCTCCACTCTAGTGACTATATTTGCTATTTGTTCAGCGTTCAAATTTGGACTGGCCATTTTGCTTTCGTTGCTCTCTTTCCCAACTACATATCCCATTTTCAAAATGATGCGTTTATGGTCACTCCCTATGCTGCTAAACCCTTCCTCATCGATGACCATTTCTCTCAACTTATCATGAATTCCTTCTGTCATCAGACAGTAATCAATGGTCGATTGCCGGTTTCCCACTTCCCACGTGATCTGTCCTTCACACTTAGGCCCTGTATTCACGATCACGAGGTTATGTTGCTCGCAAAGGTCTAGCATTGACTTCCCGTTATTGTCGGTATAGCCACCTAAATCCTGTATGTGGGCATTCATGTCACCTAATAGGACTATCTCAGCACCATTCCCGAAACCCCTAATATCAGCGCTTATGCATTCCACTAACTCTTTATTCTTCTCTGTGCAATTTATTCCGGTCCACAAATACGTAACTCCAAGCCAAGTTTCTTTCCCACTCATTGTACCTGATAACCAAAGATGCTCTTGACATTGTGAATTTACTCTTTTCCATTTGGCTCCCTGATGGATGAGCATTCCTACTCCCCCTCCCTTTCTTTCCGACTTAGTTCTGTTGCACCCTTCCCATACATAATTCTCAATAACTGGCGGCTCTTCTGAGTCTCTAAGGTGCGTTTCTGTAACCGCATACACCCCTATTTGTTCTCTATGTAACTGCTCCTCAATCTCTGCCCACTTTTCCTTTTTTCTGCCGCCCTGCATGTTTATGTAGCCTATTGCATGGCGAGCTCTTGTTCTTGCTTTCCTCCTTTTTCTCTTATCGACGGCGATGCTCTTCTGATGTTCCCCTAGGGGACCTTCTTTATTACTACCTACTCTGACCTCCTGAGCGCCCGCGGGCCCCTAAAAAAGCAACAGCGCGACCCCCAAGTCGCCAGCCCACTTCTCGTGCTAGCCTGTAATTGAAGTGGATCCCATCTCGTTTAAAACCACCACAACTTCTCACTTCCCAACTTCGACAACCTCGAAGCCTTTCTCTCAGCTCATTTTCCATATTGCCTCATTGGCAGCCATTACGGCTCTTTGTACGTGACTGTCGAGCACAGGCACCTCCGGCACCGTGCACACTACGATCTGCACCTGAGGGTATAGCTCGCGCAAGTCGTCCACCCCCTTCGCCAAGCGCTGGGCTAGTCCTGGCCCTTTCCTGTTTAGGACGTCATTTAGCCCACCTGCTACTACGACAAGGTTGCGCACGTGGGCATTTTCCGTGAGCTTTTCTTTCGCTCGCTCCATGACAGGACCCAGTGTCTGCCCTGGAAATGTCCCTACCGCCACTGTTTTGTCGCCTTTCACCCTCTCCACAATTGCTTTTGAGCACCCAGCCATGTTTGAGTCGCCAACCCCTAATGTATAATATTTATAATAATAATATTTATAATATTTATATATATATATATAAACCCCTAATATCAGCGCTTATGCATTCCACTAACTCTTTATTCTTCTCTGTGAAATTTATTCCGGTCCACAAATACGTAACTCCAAGCCAAGTTTCGGCGAAGACTTACCGAGTCGCCCTCTGTCGGAAGCACCTTACATGCGTACGCGTAGTCTGAGGGATAACTCGGCGCGCTCCGCATAGGTTTGGCTATCGGCGCTAAATAAAGATACTACGCGGCAGCCCTCCTGACCATTTTTGCAAGTGCTCTCGAAATGACAAGTATTTTACCTTCAAAATAATAATGTTAAAGAAATTATGGGGTTTTACGTGGTAATAATAATAATAATAATAATAATAATAATAATAATAATAATAATGTTTGACAAACAGAAAGCACACAATGGTTTACAGATGCTATCTCTTTACCCACTACGTACGGTAAGCTGGGACACTGTGCGTGGTCGCCGCGATCGATTCCCCCGAACCGGTTTGCGTGAAACGTAGGCAACCGCTGAGAGAAAACTATGTGAAATATGTTCTTATATTGGGCTGGCTGTATGTGTAACCAAATGTAGCATAACAGAATGAAGCTTCAATGCAGCGATCGTACGGAATCGCGGTGACCGACTTCGCGTCTGCATGCATGTCCTCGCACAATGTTTCGCTTTCGCTTCGAGCGCGTTTTCGCACCGTGCCGTGAGCTTTATGCCGCAGCATACGAGCATCACGGCGACTTGTGATGTGCCGTCGCGATAATTCAGTCTTTTTCTTTCCTTCTAAAGTCTTGGAAGCTTCAATATCATCATTTCTCAATTTTCATCGAACTGCACGTTTATGGTCGTCTAAGCGAGCAATTACCCGCTGCTTCTCTTTCTTAATCCAGTACAATATTCATTGTCTAGTGCTACACAAGCATGAACATATGCCATGCCTTTCTTAATGTTGTTTTACCGTTCCACTTCCATATTAGAGTTAACTTTCTTTCTCTTTTTGTATTATAATCATCATAGGTGTTACAGTGCATACGCAAAAGATTGTTGGAACAAATAGCCGCAAGGTAGTGGATGGGTCCGGATGCGAAAAATAATAGACATGCGGTACAAGCATAAGAGTATCAATACAGAGGATGAAAGCAACACAGCACATTAAGCGACGTCAATGGCCGCACTTCTTTCAAACATTTTATGCAAACAACTTCGAGCAATTCACGGCAGGTACTGAACTTTATTAAGGTCCTAAGGATCGACTCCAAAACCCCCTTATGAGGAAAGAGCCGCCGCGAGCCACTCCAGCGTTGGGCCTGACCGCCTCCTGCCACTCTTCTTCCGTGGCGAGGTGATCGTGGTCCCGCAACGAGGGGCACCGCAAGAGCATGTGTTCTAAAATGCAGAATATGGATCTCCGCACTCCGGACCAGCGGGCTTGAACGAGTCCTGGCGTGGTGCGGGGGATAGACCCTCCTGTCGATAGTGCTTTGTAATCTCGTTCAACGTGTCGAGCGAGTCCTTGTGGAGCCCTGCGTCCGCGCCTGCGAGCGGCGTTTCCCCGGCGCGGTGGGTGAGTTCGGGCGTGTGGGCGTGTGCCAGCTCGTTGGCAACAACGGGGTAGACCCGAGGCTGCCCATGTGTGCCGGGACCAAGTGATGACGTGCCTCCCTCGAGACCAAACCCGCGGCGAAGGCCCTGACCGCCGCCCGGGAATACGTGTAGACCTGCAGTCTGCATTTGTTCCGCCAGTGCCGGGGACGAGCCCCGCACGGACGCGGTGATCCACCACGGCCGCCGCGAACCGGTCGGACGAACCGTATTGGGTGATGTCGACGAACGCGACCGATCGTGGATCGCCGGCGGCGGATCCGAGAAGCGCGGCGCACATTGTGTTGCGGGTGCATGTTGCGCGGAAACGGCGAGACCGTGCCGGCCTCCGCGACCCCGAGTCGAGCGCGCACCGCCTTTCCCTGAGGGCAGTGGATTAAAGTCCAGCGCCTCCAGGATCCGCCTCCCCGCAGGCGAGGAAGTGAGCCTGACAACCTGGACTGACTTATGTGACTCGACAACCTCATCGAAGGTGTTGTGGACCCACAGTTGCATGAGCTTCTGCGTGCTGGCGCCTATGGGGACGCCGAGCACTTCACGGACCGCGAGATTTTATTCCAGTGCTGTCCACAGCACCATGTGAATTTCACGATGTCAGCAACTTCCGTGCAGTAACGGAATGCATTGATTATTATTATGATGATTATTATGGCCCCGTAATACGGCCGTGGCAACTGCCACAAAGTGTGTGGAAAGGTGGAGGAACAAAGAAAGACCGAAAGAAAAAACGACTGACTAACGACACATGTGCAGTGACCAGATTGCTCTTCTGACTGGCGAAACACGTGTAGGGATGAGGTGTCCGTTGTGACTGGCGAAGCACGTGCTCGGAAGAGACCCGTCACTATTGGGGGCGAGCTCCACCACTGGGAGAGCTGGCGCCGCCGTCGGCGCGTGACGTCGTATGAGGGATCACGTGGACACAGTGGCCGCGTCGACTGCTTCGGAAGCACCGAAGCGAGCTAAAAACGAAAGTTTAAGGTCTCCACTTGCGGCTGCGGTTCTGATTTAGTGGGGAGGTTTTCCCACTTCAGGTGTGTGCTTGACAACACTTGAAAATACTATAATAGGTAGTGGCTGCCTTTCAAGGCGTCCAACATGGTAGGCTACTGCTCGGTGCACACCCGCAGGACAAAAAGCTGCGCGAAGCTTGGATCGCGAAACTTAGAACCGGCAAGCAGCCATTGGCTACAACGCGGTTGTGCAGCGAGCACTTCCCCGAGGAAGATTTGTGATAAGGCGTCGGGCTGCGATGTTCGATGAGTAGCAGAAAGTGCGCACTGAAACGCTCGCCCGCGCGCGCTGCCCGACTGTCGTGAAGCTTTGGTCTATGAACAGATTGATGGCAGATGCTGTATGATAACGCGTCCACGCAACAATAGTTGCTTGCGTACTGTCAACTGCTCATATGCTGCGGCATAAAGCTCACGGCACGGTGCGAAAACGCGCTCGAAGCGAAAGCGAAACATTGTGCGAGGACATGCATGCAGACGCGAAGTCGGTCACCGCGATTCCGTGCGATCGCTGCATTGAAGCTTCATTCTGTTATGCTACATTTGGTTACACATACAGCCAGCCCAATATAAGAACATATTTCACATAGTTTTCTCTCAGCGGTTGCCTACGTTTCACGCAAACCGGTTCGGGGGAATCGATCGCGGCGACCGCGCACAGTGTCCCAGCTTACCGTACGTAGTGGGTAAAGAGATAGCATCTGTAAACCATTGTGTGCTTTCTGTTTGTCAAACATTATTATTATTATTATTATTAC
This sequence comes from Dermacentor albipictus, assembly GCF_038994185.2. NCBI lineage: Eukaryota > Metazoa > Arthropoda > Arachnida > Ixodida > Ixodidae > Dermacentor > Dermacentor albipictus. The sequence continues at coordinate 139,202,333 of NC_091826.1, read as the reverse complement.
CACGTAAAACCCCATAATTTCTTTAACATTATTATTTTGAAGGTAAAATACTTCTGTCATTTCGAGAGCACTTGCAAAAATGGTCAGGAGGGCTGCCGCGTAGTATCTTTATTTAGCGCCGATAGCCAAACCTATGCGGAGCGCGCCGAGTTATCCCTCAGACTACGCGTACGCATGTAAGGTGCTTCCGACAGAGGGCGACTCGGTAAGTCTTCGCCCCCGATACCGACATCGTACTCTATGGGACGGCCCCGTCGCTTCAGTGTTGTTAAAGTGACGGGCCCCGTCACCGTAGTGCAGATGTTAAAGTACCGGGCCCCGTCACTGTAGTCACTGCCAATATAAATACATTGGTATATGGATAAACGAAGGCAATGGATATATGGAAACACAGGAAAAAACCGTAACAGTAAAGGGGAAGAGAAATGCAGCCACAATGAAGCACAGAGCGCTATGGGGATACAATAGGTACGAGGTCCTCCGAGGTATGTGGAAAGGTGTAATGGTTCCAGGACTTACTTTTGGAAATGCGGTTGTGTGCTATAAATCAGGGGTACAATCAGGATTCGACGGGAACCAAAGGTCAGTGGGTCGCCTCGCATTGGGCGCTCACGGGAAGACTACAAATGAAGCTGTGCAGGGTGATATGGGCTGGGCTTAAAGCCCCTCAATCTCCCAAAGTAGCGCCATTCACTTCCCTCCTCCTCCGCTCGGCGCGGCCTCGACGGTGGCGCCGCCGGCGGTGGGCCTGCCGTAGCAGACGACGGCTAACACGCTACGGGAGGAAATCCGCGGAAAAGTTCGTTCGAGTCCTGCGGAGCAGTTTTTTCAATCTAGATCTTGCTTTGTCAGTCGGTAACTGGCCTTAAGAATGTCGTGTCGGATTTGCGGAAGAAATAGAGAAAAGCACCATTATTCAAGGCGTATTTAAGGCGTAAAGCGCGCGCACGTTGAAAGTTCGTGTTGCTGAAACACGACACAAGCACGCGGTGTGCTCAGACACGCGAGTAATTACCAGAGTTTCAGGTTTTGACAGCGCGAAAGTATGTGCACGTGGTTTCGTAGGTTAATTTACGTACCTGCAGGATGCTTTTGTTCGGCCGGCGCGTGAGAGATTCCGACTGTCTGCGGTCAGCAATGCCTGGCAGCAGGGCCGTTTCTGTTCCGCGCCTTTTACAGATGTACGTAGCTCATGCACAGGTTGTGGTGGCCATGAGCAACGTTTTCACACATAGCCGGTATAGATAATTTTAACAACGTACCAGCATATGAAATCGTTATTTATTTATTACAGTGCAAATGGTTAGAATTTGATAGAAAAGAAAGAAGGAACTTGATGGGACAACTGGAAAGAGGTTCAGAAAATAATTATCCCCCTCCCTCAATGGCACCAGCAACACTTTTGTTGAAGTGCTAATTTTATCTCTGTGTACTACGTGCGTCTGTATTCTTTTGCGTTGTAAGTTTTCACAAGGAAGCAGTGTTGCATTAACTGGAACAGTCAAGGCACACAAGACAGAAGAAAAGTTGATTCTTGGGTTTTACATCCCAACACCACGATCTCATAAGGCACGCCATAATGGGGGCTCTGGATTAATTTTTTTTTTTTTTGCAGCTGGGGTTCTTTAACGCACCCCCAATGCACTGGACACGGGCCCGTTTTGACACGGGCGTCAAAAGAAGTGGTTGGAGGAGCCGTGTCACTTCACAAAGCCGCGCGTTCTTTGCCACTTGCTCGAAGTCAGCCCGCCCGATCTTGTGAATCCACACTTTTCTTCGTTTTGCGTTGCGCCCGGCGGATGGTAAAACAAAAAGCTTTTTGCCGTCACTGGGTCTGTTGTGGCAACCGTAGGCGCAGCAGCACGGCATCGCAATTAAGCACTCGGCCCTAACACATTGTATAAAACTACCGCGCTCCTTCAAACCGCCTGCCGTACTTCGTCGCGCAGGCCCAAGAGTGGGGGTCGCAGGCCCAAGATTGGGGGTCGCAGCGCGCTGGAAAGAAAAGATATACAAAAGCGCGGCGCCTGCTCTGCGCCAGAAAGAAAATATATACAAAAGCGCGGGGCCCACTTTCACGTGACACAGATTGGCCAATGGGGGAGCGGAGGAGGCTGGGGCGACAGGAGGAGTGGAGGAGGAAGCGCCTGGGTGAGCGGGGTGGCGGAAAGATCTAAGAATGGCGCTACTTTTGGAAAATTGAGGGGTTTTAGCTGGGCTAGTTTTGAAGTGAGGGGAGCTTGCTGTAAAATTGAGTATGAAGAACGGCTGAGGAATATGGAAGAAAGTAAATGGGCTGGGAGAGTGTTGAGGTATCTGTACAGGAAAAACATTGATTCACAGTTGAGGAAAAGAACTAGGAAGCTTATCTGCAAGTATGCGGCCTGTGGGGTGGGCAACACAACAACAAAGGTCAAGCGGAAAGTCAGAGTAGCTGAATTAATCTCATGGGTGGCAGCAGTGGAAAAGAAACCTGCCATGAGTAACTACTTAAGAGGAAAAAACGAAATCAGGAAAGAAACCATTTATGATAACTCAAAGGGAAGCTCATTACTTTTCGTAGCGAGATCAGTATGCCTTAGAACACGCACCTATAACGCGAGATATAAGAAGGAAGAAGAAGCATGTGCTTGCTGTGGTAAAGCTAGGGAAACTACGGAGCATGTTTTATTAGAATGTGAAGACGTCTACCCAGCGGTCGATTTAGGCACCACTGGCCTCCTTGAAGCCCTTGGGTTCAGAGGGAGCAGTGGTAAAGCAAACATGTCCGCAATAGACATTAGTAAGAGGCGACTGTAGGATTGGTGGAAGAAAAGTAGGGAAACGACAAAAGATGGAGACGTACAAAAGCACAGTTCGCGATAGGGGATCAGAAAATTTGGGCGTGGTAGTTCATAGTGTTTTTTTGTCTTTTTTCATTGTTTAACCTAGGTAGAATATTAGGCAGTATAGTAGCAAGAGCTTGGTGGCGCAACCCAAGTAACCACGGATATCCGGGCGACGTCCGACGGACGTCCTTTCTGGATATTCGGGATGTCCGTGGGATATCCATGAATGTCCGACGTACGTCCGAGGGACGTCCCTGGGAAATCCAAAGGTAATCGCTTTGGCATCCGTAGTACGTCCGACGCGGACATCCAGCATGGACATTCAGGGGACGTTCAGGATATATATATATATATATATATATATATATATATATATATATATATATATATATATATGTATATATAAATATATATATTCATATATATATATATATATTTATTCATATATATATATATATATATATATATATATGTGTGTGTGTGTGTGTGTGTGTGTGTGTGTGTGTGTGTGTGTGTGTGTGTGTGTGTGTGTGTGTGTGTGTGTGTGTGTGTCTTCCCGGGGATATTCCAGATATACACATGCCTTGAAGCGACAATAGTGGCCGGGACACATTCAAGCACCGGACCATTATATATATTACATTGGTCTAATGCTTGAATGCATTCTTGTTTTAAATAAACGAGAAATGAACTTACACCAACTTCCAAATACAATTAAACGTTTATTGTCACCTTATACATATACATAAAAAGACCAATAAGCAGATATATGCGTACTGTTCAAAGAACAAATAAATACACGGATAAAGAAGAAAACTTGCAATTTCAATAGCACAACAACAAGGTAGAGAACAGCAGAACAAAAATACTTATTGCCCACCCTGCTTTGACATTTGAGTTTGCAGCATGGAATAAAAAGAAAGAGCAAAAACACATCAATTAGCATTATTAAGCAGCGAAAGCAACAGAAATGACATGAAGGAATTAATCTTGACTACATCACTTCACTAGCACTCTGCGACACGGGCACAAAAAATGACATTAACTGGCTAATGCCTTAAACTTGTCATTCGCGGGGTGCCACACGGACATGCTTAATGGTATTGCAGCTTAAATGTTATTCGCGACGTAGTGCGTTCTCGTAAGTCAACTTGCCGTCAAATGCGTACTCTCGTTCCCAATGTCTCCACATTCTGACGTGGCTAAACGAACTATTACTGAAGAACAATCAATATATTCTTCACTTTCTTTAAACAATAGCTCTTTCTCGTGGCGTAGTGCGTTCTTACAATTATTAAAACTCACTTGGCCATCGAATGCGTACTCTCGTTTACAATGTCCCCGCCGTGGCCGTAGTGACCATATTCTCACGATATTAAACAAACTCGTAGATAAAAACAACTAATATATTCTTCACTTTTTTAAAAGGAGCTTTTTATTTTCGTAGAGATCAGCAGGCGATCTTGCCGCTACTGACGGCTGCAGCTCTGATCATGAGCGCATTAGCCAGGAGAAGCTGTTTGCCAGGAGAATCAAAGGGCGCCGATGAAGAGTCCGCGGTAGCTAAAGCAAACGTAGACTCCGGGGTCCTGCTTACCAGAAAACCCGCATTGACTTGTGCGTACACCTCTCCTAAGGGATCCTGTTCCGTTCTCACAGCGAAGTGAACCATCCGAAGCGTCACGTAGAGTATATCCATCAGGGAAGCAAGGCACATTGTCCTTAGTGCGCGTAGTGTCACAACCACCGTCCTGAACTTCCGATGTCGCCTCGGTGCAGCGACCAGCATCACAAGGCGTGCAAATGTTTGCAGGGACAGCCCGAACGCACATGTTAATGCATGCGTGCGGGGTATGCGCGCCACTGCACAGTTCTAGAGTTGCGAATTCTCGAGCTGTTGACTGCTGGCTGCCGGTGCGAGATCCGAAGTCCTCGAATATCGTCTTTGTTTCCAGCGACGCTCTTTTTCGCGCGTGCGGCTTCTCCCGCAGTCTAGGCATCCTGGCACCTGTGAAGAAAACACATTTCAATACCCAAACGAATTAAAAAAGAAATCGATGTAGCTGTCATACCTTGGTAGCTGAGTAGGAGACTTCGGCAGGCACGGAAGGTGACAAACGCTGCTCCGCTGCCCTTAAAACGATCGCAGAATGAAAAATGGCGTGGCGACGATGGCTAGAGCTTGGATTGGATTGGATGACTGCAGCGTTCTGCTTTGCCAAGGTTGTAACACTTCCACGTGCATCTACGCAAACATAAATAGGTTTTTAAAATATTCTATTATTACACAGTGAAATATTTACTTATTTTGGGAATATTTGGTATCTGATTTTCGAGTTTTTAGTTTCTGCTAAAGCTGTCGGCGCCAGAAAAACATAGCCTTTGAGATTACTGTCAATGCATGGCGGCTCTGACGCATTATAGCTTTCGTAATCGCTTTCAACGCACGCAGCCACCAAAAGCGTAGCCTTTGAGATTTGTTTTTGTTACCTATAATGATATTATTGTATGCACAATTGAACACTGCAGACAACTTCCTGTTTTAAGAAACCAGCCAAAAACAGGCGCACACAGGAAACATACGAGAAGACAGGAAAGAGGCTGGAAGAGTCCTGTCTTGTGTATGTTTCCTGTGTCCGTCTTTTTTTTTGCTGTTTTTTTTTCTTAATACAATGCACCAACTAGCCCAACAACGTGTTTTACTTCCTGTTTCAATGATAAACCTGAACCTACATGTTCGGAGGTCAGGACCAAAACTCTATGATCAGGAACTTTTCATAATGAGGGATAACTTGAGCGCTTGGCTCTAGGTCGAATAAGTGGCTTCAAATGGGCGCTTATATATTCTGCTAGTCATCCACAAGCATTTTTTTTAAAGCAAACTACAAATTGTTTGTATGACCCACCGATAGAAAAAAAAATCGTATTTTAATACTGCGATGTTAAAGTGGGCAGAATTGATATCAAGTTGGAAATATATTTATATTGCTTTGAAAAAAGAATGAACTGTGTCCGATAGAGAACAAAAATAAACAAATATAATATGAACAAACTAAAATTTCCGGCAATATATTTATGCTAGTTTATATATAACTCACTAGTGTATATCCTGGGCATGCCTATTTATGGACAGCCAGCGGACGTTCAAAATGGGATGTCCCATGGACATCCCGGTGGGATGTCCTTCGGACATCCAAACAGGATATGGACTTCTCCTGTACGTCCCACGGACGTCCGTGTTGGATATCCGGATGGATGGACGTTGGGACTTATGGTGGACGTCCCACGGATATCCGTGGTTACTTGGGAACCCACCGCCCCGTTCCAAAGGGGACGCTCATAACATCCATCCATCCGATGGTCGGTGCGCACCGGTGCGGTTGATCGAGGATGAAAGTGCGCACCAAGGCGCCCCGGTGTGGGTGATCGAGGACGCTATAAAATGTCAACATTCACGCTGCAGTCATTGCATGGATAAAAAATTTCTAGTCATATCGAACTTAATTCACAAATATTAATAACTGCTACTCCTCCTTCATTCCAGTTTTGTCCGGTGTTCCACAAAAGAGGGTGCTTGATACTTTGCTTTTTCTAGTCTATATTAATGATTTACCTAACTGAATGTCATCTCAAGCGAGGAACTATCACATCTTCTTTGGGATATCATTGGGCTCAGCGAGATTAGAAGAAGTGGTGAGGCTTATACAGTGCTGACTAATGGCCATGTCCTCTGCTATAGAGGTCTCCCAGATAAGAAGCAATACGGGATAGGATTCTTAATCCATAAGGACATAGTGGGCAACACTGACGAATTCTACAGCATTAATGAGAGGGTAGCAGCATAGAGTTTCCTACAAGAATTACTAGAGGGAACTCTGGCGCTAGTGTCTACGAGAGCTGTAATGGGAGCGGTTGTCCTAGCATGCTTGGAAATTATGGGAAGTACATGGATTTGCCTAAACTTCCGTCTTTCTGGCTTCAAACGGCTTTGTGACTTTACAAACTCGTGATTTTCAACAGTTTATTGCGTAATAAATAATTAAATAAACATCATTAAAATTGCCGGACGGCAGGGTTAGAACACAGGGACTCTAGCACAGAAGCCTGATATTGAAACCATTAAGCCACGAACGCATGTATGCACAAGCAAATGAAACGCCCTTATGAATTTATCGTGGGCAGCAACAAAAAGTCCGTGGCAAAAAGTCGGCCCGACGTCTCCGGCCGACTGCAAAACGGTTGGCCCGACTTCGGCAACCAAGGGCGGCCCAGCTTTGGGGATTGACATTGGCCTAACGTCGGCCGATCGTCGGCAATCGATCTAGGCCCGACCACAGTGGCCGACTTGGCCGACGGCGTCCCATACGAGGACCTACCAAGGTTTTAGGTACGTAGTCAGTCGGCCAGCCGCAAGGCCATATTCTATTCGGCCAACGCAGCCGACCGCATGCCTCACGCGGGCCAGCCATGGCCCTGACGACAATAATGGTCGGCATTGCACCGGCCCGGTGCTGAAAGCCGACGTTGCTTCTGACGCCCCGAATAATCGCAGCATTTGCATCATGCATGCGCATATCATGCTTGTGTGGTGGCCGGCATAGAAGTACCACACGAAAGCGAACGCTTTTTTGTACTTTTCATGCCACATAAATGCCAGGCAAGAGATTCTTATACAGGTCTTTATTTCTCGTATTTGTCTTAAATTGGATATATACACCCACACGTTCACAAGTTTCAAACACTAGTTCATGGTGGGCTTGAAGCGGGGTCACGGCGCCTTCTTTCGTTCCGGCCTCCATCCCTGTCAGCTGCTCCAATTCTAACCAGCGTTTTGCGACCACTGATGCCAGTGAAGCGTCAGGGAAGGTGCTCCTCACAGATGCTGCAATAAAGCGGCACATATAAGAAAGCTGCGCCCCCGGTTTATAGTTCAGTTGGTGAGTCGCATTCCATTTGAAGCAGTGAAACAATCAAAAAGATCATAAGCCAGATATTCACGAAACATTAAAGAAACGACAACAAAGCAATATTAGGGACGTGCAAATCAGTATCGAAGCTGTCGGGAAGAGTGGCTGGACGACACAAATCGTGTAAAGTAACGGATAGTTGGTAATTTATATGTCGTTAGCAATAGGGGGAACTGAACACGGAACCATAACAAAACACGCATACACTGTGGCTACTGTGTCTAGTAGCGCGGCTATTTACACCACGATAGGTCTTGTTGCTTCCCGTGAGCACTGTATGGAACAGTTAAGTTGAAACGCGGAGACAAAGAACGCGCCGGAGCCCGGAGCGCCAAGCGGCACAAGGAGGTGAATAGGTCTGGAGAGGCAAGAGGGGAAGCTTATGGCATGATACATATGCTTGCTGACATGATGGCAACGATGATAGGTCTATGTTTTGCAGAAAACAGTTAGCATACATGGGTTAAAGCAGAAACAGCATATACAGCATATATTATATGGTGAAGCAAAACAAACTCCTCAAAAGCAGTGGCAAAATATAGACGCCGCAAGTAGAACTCACTTATTACGGCATTATTTTATTAAAGAAAATGCTAATACTGGACGCAGCAATATGCAATAAGCAGCTAGCAGCTTGTTTGAATGAAGAAAAAAAAAACTAACCATGCAGTTGGTACCGATGTTCGCAACGTGCACTAGAAAGCTGATTGTTATGCCATATTTCTCACTTAGAATGAGATTCGTGATGGCCGTGAGCTTCACGAAGGCGTGCTTCCTCCCCTGCGACCCTTTCCAGCTGAACTGCAGTGTAGCTTCATTTGTAAGTATGCCCTGCAGAATAGTGCGCACGGCACGACCGGTGTCCGTTCCTCCGTATCTGGAAAAAAAGTTCACCTGCACGAACCAGCGCACGTAGAGTTAAACCAGACATCCAAATACGTGGTTATCGTGGTCTGTAAAAAATAATGGTTAGGATAAGAAATATGATCGCTCTCGTTTTAAATGTTTTAACCACATAAAACAAATATATCTAGAAACAACGTTCTATGGCAGAATGGCATATGGCTGCGGTATTGTATGAATGACAAAATGAAAATCAACCAAATATTAAACATGAATACATAGTCTCTCTAAAAAGAAAACACAGCATGTCACTCACCATCTGTTCCATGCGGGAATCTGAAGCTAAATATTCCTCTAAGATACGCTTTAGAGCCGCCCAAGGAAACATGAGGACAGGAAGGATAAGTTTACTGACTTTGGTCGGAATATCAGTGAAAAAAAAAACATCCAGGCAGCACGATAAATGAATACAACACATAGTTGCACAAACAAAATAGCACGCAGACTGCCACGAGACAAATGTACAGGTATACATAACGTCGAGACCGCGGTGACAAAGTATTACACGTAAACTACGAAAATGCAACAAAAGAAAAATTAAGGAAGAACTTACATATGGGCTATCCGCAGGGTTTCACATACGTGTCTTCTTGTCTGATGTTCCTAGATCTACTCTAGTCCACATGCAGTGAAGCGCGTCACACACAATCCATTCTTACCTGCAATGCACCAGACGTATATCATACAGGTATTTACAGTTACGTTTTTTCATCTGTGGGAAGGAACGAAAGCAACGTCTAATTAATTATGACTTTTCCGCAATGACAACCAGACAAGCGTCTTACCCGATTTCTTCCCGAATGGTGATAACAGTTCCGAGCGTAGCAGGTCATTCGCACACTGCACATGTGCTTCAATTTAAGCAGTGTTGTTCCAGTGTTTCCTAGAGAAAAATTAACGAAAATACAAGACGAAAAAATAATATTAGATATATATACATGAAAGTACGTCTCACATTTCCCTGTCCCAACTCTCGAACGCTTGATCCGTTCTCATGTAAAGTCACTTTTTTTTTCTTCCTGTCAGAAAAAATAAGCCCGAAAAACAAGGAGTTTATCATACGTTGCAAAACCATTTACACAATACAAAGCGACCTTTGTTCACTTAAAAAAGACAGTCATGCATTACACAACGTGAAATTAAAATGCCACTTACGAGTACGAATATCTTGAACGGCGAGATACGGCGGCTCCACCGCATGGAAAGGGCTTGCGCTGTTCTTGTCCATGTCACTTTTGTGTAGTTTGCGTTTATATGCGCAGTCCATGATAACAGAAATGCACCAACTAGTCTACCAAGAGACGCAGAACGAGCTGGCATCCAGAGCTATTTGGCGGCAACTTACGCAACTGCTTGCGCCCCCGCGCCATTTGGCGGGAACTCGCCTGCGCCCCTGCGGCGTTGGCCTGACGAAGAAAAAATAGGCAGCAAGGAAAGCCCCGTTTCGCTTTCTCGCCCCGTCCTCGCTGGTGGGAGCTGATGCTGACAGAGAGAATCGCCCGTCCCTGCTTTCCAAGAACCTCTTCATTCCTTCTGGGAGAGGGAGAGGCGACAGCCCAAGACGACCTCGGTTCCCCACACTTTTCCTTTTTAACGCGATAGCGTTAAGGAGCTCGTGTCGCAGAAAAGCCGGTGTCGTCGGCGTCGGTGTCGGCGTCGGCGGCGTTGACCGTGAGCGATAAATCACGGCAGGCGCTTCATAAATAAAAAGCAACTTCCAAGATTGGCCCGGTGGGAATCGAACCGGGTCTCCGGAGTGTGAGACGGAGACGCTACCACTCAGCCACGAGTTCGATGCTTCCAAGCGGTGCAAACGCGCCTCTAGTGAATGCGGTGTTGCCTTCGAAACGAGCCGTGGAAAGTTATACTGCGGTGTATATCGGTAATTATGAACATGTAACGTACAGAAGTCACAATTACACGAGTTGCGAAGTGCGTTTCCGCTGCATTTCTTCTGCGCTTTCCGCACACGCAGAGCCATCTTGCGGCAAACACAGAAGACCCCCTCCTCTCAATGTACGGCGCTGCCCCGACAGGAGGCGCGCCGCGCGCGCATTGGGACCGCTGCCAGGCGCGTCGCGGGACTCCCTCTCCCCTGACGACGCTTCGCCGTGCTCCCGGTTTAGATTACTATCTATCTCTCTGCCCGTGCCGATCACGACGTTTGGCTGGCGTAGATCGTTTCCCCTCCGAGACACCGAGTTCTTAGGTTCGTTTCGTTCGCTCAGGCGCACGTTTCGTTGCCGCGCCGAACGCTGCGTTGCTCGACGCTCACCGCGTGATAGGTGGGCGCTAAGTCCGATGCGGGGCGCATCGTAAGTGATTGCTGTGCCGTAGCGCATTGTCTTATACCCCTTGGCGGGTCGACGGGAACGCTGTCGCGTCCCACTCTTGAAGGCGAAGCTTAAGCGTCCTCCATTTTTTTTCTTTTTTCAGGCGCTTCCAGTGAGCGAGTTGCCGTTTCCTTTTGGTGTGTGTGCTGTGCACATGCGTGCGTGCGTGTGTGTAATGAAAATCTGCGTTCTATATTTTGCAGGGATTGGTAGCGCTATACGAATATTTATATAGCTTATGTGAACAATAATTTCGACCTCTTCAACGCGTCGAACAGTACTTTGGGTGCTATGTACGTTAGCATGTAGGTTCTGTTTTCTTGTTTGGGAGTGTTGTACAAATATCGTATAATCTTGATTTGTTTCCTTTTGTACTTGCTCAGTATTGTATACCTGTTATTACCGGGTGCAATTGTCTTTGTTTTAAAAGTGTCGCTGTAAAGGCTGTGCCAAGCGAAAGGGGGCTGCGGCTTTGTCAATCTGTATCTGAGAGCTTTTTATGCGCCTCTGCTGTCTGTACCTTTACAAGGCAGAAATAAATAATTTGAATTTTAATAAGTATTTATCGTCAAAGCATCACGTCTATATGTGCACGAAGTTCGATAGGTGCATGCATGCATACACAGCCAATACGCTTTCTAGGGAGCTTTGCACAAAAATGGTAGATATGCTTCACAGGAGACGGCGCTTGAAAAAACACTCATGATATACCATGAATTTATAAATTCTTAACTGCTTGATTGTTGAACGTCATTAGTTAATTGAGCGAAAATTGGAAGAATTTGATCTAACTCTAGTTCTTCCCTATCAAATCCACGTCGACCGCAGAAATGCTCTATTTTATGATTTACGTTTATTGGCATGCAGCCTTAATTATTCTTAGACGAATCGACAATAGCTAGAAAAATTGCAGATTTTGACATCTCTTCACAATTCGCCTTCGTGAAATCGCTTCTTTCACCCTCCCCAGTGAAAACATCCAACTGAAATGTTTCCTAGAACTGTACAGTCCACGAGTCGCCTGCGCTTAGTGCGTTTGACGATTTTTTCTGTGCTGCGACAGGGCCGTTTACAATTAACGCGCCGTTCGCGAACAATTTTGCTTGACTCTTTCTGCAGTTCAGATGACTATTACGAGAACTGTCTAATGCAATATCCACTTGATTAAATTTTGTTCCCCGTTAAATAGTTATTTTCTCGATAGTTTAACTACAAAAGAAGAAAGCAATAATGAACGACACAATAGTGTTGCAAACATATCCGTTTTTGAAGTATTGAAATCTTGTGCTTTTTGGTAAAGCAAATGTAATACTTACGCGATATGTCTTCTTCTTGCGACTTGCACACTGGTCTCCACGTATTCTTGCTCTCATAATAGTGGTCGTTGCATGCGCACCCGCATATATGGCGAAAATAAATTTGATTCTGATTTCATTATTCACTCTAATTACTAGAGTTATATCAGTCCAGAACAAAACACAGAACCATCCTTTAGCTGGAAGGTGATCTAACTGCCAGATGAACTGTCACTAACGTTTGTATGTGATGGCCGTTTGCTGTTTTTCCCCGTGTGATGAACCGCCGTCATCGCTTTTGTATAGCTGGTATATATTCCGTCATTATATATATTCGTCCTTCAACATTTGTTACGCAAAAGCAACAACAACAAAAAATTGCTGCCTCTCACTTCTTCAAAGCACTGCGCAGCCTGTCGGAACGCACTGGCGCGTGTGAACGCATGGCCTGAAGGTTCAATTTCAAAGTGTTGTTCAATTGCTGCCTGAACCACTCGTGAAGACCTTTCGTGCCCCGCTGCTTTATTATGCTAGCTTTTCTTGTGACCGATGACAAGACATTAAATTTGGAGGCCTCTGCAAGACTAAGCTGCATCAACACAGCTTCTTAAATATACGAATTGGCTCAGCGGCTGTCGGACAGTGTGCGTGGTCCCTTGTGGCACGTCACTAAAAAACCAATTAAACGCTTACCGTATATGCACAAAATGACGCGACCACTAATATAACATCAGAGGGGACTTTCGGTCTCACAAAAAAAAAACGATATATATATATATATATATATATATATATATATATATATATATATATATATATATATATATATATTACACGAAGTGATGTCGCAAGGAAACCGGAAACGACGTAGAAAAGCGGGTGCTCGCAAGGCGCAATTTATTACTCGTTACTGCGAACTGCCGTCGCAAAATGCCGTGAAAGCACAAGTGCCTGCACAATCACTCATTGTTACTGCTGACTTCTTTGTCACCGTCGGCGATGACGGTTTCTGCCCCCCATATGCGACCAAAGTTATTCGGCAGGCAGCACTTCAGACATACCCGTAATAGAATCGAATACGGCGAAGGCACTGTGCGACGATTCTCCGGGCGACTTCGAAAGTCGCTCGCTTGGCGCGCCTGCACATCACCGCCGATCGTCTTGCACAAGGTTTCGATTAATACGCCGTAACCATGCTGATGCGGCACTAAGAGCGTTTTAAACCGGGAGGATAAAGGCGGCGCGAAATGAACAGTGAGAACTCCCAGCTCGCGCGCTCTTGCGCACGGTGAAATGTCAGCGTTGGATAAAGTAAAATAAAAATAGCACACGTTATGTTCATGTCACGAACCCGAATATAATGCGAGGCGCGTTCCAAGACTCGAAATTTCGGGGGAAAAACTTGCGCTATATTCGTGCAAATATTAAGTGCGCATCTGATCGTGTGTCGCCTCTTCTCTGGCTCACGCTGGTAGCAGCAAGTAAGGAACACCTCCAATTCATAGTAATGCTATTTCATTACTTCAATGGTCAACTTACACTAGCATTCAGGCACTCCAGCTACTTGTGTCTCTGTTTGTGGTTGTACCCATTCGCTACATTATGTCATTAATTACAAATACTCATTTAGGCGTAAACCTCGTTTATGCATTGTGGTGTATGTCTTTATCAATTAGACGTCATTTCGGACGTTCGGTGGTCTCGATTTGTCACGTTAGTGCATCATAGCCCCACATAAAAACCAGAAAACATGTATATTCGAATGCGGAAACCGAAAGTTCGATCACGTCAAACGACTGTTTCTTTTTTATATATATGTGCCAGCTAGAATTAAGTGCGGGATATCTACCGGACATTCATATGTAAAATATCCACAATGAGACTTCCGACGGATGCGATTTCGTATACTGAGGCAGTACAGGCATGAGTCATATATTGTAATGACGAAGCTTTATTTTAGATGAGAGCTATAGGTTACGTGGCCGCCTGCATGCAGTGCGCAGTCTGCCATTTGGGGAGTGGCGCCATTGTCGAGAAGGCCCTTCCTCTTGCGCAAGAGCGATATATGAAAACGCTATACGTGAAAACGTATAAAGTTGACAGCAGCAATTGATGGACAAGAAAAAAGAAACCTATATAATATTGCATAATGTAAGCCGTTACATGTTTTCAGCCAGAAACTTATAACTATATTAAGCAAAGCTGTATAGGTAAAACTATACTGATTAAAAAAATATTACTATTAAACTGTACATTTGTTGCGACGCACTATAGCGTATGCATCCATGTTAATTCTTCCGTATGCAAGTGCTTTTGTGGTGCTGCCTTGGGTGTGTTTCTGAATTTCTCATCTTGGGCTCAGATATAGATCGCACCGTTTATTCAAAATTTACTGATCAACAGACACCGCTGGCGTCTCGGCCGCAAGCGCAGCCTACAGCTACCGAAAATCCCGCGCTTCGCCGCCTGCCTTCCCTGGTTGCGCACGTTTTGTATTTTTGTTTCCCCTCCTACTGCGGTTACCCGGCCACGCTACTCGGCCTTGGGCTCCGTGCTCCCTTCTTGCCCGCATTCTTCCCCGCCCCTGAACTATTTTCCTTTACTTCTTTTTTCCCCTTAGTCCGAGTCGCCAGAGGCTATATCAGCTTGTCGTTGGAAGTAGGCATGCGCGTTTACATTGCTTGTTCGTTCGCGCTCAAATTTCGCAATAGACGAGCGCACGCCAAGTTTCGCCCGCGACGCCAGCGCTCGTTTCTCCCCTGGCGGCACGGTTTCCCCTCCCCCGGGTGTGTGCTTCCGCCGGTTCCCTTCGCTCGCGCTGAGCCAGAGGAGGCCAGGCTGAGCGCGCGCTGCACGCGAGAAGGCTTTTGTTAGCGATGGCGCCTCGCCGGAAGACTAGTAATTACTGTTGTGTTGTGAACTGCCATAACAGCAACGTGAACACGAAGGGGCTGCAGCCGCCAGTGGAATTCTACCGATTCCCCACTAAATGGTACGAGAAAGGCAGACGACAGATGTGGATTACCGCAGTGCACCGATTTCATCGGTACTGCGGGAACTGAGCTGATATTCTTTACTAAACGTTGTGCGTCGCCACACTCTGATCCTTCATTGGCGCTAATGGAGTTCCACAAACTTCTTTTGACAACATGGTTCATTTGTTCTTTCGAAGGGCCGGAGTACTGAGCGTGTGCACGTATATTTCTTCACTGTGTGTGCTACCGTAATGAGCAGCGACAAAACGCACCAAGATGTGCGCGCAACGTGCTCAGTCTTTGTTTGACTCGAAAGGAAAACAAAGCACTCAACAATGGGAGTCGAACACGGTGAAACAAACGGACACGATTAAATGAACGTTTTAGGTTCAGACAATGAACTGGAAGTGATTTTTCTCGATAATCATTCGCTACACCAGACAGACCCTGCCCGCCGGTGGGGAATTGGACACGTCACGCTCGGAACTTCAGTTAGTATCTCGTCATGTCCCCAGCGGCAGCGATGACAGCGCTCATCCTGGAAGGCAGTGAAGTGTAGAATGACTTGATCAGGGATGTGTTCATTCGCTGCACGTCTCAGTCACTGACGATGGTGGATCGAAGCCTATCCTCGGGCGACTGATAGAGGGGATGTTGCGCCAGCGATACTTTCAACGAGCCCCAGACATTTTAAATGATGTTGGCGCCCGGGGATTGAGGCGGCCGCTCCAAGAGAGTGACTGCGCGCTCTTCTAGCAGTTCTTGCACAGCACGAGCAGTGTGGATCGGCGTCCTATCGCGTTAGAATATATAGTCGCCTTCCAGAAACGGGCCGTCAAGAATGTATGGAATCAGTACGTCGTCTATGACTGCCATGCAGCGATGAACTTACATTCGAGGCGTATCAGTGGGCGTCGCGCAACGCTTAGCAAAGAATACCGGCTCCTTTCACGCAGTAACGATGTGATCAGCGCCCTGCACCTGACAGTAGAACGTTTCTCGACAATGCGGCCAGCGTGCGCCGCCGTAGCAGACGACGCCGTTCAAGATCCCGCCCCTCGAGCATCTGCGCGAGCTGCTGCGCTTCGAGTTTTCCCCTAAATGTGAGAGAGACTGTACACCGCCCTCCGAAGGAAATGTCCACGCGCACACACCGCGCGCGGCGCGAAACGTGCCCAAACACGCGCAGTGCAGGAGGCAATCAAGGCGGCGCGAACGAGAGATGGGAGAGGGGTACCACCGCTAATAGAATTTTGCTCCGCATGCGGCGCTCTCAACGCCGGCGCAGCAGCGCCGCTCTCGGTGCCGTTCTTGTCTATACCGCCGCAACGCCGCGAGCGACGGCGCGAGTTGGAGCCCCGTTTCTCCTCTGTCGTGACGTCACTGTATCACGTGGTATTGAAGGCGACACCGCCGCGCCCGCGGAGGAAGGAAACTAAGGAGAGGCCCTGACGTCACTCTTTGTGAAGCAAAAGTGAAGCCGGAAGTTGGCGTTGCTCATGGCGATGCTCCGCCTTTTGTGCCACCCTCCTCTCTTGTTTACATCTTTCGCGAAACCACGCCGCGCTGCGCGTGGTTTCGCGCGCTCGCGCAACATCCGGCAGAGCACGGTGCAGGTAACACAACGCAACAAGACACGGTGACTATAACGCAAACCCGCCCACACAGCGCCTTTGCCACGGCACGAAACCTACCAGAGCAACACGTGTGAGCGCTCAAAAAATCAGAACAACGCCGCCATTGTGGCCCAAAAGGCGTGGCCATGCAGCAAAAAAATAAATAAATAAAAAGCAGCAAAAAAATGAGAACCTATACGTCATTTTCGCCACACTTTTCTTCTAGCGCGCGGAGGGGGCAGGGCCTCTCCTTAGTTTCCTTCCTCCGTGGCCGCGCCTGAGGAGCTGGGTTGAGCTCTAGTAATTCATATGCTTCGCATAAAAGACGCCTCCTACCCAGTCGAACTAAACCAACTGCGAACAAACCAGTTTAAAAGCAATGCAAAACGTTTCACCAATGCGGAGAAACAAAAAAATGCCGCTTTTTAGCGAAACGTGAGTTGAAACCAATAAGCAGCAACACGAGCAAACTCACACAAAAAAATAATTTAAAGAAAAGGTCCAGATGTGCAGTCTCGTGCTTCGGCAGTGTGCATCATTTGTGGCAGCATGCAAAATGCTCGTTATTATTGTAGTTGTCTACTTAGTGCAATACATTTTATGCTGTCCAACAACAACAACAAAAAAATACGTGGAGCGAAAGTTCAGTCGGCAACTAAAGGCGGCCCGATGCATTGCCGGCTTGTAGCGCCGACGAGCGTTTGGCGCGCTCGGCGTCCAGTCGTGCTCTGACGGAGGCCCAGCCCGCGCGCCCGGCCGCGTGCCGATGTAGCTGGAAGGAGGCGTCGGGCCGACTGTTTTCGGAAGTCGGGTGGCCAGTGAAGCCGGCTGCATGCCGACCATTTCCCAACAATCGGCCAATCATCGGCAGTCGGCTATGGTTGCTTGGGATGCCAGTGCCTTGAGACGCTTGGCGCGTTTCGATTTGGCCACCTGGACAAGCTCAATTGTTGCATTTAATAGCAATTGTACGCGCTCCCGCCATCTTCTGCACTTCGAAGAATACTAGATTGGGCTGAAATATACGACAATAAGATTTATATAGCGTAATATACAAAGCCACAAGAACGTTTGAATCCACAAGCACGATGATCAGGCAAATCCATGTACTTCCCATCATTCCCATGGTAGGACAACGACTGCAGCGCCAGAGTTCCCTCTAGTAATTTTTGCAGGAAACTCTATGGGTAGCAGTGGTCGTAACCAAACTTAATGATAGGTATAGATTAAAGGTATACGTACAAGCCTACGCACCAACATCCAGTCACAATGGTGATAAAGTAAATCAGTTTTATGAAGATGTTGAATTAGCGATGAGAAAAGTGCAAGCTCAGTATACTGTAGTAATGGGCGACTTAAATGCAAAAGTGGAGAAAAAGCAGGCTAATGAACAAGCAATTGGCAACTACGACATCGATTCTAGGAACGCTAGAGAAGAGACATGCTGATAGAATTCGCAGAAAGGAATAAGCTTCGAATAATGAACACCTTTTTCAGAAAACGTAGCAACAGAAAGTGGACCTGGAAAAGCCTTAATGGTGAAAGAAGAAATGAAATTCATTTCATACTTTCCGCCGATCCCAGCATCGTGCAGGATGTAGAAGTGATAGGTAAAGTGCAGTAATCATAGGTTAGTGAGGGTATGTAGAAGTGATAGGTAAAGTGCAGTAATCATAGGTTAGTGAGGGCTAGGATTCACTTCTATGTGAAGAGAGAAAGAGTAAAATTGGTCACGAATAGTTCAACCTGGAGGCAGTAAGGGTAAAAGCAGCCAAATTCAAGCTGGTACTTGCAAACAAATATGCAGCCTTAGAACAATGAGATGACGATGACATAGAGGTAATGAATTAAACTATAACTAGGCTGACTTCAGAGGCAGCAATTGGGGGGGGGGGGGCAAGGCACCAAGGAAAGTGGGGGGGCAAGGCACCAAGGAAACTAGTAGGCAAGCTCTCCCAAGTAAAAAAGGGCCTAATAAAGAAACGACAAAGAATGAAAGTGTCCAACTCAAGAGATAAGACTGAATTCGTGTAACTGTAAAAACTAATCAACAAGGTGAAAATTAGTGATATTTGAAATTATAACGTGAGAAAGACTGAAGAAGCCGTTAAGTGTGACAAACCATGATGTACGCACTGAAAGATAAGCAGGGTAATACCACCAGCAATCTCACAGGTATAGCAAAAGCAGCGGAAGAATTCTATACTGACCTGTACAGTACCTGCATGGAGAGCTCAGGATAACTCCAATCGAAACAGTAATGGACAGGATACAGAAACTCCTCCTATAGCTAGCAATGAGGTCAGAAGGCAAGACAAGAAATGGGGAAGAGCGGCAGGAGAAGGTGGAATAACAGCCGATTTAATCAGACGGAGGATACGCAATGCTTGGAATTGGAACGCTGGCAGCTCTCTATACGAACTGCAAGAGTCCCAGAAAACTGGAACAATGCAAACATTGTACTAATCCACAAAAAGGGAGACGTTAAAGAATAGAAAAATTATAGGCGCATTAGCTTACTCCACTAGTCCATTAGTCCTCCACTACGGCGTGCCTCATAATCAGAAAGTGGTTTTGTCACGTACGTAAAAGCCCATAATTTAATTTTTTAAATTTAACTCCTGCGGGGACGGTAGAGTATCCGTCTCCCATGCAAGAGGACCGTGATTCAAACCCCCGGTGCTGCGCAATTCTCCACAGGAAAATACAGAGGAAAAAAAAACCGTGTGTTGAGAAAATTGCACAAACAGGCCTGGAGTGCAGCCTGATCCCGGTGACCAGAACCGGTAACGCACTCTCTCACCAGAGCAGGATTGGCCACCCTGGTGCAGTACTTGGCCACAACCTCCTATATGAATACAACAATCAAACCCCGGCCCTCAGTCCCCAGCAGCCGCGAAGCAACTGACCATGGCGGCGGTCAGATCTGTGACGCTGCAGAGGGTGCTAAGAATACCTGGCTCCGGACAGGCCGCCATTGGAATCTGAACCTGGCAACGTTTAACGTTAGAACGTTATCTAGTGAGGCGAGTCTAGCAGTGTTATTGAAGGAATTAGAGGGTAGTAAATGGGATATAATAGGGCTCAGTGAGGTTAGGAGGACAAAAGAAGCATATACAGTGCTAAAAAGCGGGCATGTACTGTGCTACCGGGGCTTAGCGGAGAGAAGAGAACTAAGAGTCGGATTCCTGATTAATAAGGACATAGCTGGTAACATACAGGAATTCTATAGCATTAACGAGAGGGTGGCAGGTCTTGTTGTGAAACTTAATAAGAGGTACAAATTGAAGGTGGTACAAGTCTATGCCCCTACATGCAGTCATGATGACCATGAAGTCGAAAGCTTTTATGAAGACGTGGAATCGGCGATGGGTAAAGTCAAAACAAAATACACTATACTGATGGGCGACTTCAATGCCAGGGTAGGCAAGAAGCAGGCTGGAGAAAAATCAGTGGGAGAATATGGCATAGGCTCTAGGAATAGCAGAGGAGAGTTATTAGTAGAGATTGCAGAACAGAATAATATGCTGATAATGAATACCTATTCCGCAAGCGGGTTAGTCGAAAGTGGACGTGGATGAGCCCGAATGGTGAGTCTAGATATGAAATCGACTTCATACTCTGTGCGAACCCTGGCATCATACAAGATGTAGACGTGCTCGGCAAGGTACGCTGCAGTGACCATAGGACGTACGGTAAGAACACGAATTAGCCTAGACTTGAGGAGGGAACGGAAGAAACTGGTACACAAGAAGCCAATCAATAAGTTAGCGGTAAGAGGGAAACTAGAGGAATTTCGGATTAAGCTACAGAACAGGTATTCGGCTTTAACTCAGGAAGAGGACCTTAGTGTTGAAGCAATGAACGACAATCTCATGATCATCATTAAGGAGTGCGCACTAGAAGTCGGTGGTAACGCCGTTAGACAGGAAACCAGTAAGCTATCGCAGGAGACGAAAGATCTGATCAAGAAACGCCAATGTATGAAAGCCTCTAACCCTACAGTTAGAATAGAACTGGCAGAACTTTCTAAGTTAATCAACCAGCATAAGACAGCGGACATCAGGAACTATAATATGGATATAAGGCTCTCAGGAACCGAGGAAGCCTAAAAACAGTGAAGAAGAAACTAGGAATATGCAAGAATCAGATGTGTGTGTTAAGAGACAAAGCCGGCAATATCGTTACTAATATGGATGAGATAGTTCAAGTGGCTGAGGAGTTCTATAGAGATTTATACAGAACCAGTGGCGCCCATGACGATAGTGGAAGAGAGAATAGCCTAGAGGAATTTGAAATCCCACAGGTAATGCCAGAAGAAGTAAAGAAAGCCTTAGGAGCTATGCAAAGGGGGAAGGCAGCTGGGGAGGATCAGGTAACAGCAGATTTGTTCAAGGATGGTGGTCAGATTGTTCTAGAGAAACTGGCCACCCTGTATACGCAATGCCTCATAACCTCGAGCGTACCTCAATCTTGGAAGAACACTAACATAATCCTAATCCATAAGAAAGGGGACGCCAAAGACTTGAAAAATTATAGACCGATCAGCTTACTGTCCGTTGCCTACAAAGTATTTACTAAGGTAATCGCAAATAGAATCCGGAACACCTTAGACTTCTGTCAACCAAAGGATCAGGCAGGATTCCGTAAAGGCTACTCAACAATAGACCATATTCACACTATCAATCAAGTGATAGAGAAATGTGCAGAATATAACCAACCCTTATATACAGCTTTCATTGATTACGAGGAAGCATTTAATTCAGTCGAAACCTCAGCAGTCATGGAGGCATTACGGAATCAGGGTGTAGATGAGCCGTATGTAAAAATACTGAAAGATATCTATTGCAGCTCTACAGCCACCGTAGTCCTCCATAAGGAAAGCAACAAAATCCCAATAAAGAAAGGCGTCAGGCAGGGAGATACGATCTCTCCAATGCTATTCACAGCGTATTTACAGGAGGTATTCAGAGACTTAGATTGGGAAGAATTGTGTATAAGAGTTAATGGAGAATTCCTTAGTAACTTGCGATTCGCTGATGATATTGCCTTGCTTAGTAACTCAAGAGACCAATTGCAATGCATGCTCACTGACCTGGAGAGGCAAAGCAGAAGGGTGGGTCTGAAAATTAATCTGCAGGAAACTAAAGTAATGTTTAACAGTCTCGGAAGAGAACAGCAGTTTATGATAGGTAGCGAAGCACTGGAAGTGGTAAGGGAATACATCTACTTAGGGCAGGTAGTGACCACAGATCCGGATCATGAGACTGAAATAACCAGAAGAATAAGGATGGGCTGGGGTGCGTTTGGCAGGCATTCTCAAATCATGAACAGCAGGTTGCCACTATCCCTCAAAAGGAAAGTGTATAACAGCTGTGTGTTACCATGCAGTACTCACATATGGGGCAGAAACCCGGAGGCTTACGAAAAGGGTTCTGCTGAAATTGAGGACGACGCAACGAGCTATGGAAAGAAGAATGATGGGTGTAACGTTAAGCGATAAGAAAAGAGCAGATTGGGTGAGGCAACAAACGCGGGTAAACGACATCTTAGTTGAAATGAAGAAAAAGAAATATGGGCATGGGCCGGACATGTAATGAGGAGGGAAGATAACCGATGGTCACTAAGGTTACGGACTGGATTCCAAGGGAAGGGAAGCGTAGCAGGGGGCGGCAGAAAGTTAGGTGGGCGAATGAGATTAAGAAGTTTGCAGGGACGACATGGCCACCATTAGTACATGACCGGGGTTGTTGGAGAAGTATGGGAGAGGCCTTTGCCCTGCAGTGGGCGTAACTATATAGGCTGATGATTATGATGATGATGAGCTTACTCCCGGTATTATATGAACTATTCATTAAGATAATCTCCAATAAAATAAGGGCAACGCTAGACTTCAGTCAACCAAGGGAAAAGGCATATGTTTCAGGAAGGGATACTCTACAATGGATCACATCCATGTCATCAATCAGGTAATCGAGAAATCCACAGAGTACAACCGGCCTCTGTTATGAAAAGGCATTTTATTCAGTAGAGATACCACCAGTGATAGAGGCATTAAGTTACCGAGGAGTACAGACCGCTTACATAAATATCTTGGAAAATATCTACAGAGATTCCATAGCTACCGTAATTCTACACAAGTAGGAAGATACCTATAAAGAAAGGGGTCAGACAAGGAGACACAATCTCTCCAATGCTATTCACTGTATGCTTGGAAGGAGTATTTAAGCTATATTAAACTGGGAAGGCTTAGGTGTAAGGATCGACGGCGAATACCTGAGCAACCTTCGGTTTGCCGATGACATTGTTCTACTCAGCAACACTGCAGACGAGTTACACCTAATGATCGAGGACCTTAACAGAGAGAGTGTAAGAGTGAGGTTGAAGATTAATCTGCAGAAGACAAAGATAATGATGGCAAGGGAACAAGAGTTCAGGATCGCCAGTCAGCCTCTAGAGTCTGTGAAGGACTCTAGAGACTGACGTTTAGGCTGGCGTCTAGCTAGGTCAATTAATCACAGGGAACCCTGACGATGAGAAGCAAATTCATAGAATAAAGGTAGTGACTACAGTGACGGGGCCCGGCACTTTAACATCTGCACTACAGTGACGGGGCCCGGTACGTTAACATTTGCACTACAGTGACGGGGCCCGGTACTTTAACATCCACACTACGGTGACGGGGCCCGTCGCTTTAACAACACTACACCTACGGGGCCGTCACTATAAAGATGTCGGTATTGGGGGCGAGGACGACTTACGGAGTCGCCATCTGTCGGAAGCGCCTCACATGCGTCGGCGTTAAATAAAGGTTAAATAAACATACTACGCGGCAGCCCTCCTGAACAATTTTGCAAGTACTCTCGAAATGGCAGTATTTTACCTTTAACATAATCATGTTGGACAAACAGAAAGCACAGAATGGTTTACATTGATTGATTGATTAACCTTTATTTTACAGTCCTGCAGAACGCGTATTAGCACGTCGCGGGCCGCTCCCACGACGGGTCCGACAGGCCTAGCCTGCCAGCCGCATCGTGGGCCTGCTGGACAGCCCAACGTTGCTCAGCCAGGAGTGGGTTGCGGAGGGCCGCCTCCCTCCTAGCTGAGCTGCGGTCAGGGCTTGCTATAGAGATACATCCCCAGAGCATGTGCGAAAGTGTTGATCTATCCCCGCAAGCAGGGCACGCGTCATCAGTGTAAATCTCCGGATATATCGCATGTAACGTGAACAGGTTGGGATAGGTTTCTGTCTGCAACAGTCTGAATGTCAGTGCCTGAGGCCTAGTGAGCTTGGGGTGAGGAGGAGGGTATTGTCGCCACGAGAGATAGAAGTGTTTAAGAAGTTAAATTATAAGTGGCAGGCGCGTCCCTACCATGCATAACTGTAACCATGGTTTACAAACGCTATCTCTTTGCCTACTACATACAGTAAGCTGGGACACTGCGAGCGGTCGCCGCAATCGATTCCACCGAACCGGTTTGCGCGAAACGTAAGCAATCGCTGAGAAAACTATATGAAATATGTTCTTATAGTAGGATAGCTGTCTGTGTAACTAAATGTAGCATAACAGAATGAAGCTGCAATGCAGCGATCGCACGGGTTCGCGGTGACCGACTTCGCCTCTGCATGCATGTCCTCGCGCAATGTTTCGCTTTCGCTCCGAGCACGTTTTCGCACCGTGCCGTGAGCTTTATGCCGCAGCATATGAGCATTTGACAGTACGCAAGCAACCATTGTTGCATGGACACTATCGGAGCTGTTCACCGCCTACAGCGACTTGTGATATGTTCCGTCGCGATGATTCAGTCTTAATTTTCTTTTTCTTTTCTTCTAAAGTCTTGGAAGCTTCAATATCATTATTTCTCAAATTTCATCGAACTGCATGTTTATCGGTCTTCTAAGCGAGCAATTACCCGCTGCTTCTTTTTCTTATTTCAGTAGAATATTCATTATCTGGTGCTACACAAGCAGGAACATCCCAATGGGCATTGAAACTCCCTCGGACGTCCGGATAATATCCCGACGTCCAAGTCCTACAGCAGTCGTCCTGGGGACATCCAGTGGATATCATTATCGGACTAATTTTAACATCCACTTCTTATCCTCCTGCGGACATCCTTAGGTCATTCGTGCTGGACATTTCGCCAATCTCCTGAGCATGACTTTGTTCGGATTTGAGTGACGAACTGCTCCCTTGCTGAGCATTTCTGCGCTTGCAAATACCAACGTAGAACTGACCTCGAGTTCATTCAAGCTATAGCCACAGCTAACTTTGTTCAATAGAGGCATCAACGTTTGTCGGCGAAATATCCACGAGTCTTCAAACATGCAGCATAAAATAAACCACATTCGATCTAATTCTACCCGCCCATGGGATTTTCTTCTTCTGGTGGAGTGCGTACAGGTACCCACGGAGGCAGGTTAGTGGACTGGTTCTAATTATAAAGCACAGCGTGATCGTAAAAGGTACGTGCATGCACATGTGACCGCCTCATTATTATTACTTGCAAAGCCACAGAATGATTTCTGTGCTTACAGTGCTCACGCGTTATCACGCATATCCTTTGTGAGCCATCACGCTCGCCAGACATCGATGTGACCAGAGATCAACTGCACCATTGTATAGTTGACGTCCATTCACGACGCTTTTCAAATAATAATTAACAGCAGCCACACATTTGGAAACTTCATAAATATTTCGGTCATCTCTAAAGATGCAGAAAACGCGCCGCAAGCATACCCATTATGCTACCAGCGCAATCTTTTCTGAAGCTTAGCATACCCTGCATTTTTTTTTTTTGCGGGAGGCTATTTCTTTTTATTGTGCGGGTTCTTTCCGGTAATATTTTTGGAAGTGTGCATCGGCAGAATTTCACTGGTGGCATTAACCCTTTCGTGTTTACATTGATGTTGTGACTGTTAACAACACAATAATTTCCAGTCATCCGAAGAGGCGCCGTCGGAAACAAGAGACGTTTCGCGCGCAGCGCGAGCCAAGCGCGGGCGCGACCGGCGAAAACGTACACCTGTGGGAGGTGAAATCATTCCGCCGGGAGAGAAGCGAGCACCAGAGCGCTGGCCTCTAGGATGAAACTTGGCCTGCGAAAAAGGCGCGAAGGCGAGCGTTTCGCGCGCTTATTGTGAGTGCAGAGGCGCCATTTTCAGTTGTCACTACGGCTGTGCAAGGTGGTCAAGACTGTTGTTTCTTTCTCCTGAGCTCCTGGCCGGGTTGGCCCCGCAGTAAAGGTAAGATGAAGCGTGCCTGGACTTTATACTATACCATGTGTTGTCGGTATGGTCTACAGGCCACATATGCACAGTAGTTCGCGTGAGCGCCTTTCTTTTAGTCGCATATGTGCAAGGAGGTGCTGCTGTACGCGATTGCTTGCGGTCGCATATGTCGCTGGGAGCTGCTACTCACTGTTAATACGGTGTAGTGCGCGTAAAGTATGCAGAAAGCTCGAAAGAGATTTGCTGAAGAGAAAGCGGCACGGGAGACGAAAAAATCCCTTCAACTTCTCCATTCTGCATGCACCGGGCAGGAGTGTTCTTCGACCAGTCGATCTGTTGTTTCGCAGTCCTTGTGCAAACGGTTGGAAACCGTACCTCGTGTTAACGTGAACGAAATTGTTCAGGAACCCGAGTCGTCAGAATATGACACACTTTCAGAAGGCGCCACGTTCTGTGACCGCGATTACTCCAGGCGATTGAGATTTGGTGCGGATGGCATTCCACTTCGTCAGTCCAGTCCTATAGCTTCATCGGGTTCTGATGTGGTAACTCCACAAATACGTTTTCGAGATTCCCTGCGTCTATGGGCAATTGAAAACAACATTAAAAGGAAGGCCATTACTGACCTACTGAAGCTTCTGAAGTCCCAAGACCTTTCTAAATTGGACCTTCCCGGTGACGCGGGTAACCTCTTGAGAACACCGTGTACGCAAGGTAAATACCCGGTAACTGCTCTGAAGCCAGGTGAATATTGTCATTATGGTCTTGCTGCAGGATTGCGGTACTCTCTGAGAGCCGTGAAACAGCTCCCACGCATTCTTAAACTCACATTGAATGTGGATGGATTACCGCTTGCAAAGAGTTCCAAAATGCAACTGTGGCCAATTCAGTGCCAGGTCAGCAACCGCGGCGCTGTTACCTCACCATTTTTATTTGGTTCTTATGCAGGGCCTTCAAAGCCACTGTCTTCAAATGACTTCCTCAGACCTTTCGTTGACGAAATGCAGCATCTGTTGACACATGGGCTTGATGTCGATAACCAAAAGATTGAACTGAGACTGAAGGCACTAGTGTGTGATGCCCCTGCACGGTCCTACATAATGATGTCGAAAGGTCATAGTGGCTACAACGGGTGCCCAAAGTGCACTGTTGAAGGCTCTTATGTGGCAGGCAAGGTTGTGTTTCTTGATTCAGATAGCTCTCTGCGCACTGATGAAAGCTTCAGGGAACAGCATGATCCCGAACATCACAGAGGAACCTCTATTCTCCTCGAGTTGCCCTTTGATACAGTACGTGATGTTCCTCTTGACTATATGCATGTTGTCCTTCTCGGTGTTGTGAGAAAACTCCTTTCCATATGGGTATCAGGACCTTTGAATGTTCGGCTCGGTCCACTTTCTCGTCTCAAGTTCAATGAACTAAGCAGTACTTTGCGTCGACATATCCCACGTGAATTTTCCCGGAAGCCACGGGGACTTGATGAGCTAGATCGTTGGAAGGCGGTTGAATTCCGGTTTCTTTTGTTCTACACAGGGCCAGTATTGCTCAAACTCATTCTTCCAGATTACCTCTATGAAACTTTTTTGGTTCTTCATGCCGCACTTTCAATTCTAGCCAGCAAGCAGTTATGTGCTCGTTATGCTGACTATGCAAAAGAGTTTCTCAAGCATTTTGTAAATACATTTGCTAATTTCTATGGAAAAGATCATGTGTCTTTCAATGTTCATTGCCTGTTACACCTGCCTGACGATGTAAAGTATCGTGGGGCACTGGATTGCTTCAGTGCATTCCCTTTTGAAAACAACATGCGACAACTGAAAAAGCAGCTTCGCAAGCATAGAAAACCCTTGCAGCAACTTGGAAAGCGGCTATCTGAAGCACGGTCAAGCAGTGTCGGAGAGCTTCGTGAGGAAGCCAGTGTTGTAACACCCGGTTGTCGTCATGAAAATGGTCCACTTCCTTCCACGTGCTGTGTGCCGTGCTTTCAAAGTGTGAAATGCTGAAGTTTCACCCTGAGCTTGGACAGGCAAGACAACTGCTGTATGCTGGATGAGCACATTATTATTATACGAAATATTGCCTGCTTAAAGTCAACTAAGGAGCTCTGTATCATTGGTCAAGAGTTTCGTCGAAAGGAAGACCTTTACACAGTGCCTTTTCAGTCTTCGAGACTAGGCATATACATTGTTTCAGATCTTTCAGAACTGAAAGTGTGGCCTCTGCATAACGCTCGAAAAATGGTCAGGCTCCCATGGAAGAAGCAGTTTGTGGTCGTTCCAGAGCTGCATTCAATCTAACTTGTGCTGTTTGGAAAAATCTCTTTTTCGGAATTGAGGCATTATTTGTGTTGCTGTATAATAGAAACTTTGTTCCATTGTTCCCCCACGAGCCTTGGGCTATACAGAACTTCAGCATATGCCAACAAATTGTATAACACTTTTAGCAGTTGCCTTTACGCATGCTAACAATGCCAAGCTGTACTTTGGTAAGTATGATTGTTTTCCTTATGCAATGAAGTCCTTGCAATTTGTTTATCGCAATTATTTTTTTGGGAGATACCTATTAGTTGCCTTGGAGCTTTTTAAAACTTGAAGGGGCCCTGTAGTAGCGTTGCCCTGAACCACTTTTTATCGAAGGGGAGAAATGTATTTGAAGTGAAAATGGCTATTCCAGAAATACTTTGCCGCAAAAAGTACTTCAATGGGTTCAGCAGAAGCGGAGTTATTGGAAATCAAACACGACCTCCGCTGTGCACCCGCTTCTTCTTCAATCCCTTGCAGTGCGAAGGCTACGGCGCAGTGAGGCGTGCCCACAACGCTCGACCTTCTAAATGTCACCGTGGCGCGCAGTTTAAATTTCATTTTGGATGTTTTGGATGTCATTTTAGTTGTTTTTTCATCCACTTTCGATTCCATTAATTTATAATTTTTTTTATTTCAGTTAGTCAGTACAAGTAATTTCACCCATGTTGTCTTTGGTGTCATTGTTAGTTTCTTAAATGATATTATTAATAAAAATAGCTTTTTCTTGTCATACCCAACCACAAATGCACATTTCTTATGTACCATATGTGGTTAAATAAAATCAAACTCATAGTGACTCACGCTACGAGGGACAATGTAACGGAGAGGTCCGAATGAATTACAGCCACTTGGGGTTCTTTAACATGCACTGACATTACAATACATGAGCCTCTTGCCTCCATTGAAATGCGACTGGCACAGCAGGAATCGAACCCGCATTTTCTGGGTCAGCAGCCGAGCGCCAATACCACTGAACCACTGCTGCGGGCTAGAATACTTGTGACTTTAAAATTCCTTTTCTGGTGTATTGGCTGGAGTAGTGCCTTCATAGACTGCAGTTGATCATTTGATATTGTAACATTATTTGTGCACAATTTTTTGCTTAAATTCATTGTTTTCACAGTTTTCTTCTCCTTTGAATGACTGATTGCTGATATTTATGTCACTTTTCAGATTCTGAGTGACAAAGGGGTGTGAAATAGAAGGCATCAAGGCATCAGTGGGCATTTTGTCTTCACTGAGTACTTCATTGAGTGAAGGGCAGTCAGTCCACTGCAGTCTTTCTTTCTCGCAAGTCATGGCTGCATGCTTCTGAACGGCCTTTTTTGTGTGTATCGATCTTAATAGATTTGCTGCTGACATGTCTCCTTTCTTGTAGTTCTCTCACTATATTTCTATTATTTTGTAATCAATTCCATTGCAGTATTTTTGTCAGTCTTATGCGGCTACTTCCGTTGCAGTTTGTGTTACCACTAAAGAAAGCTGAACTAGCTGGTAAATGTTCACACTTTTGCATACAGCACAACATGCATAAATGCACAGTACCACTTGTGTGTACTTCCTGTTGTCCATTGTCATGTTACGTAGTATTGTAGGAACCATGCAAAAGTGTAAGCTTACTACTATCTTTCACAATTCAAGTGATGGCTAAGTTCTAGTGTGTTGCAAGGTGAGGCTACGAAACAGTTTGTTTACATTTTATTATACCTCTTTTGTGTTACGATGTGGCCGTGAGTCAGAAAGGCTGCACTATATTGAGCAGTACTGCATGAGGACTCCAGTTTCAGTATGTATCAACCGTTCCGTTCATTGCTATTTACTTCTTTTCCTCAGGAAGAGGTGGCAGGGCTACTAGCATGTAGCAAGTCAATGCTACACATATTTCACATTTAACCATTCTGTGTCACTTCCAGTTTTATGTTTATTTGTTACAAACAATAATTTCCTTGATAGTTATTTTACTGTGAAGTATTTATCATTTATGCTGGTCTTTGCTGGCAGCAAAAAGTCTGCTCTCTTCTAGTCGTTTTACTTTTATGCGTAGCGTTGTATTTGTTTTCTTGCTGTCAGCCCAGAGTTTTTACCTAGTACATAGCGAGAATCACTGTTTCAGTTATTTGCATTTTGTTTTACTGTGACTTACTTTTTCGAGAAGAAACAGTATTTTATTTGTAGTGCATTGCAAGTTTGTCACATTTCAGCTACTGTTTGCATAGTTTTGTTCATATGCATGTGTAAACCAAGGAGGGATCATTTGCCGTTTCCAAGGTATTGCTAGAATATGAAAAAAAAAAGGCACAGTCCAGATAATTTATGTCTCAGCTGTGTGATATTTTAGGTGTGAGGATTGCTAGTACCTTTATGTTCCTTGTATATATACTCATTACTGAATGTAGTGAAACGCGATAGCGTACTGATCGCCAGCTTTTTTGGGGGGGATAGGAGCCTCACCTCAAGACTCATTCACGCTAATGAAACAGTGAATACCTGCGCTCTGTTCATGTCTCGTATACCATGTGGCATTCTGAGCTTTTTTCTCAGGCTCCCTGATGTTAAGGTGAAGAATAATCGTACTATAGTGAAAGAAGTGTACCATGCTTTTGAAGTACCCTGAGTGCTACACCTGGCCCTGCCCACCTTGATGTTTCTAAAGATATACTACCGATAGGGGTGCTTAGTAAACACTCTTATAGCACTTGGGGGCTGGGAATTTTAATGTACTGCTGTAAAAGCTGTCACCTGCAGACTTTGTCTTAGTTTGTGCTAATAAGTTGTTGGCTTTTATTATAATGCAGGACTGTCACATATTCTTTCTCTGAATGTTACGGGTTTGCAGTATATCAATGGTCTCGTGACCAGTTCTGTGTTTGAGTACTTGTAACACTTGCATCACTATACTGGCTCTCCATGTATTAAATCGAGTTTTTGTAATGGAAATGAATAAAAATTTCTGTGAAAGTGATTGTCCATTTTATGTAAACTTAGCTTGCTTTGGAATCTTTGTTCCATGGGTGCAAGCTGTATTTTCAGTGGTGCATGTCAGTATACTGCATCATCTTTGCAGCACAGATTCTACACAAAGCCAATGTTTACGCTAACTGTGCTATTCAGCCCATTTAAATAAAAATGAACATCCTGCAGACATCCCTTAATGGTCCACAGTTCGTCGTACGGATGTCTGACGGACGTTTAGCAATGAAAACCTAAACAAATTCTTGCGTCCGAGGAACATCCGTATATCCGTTCTAGACATCCACGGGACACCCCTCGGACTGCCAATTAGTATGCGCCTGCTAGTCCTGTGGATGTCCGCCGTACGCCCTTAGGCGATCTGCGGACGTCCTATGGATGACCAAGATATCCAGAAGTGGTAGTCCAGTAGACGTCCAGAGGAGTTCGAATGCCCATTGGGATGTGCCGTGCCTTTTTTAACGTGTTTACCGTTCCCCTTCCATTAGAGTGAACTTTCTTTCTTTATTATAATCATCATAGGTGTTGTGCATACGCAAAAGATTGTACATTCGTGGACAAGTACCCATTGCGGTCGTTCGATCCGTATGTGTGCAATCAATGTATTCCATTACTGCACGGAAGTTGCTGACATCGTGAAATTCACGTGGTGTTGTGGACAGTACTGGAATAAAATACCGCGGTCCGTGAAGTGCTTGGCATCCCCATAGGCGCCAGCATCGAGAAGCTCATGCAGCTGGGGGTCCACAACACCTTCGATGAGGTTGGGTCACAGAAGTTAGTCCAGGTTGTCAGGCTCGCTTCCTCGCCTGCGGGGAGGCGGATCCTGGAGGCGCTGGACTTTAACCCGCCAGGGAAAGGCGGTGCGTGCTCGACGCGTGGTCGCGGGAGGCCGTCACGGTCTCGCCGTTCCCGCGCAACGTGCACCCGCAACGCAATGTAGGCACACGCCGGGCCCGAGCGGCCGCACTTCTCGGATCCGTCGCCGACGATCCACGATCGGTCGCGTTCGTCGACGTCGCCCAATACGGTTCGTCCGACCGGTTCGCGGCGGCCGTGGTGGATCACAGGAGCAACCTAACGCCGCGTCCGTGCGAGGCAGGTGTCCGGATTGCGGAGATCCATTCTGAACTTTAGAACACATGCTCTGGCGGTGTCCCTCGTTACGGGACCACGGTCATCTCACCACGGAAGAAGAGTGGGAGGAGGCGGTCAGGCACGGCCTGCCCGTCCCAACGTCGGAACGGCTCGCGGCGGCCCCCTCAGGGAGTGTCTCAGTCGCTCCTCAGGACCTTAATAAAGTTCACTGCCTGCCGTGAAGTGCTCGAAGTTGTTTGCATAGAATGTTTGAAAGAAGTGCGACCATTGACGTCGCTACAGTGTTGACTGCAGGGCTGAGGTTAAAGCGCCGGGCCCCGTTACTGTAGTGTATATGTTAAAGTACCGGGCCCCGTCACTGTACTGTATATGTTAAAGTGCCGGGTCCCGTCACTGTAGTGCATATGTTAAATTACCGGGCCCCGTCACTGTAGTACAAATGTTAAAGTGCCGGGCCCCGTCACTGTAGTATCTAGTACACTGTAACTGTAGTCACTACCTATGTTAAAGTACCGGGCCCCGTCACTGTATTGTATATGTTAAAGTGCCGGGCCCCGTCACTGTAGTGCATATGTTAAATTACCGGGCCCCGTCACTGTAGTACAAGTGTTAAAGTGCCGGGCCCCGTCACTGTAGTCACTACCTAGAATAAAAATGGGTTGGATTGCATACGGCAGACATTGTCAGCTCGACTGAAAGCTTACGATTATCACTGAATAGGAAAGTGTACAATCACAGGGTGTCTACCAAGTTGACATTTCCAAATTCCCTGAGTTTTCCAGGTTTTCCCTGAGTGCCTTTGCAAATTTCCCTGAGTGATGCAGAACTACGTTTTAGACGGGCTGAAACCATATCGCCTGATGCTGTCACTCTCTAGTAAGCACATGAAAAAAATAAAAAAGCGACTTAATCCAATTTGAATACTAAGGAGTAGTGTTTATGTTATTTAAGAAGAGAATAGAAGGCAGGGGTTAGTAAAATGCACAGCAAATAACGTGTCTTCGGAAAAAATTGCAAATGGAGTCGGACATTCTCTAATACGAATAAAAAGGAGATGCACATAGAAGGAAATGTTTTCGAATATGAGCTATTTCTATCAACTGATAGCAAGCACAGTGGTATGAGGCCCGAACTCTGTCACAATTGAGATTCTCTCTCAACAGCTCGTAAGTCAACATCAACTGCCCTGACATACTCTCAGCCTGTGCACGACACCTGAGTTGTGTTTCACTGCTTTAAAGAGTTTATTTTGGTTTAGGTGAGGGGCACCTGCATCTCGACATCACCCAAAACATTGTTTTTTGAGTTCAAGCTCCTTCAAAACGGCGGCAGCAAGCTTCCTTTCCCGTTTATTCCTCAATGCATAGATAATTTCTGTTCTTGTCCTCCTTCCGCCACTCGTTCGCCCCAAAGACCATTTGAAGCATCTTGGTCAGTTGCACAGTCCACGACCGACTTTTCGAACTCCCTAGGGGCCGCGAAAACGTCCGAAAAATCGGCCACTTGGAAAAAGATAAATGCATGTCATTTACTGCCCTTAGGGGCTCAAACCACCACAGGCACGTTCGAAAACGCTCTGAAGGCTTGTCGGTACACATATTAGGCATATCGGAGCTCGCACTGCGACAGGAAATACCGGGTACGTGTGTATAATTAAGGGAGAGAGAGAGAGAAACTTTATTGAGCCGAGCTCGACATCTTCTTAGACGCCGTCGAGTGGTTCCCTCTTCACGGGACCCATATGCTTCCCTAGCCGCCTGGCCCCTGGAGATCAGGACGAGCTGGTCTTCCAGGGCGGCGCTGGTTAGCAAGGTCTCCCATCGCTCGGTAAGGGTGGATGAGGGATGGGGTAGGGTAGCGGGGCAGTTAAGAGGTGGGGGGATCGCCTTGATGAAATCGCATACTCCAATGACGTGTTGGAGCGTGCCTAAATGAGTTTTGCAGAAGTTACAATCTTTCTCGTACCTTTCCGGGTACATCTTGTTTTGAAGGTAAGGGTGCGGGAAGGATCCTGCCTGTATTTGCCTGTAGATCGCTTGCTGTTCTCTGCTAAGCGATTTGTGAGGATCGGGGTAACGGCGCCTCTCCGTCTTATAATGATGCCTAATGTCTCTGTAACTAAATATGGACTGTGGCTCACCTTCCTCAACCCGGTGTTCCATCTCTCGGGCGAACTGGTGGGCAAGTTCGTTGCCCTCCAGCCCAGAGTGAGCCGGTGTCCATATTAACTCAACTTTCCTTTCAGGTACGTCGCGTTTACTTTGGAGAATATCTAGTGCCGCAAGAGACACCCACCCCTTCCTGTAGTTGTTATACGCCTTTTGCGAGTCGGTGACAATTCTTCCCACCTTGGGCTGCGCGAGTGCTAGCGCTATCGCGGCCTCTTCTGCCACCTCTGGAAAAGACGTCTTGATGGAGGCGCAGGTTACGAGCACATCCCGCGTCGTAACTGCCAGCGTTGCTTTCGATGAAAACTTGGGTAACGAAGCGTCTGTGAAGAGAGTGACTCCCTCTTCCTCTTCTACTATGTGACCCAAAGTCTCCGTCAAGGCCGCTATACGAGCTGCTCTGCGGCCGTCGTTACGACCCGACCTCATGTTTCTAGGCAGACTGGCTTACTGTGGATTTTATGCACCCACAACCTGGGTAACGGCCCCGTTTCCTTCCGCTCTGCCTCTTGCCAGCCCAACTTGGCAAGAACGCGACGTCCCGCCGACGTCTGACTGAGCCGAACTCTTTGATTAGATTAGATGAGCTTCTATTATATAGCTCTTCGACGACGTTGTGCTTGGCCATGCCGAGAAGCTTGTCGGTCGAAGAATGCTTCGGAATGCCCAGCGCCATCTTGGTTGCCTTTCGTATAATGACGTTCAACTGGTCCCTGTCTTTGTTCAGTAACTTGAGGTACGGCGCCGCGTAAACGATGCGCGACGTCAAGAAGGTCTGGACGAGCGTCAGTACATCGTCCTCCTTCAATCCCCTTTGTCTGTTTGTGACTCTTCTGATCATATTCGAAATTTGTTCCGTTGAAACTTTGATTTTGTCGATCGACGCCCCCGCCTTGCCATTGTTCTGGAAGATGACACCCAGGATACGTGCTTGCGTGGTTGGTGATATATGGTCGTCCCGTCGATGGTGATGCGTACGTTCTCTTGGTCTCTTTTCTTTCTTCTTGGCTTGATGACGAGTAACTCGGACTTCTGTGGCGAGCAACTGAGGCCGCACGATTTAGCGAACTCGTGCACGGTCTTTGCCACTCTCTGAAGGGTCTCCTCCATCCAACTCTCCGACCCTGCCCTCGACGTCCACACAGTGATATCGTCTGCATAGAGAGCGTGATCTATGCCCTCTATGTCTTGAAGCAAAGTCGGGAGAGGGAGGAGTGCCAGGTTGAAGAGAAGCGGCGAAAGAACCGATCCTTGCGGAGTTCCTCTGTCTCCCAGGGCTATCGGTTCCGACTTTTCCTCTCCAATTTTGATGGTTGCCGTTCTATTGGTTAAGAAATCCTGCACATATTTGAATGTTCGCTTTCCGCATCCTGTTTGGTGCAGGTTACGAAGAATACTTTCGTGTGTGACGTTATCGAAGGCCCCCTTGAGATCGAGCGCCAGGATAGCTCTTGCTTCGCTTGCTTGATAACCAGCTCGTGTATTTGCACCAAGCTTACGTCTTGCGTGCTCAGGTGCCTCCGGAATCCGTACATGGTCGGTGGCATCTGATCAGTGACATCCAAATGTCTCTGTAGTCTCTTGAACACCATACGCGCTCGACCACCTTCCCTACGTGAGGGAGATGGGGCGTAGATTGTCGACGTGGGGTGGTTTCCCCGGCTTGGGAATGAAATGCACCTCCGCTTCTTTCCATTCTTTTGGTAACGAACCCTTCTCCCAGGACACGTTGACGCGGTTTAGCAGTTCAGCTCGGCTTTTGTCGCCCATATTTTTTAGCATCTTGTATGTAACGCCGTCAATTCCCGGTGCGCTGCCTTGATTACTTTCGTCGATGGCCGCAACCAGCTCCAGTTCGGTGAAGGCTTCGTCCTTCTCGACGTTGCTATCGCCTTCATACTCGCGAGTCGGGTTACCGCTCTTCTCGGTCTTGAGGTATTTACTTGTGAGTTCACGAATGAGCTTCTCCCCGTCCCCGTCGTAACTATTGATCGTTCTTGTGAGGTCTCGGACGCATGCGCTCTTGCTTTTTAATGGATCTATGAGGTGTCGCAACAGCTTCCAAGTCTTCTTCGTAGACAGTGTGCCTTGCAGGTCATCACACATCTTCATCCAGTTTTCCCTGCATAGTTGTTCCGCATACTCGGTCACTTGCTTGTTGAGCGCGTGTATACGTCTGCGAAGCTTCTTGTTATGTCTTTGCCACGCTTGTTATGCTTCACTGCAATACTTTTGTATATGCTTCACCAACTAACATTCCTGTACGGAGGCGAAGCTGACTTACGGAAACAGGCATTTATTCATCGCACCGTGCTTTCGAAGCTTCTAAGCCAATCGCGAGGACCGCAAACGCGGGGTCAGTGCCATTGCTGAAAACAGCTAATTCTTTTAATAAAAAACACTGCACCCAACGACAAGAAGCTTCATAGCGAACGTCGAAGCAGCTAAGCCTAGCGTTGCCGCAGTGGTGGCAACGGCTGCCAGCGGATCTGCGTGCGAGAGTGCCGGTACGAGGTGGCGAAGTAATCAAAACGGCAGCGGTGATGCCTTTGATTATTGCCGTTTTGGACCTGCGGTCACGGCAAAACGTCCGGAAAATAGGACGGCGAAGAGTTCCTGCGTCCGAAATTTCACACATTCTGATAGGTTGACTCTATGGGTTACGTGGCGGTGCCGCGAAGCCGTCCAAACTATCGGGAATCCGGAAAGTCGGTCGTTGACTGTACACTGGCAACTCCTCCAGCCGACGACAGAGCGTCAAAGACGATTCATTACGATTCCTGTCTGTTGCTCGAGCCAGCATTACCGCGACTTTCGACCCTTTCAAAAATATTTCCGCTAATTTTCCCTGATAGAGGCCCAAATTCCCCGAGTTTTCCCTGACTTTTTCCAGACTACTCAAAATCCCTGAGAATTCCCGGTTTTCCCGGTTTTCCAGGTTGGTAGACACCCTGAATCAGTGCATTTTACTGGCACTGACATATGGGGCAGAGACTAGAAGACTTACAAAGAAGCTTGAGAACAAGTTAAAGACCATGTAAAGAGTGATGGAACGAAGAATGCTAGGCATAACGTTGAGAGACAGAAAGAGAGTGGTTTGCATCAGAGAGCAACCGGGCATAGCCGACATTCTAGTTGACATTAGGAGAAAAAAATGCTGCTGGGGAGGTCATGTAATGCGCAGGTTGGATAATCGTTGGACCATTAGGGTTACAGAATGGGTACCAAGAGACGGGAAGTGCAATAGAGGATAGCAGAAGACTAGGTGGTGCGACGAAATTCGGAAATTCGCGGGTGCTACTTGGAATATCGGTTGGCGCAGGACAGGGGTAATTGGAGATCGCAGGGAGAGGCCTTTGTGCTGCAGTGGTCATAAAATAGGCTGATGATGATAATGATGTATTAAGTAAGACTGTTCACTGATGACTGCGTTATATACCGTAATATTTCTACTGACACTGACCATGAAGCACTGCAATCAGACCTGAACGCATTGAATGTTCAGACTGGCAAATGACCCTAAATTGTCCTAAAACTACATGCATGTCATTTACACGCTCCCTGTCTCGCATTGCAACGTCATACTTTCTTGATAATAATACCGTTAAGCTTGTTAATACTGTTGTGTTCAGACTGGCAAATGATCCTAAATTGTCCTAAAACTAGATGCATGTCATTTACACGTGCCTTGTCTCGCATTGCAAAGTCATACTTTCTTGATAATAATACTGTTGAGCTTACTACCACGTATAAATACCTAGGAGTCAATTTTCTATCTGATCTAACCTGGCATCATCACATCAACATCACTCTTGCATCTGCGAACCACACGTTTGGATGAATCAAACACAGACTAAGGCAAGCGCCTTCACACTTAAAAAACTCACGTATACTACATTAATCATACCTAAAACTGGATATGCATGCGTCATCTGGGATCTGAACCAGGACTACATTGTACGTAACTTTGAATCCTTGGAAAGCCGTGCTGCTCGTTTGATCTTTTCAGATTGCTCCCCGTACTCTAGTGTTACATCTCTAAAAGAAGCGTGCCAAATGGGATCCCCTATCATTACAACGGAAACACGAGTGCCTATCACTCTTTCATAAACTTTATAATCATGAGCATTTTCATGACGACTTCTTTAAGTCACCCTCTGTCATTTTCCCTCGCCAAGATCACCCTTTTAAAGTCAAACGGCCGGTGTGTCCACTCAGCTCCTTATGGGCCATCATTTATACCCAGATAATACCCGACTGGAATAACCTATCATCAGACATTGCTCCTGAAGCTCACCCTGACAAGTTTCAACAAATGCTGCATACGTGTATCAGAACATGAAGTCTCTGTGCGATGTGAAAATGTACTTCTTTCTTTGCTATTTTCTGTATTGCACTCATCTGGTACCTTCGCTGTTAATTATTGTTTCCAATTATTCTCTTTCGAGTGCATTTGGTGTATTCTGAAGTCTAGGTGCTTCAATTTTCTCATTTCTTCTAATTATGTGCTAATTTGGTTTTATCCGAACTTTCATTTTACTACACAGTCGTGTTTGCGCATATTTGCGCGTTGTTTTTCTAAAAAATTGTTACAAGAGTGTTTGCGTGCCCCAAACCCATGTAATATCCTCTATCACAGGGCCTTTAGGGGCATTTTGAATAAACAAAATAAATAAATAAACCCACTCTGGGGGATTGGTCATGAATCTGCTGGTAGAAAACGAATTTTTAAAAAATATATTAGGGTGAAATGAAATAAGTATCCTGCAAATGGGACTTAGTGTCTACTGTTACACATATGAATAATTAATTAAAAATTAAATTATGGGGTTTTACGTGCCAAAACCACTTTCTGATTACGAGGCACGCCGTAGTGGAGGTCTCCGGAAATTTCGACCACCTGGGGTTCTTTAACGTGCACCTAAATCTAAGTACACGGGTGTTTTCGCATTTCGCCCCCATCGAAATGCGGCCGCCATGGCCGGGATTCGATCCCGCGACCTCGTGCTCAGCAGCCTAACACCATAGCCACTGAGCAACCACGGCGGGTATGAATAATTAATTACCTAAGTGTTACATAAAAAATAATTGAGAACATAACAAGTATTAAGAATTCTAGCATGTGATTCGTTTTGTTTCACACATAAAGATGCAGAGAGCTTCACATACTTTCCCGTGACTGAGAGCAAGTAAAAAAGAAGTGTTGAAGAAATTCACTCTCTATGCCCATAATTATCTGCCAACTTTGTTCTTGATGTCTTTTATCCTGGACAAGCAGGTCACATTATTTTCAGAATTCTTTGCTTCCATGCAAAGTGGTTGACGATTCGGTCAAGTACGAGGAATGAGAAGCTCTTCGATGATACGAAGGCCTCGTATATACCAAGAATGCCTCTACATGCTTGTTCCATCTTTATCTATGCATGGAACTTTTAGTGCTGATCCCCCCCATCAGCAACAATCTGGAATGACGTAGAGGCATGCCATGAGTGGGGCGACAATGTTCTGTACATGGGAGAAGGGATCGTCCGCATTAAAACTCCCCCTCTCAAGGAAGAATGGCACAAACAGAGAAGGACGAGTACAGATGACCAACAGTCGGTACCTCTACTACACTGCCCCTCCTTCGGACCAGCCCTCCTCACTTTGCTTTCACATTCAAGCTCCCTTTTCATCCATGGTGCTCTTTTGGAGCCTGCTTCTCGACCATGTGAAAGGGAGAAGGAGGGCGGTGGACTCCCCCCCTACTGGCTACACCAATGCTTGAGCTGTTAATAAAATAATTTTGCATTGCATTACTTGTCAAAAAGGAAAATGACCTTTTTCTCTTGAAGTTTACCATATCCAATGTGAATTTAATATCCAAACAACAATGAGGTTGTTTGTAATTGTTTATGTTGAGAGTCCTTACATTTTTCTCTTGGAGTATGCAGTAAAAGAATTTGTCTTGTTTTTACACCAATAGTAGATAGCTGTCAAGCCAGTAAATACGCTATGGAGCCTCAATTCCTTGTCCAATAATAGAGTATTATTAATAGTGAATACCTACCTTTTAGTGTGAATGCAAAGGTGTTCCAAAAGCAGGGTGAATTCATGATTGAAAATAGGTTTACTCTAACTTAACGGAACAAATTAAAACAAAAGGGTATAGACGTTTTGCCACCTATGCAGGTGGCATATTCATATACACAGACACAAATGAGGGGAGGTCCAGTCTACTCATCCCACACGCCCTTGTAAACGTCCCGCAGGGGGCCACACGGTTAGTGTTGTACGCCGTCATGATGGATGAATCGCGATTCCATAAGTTTTTCTCCACTTTTGCTCTCGGGTCAGAGCCATCGCATTGTCAAGATCGCAGCTAGTCCCCATCGTCCAGCAGTGTTTTACAAGTTTAGTGCGACTACGGGGGTATTCTGTAAGTGCCCACCTAGTGGACTGTGTATTGCAGTTGCCACTGATTCGCTGGAACTGTACCCGTGGAGGAGACTGGCTGAGGGGACGCTTTCTCCTTCTTGCTAGTTCCCCAGCCAAGTCAATCATCAGCAGCTGAAATGGACAGTAAAACTAGGACTGCTGCAACTAGGTGGACACTTGTGTAATCATCCCCCCCCCCCCCTCCTCCCTCTTCAAATCATACTCCAAGTGCAACATGACTTTGGATGTGAAACAGAAGTCTAACCATGTTAGCAAAACTTGATGTGGCAGTCTCATGGTACCAGGCACAACCAATACATGCACACACACTATGATGACCATGCTGCTGAAAGCTGAGACCGTTGAGGGAGTACGGCATTTCCAAGAGACATCCACATTTGGAAGGGCGAATATGGAAGCTTTCAACGAAACTGTCATTGTACGGCTGTCAACTACTACAAAGTGGCTTGTGCTCGAGTTGTGGAAACGCATGAGCACCAGCTGGTTTTGGTAATGTGGATGGCCTCCTGCTTCACAAGTAGGGCTGCACTTGATGTGCATTTTAAACTAGTTGCATAAAATGTGACTTAACATTTATTAGTGGTACTCAAGGAATTGAGGCTCCATGTCATAATGGTGGGACACAATTTTCACATCAGTACCTCTGCAATCAATTTTTTCTAGATTCACTGCTTGCTTTTACAAGGGAGTCATAAAAAGACACTGTTGATGTCTTGTTTTAACTGGTGCAGAATAGCTGAAACCATTGAGCCCGTGAATCCTTCTGTATGCAGCTGCACATTTTGCTGAGGTGGCATGAAAAAAAGAAGTTCTCTACATGTGATTTCATCGACCAACTTCCTGCATGCGAGTCCAATTTGTCAACCGAAGAATTCAATTAAGTATTCCAAGGCGAAATCAAGCATTTTCAATTAGCAGGAATGGTGGGCCTGTTGATCAAAACATTGCTTCACAGCCCACAATGAGCTCTGTGGTAGGCCATTTAGTTGTATTTCCAATCAGTCATCATCATCATTCACCTGTTTTGTGTCCATTGCAGGATGAATGCCTCTCCCTGTGATCTCCAATTACCCCTGTCCTGCACCGATTCCAACTCGGTAAATGAATCGGTAAAGTTTTGAAAGCACCAGAAATCAGTTGTGTGTGTGTGATGTGAGAAACTGTTCTAAAAGCTAACGTGAAGAGCGGTATAGCTCTTGTAGCTGTAGTTAAACAGATTACGTATTTTTAAACATTAGTTACAAGAAAAATTTATTCTAATGAGAGCCTTGTGAATGCACCTTTGCTGCTTCTTAAGCTTAAATGCTGACCAAAACTTGCGTTCTTTCTCTGCAATGTTTGCGTTTTCTGACAAAGTTATCTTCAAAAGTGTTCAAGAAACATCATACAACAATGCTTTATGTAGGAGGCAACTGTAAATTTAAAGTGACGAGGTTTGTGGGTAACCTTGCAGTTCAAAACAAATTGAACAAATTTTCAGCAGCAAGTTTATATGGTTGACAGTAAGCATCTGTAACTGGTATTCAACAAGCGCTTCAATGCCATTTTGGTAGGTTAGTGGTTCCGTTTCTTTAACGGTATGTTAATTTGGGCTGGTTGGTACATCTTGGACAGAACGCTCTGTCCTGTGGATCTGTGTTGTGTTTACATTCTGCTGTTGCATTTCTGTTATGATCAACTGCACGAGTAAACAAAACAAGGACAGTGGCGTACATTTGTCTGCTCAGTTCATCAACATGTCAAAACCGTCTCGAGACTGACAAAAGGCACAGATCGCCTCTGCTGTACGTAGGCCAAGCAAGAAACGCCAATGCCGAGAGCGTGCGCCACGTAGCAGCATTTTGTGGGCCCTTGCGCACTTTATGTGCTCGGTCCACGTTCACAGGTGCCAGCAAACGCACGACTCAAGAAGGCAGCCTTGTTTATTATTTACAGCGTTGGCAGGTGCTTCGCAGCCGGCATGTGGCTCCCCGCACTGCTCGCATAAGGACACACATGTTGAGCCCAGGGTATATAAAATAAGTTATCACGCAGGCTGTTGTCAATTTTGTTTTTGCCAGACACACAGGAAAATTAAAAGAGGTGAGAGGCAGGCTCTACCACATCAATCAAATCCTGAGCGCAACAGGATTACAAAGCACATGGCAACATCAAAAAGAGGATAAAAGCTGGCATCGCCAACACCACTGCCCGTAGACAAAACCAGAGCAGCACAGTTTGATAAATGGCAACATTATTAAGAGTAGAGGTTGCACACATTGTCCTAAGGGCAACCCACATGTGAGCCAAGCCACCAGTGTTCTGCACCACCAAGTAACACATCAAAACAGCACTTTAATAAAGCTCACACAACAAGTCACCTTGGGCAGGCACATGCAGCAGCAGTCAGATAAACTGTACAACACAGAATTCCAAATTTCTACACCTGCTCTGGTCTCGTTCAGTGTAACTAAAAACACCTGTACATGTCGGAATCAGTGGTGATAAATAGGCCTTCTTATGTACACTATGTACAAACGCAGCCTGCTCAACACACAGGCATGCTGCAGCCACACTGCAGCAACGCAAGCCTCAAAAAATGGCCGGCAAGGGAACCAGATAAAACGTTCACTGGTCAACCCACTGAAAATTGTGACATGACAAGAGACACGTTGGGAGGCTATGTATAGCTATGTACACAATGGATGCGACTGCACCTCACATGAGAGCACTGTGGAAAACACGGGAGGATGTGTCAACAAGGGTGCCTTGGAATGGTCTGGCATGTCTGACAGCACCACCTTGATGCCGTGCCCAGTCCTGCTGTCATCAACTGGCACTCGAGGGCCATCCCACTCAGAGGCGCAAAAACAATGAGAGCGGTCCCGGGCCTTCTTATATGTACAAGTCTTCTGCAGACCGTGGTCTAGCTGTGGTGGAAGTAACCTGGCCGGTGCGATGATGGCAGGCTTGTTGCTGCAGAGTGAGGGGTTGCGCCAAAGGGAACCTGCACACACCAATATACTGTAATCATTTGACTAAAGCAAGGTACAAAATAATTTTACACTGTGTCCCCAATAGTGAGTGGGTGCAATTATTTGAGGAAAAAGCAGGCCATTAAGACAGTGGTCTTTACTATACACAAAAAAGAAGTGAGGCATGCAGACAGGACGCAAGAGTAGAGAAGTGGACAACTCCTGTGTGAATATGAACATGAATATTCTTTACAGTTGCATAATACTGTCGTAACAGTAAACGAGTTTCAAGCAGAAGGAATGCCTGCTGCCTTTTCTTGATTCACATTAACGGGCACTGTTTTCTAGCTCTGACGGCCTGTTATTGTGCATTCTGGATATTTGACAGTGCAAAAAAACATGGCGCGCTTCCCAAATCACTGTGGAGCTGCGCAGGGTGAAAATGCTTGCGACACGGCTGTTTTTGGCCTCCATCCCTTTGTCTCGGGTCAGGTATGCTCTTGCTAAATCTTATAATTCCTCACAACTTAACTCCTTAATTAAATGTTAGGGAACTCGCTAAAGCTAAGCTAAGCAAATAACTTAACTCTTAACTAAACATTACTATATTTCAATGCACTTCCACATTTTCCACAGAAAGGTTTCCAAGCCATCATAAGTGCAGAATATGTAGAATACTGTGTTGTTTACAATTACCACAGCAGACAC
The DNA here is from genome assembly GCF_038994185.2 of Dermacentor albipictus. Classification (NCBI taxonomy): domain Eukaryota; kingdom Metazoa; phylum Arthropoda; class Arachnida; order Ixodida; family Ixodidae; genus Dermacentor; species Dermacentor albipictus. The sequence continues at coordinate 139,157,542 of NC_091826.1, read as the reverse complement.
AGTCACTTACAGGTAGATACTGAAAGAGTCGTATTGAGTATTGCTATTGAGTAGGAGTATGTAATATTTGATTAGAAGTTTAAAATAGAATATTAGGCATTAACTATTTGTATTCGAAAATGATCTATTCCATATTTTTGAATACCAAAACTAACTAAACATATAACTAACTGTTAAAGTCTTCTCACTTTTTCTCCTTCTGATAAGTAAAGTATCCCAAAGTATCGCAAATTATCACAGGTAAAACAATGTGCAAACATTTCCAAAGCAATGCAGAAACAAAATTAGCATTCCTAGCTTTGTTTTCAGTTTTGAGGTGGAAGCCTACTGACAACCTGTGACTTTTGCTAGCAGCCTGCATTTTACGGTTTCTTGCAGTCCAGTCATGTTGCAGTTTTATCTTTTACGCTACAACTAATGATATTTTCCTTGCAGCAGGTCGTTTTAGATGTGTCAACAGCACGCAAGTCCATCAGTGACTTTTTTATTTATTTTATATACATATATAAAAATACATATATATTCATAAATACACACTACAAAAAAAATGAGCAGGAATTGGAGACTTAAAATCAGCACAGTCCGTAATGGAGACGATGGTGATGGGCAGGTGGTTCCAGTAGGGACTAGCTTTTGGGATAAACAAGGCAGAGTAGTTCTTGTTCTAGCACGATGAAATATACAAATTTTAATATGGTGATCGACACATGTGGATTGACACACACAGTTAGGAGCATTAGAAAGACGATTCATGACATGACGAGTGCAAAGATCAAAAAGCTTAATGTTCTTTTCATACTTGTAACACAAGAAATGCGAGAATATTCAGCTGTGATAAAGCGAATAGACTTATTCTGAAAGGCTTCGATGGTTTTAATGAGTAATTGCGTATGCAGGTCCCAAACGAATGAAGCGTACTCCAGCTTGGTCTTATAGAGAAGAAGCTTTAGTATCACAGGAACACGAGAAAAGCTTTGGTGAAAATAACACCATAGCCACCTAGCCATAGTGGAGGGTACGCAATTCAGGTGACGTGGAACAATGTTGCCATTGTTAGATTTGAGGTTTAGCTTGCTCTGTGGGCCAAGATATTCGCAGATTAGTGGAGAGTGAAGAAGGAAGTGTTCATGAAAAAATAAGTGTACCGCTGAGCACACATTTGCAGTCAGCAGCAATTGCCAGGTGAGCTATAACAGTTTTACGCAATTTCTACTCGGGAAAGATGCGATTCAGGGATATGTTAAAGGGAAGCTGAAGGGTTTTCCAGAAAAAATGAGTGAACATCTGTACATAATGGTTTTCAACCCTCCGAATTCGAATATCGTATCAAAATTGAGCGAAAGAAAGTGCAAATATATTTTATTTTGACGAAAAGTGCAGCAGTGGACACGCCCAGCTCGAGCGTCTTGTTTCCGCCTGTGATTGGTCGGGCGCCTCGTGCCGTCACCACTAGTGTTCGTCCGAACCGACCGCTGCCGCTACACATGAAGCACGGTTCCAGGTAGTTTGGTGCTGTTTTTCTGAGACGGTAATGGAAAATTTAGAGAGACTGTGTTTTTCTGAGGAGTTCGGCGTTACTCCCTACATGTACTAACTGATTACGCAGAGCCGGCCTCTCGAAGAAGCAAACGATGCTGGTGCGAGCAGTGCTTTCGACGCGAACGAAAGCAAAGTCTTGGGATCTCCTCGTGTTGGAAATGCTCTTTGGTGAGTATGTTTTTTGCAAAGCGATCTAGTGATTTCGCCGATCTTTCGCCGATCTAGTGAGCTCGTTTCCGGTCAAACAACTGTAGTGTTGTGGTCCTGCATGCCTCCTCGTGGAACGTAAGCGGGGATGCGATCGTCGGCATTTGTGCGCTTTCCAAAGCTGTCGGCAATCTACAAAGATGGTTTAAATGCGTGAAAAGCTTCCCGGTTCATGCAGTACATGTAGTGACCTTCATCTGTGCGCCATCCGCACACTGCTCGGAACCGAAGTTGTAAAGGCAGCGAAATCCGTTGGCTACGTGAGACGGTTGGTTTCTCGCTGTGCGCGAGAGAAGGGGGGAGCGTAGCGTCCTGGCGTGCGCCGGCTTTCCAGCACATGCAAACTCTACATTTGCACTGCGTTACGGTAGCTGCATGCAGGCTGTTTTACAACACACATGCAAATAGAAAATTCGCGGTGCTTTGCGACGAAACCTGTGTCAAGGGCGGGACATAAACATGCACCTTCCGTTCAGCGTGCTAACACGAAGGAGCTCGCAGTAAATCAAAATCCAGGTTTGGGCGAGTTCGTGTATTCATAAGGCCTTCCAACACCAGTTATCATCAGTCAGTCTGCACTCGTGCCGTCTTTGTTTTCGTTGCTCCGATCTTTTCACGCTGCATTTAGAAAGCCTGCTAGTGGCAAGCAGTCCTCTCTGCACCGGGCCTTAGACGAGCCGACTTGACTGGCAAACCCAACGCACGCATTAATGATAAATTCTGGTGATAATCGTCGTCACGGAAGTGGCTGGAGCACAGCACTGTTGTTCTTGAGGGCTTGAAATTCTTTCGCTTCACAGCAGCCTCCCACTTCATTAAAAGCTTCTTGTCTTGTGGGAAGTAATGGAAGACAACATCGTCGCGGCCGCTGGTGTTCGTGCAACCAAAGGCTGCACAGAAAGCCGGCATGATCGGCCCACCACTTCAGTTGATGCTGCGCACGTTGACTACCACTCTACATACACGCAGACGCACCAACAAAGGAATGCAGGGTCGATCGAAGCAGATTACGATGGCACGCACGCAGAAACAAGCACGGTCAGGCACGGTCGCGGAGGCTGCAAAGGAACGGAACACTAGTGTTGAGGTCGCAACACCGCGGTTTCCGGTCTCCGCTCGCATCATCAGTGTCAGCAGCAGCGCGCGGCATTCGACGGGGGGGCGGAGCTACAGTGCAATTTTAACCGACAATTACGTTGCTCCTAATTGAAAAAAAAACCCCCAAATTTTACCTACATGGTTTATAAGGTTCCCGCATCCGTATATGAGCGTCTTATTGAATTCGACAGACTCTTCAGCTTCCCTTTAAACCACAGTGACTACTTGAAGCAAGACAGGCGACTAAGTGGAATGTATTATTCGATTGCTGTGTTTTCCAATGTACAAGTCATTTATTTTCTTAATTTTTTGTCGGTTTGTCTTATAAAACTTATATACAATAAAAATCAGATTGGATGCCCTACTGCAAAACCCAGCATCTTGTATCCATTTCCACGCTGGATTATGGGCTCAGTGTTGCGTGCTGGATGCTGGGACACTGGGCAGGCGCTGCACACCGATGCGAAAAGCAGCTTAGCACGTGAAATACACAGTCCCTGGCCACCGTATATATAGTATATATCTATTTTAATACAAAAAGGAACAGAGAGTGTTTTAGTTCAATAAAAAAAAAAGAAGAAAGTAAGAATAAAAACGTTTCCACTAGGATTCGATCATTTGACATACAGATCCTAAGCCCACTACATTACCACTACGCCACGCTAACACACAGCAAGTTATGAATAATTTGCCATATCAAGACGCAGGCCCAGTTTTAGTTTCCCAGACACGTCTCGCAGTGACATGGTAGATGTTATCCATGTGGTGCATCTTAAGCATTTTTATGCCCGCTGGCGAACTTAGGGACATCCTTTGTTGTTTTATTATGCATGGTTTTGTTTTAATTTTCGTGATTATAGCATTGGGAAGATGCTTTTCAAGGGGAAGGTACTGGCATGTGTACTTGTTTGTCTTTCTCGGCTGACCGCCATTCAGTCTAACAAATATGATCGCTCAGTGGCCGCACGTATCGGAAGTTTCTCAAATGGCATCGATGGTTCTATCCGCTGTCTGTTGTCACTGAACCTTGTGTAGTACTTTCTGGAAGATATGCGAACACTAGCGATTGCTCTGGAGCATTTGATGACTAATGTATAAAAGCTGACCCGCTTGACCCGCTGATCAGATTTTCGTCGATCGCCGACTGTGTTCGCCGCTATCATTCTGCTTTGAGTGTAGCCTGTTTTTCTGGGCCCAGGGTCACCCAATAAAGAGTTAGTTTTGCCATTCACAGTTTTGCTACTGTGTTCTTGACTGTGACTACCACATGACACTATCGCATTCCACTCTTAAAGGTGAAGCTTAAGCGTCCTCAAAATTTTTCAATTTAATATTCTATACTTGCTATTCCTATTCAATTCATATTTGCCTACCTCTAGTAGTGAGTAAAAATTTCGAAATGTAATAAATTGACCAATTCTAGCATAGTCTAATTGGCAAATCTATTGGCTTTGTAGGCTCGCTAACATTTAGCGCTCTGGGATTATGTGCCCATTCCATTTTAACTCTATTCCAGAATCTCGAGCTCCCATTCCATTTACATTCCATTTTGGGTTTCTAAAAATGCGTAATACTTCTGGAATCATTCCAATTTCTGAATTGCCACTCCACAAAACTGGGCTATTGAAACCATCACACAAAGCAACTAACGCTTTGTTGAGACTGGCCTGAGATGCGTGTTTCAGGTCAATGAAGTGCGAACAAGATATGCATGACGCGACTGGCTGAAGGGGGCTCAATGCATGGGGTGTGGGGGAGGAGTGCGGGTAGTACACAGGCCGTTTGAGGAGTGACATCGAAGAACGAGTCGCTTAGTACAGCATATTTGACCCAGCGTTGCCTGTAAGGCTGTTGTTTTGTGAGCAGATATTACAGTGAAACCTCGTTAAACCATAGTTGGTCAGAGCTCGGAAAAAATACTGTATTTACTCACATAATTATTGCACTTTTTTGTAAAAAAAAATTGATGCCAATTCAGGGGTGCGATCATACGCAAGTTAAATTTCCCGCAAAAAGAAAAAAATTTTTTTTTTCATCTCAGATTTGCTGCGGGATGACAACAGGTCACCAAAGAGGCAGTCGCCGCTGTATGTAGGGCGGGACAACAAAACAAAAATGGCGGCCGGCGGAGCAAGCCAAACGCGCCGAACGCGATACTGTTTTCTTCTCGTGAGTACATTACATGCATTGAAACAGTTTTTTCCGTATCAGTAATAGTATCAGTATCAGTAACTATGGCTCAGGTTATGTGGGACAACCTGTATAGCATATCAGGATGTCAATGGCATGTACGCATGACCTGACACGGATGATATAAGTGCGATGACATGAATGAGCATGTAATGACATGTAATTCTTGTCATGTCTTGCACACCTGTCTTGTCACATATATCCTGATATATACAGTCAAAGAAATGACCACAATGCCATTACCTATAATCACTTATGCAATTCATGACAATTACTTTGTGACATACAGGTCATTCATGTAATGCATGTCATTTCATTCATGTCATGGATACCCCGATACACAAGTTGTTAAAAAATGGACCTGACATGAATGACATTCGTGTCATAACTTGGATAACATAACATGCATTTATTTAACTGGATATATTATAGATATGCGTGTCACGACATGCATGTGTGACATGAATGACTGATATGCCAGTTAGAACATATCATGCCACGACATAAGTCAAGCCATGACATAACTCCCATGAATGTTATGTCATGCACGACAAGAACATAAATTCACTGCACATATGCACACACGCGCAGCATGAAATTATTACCATGAAAAGAACTTATGCTGATCCAATGGCCCAAATTTTCTATTAACTTGGGCCAATGGGCATATCGTTCCGTTCGTAATGCCGTGATGGTCGTTGTGCCTCTGATTCTCGCATGCTACCTGCGCTTGAGCCAGGTGCCATGTGTACGGAGATCCTGTGGAATTTTTTGAAGCAGTTGAAAAAAAAATCCAGGACCTTCAAGGACCTAAGCGCACCCTGAGCATAGATGTGGAGGGCTTCGGATGACAGTTGTGCATACTATCATGGTAATTTCACACAATGGTGCAATCTTTCAAAAGTGGCTAAAAGCAATAGTCAATGCAATGCAGTACCAAATGGCTATCCCTTGCTTGATTAATGACCTTATCTGAGTGCTTGTGCATGCAGACTTTCACACAATGCTTCATTAGAATGCCAGGGTAACACCTGCAGGCAAAGCAATCCAGCAACATTATACCGTCGAACCCGGGTATATCGAACGCCCAAAAAATGCCTATCAGTTTGATATAGGGCATAATTCGATACAAGGCTGCTAAAGAACTGGATGTCATAAAAGCGCACACCATTTATAAAATCACTTCACTGATGAAACTAGCTTAGTTTCACATGAAATAGTCCTGTATTTTCTTCTAATAGGGCAATTTCACAGCCTACGACGCACGCACTTTTCCACATTCGTGCAGAGGCGCCGGACTAGTGCGAGTGCACCAAACACCTTGGAGGATGTGAGCAAAGGATCGCCGCTGCTTTCCTCATTGTGCCTACTTTCACTTGTGCTTGGTATGATGTCAGCAATGTAGTCTTTGTTTTTGGGCTCTCCCGCGGTCGCGACACCATCATCCGTACTAACAAACTCGTTGATAGTTGATTTGTCAACAGCTTCCGGAAAGTCTGACAGCTCACTCCAAATTTCGGCAAAACCGGCAACTGCTTTGCTGCACTAATCAGAATTTTCAGTCCCCACTGGGCACGCTAGCCCGTCTGAAGCAATTTCAGACGAACCACTCGCACACAGCCGTGCGCATGCGTCGGGCACCACGGACGCTGGGATGTTTGTCCACTTTAGCCCTAATCTCCCCCTTATTCTTCAATATTGTGCTGAGAGTGCTTCTCGGAATCTTGCATGCTGTGGCGACATCCGACTTCTCACTGCTTTCGACTCGATTTATGATTTCGAGCTTCACGACATAACTCAAATTCTGCCGCTCTACACAGCAACACTGCGGGAGAAGGCCCACAAGGCGCGAACACAATGAACCAGAAAAGCAGCGGGACAACTCACACTTGCACCATGATGAGGGCACAAGAGCCCCTCTGATTGGCTGCCTGAGCAAGCGCTGCGGACAGGCCAGGACCATTTTTTTGCAGGGGGGGGGGGGGGGGGGGGTGTTGACGGCTCGCCCGACACGGCATGGTTACGGTAGAAGGAGCGGTTGGATGGAGCCGCGCCACCGGGTTTCCCCTCTGTCGCGTGGGAAAGACAACTTCTGGGGGCACTTTTGTGCCGCTTAACATTCGGTATATCGGTAGTCGTAGCTATTTCTGTTCGATCCAAATGTAATTTTTGCTATATATACTCATTGTAACTTTACCGTGTTCATAAATTGTTCGATATACAGAATAATTAGATATAAATGGGTTCGATATAATCGGGTTTGACTGTATTGGCACATACAATGACTAATGGTGCAGGAAAAATAAACATTTGGTTGTTAGTGACATTCTATGTCTCTTCTTTATCAGAGTAATATTTTGCACACACGACCTGTGCAGTGCAATTTCTCTGCCATGGCTCAACCTGGTGAGAGGCCCTGGCCAAATGGCATAAGGGTTCAGCCCGCACCTGCAAGGGTGGTGGCAGGTATCCTCCATACATGTGGGGAGGGCCAAGGGGCAGCAGGGCATCTTCGGGACCTGCAACCAAAGCACAGTAATCATGACTGCTGGAGCTATCAGCCACAGCTAGAGAAGGCGTAATTAGTGCACTGGCATCCAATGGCACATGAAATTTATAGGGGCGTTACTCAAGTTTGCACGTGCATACCTGACCCTTCTCTTGATCACACTGCACCAGTCACTTACTAGCACGTTCGCTGCAGCCTTAACAGTTAGAGCTGTGACCCCTAATCCACTGTTTGCAGCAAGTTGTGACCACGGTGGGTCTTAAGGTGTTTATTCACTTTAGTTATACACACCGACAATGGCACCGACAACAGACACCTACAAAACCAGAGTGGCAGAGCGTTCCGCACGACTGAGGCAAAAACCGGAAAATGGGGGAAACACACAAGAGGCCGATAGTGACTCAGCTCAACTAGCGTGGATCCACTCTCGGGCCCTCGGGCAGTCAGTCAGTCAGTCGCAAGCTCATGTCACAAGGGTGAACTGCACATCTCCCGAAGGGTGGAGAGTGAGTCTCGCTAGTTCGAAGAAAGAAGGGCCTTGGCTGCGGCGACAATGTTTTAATGAACTTTTTAATAATTTTATGACGTGCAGCACGATAGTCGAAGTAGTTTGTGCAACTATATTCTTGTTCCCAGTCTTAACTAGACGCTAGCACCTCCTTGTTGTGTCATTAGTTTTGGTTTCGATACCCCGTCTGGAAACCCTTTGAACGACTGTGGCACTCTTGTCCCCCCCATGTATATAATTGGGCATAGAAAATAAAGGGGATCATTCGTTGGCTTATGGCTAGCTGGCTCTCTTCTTCGTCATCTTGCAGGCCGCGATACCACATTGGCAACGGGAGTTCTAGCTCATTCTAATTTTTTTTCTGCAGGCGATATCTCCCCTGCAGCGCCGCCAGCCACGTCATTGGTTTTTCCAGCCTCGCTCCATCGCCACCGTTTCTGTCTGCGCAGGGCCACCCACCGGTTCCATGGCAGCAATGCATGTTTGACACCTTTCTTTTGGCATCCGGAGCATCTGACTTCCCGCCAGAAAGACGCAAAACTCTCCTGTTACACAGCCTGGGAATTGAAGGTGTGCGTATTTTCTTTGCTCTGCCATCCTACGTCTCTGATCCCACCCCGCCGGCTTCCACCGCGACAGCTTCTGTTGAGGCCAAAAAGTTGCCCACTGCCCCCATCATCATACGACCAAACCGTTGCTGCGCTAACGCACTATTTTGCCTCGGCAAGCAATGTCATCGTAGAACGCCATCGCTTCCGTCACCGTACCCGGCAACCAGGCTGCTTTACACGTCGCTGCTTTACAAGAGCTTGCTGCTTCATCGTCGCCTTTGACGACTCCCGCCGTGATCAGTTCTTAGAAGGCATCACATCACAGCACAGCAACTGGAGCAGGCCACTAAGCAAGTTTGTGAGCTTGCACCTGGAAACGTTCAACAGTTATTTATGAGGCATTCGGCATTCAAGGAATACAACGCGGCTGCGCTCATTTCCCCGTCGGTTTACATTCCCTGAGCGCTCTCGCAACTCGAACAAGGCGTCACTGCACTGTTTTAATTGCGGTTCCGCCAGCACCGCCCCTTGTAATCTTCCTGCCCAGCACAAGGTCAGCACTGCTTTGACTGCGGCCGCCTTGGGCACTTCTACTCAGTCTGTAACAAGCGACAGCGTCATTCCATTGTTGCCATCCGTGAAAATGACTGCCAGGACCCACCCGATGATGCTGAATGTTTAAGCGTTCTTACAGTGGTCGATCCTGCTGAAGCTGACATTTTCGTTGACGTTTTCGTTGCCGGCAAGTCCTTGAAGTTTCTTGTCAACTCTGGATCGTCTGTTTCCATTCTGGTAGAGAACATTTTCCAGCAGTATTTTGTTGGCGAGTCACTTCTTTCCACTCCGCGAGTGAAGCTTCTCGATTACTCTAAGCGCTTCATTCTCGTACGTGGTTGCTTCTTCATGGAAGCCATGTTCAAGGGATGCACAGCCTACCTCTTGTTCTATGTTGTGCCGAAAGGCAGATCCATCCTCGGAATTCATGCGATCAAGGCTTTGGACCTGCACATTGAAGGGCTGTTTCTGCATCGCTGCGAGACAACGACCATACCAGCAACACTCGACGTGGCCCAGCTCTCAGGCCTGTGCCAAGTCTCACCACCCAAACCTCTTCCAAAGACCCTGCCTAGTGAGTTTGGCTCCCTCTTTGCCCCAGGCCTCGGTCTCACCAAGGGTTTCGTCCATCGGATCAAGATCTGACTCGCGGTGCCTCCTGTGGCATCGAAACTATGGCGCCTCCCGCTGACACTCCAATCTCAAGTTTCGGAAGAGCTCCGTCAATTGGAAAAACTGGATGTCACGGAGCGCGTTAATGCCTCGGAGTGGGTGTCCCCCATCGTCATGGTAAGGAAGGATGGCGGCATTCGACTCTGTGTTTACCTCCGGGAACCTAACAGAGTAGTCATCGTCGACAGCTTCCTGCTTCCTCACACTGAAGAGCTCCTGAACAGCCTCATCGGTGCCAATACCTTCTCCAAGATGGACCTTACATCCACCTACCACCAGGTTCTGCTGCATCCTGAGAGTCGAGACTTGACTGCATTCGTGACTCACGACAGACTGTTCCGTTTCAAGGGGGGTATGCTTTGGGCTGGCATCTGCCCCCACAGCCTTCCAGCAGTTAGTGTCGCAGATTCTCAAAGGGTGCTCCAGCGTTGTGTTCTACATTGAAGATATCACTGTGTTTGGCAAGACCGAACAAGAGCGCCCAACGAACTTGGCCGCTGTTCTGCACCGCATCGAGGCAGTTGGACTCGAGCTCAATCTCAACCTTTTGCATCAAAGAATTCTCTTTCTTTGGCCAGAGGGGCACTGCCCAAGGCATCTCCCCGCTGCCAGAGAGAGTGAATTCTATCCTGAACACTCCCGCTCCTACTGACGCCACTGGTTTGCATTTGTTTCACGGCCTGGTCGAGTACTACGCCAAGTTTGTTCCCTGCCTCGCTGGCGTCGTGTATCCAGTGCATGCTCTGCTCCGCAAGAATCATACCTTCATCTGGAGCGATGTCATTGACGCTAGTTTTCGGAAGGTCAAGTTCCTGTTGTTCACCAAAGTGCTTCCGATGTTTGATCCCACTCTTCTGGTGGTTGTCTCCACAGATGCTTCCGACTGCGGCTTTGGTGCCATTCTCCAACAAATGGATAAGCGCCAGCTACGCACAGTCACCTTCGCATCTCGCACACTCTCCCCAGCAGAGAGGAAGTATGAAGTTGGTGAACAGGAAGCACTCACGTGCATGTGGGCCGGCGAGCGTTGGCACACATACCTCTGGGGACGGCGCTTCACACTTCGTACGAACCAACCAGCTTTGGTCTCCCTTCTGTCGTCTCAAGACTAAGGAAGACACCCCCTTTGCGTGATACGCTGGTCAGAGCATCTTCTGTGCTACAACTATACGATGTAATACCGCAAAGGGTCAGAAAATCAAGTTGCGGATGCGCTGTCCCTCCTTCCAGTGTCTGTTTCGCAAGAAGATGCAACGAAGAGGTCGTGTTTCTCATTGCTCCACTCGGCCTCACCAAAAAACAGTTCCAGCAGTCCCTGCGTGAAGATGCTACCTTGAAGCAAGTCAAGGCTTACGTCGTATCATGTTGGTCTCTCCACAAGTCTATCTCGGGTGAACTTCAACCATTCCTCGCCGTGCGCGAAGAACTGTCGGTGGTCAACGACCTGCTTTTACGTGAGAAACGGCATCATAGTTCCTCGTTCCCTTACCCCACAGGTCATTTCCACCGTGCACGGAGGCATGACTATGAGAGTGGTTTTGGTGGCCTGGCATGGCCAAGCATGTGGAAATTGCCATCCACAACTGTGCAGCCTCCCAGGCCAGGACAGCAGTAACTCTGTTGCAACCTGTGCCTCTGCCAGAGCGTCCATGGCAGAAGGTCACCATCAACATCTTCGGTCCCATGGAAAGAGCGCTGCACGATTGCAGGTTCGCTATCACCCTCATAGACTACTTTTCCAAGTGGCCTGAAGTACAGTTCTGCAATGAGGTGTCGACGTGCACAGTGAAAATCTTTCTGCTCTCAGTATTTTCTCGAGAGGGCTACCCCGACGATGTCGTGTATAACAATGGGCCTCAGTTTTGTTCCCGAGAATTCAACCAGTTCCTGAAGGATCGTGCCATTCCCCTCTCACACTCTTCGGTGTCCTACCCCCAGGCGAATGGACTTGTAGAACAATTCAACCGTGTTTTCAAGAACTTCGTGCAGACAGCTTTGCTGGAACATTGCCCAGCGGTAATCGAATACCTTGGCATCTACCGGTGTACACCACACGTTACCACAGGAGTTGCCCCGGCTCTGTCGCTGCATAGAAGGCTGCCGAGAACCCGCCTGGATGTTGCTGTGCACTCGTCGTCTTCCTTCTTCGAGCACCCAGTTACTGAGCTCTGTCATCTGCGTCGTTGGGTGAAGCATAAGCAAGAGAGCAGCAAGAAGTGGAAAGACTTTCGTCGAGTGGCGAACAAGACTAACATCGCTGTTGGTGAGTTTGTCTGGGTGACGAAACACTCCATCACCTTCAAGGGAGACTCTTCGTTGGGCAGTCCCTGCAAAGTGCTGGAGCAAGCGGATAGCCCTCTTTGTGCCTCGGTGATGGCAGGACCTGGAATGTATCCAAGCTTGCCAAAGTCCCTCCAAGTCTCCGTACTCTGTGTCCAGAGGAAACCTGGAACGCGCAAGGGGCTAGCACACCGAGGTTCCTGTCATCGGGGAACCCTGGGCCAACACCTGCTTGTGAGGCATCTCAAGTGGCGGCTGCGTCTCTGCCTGCTCCTGTGGCCACCCGTGCTGCTCTCGACCCAGACACGCCTGAGCCGATGCACCTCTTCCTGCTCTCCCTGCTGGTGGGCTCGGTGACTGCACCGCAATGCAGCCAGCTAGTCCTTGCGATGCTCCGTTTGTTCGCCAGCCTGCTGCCACCGACCTTGGCTAGTATTTCTGCCGTGCTCCTAAGCAGCGTCAGGATGCCCCTACTTGCCGCTGGTCAACAATAAGCCAGGGGTGACCGTACCGCAAGGGGAACAGTGGCTGCCGCTGACAACAGTTACAAGGACGGCCGCTTCATCATTGACATCAACCACCTCGTCCAATATAAAAGTGCACCCGCCACCAACACCACTCCGTGGGATCAATGACTGCACCTCAACGCAGCCATCTAGCCCGCTAATCTTTGCAATGCAGGTTACTAAATCATATACCCTGTTTGCTAAAAAATCAAATAACTATGTGCTGATGCAGTTCCCCAGCCCACAGTGCTGTTTTGCCATTGCCGCTGAGTGTGCTTGTGTAATTCATTCTTTGCTCATGTCGTTGGGAGACATTGAAACTAACCCTGGTCTTGACGGAAATGATGCTGTACTGGCAGAACTTCAAAAAATAACCACAGGTCAAACCCAGCTAATCAGTGAAGTGCAGAGCCTCAAGGCCCAGCTAAGTACCACTGATAAAGCAATAACAGACTTGTGCAAACGAATGGTTGATTAAACACACTAGCAAGCTCTCCTTCCCCTCTGAAATAACATTGAAAAGATTCAAAGCGACACCAGCAGCATGACTCGAACAATTGAAGAATTAGAAACCCACCCAAATGACACCGAAAACAGATCACGTCGTAATAACATAATTTTCTATGGTATACCAGACTCTAATGACAGCGAAACATGAGCCGAATCTGAAGAAGCAATCATTAACTTTTGCCGAAATAATCGGGAAATAACCGTGGAACCTCGCGACTTAGAAAGAGCTCATTGCCTCGGTCGTCATTCTGTTGGTAAGAATCGTCCCATAATCAGGAATAGCACGCATTACAAAACTAAAGAAGCAAATGGCCATAAACTAAAAAATACTGACTTTGGCATTGGTGAGGGCTTTTTGCATTGTGTTCGACAGGCACCAAAACAACTAATTGCATTTGCAAAAGCTAGAACTGGCAAGTTTTCCTTGAGATTTAAAACCCTTCACATCGGCTCAAAAGGTTACCCCTTCGATATTTAACCCAACGCCGTTAAAGAAATCGCATAGCAGTCTTTCCGTCACCATGACCCAGCAAAACGTCAGTGCGTGGCACTAAACAATCTTCGCTCGTTTTCCGTGATATTCACCAACACCCGCAGTTTTCTTTCAAAGTGTGAACTCACACTGAACGTAGTTTCATCACCTGAGAGCAACATATTGATACTAGCTGACACTTGGTTGAACGTTTCAGACACCGAAATCTTAACCGACTTACCCAAATTCCACGTGTACCATAACGATTAAAGGGTGTCTTATCACAGGTGTATCATGCTCTATTGTACACACCACATCAGAAATCGAATCATTATGGCTTATTTGTCATGCTGCCCCCATAACAGTGCTTCTTGGCGTTTGTTACAGGCCACCACAGACTAATCCTGATTTTTGTTGGCATCTGAACAATCGCCTAACACAACTTGTTGCCACTTACCCAAATAGCGCATTCTCTTCGGTGACTAACTATCTGGACATTGAATGGCAGAATCTAGGTACTTCTTCAATAATGTGTCACGTGGAGGTCAAGAATTTTATTGATGTATGTTTCAATTTTAACCTCAGTCAGTTAGTCTCAGAACCAACCTGCGTTGTGCAAGAAACCGCAAACACCCTAGATTTGATACTAACTAATGGCCCTGAGAACCTACCATCCATTAAGGGGGGAAGTGGGTATTCTGACCTTCATTAAGAGCCCCATTACTGAATTTAATGAAACTGCGTAGTCCTGTTCAGTTTCTTATGCTGATTCCAAATATGCAATTGTTTTTTAAATATGCCAATTACTTCTAAAGTTAACTAAAATTAATTAGCATTGTTTCTGGGAACAATGGAGCAAAAACTACTCATCAAAGTCTTGCTTTAGGCACACAGCTGGATACTACGAACCATAAGCTTCAAAATAGTAGGAATAGTTTTTTGGTATAACAATTACTAACAATTATATAGCACATCAAAGCTTTCTGTTCAAAATGGGTTCAAAGTTGCTTTTTAATGTAGAGACAATAAACAAATATTAAAATGGAGATAGAAAAATCTGGTCCTACCATTGTGTGCATTATTCATGTAGCTCAGTACTGCAACAAAAATTACTATTCTGGGTGCCCCGATTACTGTAAAATCGCTCCCACGAGGATGTGAATATTCAAAAATTAATGTTTTAAGGAAACGAAAAAAAAAAAAGAATGGACAAGCTCATTTTTATTCAAACATAACAAAAATTATTGATATATCCCCATACCTAAATGGTCAGTAGCCATCAGGGATGTAATCTGTCTGCCTACAGCTGCCCAAATGGCGTTTTTTGAAGGTTTGTCGCAGATTTTCTGCAGATGCAAGCTTGCGGGCGGATGCTGCTGCTTGCCGGTTATCTTTCTTGGCCATTCTCACGCTGTTAGGTAGCCCCGGGTTCAAATGAAGCTCCTGGAGTATGGCAGATGAAGCTCTCTCGTTCCCTGAATTAAATCTCATTACTGCCTCAACCACAGCAGCTTCAACAGCAAAGAGCAGATGCTGTTCCTTAGGTGCCAACGCCCAAATCATGGAATGCAAGCATTCATTAATGTTTTGGGTCATGCTGCGCTGGCACCTTTGAAGCAATTTTTCTTCTGAGATGCGCTCATACACTGATAGAACGGCTTGACAAATATGGACAAGCAAATTATATCGACGCTTTGGAATGGGCTAATTTTTTGCTTGCGCAGCATTCGCACGGCACCAAGAGTCTGGACCAGATGGGCAAAGACTGTACTTTGAAACCTCGTCGCTTCACGTGATGTGGTGGTATGTTGCCATCACAGCCTTATGCATAGCCTCCACATCCCCTTTGTTGGATTTTAATGCCACCCATAGTAGGCACCGAGTTTGGTGATCAGGTCACTTGTCAATTTTCTTTGGCCACCAAGTGTTTCAGAAGCAGAGCCCTTGTGTTTGGCAACGAGAGTGCGCAAAGCAGTCTACATCCTTTTTTGGACGTGATTCACGCAATCTTCCTTCTTGACTGGCACAAAGCCCCACACTTTGGCTTGTCTGAGAGCAAGAAATGCGTGACTATCACCATCTGAGAGTACTGTGGTGTATCTCAGTTCGTGCAGCTGAAGTGACCTCTGGAACCAAGCACCACTTCAACTTCCATCTCCCCTGCCTTTTTTCGGTATTTTTATTTTTTTGCGCATATGGCTTGCCTTCCAATCTTGGTAGTCCAGGTAACCAGGTTTCAGGCCTCGCACACAACCAGCACAGAAGTTGGTCGGGACAATGTAGCCGAGCACAAGTCCGGAGAACAGTTCGATGACCGTGCCGAATCCGATGTGCAACGAATGGCCGCGCGTCATCCACGAGCCATCATAGGATACCACTATATTCCCAGAGTTCGCAAGTTTCAAGTCATACAATGACTTCACTCATAGCCCACACGCGCCTATCAGCTTTTGGGCAGAAGACGACGCCAGCGCCAGCTTTTGCTTGAGTTTGCCTTGCCACGTTTTGTTATGAAGGCCACAGTGCAAAATATTCGTTGCAGCAAAAACGTTGTTCATCGCTGTTTGTCGATTTCCAGTGCTAATCATTGCATGAGCAGCAAGAATATTCACTACGAAGGGGTGGACCGCTTTGCTGTTTCTCATGCGCAACGAGCTCTACTTGGAAACAACATTGCCGTAGTTTTCACAAATGGAGAGAAGATTGACGACAAGGCCGTATTCTCGCTCCTCTGAGTCAAAAGCCACAGAGAATGCACTTTAGATGTGAGACCAAAGTGCTTATCACTTCCGCACTGATAACATAAAAGCGTGACTCCATCTCCGCTGGCTTGTCCGCACCGTCGTTGACGCTCATACACATGCCCAATTTCCGCTTCGTTGCCGAAGTTCCCGGCAGTTGTTGGAGGTTTTCCCCTGCTTGCTTCTGCCATTGGAGTAATACCGCTGGCTGCATCATCTTTGTGTCGTGCCGAACGCTGCTCCTGCGATCACTATCGGCCGGTGACGTCGTTAGGCCTAGCACGCTCTCGCCAGGTCCGTTGCATCCCGCGTCACGGCCGTAGCTTGAAACCGCTGGCGGGTGGTCGTTGCTGTGTTTTTCGGCAGGGTCGAGCACTTTTCGAAGTTGTAGCAGGCACATTTTCTTTTTTTGCCAAGCTTGTTTCGAGAGGCAGACTTCCGACATCCCGACATCACTACACGCTACGCTAGTGGCTTTCAAAATGGTGTCGCGGTTCATTTTTCAAGCATGTCCGCACACCGTAGCAGACGCCACCAGCTGCCTAAGCCAATTTTTAAAACTTTATACAAGTGCACTGAATGGGCAAATGGGGTCACACACCGAGACTTTTTTTCGGTGCGGTATTTCTAAATAGCAAATAGGGGGACAAACAAAAATGTGGCGGGATATTGAAGAAGAGAAGTAGTTCATTCCAACACGACCAAGATGGCCGCGACAGCATACGTCGTTCGGCAGCAACGTGGCATGAAAAAAGCCCCCTTTCTATGCTTCTTTCTGTCAAAATATAGCTTGTGGCAGTTACGTAAATTGATATTGTGGCTAAAATATTGATCCATGATGTGGGAATCTTGGTCAGAACATGCGGCAGTGTTTGCATATTATAAAAATACCACTTTCAAGAAACCAATTTTTTTATCACGATTTTTTTTTTACCCGTGTCCGCCATTAACTGTGTGCCCTGAAAAATTACAGAACACGTTATATAGTTACAAATTATGAACTTTTTGAACTCATGCAATTTCTTCCATAGAACACGTCATATAGTTACAAATTAATGAGCTTTTTGAACTCATGCAATTTCTTCCATCCTTCACATTGGGATTCGTAAGGGCCTCTCCTGTGAAACACAATTAGCGCATTTCCTTTACGACGTGCACGCTAACCTTGACCGTAACATGCAGACTGATGCCATCTTTCCAGATTACATGAAAGCTTTCGATAATGTTCCGCACCACGGTCTTTTACTAAGACTTTCGCAGCTAAACTTACATCCTGACATTCTTCAATGGATTGAACAATTTCTAGAGAATCGTTCTCAATCAGTCTTTGTTAATAGCCACCTGTCTAATACCCTTCCGGTCATATCAGACAAGGAACTGCCCTCGGTCCTCTTTTATTCTCAATATATTGTTGCGCGCGAAGGAGACCGTTTGTAACCCTTACGGATGAAGGGGACCGTTTACTTTAAGTCGCGAAGGTGAGCGCAAGAGCGGTCAGCTGGTTTATCAACAGAGCGTCGTCCTCTTCTTCCTTCCTCCACCCGGGACCGCAAGCACGTTCACTGGTCTTCGTTTTCTTCATGCGTAACATTCCTCTCGTCGCAGACGAAGCCCGCCGGGCGAGTCAATCCATGTGTCTTGACGTGAACAATTTCAAGCGGGCGACATGGACCACTTGTGTCTTCGCAGCTCTTCTACCACTCGCCGTGAGGCGAGCTATGTTATACGTGACTTCCGTGAGTCTGTCAATAATCGCAAACGGTCCATCGTAGGTGGCCAAAAGCTTTTGGCATAACCCGCGTTTCCGTACTGGAGTCCACAGCCAGACTAAATCACCAGGGCGATAGGTTACCGGACGGTGGCGAATGTCGTAGCGTGCTTTTGATCTGTCCTGCGATGCCAAAGTGCGCAAACGAGCAATACGACGAGCTTCTTCGGCGAGGCAGAGAGTCTCGGCGACAGTGGGATTTTCGTGACTGCAGAAGGGGAAAACAGTGTCGATTGTGTACCGGGGTGGCCGTGCGTACAGCAGGAAGAAAGGGCTATAGCCGGTGGTCTCGTGCTTGGCGGTGTTGAACGCGTACGTGATAAAAGGCAGTACGTCATCCCAGTTCTTGTGGTCGGATGAAACATACATAGATAGCATGTTTACAATTGTTCGGTTGGTGCGCTCCGTAAGCCCATTCGTTTGTGGATGGTATGGTGTCGAGTGACGCAAGTGGGAATCACACAAACGAAGCAGCTCGTCTACGACGTCTGCTGTGAATTGTCGTCCACGGTCGCTGATGATCACGCGAGGCGGACCATGTCGCAGGATCACATATTGCAGGAGGAATGTTGAAACGTCAGTGGCAGTTGCGGAGGGCACTGCCGCCGTCTCGCAGTAGCGTGTGAGGTAGTCGACGCAAACAACTATCCAACGGTTTCCCTTGGCTGATTTTGGAAATGGGCCTACGAAGTCAATGCCCACTTGTTGGAAAGGCGTGCTTGGAGGCGGGATCGGCTGCAGAAGACCTGCTGGAGCAGTAGATGGCCGTTTGTGGCGCTGACACTGCATGCAGCTGGCCACATACGTCTCAACAGATTGTCGCATTCCAGGCCAATAAAAGCGTTCCTGAATCCGGTATAGCGTCCTCGCCGAACCTAGATGGCCAGACGTAGGGTCGTCGTGCATAGCACTCAGAATCGCTGTGCGAAGGCTCTCCGGCACCACTAAGAGAAAACGTGCGCCAGTGCTGGAAAAGTTCTTCTTATAGAGGAGTCCATCACGTACACAGAAATGGTTTGCTGTCGTCGAGGCGGTCGTAGCGGTGAAGAGCGGTGTTAATTTACCGTCTTTTCGCTGTTCGGTTTTGAAGCAGTCGACGTCTGGAAAACGCGGCGACACAGAAGCCACGAGGTGATCGAAGTCGTCGGCGTCACAGTCCGTAGTACTAAGTGGCATACGCGAGAGACAGTCCGCATCAGCGTGTCGTCGACCACTCTTATAAGAGACGGTGAAGCTGTATTCTTGCAGTCGGAGCGCCCAGCGCGCAAGGCGGCCACAAGGGTCACGAAGATTCACAAGCCAACACAATGAGTGGTGGTCGGTGACCACTGTAAAGGGGCGTCCATACAGGTAAGAACGAAACCGCTGAACCGCAAATATTACCGCGAGGCATTCTTGTTCCGTCACAGTGTAATTCTGCTCGGGCCGACTTAATGAGCGGCTTGCATATGCGATCACGTGTTCGCGGTCACCGTAGCGTTGAACTAGGACGGCACCAATACCTATGCCACTGGCATCCGTATGGAGTTCTGTCGGAGCTGAAGGACTGAAGTGTTGAAGAACCGGTCGTGACGTCAGCAGGAACTTCAACTGAAGAAAAGAAGAGTCGCACTCCGGAGTCCACTCAAAGGGGGTGTCCTTTCGTAGCAGGCATGTCAGCGGATACGCAACGTCGGCGAATTTAGGAATAAATCGGCGGAAATAGGAACAAAGCCCCAGAAAACTACGGAGCTCCTTGACACAGCGCGGTGCACTGAACGCTTCAACGGCTGCTGTTTTCTGGGGATCAGGGCGGATGCCATCCTTGTCGACGAGGTGCCCAAGCACAAGGGTTTGGCGGTCTCCGAAGTGGCATTTCTTAGAGTTTAAAACTAGACCAGCGTTTCTGATGCAGTTCAGGACAATATCTAGACGCGAGTTGTGTTCGCTGAAGGTGCGGCCAAAGATGACGACGTCGTCGAGGTAGCACATGCAGATGTTCCACTTCAAGCCACGCAATACAGTGTCCATAAATCTCTCGAAAGTTGCCGGAGCGTTGCACAATCCAAATGGCATCACATTAAATTCGAAGAGCCCGTCAGGGGTTACAAAGGCAGTCTTCTCCTTGTCGTCAGGATGCATCGGAATTTGCCAATAGCCGGATCGTAAATCCACTGAGGAAAAGTAAGAGGCGGAATGAAGGCAGTCTATTGCGTCATCAATACGTGGGAGTGGGTACACGTCCTTTTTTGTTACAGCATTCAAACGGCGATAGTCGACGCAAAATCTCCAAGATCCATCTTTTTTTTTAACAAGAATCACTGGAGCTGCCCACGGACTTGCCGACTCTTGTACGACTCCCTTTTTCATCATTTCGTGCACTTGTTCGTTGATAATCTGGCGCTCTGATGGTGAAACACGATATGGCTTTTGTCTAATCGGATTTGCCGAACCCGTGTTGATGGTATGGCGCGTTCGAGACGCAGGGATTGCAGGTATATTGTCCTTCTGCGCAAAGTCGAATACCGAAACGTGCTTCGAAAGCACACCCACTAACGTTCGGCGTTCACTCGTGCTGAGCGATTTATTTACCATCGACAAAAGGGCCGTTTCCGAACTGTGGCCATCTGGTTCTTCGGGCACATCTGTAAGTTCAGCCACTGATAAGGACGCGTGTTCCCCGGCGAAGGCTAATTTCATGCCATCTGATAGTATAACGGGCTCCTTAGAACAGTTTACGGTCCATAAGCCAGTGCGTCCGCCTTTGATAGACACCACACAATGTGGCACCAACACATTCTTCTTCATACAGTTAAAGTGCATCGGTTCTACGGTAGCTTCGAAGCAGTCAGAATCGGCGGCGCAACAGACAACGGGAACGCAAACGGTAGATGATGCAGGTATGACCGTATCACCACAAACACACAGTGCAGTTTCGCGATCTACAGGGTTCTCCAGGAGTCCTGATGGAATCCTACCACTTAAGAATACTTTTCCTGTGCGGCAGTCGACAGTAGCACCACACTGCCGCAAGAAGTCCATGCCGAGAATAACATCATGAGTCGACCGAGGAATAATTACAAACTCTGTCGTAATAACATGGCCTCCCAAAAATACGTCGGCACTACACACACCAATAGGTCGCAACGGCTCACCACTCACTCCACAGAACTTTGAATCTTCGTCCCATTTAAACAAAACCTTTCGCCCTAACACGTGTTTAAAAGAGACACTCATGACCGAAATTGTTGCGCCTGTGTCCACCAGAGCCATCACAGGGACATTATCTACAAGCACGCGCACTTTGTTTTTCAGCATCAACACAGGAGGTATTTCTGTCAGTAGCACGTCTCCAGCGACCTCACCTCCATCGGCCGCGCTAGCTAGTTTTCCGGTGACGAAGGGGACGCGGTGCGACGCAGCGGTGAGGGAGAACGGGGAGCACGACGTTGCGGTGGGGGTGTCAAACTTCTGTCAGATGCTGGGGAGCGATTCCGGGAGCTGCTCGGCCAATGCTCGTCGCCAGATGATACGTGTGCTGGCCAAGGGGCCCCATGTGGCTGTTCGGAGGGCCGAGAAAACTCTGACGGCTGGCCATACCACGTGGTCATACGCTGGTTGCAAAACCGCGATATATGACCCGGGACGCCACAGGAATAACACACCGGGAGAGGTCGAAACCTTGGTCGTTCGTCGATGAAGCGGATATTATCATTTTCCCGCGTGTAGTGGGTTGGTTCGTGGCGTGTGTCACGAGGATACATCGGGCGTCGAGAAGGCGTGCGCTGAGTGCGTTGGTCATAGCGCGGAGTCGGCGGGCGTGTTGTCATCCTCGACTGTGGGGCTGCGCTGTACTCCACGGCCGCTGCGGTAACCATCGGTTGCCAAGGGGCCGAATGTGGCGCCGTCATAGCCTCTCGCGACGTGTACATGTCATGGTGGTCAACAGTTGAATGCAACAACCCTTCGTGGCGGGAAAGTTCCTCGCGGACAATCTGTCGGATGGTCGAAGGAAGGTCGAGGCAAGGACTCGTGTCCACACTGGCAACCGTCGTAACGTTTGCCAACCGACCAAACTTTGGCGCAATCCGACGCATCTTGAGCGTTTCAAAAGTTCTGCAGTGCCGAATGACGTCGGACACAGAACTGAGGCTCTCCTTTCCAATTAGAAAATTGTAGACATCCTCAGCCACTCCTTTCAGCAAATGTCCCACTTTATCTTCTTCCGACATGTGAGCATTGACCACCTTGCACAGCTTTAACACTTCTTCGATGTATGTTGTGCATGTATCACCTGGTAGCTGCGCCCGTTGAGACAGTGTCTGCTCCGCACGCTTCTTTTTGGCGACTGAGTCCCCAAAACAAGCCTTTAGCTCGTCAACAAAATGTTCCCACGTCGTAAGCGCATCCTCGTGGTTCTCATACCACACGAGGGCGGTATCGGTCAGGGAGAACACCACATTGGTGAGCTGAGCGGTTGCATCCCATCCGTTGGATTTGCTCACTCGTTTGTAGTGGACGAGCCACTCGTCGGCATCTTCCCCCGCTTTGCCTCCGAAGGTGGGTGGAACTCGGTAGTATGGCAGTGGACTGCTAGGCGCTGCCCTCGGAGTGGCTCCTTCTTCCGGCATGTCGAAGATGGTCACGGCTGATGGCGGGAGGCCGGCAAGTCGACGGCTTCGACGAAGCTGCGGCAGTGATGGTTCCGTTGTTGTGAGCGGTACCCAGCACCTCCACCACTTTGTTGCGCGCGAAGGAGACCGTTTGTAACCCTTACGGATGAAGGGGACCGTTTACTTTAAGTCGCGAAGGTGAGCGCAAGAGCGGTCAGCTGGTTTATCAACCGAGCGTCGTCCTCTTCTTCCTTCCTCCACCCGGGACCGCAAGCACGTTCACTGGTCTTCGTTTTCTTCATGCGTAACAATATATTAACGGAGGCACTCGATGCACTAGGCATGTACAACACGCTGAGTGAGATTGAGGAGGCACAGGAATGGGCACAGATCACCAGGCTGTCCAGCACACCTGCAGGCAGATGGATCCTACGAGAAATCGGCGTCGCGTCTCGGGAGATTGAGTGTAACAGCCACGGGCTAATACTCAACCAGAGGAAAAAGATCAGGGTAGCCCCCCCTGCCCAGGAATATGAACCCCGAGCACAACATTGAAAGAACACTTGCTTGAGCCAAAGCACTTCTCCGACAGGTAGCCGCTTCCGGGAAAGCATGCTGCTTTATGGACGCAGCCAAATATCCTGGAAGATGAGCCTACGTAGCAGCGATGGTCAACAAAGATGGCACGGTCATCAATGCATGCACGGTCTGCACTGATAGTCCTGAGGTGGCCGAGCAGGCGGCCATCAGCCTTGCACTCCTAGAAGACGGTAAAAGCTGGGTATACTGCGACTCCAAGAGGGCAATTCTGTCCTTCGGAACAGGAAGCATATCCCCGACCATCGGCAGAATACTTAGTACGCAACACCTCACCCCACACTACATCAATCGGTTCCCAGCACACATGGGACCATTGGAGGGGCCGCTCCCTAACCTCAACGAGACAACACACGAGGCCGCACGAGACCTAACTCACCGTGCGAGTCCGGACTCCCTCTCGGCAAGCTGGGGGAGCGAGTCCGATCCCCTCATCACTTACAACGATGTCGCCCAGCACTTTAAGTTAGTCAAGAGAACTACGCCGCTACCGCATAAAGCACTCAATAAACCACAAGAAGTCACGTACAGGTGGTTTCTGACGGGCACCTACCCATGCCCGGCCTTCCTGCACAAAATCTTTCTGGATGCGCACCCTCACAATGCGTGTCGCTTTTGTAAAGATATAGCTAGCCTTGCTCACATGCTCTGGGGTTGCCCCCTGGTGCCGGGAGCCAGGACCGCTAAGGAAGAGTGGGACCAAGCTCTACGCAGCTCGGACCTTGACACACAGCTATGGGCTGTCCATTGCACCCGCGACACGGTGGAGGGGCATGGCCCCTCTGTCCCTACGTGGGAGCGGCCTGCTGCGCGCTAATCGCACGCACCAAGGGACCTGAATGAAGTTATTCCTCCATCCACCCATCCATCTCCTCTTTGCCCCCCCCCCCCCCCCCCCCAAATGTAAAACTGCTCGCGTATAAGTCACTCATCGGACCAAAATTAGAATATTCATCTGTCGTCTGGAGCCCGCATCTAGCGTATTTATTGAATGCATTAGAAGCAGTTCAAAATCGCGCCGCTATATTAATTCATTCTTCATACTTGTATGACATCAGCATTTCATCTTTGAAAGCTAAATCCGAATCGCAGCCCTTTTCGTTGCATCGCCGCATGGCCAGTCTCGCCCTTTGTCATGAAATATTCTTTACTCAATCAGCCACCTGGTGCAACCGCTGCAACACCCACATCTCACCGCACCAGTCATCAATTTCAGGCGTCCCATCATTGCGTACTACTACTTCTTTCACCTTGTTCTTTTATTGAGCAGCTACAGATTGGAACGGCCTTCCCTGGGACATCACGATCATCGCTTCAACATCTTCCTTGCTTGTTCATTACATAAGTAAAAAATCTACTCCTTATGTAATGCCCCACAGAAAGGGGCCTTTAAGGTAATAAAGCTGAACTGAGCTGTTGTGGCCGACCGGGCTACTCTCGACTCGGACTCCCCTGAACCGCAACCGAAGCCGGCTCCTGTTCGCGTCCAACTGCCACGGACAAGACAACCTCCAAAACGTTACAGTGACTATGTGTGACAACTCTATTAATTTCTTTGTGTTCTTCTTGTATAGTCTATGTTGTTTTGAACATTGTGCAGGATCATTTTCTTTGTCCTGCCTTTGTATAAATCAGGTGATAAACAACTTCTAACTACAGGCCGATATTTCTCACACCTCAATCATGCAAAATGTTAGAGCACATTATTCACAAACATATAATTGAATTCCTTAACTCTAATGATTAACTAACATCTGGCCAGCATGGTTTGTACCGTGTTTATAGCACTGTAATGCAATTGGTCAATTTTGCTCGTGATATCGTTTCTAACATAGACATAGGTAAGGAAGTGGATGCTATCTTTACTGATTTCTCTAAAGCTTTTGACTCTGTGATTGATCCTAAACTACTCGTAAAATTAAACGCCATATTCAATAATCCCTGTCTTGTTTCTCGGATAGCCAGTTTTCTTCGCTATCGCTCACAATTTGTTTCTTTTAACTCAGTGGAAGCACTCCTGTCGATGTTACGTTAGGCGTTCCTCAAGGATCCGTATTAGGCCCTTTATTATTTAACATACATAAAAGATTTACCTTGTAGCACCCCAACTAAAGTCTTTTAGTTGGCGTGCAGATTTATGCAGATGTCTGCGTATTAAACAAATCTATTAACTCCAATTCATGACCACTACTGTCTTGCCCAATCCCTTCATGTCTTTCTGCGCTTGGTGCTAAACGTGGCAAATGAAGATCAATTGTAGTACAGTGCAGTCCACATATATAATGATATTGAGAAAGATGAAAAATATGATCGTTATAACCGATGATCGCTATATCTGGACTGCAGTTATTAAAAAAATTTTCAGAAAATAAAAAATGCGGAACATACTTTTGCAGCTCTGAACTCAAATTCGCTACTTGCTCTAAAGAATAGATGATGTAGAAAGTAGGCTGTGAAAAACAAACTTTATTTCTAGCGCCAATGACCGTGCCAAGCGTTAAGTGCGCCGAAATAGTCCGAAATCTGCTTTTGCAGCAGCTTCAGCTTCACAACCGCAATGTACATGGATTCCAGCTGCTGTGCGAACACTGGCAGCAATCTTTTAGCATGCATAAAATCAATTAAGGAGTCGATTGACAACAGTGCACTTTGCGTGGACATCGAGATCGGGGTCAAGGAGCCACTGTCAATCTCGTTGTCACTGTCGCTGCTGCCGTTGCCACCGTCGCACAACTTTGCCATATGTCGAGACAGCACATCTTCGGCGATCGCCTCGTCGGTGACCTCATCGCAGAACGAGGCAGCACTGTATGCAGTCAAAAATTCCTGCATCGATGCACCACCTGTGTCACCAGTAGGAGCTCCCAGAGCTCCTACTGGTGACATAACCAGTGACCTAACTGGTGACATAACTGGTGACATAACCGAGCTCCCAGAGCTCGGTTATGTCAGGGGCTTTCACCGTGTTGGTTTCAGTGGGTTGGGGAAGTTCATCCCGACGCACAAAGCCCGCCTTTTTGAAGCAATTGTATATGGTTGACTGCTTTACTTCATAACATGCACCATAAACAAAGCGCACGGCTTTCAAAAGACTGATCTTCAGGTCAGGGGGCCCATCTGCATGAACCGACGTGCCAGGAGCTGCGCGGTCGATGGCTAAAATTAGCCACACCAGCATGCGCCGCCGACACAGGACTTTAAAGTTCGCGATCACGCTGGCGTCCAACGGCTGCAGACCTGCGGTAGTATTCGGAGGCAGAAACATCAATTCAACAGATGTCAGCTTTGGGTTAACGCTGTGTGCGCTACAGTTGTCAAGTAGCAACACTACTTTTCTTCCTTGGCCTTCAATTATAGTGTCGAACTCGAGCAGCCGTTCTTTGAACAGGTCGCGGGTCATCCACGCCTTCTTATTGCTGCGATACCGGACTGGGATGTGCTGATTCCTAAAGCACATTGGCTTCTTTGATCGCCCGATCATGAAAGGCTTGAGACGATGGCTCCCGTCCATGCTAACACACAGCAACACGGTCACCATAAGTTTCAAGTGCTTCCCGCCGTGGCATCGATCTCCTTTAAAGGGAAGCTGAAACGGTTCTCAATTTCCATGAATTGCTGGGATTAGGAAGAACAGACCTAATAATTTACGGTTCCGAAATTTTTTTCTTCGTTTTGTTAATATAAGGGGCGGAAATCGCTTTCTAAATCACCCCCGCGGACACACCCCATCGCTTCCCGGAGCGCCGGGTGAGGTGGTTGCCAGAGGAGAGAACCGGCGAGAGTGACGTCACTGGCGGGGACCGAGCTGCCGGACCGGCGTGCTGGCATGTGCTGGCATGCCTCTTTCCGTCCTGCGCTTTACTGAACGACGCTACGAGAGATTCGCCGCCGCCACCGCTCACGTTTGGTTTGCGATTTTCGTAAACTGTTCTTTCCTTCTGTGCTGCGTAAGTGCCTACAGCCAAGGGCGCCCAACATGCCCTCGTTCTGTGCAGCATTCGGCTGCGCGAACACACGTGGGCGAGACGATGTGGTGTTTCACAGGTTCCCGAAGGACAAGAAGCTTGCAGCGCAGTGCGGTGAGGAGAGATAAGTTCGTGCCGACGAAATCAAATGGGCTGTGCTCGGACCATTTCCGCGATAGCCGGATAGCCTTACGACAAACGCGGAAACGCGTTGTTGCTAGCGTTGCTATACTCCGTTTCATACATCAGGTGCAACGCTGTGGAGGCTTGAGATACTTCTTGCAGTGGCTGCGTTCGCACTTAGAAAAAGTTCGGTGTTTCTTGACCCAATTTTTGAGAAAACTTTTCATATATAAGCTCAGTTCTGAATGAAAAAAAAAAGAATTTACCCATAGAAACAATCCGTGTACTTATATGGCTGCTAACACGTTCTTTTAAATCAATTTTCTTTTCGGCATTCTTTAATTGGAGCCCGTCGCGGCAGCTTCACGTGCATGCTCGCGCGAGCAAACGCCGCTTGCACGCTGCGAACCATAGACGGAAACGCGCGCAGTTATATATTTTGGTAACCGGACTTCGTGCGTAGCTTCCACAACATTGCACCTGAGGTATGAAATGGAGTACAGGCTTGCCTAGAGACATTCGACGTACGGTTGCAGTTATCATGTTTACCACATGGCGGTGCTAAAACTGCCTAATATCTTTATGTCAACACTAGCATGGAGCGCGCATACCGATTCTTGATCGAGCCACAATCGCAAAGTCGTCGAACCATATTCTGAATATTGCACATATAATATCCCCCTGGCCATCTCGATCTGGATGTGTATGATAAGCAACTTCCATGACTGTACCTCGCAGCACTGCATGTGCACGCTTTGAAACGCGGCACTTATGTTCGTGATCATGTATCAACGCTCAGAAAACCACGGGACTTTAGACAAGCAGCGGCGAGGTGCTTGACATCGCGGAATTGTACCCGTGTTTACAATCTAATGAGAAGTTAGTGCTTCGTCATTCTTCCAGCAGCAAGTTCCCAGTGACACTTTAGCGCATTTTTTCTCCCGTCATTGGAACGTGCAGCTACATGAAAAAAAAAAAAAAAGCATACGTAACAGCTAAGATTTCCAACGCGCGAGAAGGTGCACATATCGCTCTCGCTTTGGGCACACTCAACATCGTCGTTGCCGCCGTTGCCGCCATCGTTTTCCGTATCGGCTGTCGGTTCGGACATGTACGGCGAAAATACAAGCTGTCCGAGACAGCGAGAACGTTCCATAATGCTTACAACTCAGCTATGAAGCCAGAACAGAACAGCATGCTACTCTCTGAAATGGCGGCGCCGACCGGCGACTGCCGCCATTGACGTCACAGCGGCTTCGACCAATCACGGGCAACAGCGGCGTTCGTGCGATACCCTGAGGCGCTGGTGCGCGTTTTCATGAAAAAACAGCCACTTGCGCTTGTTTCCGCCCTTTTTGAACCAGATATTCGTGTTCAGGGGACTCAAAACTGTAGAATGCCGCAGAGAACTCATTTTTTTCGAAAAGTGTTTCAGCTTCCCTTTAAGAGCGTGAGCCTTCGACGGCAACATTTGAAAAAATAGAGCAGTTTTGTCGCAATTATATATGTTCTTCTTCGCGTAGCACTCCAGTATGCCGGGTAGCTTTGTCTGCAGACACTGCTGTTTTGCCTGCGTGTCCAAAGACACCGCTTCTCCTACCACATTTTTGTAAATGATTCCGTGCCACTCTTTAAAGTGCTAAATCCAGCCTCCCCCAGGCTTAAAATTTGGGCGTCCCAGAAAAAAAGCGAAGTTTTTCGCTTTGGTGGCAAGTATTGGCCCACTAATAGGCACATTATGCGCACGGGTTGTGATGAACCACTGGTAAAGCGCCTCTTCAACATCGGTGTACAAAGTGTCTCTAACCCTTTTCCGCTGATCGGCATGGCCGCTGATAGCTCCTGCCTTCACAAAACGCAGGTGTCTGCATCGGCTTTGGTGCCATCGGGAGGGTGGGAGAGGCAGTCGGCATTCTTATGTAGCCGCCCAGGTTTGCAGGACACGGAAAAGGTGTACTCTTGCAGGCGTAAAGCCTAGCGGCCAAGATGGCCTGTTGGGTCTCTCAGTGAGGATAGCCAACATGAGGCGTGATGATCTGTCACAACGATGTAATTCCGACCGAACAGGTAAGAGCGGAACTTAGCAATGGACCAAACAAGGGCCAAGCATTCACTTTCTGTTATGGAGTAGTTGCGCTCTGGTGCTGAAAGAAGACAGCTAGCATACGCAATCATACCATTAGTGTCCAGCTGTCGTTGGGACAAGATAGCGCCAATGCCATGACCACTGGCATCAGTGTGAACTTCTGTGTAGGCAAGCAGATCAAAATTACCAAACATGGTAATAAGTGTTAATAAGACTGATAAGCGTTGAAAATGCTGCAGCTTGGTCAGGTCCCCAGCGAAAAGCAGTGTCCTTTTTGAGGAGGTCTGTGAGAGGACGAGCGATTTCAGCAACGTTCTGGATAAATTGCTGAAAATAGGAACACAGGCCTAGGAAACTTCGGACATCAGTAGAAGAACGAGGAAGTGGAAACTCACCAACGGCACAAACTTTATCAGGATCAGGGTGGACGCAAGCAGCGTCAACCAAGTGATCAAGTATTCGTATTTGGCAGTGGCCAAAAATGGCATTTTGCAGAATTGAGTTGTAGGCCAGCTTGACGAAAAACAGCAAGGATAGCTGAGAGTCGGTAGAGGTGGCTCTCAAATGTCGGTGAAAAACAAATGACGTCATCAAGGTAGCAAAGGCAGCATGTGGTCCATTTGAATCTGCACGGAAGAGAGTCAATCAAGTGTTCAAAGGTAGCAGGGGCATTACACAGTCCGAAAGGCATCACTTTAAATTGGTGGAAACCATCTGGGGTGACAAAGACGGTCTTTTCGCAATCTCGTTCATCCAGTGCGGTTTGCCAGTAGCCAGAACGTAAATCAATCAACGAAAAATAACTGGCACTGTGTAAGCAGCCCAGCACGTCATCAACACACGGAAGCGGATACACATCCTTTTTGGCAATGTTATTGTGGTAATGATAATCAATACAAAATCTCCAGGTATTGCCCTCCTCTTCAACCAGAACGACAGGTGACACCCACGGACTGCAGGAAGGCTTGATAATATCCTTGGAGAGCATTTTGTCCACCTCCGTCTGGATGACCTGGCGTTCAGCTGCAGACGCACGGTAGGGCCTCCGGTGTATAGGAGGAGCGTTGCCAGTGTGCGTTGGATGGGTGACGACACGGATTCGACCTAGCGGGCGATTGCCGAAATAAAAAACGTCTTCATAGGACATCAGAATGCGGCGAAGGGCGTCGGCGTAAGCAGGTCATAAAGCAGCAGCTATCATTGGTGTAAACTTGTCGTTGCGTGAAGTAGGACGGGCAGAACTTTGCCGCAGTGTCGAATAGTGGTTCGGGTGTAAGAGCAGCTACTCCACAGTATTCCAAAGGGGCCAGCACAGAGAGAGATACACCCTCAAGTAGCACTTGCAGGCACGAACCGAACGTTAGAACACGCTTGAATGTTGACAAGAGTTACAATTGAGCTTGGCAGTGCTATTTGACATGCCAGGAGGACGTCGCAAAGTGGGGACACCACGTAAGGACCATCTCGAAGTGGTGGAGAAGGCGACATGAAGACGTAAGTCGAAGCATCAGGTTGCAGTCGAACAAATTCAGTAGAACGAGGTCTGGACTTGTGGTCGTCGATCAGATCGGCAAAGTAATGGGGCAGTTCAAGGCGAAGGGTGTCAGATGCACAGTCATTAAGTGCTGAATGGGCAGTCAGAAAGTCGATTCCAAGAATCACTTCGTGTGGACACTCGGCCAGTACAGTGAACAGGACTAACACTGGACTGCCGGCAATGGTAACACGGGAGGCGCACATTCCCATCACGGCTGTTGTACTGCCATTAGCTATTTGGACGGCAGGCGACTCAGCAGGTGTCAGGACTTTACAGAGACGGCTACGAAGATCTCATCGCATAACCAACACCTGAGCGCCAGTATCGATGAGGGCTTGAACGGACACATCCCCAACAAAAATTTCAACAAGGTTCGGTCGAGCAGCAGGAGTCAGCAGAGTTTTTGCAGTCTCACCTTTGGGGGCTGCACTGCTTAGTTTCCCGAGAGGCGGCCTGCATAGGATGGGGACGAGGGACGTCGAGGTGTAGGCGAACAGGACTGATGGCGTTGTGGCGAGGGCGAGCGGCTAGTGGTGTGTCCCCGAGAGGGAAGGCCAGCATGTATGGTTCAGAGAGGGGTGACAGAGGCTGAAGGTCTCGGTCAAAGTGGTGATCAACATATCGTCGAGGCGAGGAGTACCAGCGGCTACTCCAGCAGTGCTGGGAAATGTGACCGACCCGGGAGCAAGCAAAGCAAATTGGCCTGTCATCCAGTGTTCGTCACTCAGAGGGGTTCCAATATCGATTCGGGAACGAGTGTCGAGGCGCAGCAGAGGCAATGACAGGAGCAGTAGGGCTGGGACGTGGGCGGACGACAGAATGGATGTCCATGTTTGCAATTTCTTGGCGGACAACAGCTTGAATGAGCGAGATGGTCATGTTGTCATGCGTATTGGAGCAGTGAGAACTTGGAGCCATAGCCTCAAGTTCGCGACGGATTACCTGTGTCAAGCTTGGCGTCGTAGGCGGATATGACGCTGGAGGGTCATTGCAGGAGGAAATGGCAGTCGTATTTGGAAGTCGGTCCAAGCGTTGTATGATGCGTTTGCTCCTCGCTTGCTTAAAATTCCGGCATTACTTAATGATGGACTCAACCATTGCGCAGTTCCTGCAAAGCAGGACGTTGAACGCATTGCCCATGATGCCCTTCAAGATGTGTGCAACCTTATCGACCTCCAGTATGTCCGCATGCGCTTTATGGCAGAGAGCCAGAACGTCTTGAATATAAGCGACGTACGATTTGGCTGATGTCTGGGCATGAGACGCTAGCTCTTGCTTGGCCTCCATTTGACGTCCCACTGGTCTTCCGAAAAGATCGTGTAGCTTTTCCTTGCAGGAGTCCAGCTTCTAATGTCGGCTTCATGCGTCTCGAACCATACCTTCGTGGTTCCTCCCAAGTAAAAGATCACGTTGGCCAGCAAAAGTGTGGCATCCCACTTGTGCTTACCGACGTGTTCACACGACGTCAGCCAGTCTTCGACGTTGACCTTGCCAGTGCCGATGAAGATTCCCGGGTGATGTAGCTGGCTAAGCACTACTTTTGCTGGTGTGTGAGCGGTGGAGGCAGGGTCAGTGGCGGGGGCAGCTTCAGTAGCCACAACAGCGGAACCGATGTGACGCCCGTTGCGAATATCCAGGGCTGGCTTGTGGCAAGAGTACCCAGCACCTCCACCAAAATGTTATAGGGGAGAAAATATATGTACCGTATTTACTTGCATAATGACCGCACCCCTGAATTTTGTCGTTAAAATTTGATTTTTTTTCTTTCCCGTGTAATGATCGCACACCTAACTTGTCGCAGCGATATGTCGTGTGCCAAGTCTAGCTAATATAATTGCGCTTACCATCTGTCAAATGCTAGGCGAACGACTCTTGAAGACATACCAAGCAGTCTGCATACACCTAACATTCTTAAGCAGATGCCGCATTTCATTCCTTTCATCACTTGCCACACTTCCATGGAAAAAAAAAAAGAGGTAATAAACATAATAAACCATAATAATAATAATAATAAAACAATAACCATAAGAATATGTATGTTACAAAGAAGCCAAGAT
The DNA here is from genome assembly GCF_038994185.2 of Dermacentor albipictus. NCBI lineage: Eukaryota > Metazoa > Arthropoda > Arachnida > Ixodida > Ixodidae > Dermacentor > Dermacentor albipictus. Next base: position 139,124,479 of record NC_091826.1, on the reverse strand, counting down.
AATTTTTTAACACCGTTTGTAGTTTAAAAAGAAGGGTGGGGGACATGAAACACTTTCATTCATGATTAGAAGTTTCTGAAATTCATTAATGTCGGTGACGGTTGCGATGTCTGATGGCAAGTTATTCCACTTGGTTATTGTGCGCGGTATGAACAATGTAGCATAAGTTAGAGTGCGACACGTGAAGCGTTCGATATTAAAAGGATGATCCCGGCAGGGAAAGATGGCCGGGGTGGCCTAAAGAAGTCCTCGCGAATTGATGCGTGATGGTAAAGCTTATGAAGAAGTGATAAATGAGCGATCTTACAGTGTGTGGGGTTATATAGCTTGTTTTCCCGCATAGCCCCGTCGCTGCGTGGGCCGCGGCGTTGGAGTGGTACAAGCGTGGTGCGAGAGATGGCGCGAACGTCGCGCCGCTGCGTGGTTACTTGGGTGCGGGAGAGACGGGGCGCTCTCTGTTGGGTTCGAGACAGCAAGCGGGACGGACGTGCCGTCCCGCACGTGGAGCGACCCCCTTTCCCGGCGGGTCGGCAAACAGCGCGGACATTCCGCGCGCGCGGCGACCGATGCTTCTGCGAGACCGCCTCGCGTGGCCGCCTTCGAACGCACCACGATTCGCGTGACTATACACGCGAACGACCAGGCGTTGGGATCCAGCATGGAGCGAACATATTCGCTCGCGAGGACGCGGTGAGTCGGACTTCTAGATTTGTCGCGCGCTCATCGGCATGTTTTGTGGATAGCAACTCGTCTAGCAGGCACTGATCTATGAAAGGTGCAATAAATGCCCTTGTGATTGTTTGCACTACTGTGTTGTCGTTCCTTTGTCCCAAGAGTACGGTGAGAGAGTCCCACATATCAGACCCCACAAGTGACATGATAAAACTTGCAGTTCAGCACGATTCTTCAATGAAGTGACGCTGGTGTGACGTGAGTAATCCAAAAAAATCTATTTTTAATGTTGTGACGCGCAAGACCCGCGACAAGTGAACCCAAGACCCGCGACGAGGAGCCACGGTTCTCGGAGGCCAGGCGCAGGATCGACGGTAGTTGACTGAGCGACGAACAGGTGGCGTGAGTGCGGAGAGAACAGCGGCGCGAGCATGCGAGCGTGTGGGGAGAGAATGGCGAAAGGGGGAACTCGGAGTGTGGTTGTGTGGTGCGGAAGGTTGGCGTTTGGGAAATAAAGCGGTAGTTCGGGACCACGTGTGGCGTGTCGTCGATCGTGACAAGTGGGGGCTCGTCCGGGATCTACGTGGACATGGAGACAGTGGACGTTCCCGAACAATTGGTACAGCATCTGCTGGGGCAGACGAGCGGATCCACCATGGAACGCGAGCAAATCGCGGCAGCTGTCAGACAAAGACTGATGGCGGCCGAGGCAGTGCCTATGGGTTCTACGACAACGGCGGCTGCGACTGCGCTCCACAGGAGGTCAGCCAGGTCAGCCTCCAAGGTTTAAGGGGTTCAACGACCATCAGTCCCCCGAGGAATTTTCGGACCGGTTGAAACGTTTCGTTTGGTCAGCGGTGTCGCAGCTGACAAGAGGCTTACGCACATTGTGCCTGCTGCGCTGGAAGGTAGCGCGAAGTTGTGGTGGCGATTCGTGAACTCGTTTGCGTTGTGGGAGGAGTTCACTGCGGCGTTTATTGCGGAATTCTCCTCCATTGACGCGAAGCGCCGCTTGAAACAAGAGCTGGAGCACCGGACGCAACATCCCCAAGAAAATTTAAAGGAATTTATATATACCATCGCGGCCTACTACAACCGGATTGGCGGCGAAGTGCCCGAGTCGGAAAAGGTTGACCGCGTGCTGCGGCAGATGCACCGGCAACTCCAGGATTTGGTGGAGGGAAGACAGTTCAGCAGTCTCGCGTAGTTGGCGAAGGCCGCTGACGGTCTCATGGAGCGTTTCTGGAGGTGCATGCAGTACAAGCCACCACCACCCCTGACTGACCAAGTCGAGAGAGACTTGGCCTTCCAATCGACTATAAACGTGGCCGGCGTGCCGGGAACACAACCCGGACGGTTGATCACAGCGGCTGCCGCGCCGTTCCAGTATCCGCCGGCGGCATCCCCCTGGCCGTTGCACCCCGCGGCGATACAGCCCTCCTACCACCGAGACCAATTGCACGGATTGGCTGCATTCGCCACAAGGACGCCACATCTCTCAACGCCGTCACAGCAGCAAAGGTACCAGCCGAGTGACCACAGAGGATTCAACTGCCATCGCTGCGGAGGCGTCGGTCACATGGCCCGCGAGTGCCCTACAGGTCGGCGTGGCGGCCCACCCCGCTGCTACCAAAGCAACGGGATCGGACATATCCGCTCTCAGTGTACGGGAAACGGGGGACGGTAGGTGCTACACCGGCAAGCACCTACGAGACTGCGCTGCAAGTAGCGGCCTTGGCCGGCAACAAGGAGCCTCTCCTGGAAGTGCAGATCGGGAGGACAACGTTCCAGGCCCTACTGGACACAGGCTCAAGTGTGAGCTTGCTTGGATTGCCGGCGGCAAGGGTAGCGGTCTAGGCGGGCGCCAAACCCAAGACACAGGAACAAGCACTCCGCCTGGCAACAGGTTGGTCTCAGTCAACGACTTCCCTCAAGTGCAAAATAAAGTGGGCCACAAGCCGCCGCGTTCAACGCTTCCTGTGTGTGCCAGATTTGTGTCGGGACATTGTGCTGGGCAGAGATTTTTTAACAGCAACAGGCATCTCTTTACATGTATCGCTGGGTGGGTGGACGATTGGAACCGATCCACAGTGCATGGTGCCATTTGCTAAGCACGAAAAGGACCCAGCGACAGCACTTGCAATAGAAGATGGAGAGTCGTACAACTTGCACAGCCTCTTTGAAGAAGTGCTTGTAGTTCCAGGCATAGAGAACATGCATCAGGCTGGCACCAGGGAACTACACCCAAGCATGAGTAAAGTTCTCGATGACTTTAGCCATCTGTTTACTACAGTTGCAGGATGTACCACCCTGGCTCAGCACCGCATTGACACGGGGGACAGTGCGCCCATGAGATGCAAGCTACGTCCAGTGAATGCGAAGAAGCAGAAGATCATTGAGGGCTGTGTGGATGACCTCCTACAACAGGGCCTTATAAGACGAAGCACCAGCCCGTGGACTAGCGCCCCAGTGCTCGTTGCAAAGAAGTCTGGAGGCTACCGGCTCGCTGTGGACTACCGTCCGTTAAATGCATGCACCCGAGTACCTGCCTACCCAATGCCTCGAACAGACTGGCTGCTAGCGCAGTTGGGCCGAGCAATGTGGTTTTCCAGCTTTGATCTCTCCCAGGGGTTTTTCCAAATTCCTGTTTGCAAGGCTGACATAGCTAAAACGGCCTTCATTTGCCATCAAGGTACATTTGAATTTACGAGGATGCCCTTCGGGGTGGCGGGCGGTCCAGCAACTTTTCAAACCCTAATGGACCGGGTGCTGCAGGGAATCAATCACCACTTTGCTATGGCACTTTTAGATGATGTCCTTGTATACTAGCAAATTTACAAAAAATAAAGAAATGGTGTGATGAATGGCAAATGGTGCTAAATCCGTTAAAAATGTAGTTATGACAGTCTCTAGAAAGCTAAATTTCTTAAACTACTCTTACTTTATTAATAATCATGAACTGATTAGCGTTGATCAGCATAAGTATCTTGGCATGATTTTCACAAGTGATCTTCGCTGGAACCACCATATAGATTATGTGTGTGCCAAGGCCAACAAGTCACTCTGGTGTCTGAGGCGCAATTTGCAATTCGCAACTCTAGAAACAAAACTTCTAGCCTATAAAACATTAATTAGACCTATAATTGAATATGCTAAGGTGGTCTGGGACCCTTACACTGCTATAAATATATCAAAAATCGAACGAATACAGCGTCTGGCAGTAAGATTTATATTCAATAAATATCGGCGAACGGACTCCCCTTCTCAACTTTGTGTACAGGCAAACCTACCGACATTACAGGCTAGATCTAAATATGAAAGACTTAAATATATTTACCTAATCATTCATCATCATGTTCATATAGGGCATACAGACGTTGTTGAAATTCTTTCTGGTGAAACCACTAGACATCGTCATTCAATGTTTATTCGTCCCCCTGTTATACATACCGATTGTTTCAAATACAGTTTTTTCCCAAGAGCTATCAAAGAATGGAACTCCCTGTCGGAAGAAGCCGTTTCATCCTCATCCATTAATTTCTTCACAAAACACATTGGAAATATCCTAGTTTGTAAATAATATACTTAACTTTGTGTCCTTGTTATCTTCAGCAGTTTACGCTGTTACCTCTTGGTGTTATTAAATTTAATTTATTGTCCCCTTTTTGTGTTTCAATGTACGATTTTCCTTGTGCAAAATATGTGATTTATAATTGTTCATATTTCTCTCCTGCTATAGCCCTGTGTAAGGGCTGGAAGTATCTGTAAATAAAATAAATAAATAAACTCAGAGACACTGGAGAAACATGTTGAACATGTAAGGGAAGTGCTACAACGCATTGAGGGTGCTGGCCTTACAATCCAAATAAAGTACAGGTCTGTCGTCAGTCCCTCAAGTTTTTAGGTCACATCATCTCCCCTGGGCATTGCAGACCAGATGAGGACAAGGTGCGTGCAGTGCTGGATTACCCAAGACCCAGTACAGTTAAGCAGCTGCAAGCCTTCCTGGGACTTGCCGGCTACCATAGAAGCTTCATCCCTCACTTTTCACTGACGGCACATTCACTGACCAACCTTTTGAAGAAGAACGAGCCATGGCAGTGGGAGGAGCGCCAAAAACAGGCTTTCACTGCACTCAAGCAGGCCTTAGCTCAGGATGCTGTTATAAGCCTCCCAGATCTAAATCGACCCTTTGTGGTGGAGACAGATGTAAGTGGCATTGGCTTTGCAGCTGTGCTACTGCAGGCTGGCCCTGATGGTCTGCAGCCTGTTTCCTTCATTAGCAGAGTCCTTACAGCAGCCGAGAGCCATTATACTGTCCAGGAGTGGGAATGCCTGGCAGTAGTCTGGGCAGTGGACAAGTTCAGGGCATATCTTGAATTTACGGAGTTTGAGATACACTGTGACCACTCCTCCCTGGCATGGATGTTTAATACCGACCAAGCTTCACCCAGGGTCAAGCATTGGGTTCTTCGGCTGCAGGGCTTCAACTGCCGAATCAGGCACAGACGAGGGCTGGCAAACATACCTGTTATGTTGCTGCGTGGGTCGTATCGCGAGGCACCATCGCGACAAGGCGTATCGGCAATAACCTTTTATTGCCGTCACGAAACAAACACAGAACAGTGGGAACTTGACAACTGCTACAATATATACATTCTTGAGGCCGGGAGAGGGCGCTCTTCAACACAGGGTTAACTGATGCAGATACGTCATCCGCTGAACTCAGCGGCCAGAATCAGTACACAACAATACCCGCTGATGCCCCTCTCCAGTGTGAAGACAACACAAGTGACAACCTACGTGAGACGCTGTTCCCCATTGCTGCTCCAGAACCTGAAGGCAAAATTACATTTGATGAAGTAGCTGGGGCCTCGGAGGTTGACTCTTCGCTGCTGAGTGACACACCACAGCTGGTACAAGAAAAGGCTCGTGATGACCGCCTCTTAAAGCAGTGGTCCAAGGGACTAAGCTCCCAAGTTCGGAGCCTGATCATTGCCTCTTTCGTGATCTGGCCGAAACAACGGAACTGCAGCCAAGCGGATTGCTGGTTCAGCAAAGAGGCAACCAGAAGGTAGCGTGGTTACCTAATCACTTGCGGCAGCTGGCACTGAAGGTGGCCCACGACCATCCCACTGCAGGCCATGCTGGATTTTTCAAAACTCTGAGGCGTGTGGCTGCACGATTCGTCTGGCTGGGCATGCGAGCAGACATATCAAAGTATGTGCAGTGCTGTACTGTCTGTCAGCGCACAAAAGCTCGGCGCAAGAAACCACAGGGCCTCATGAGCAGTCAGTGGGCAACATCACCCATGGAAGAGCTCAGTGTTGACATTATCGGGCCCTTGCCATCTACACCCCAGGGCCACAAATACTTGCTGGTAGTTATTGGCAACTTTACAAAGTTCCCAGAGCTTTTCCCTCTACGAGCAGCAACAAGTGCAAAAATACTGGAGTGCATGGTGCAAGTCTTCTGCCGCCATGGCACACCTGTGGCCATCACCAGTGACAATGGCAAGCCCTTTGTTAGTACACTATGGCGCAACCTCTTGAAACACTGGGGCATCAAAGATCGTCACACAGTGCCTTACCGGCCGGCTGGCCAAATGGTGGAGCGTCACAATGGCACAATTAAGCAGTGTCTACGGGCTGTTTGAATCCTACCGATGGCACCGGTTATTGGAATCTCAGCGCTGCCACCAGCTGTTGGAACCTCAGTGCTGACACCCGTTATTGCAATCGGACCGCTGGCACCCGTTGTTGCAAATGGGTCGCAAGCCCCAAGGGTAGCGTTGGCCTGGCGGCCTGGGGCACACTGGAAGCATCCGAAGGTCCCGGCAAAGCATGAGTCGACTGCTAACAGAACAACTTGTTTATTCTAGCATCGCAAAGAGCGGGCGGTCAGGTCGACCGAAGTGGAGAGACGGGAGAGCACGTTACTCAACAGAAGAAATCGGAGCCTCTCTCCTGGCGTCCGGGGGCAGCTGCTCTTATACTCTTGGCGTCGCGGGCAAGAAGGAAGGTCACGAGATGACACCACGTGACAGCGAGGCACGGACGGACTGAGAGACATGTAGAGACAAGGAGGTGACGCATCAGCCGGGCCGGCGCCGGTCAGACCTCCTCGCTTCACACTGGGGGAGCTCCTCTCCCCAGCTGCCGCGCTTTGACAAGCGTGGGCACACACACACACACGCACACACGAAGACACGTGGCACTGAAACATGCCGGGACGCGCTCGGCGGGGATGTGTCGCGGCCGCTCCGAACGGGCCAAAATGTCCGCCGCTTTGAACGAAGCCCCGGCGTCAGTTGAATCCGCACCGGCTACACCGCGCGTCATAGGCAAAACGTAACAGACCGCCCCGCCGGGGGAAGGAGATCCCGATGGTCAGGGGACTGCACCCGCTGTCCGGAGGGATGTCGCTCGATGATGCTCCTAACCGAAGTCGGTCGTCCCTCGGCGTTTCTTGAGCGCAGCGCACCGAGAAGGCCTCGTTCTCACGTTCAGGTTCACACAGGACACTGCAAAGTGACTTCGGGAGAGTTCTCATTTTTCTCTCGTTCCCAGCAAGCGTTAGAACTACGCTGAAACTCAGCCGCTCAGTCAGCAAGCACGGCACAACCCTCACTAAGCCATGCCAGGCTCTTTCCCCTTTTATACTACTGCCTATGTTCCTTACAGTAGTCTAGCAGCACTCAGAACGCGTCCACAAATCGGAAAATTGCACTAGAAAGCACATCATCACTTAGAAACACTACACAAAAGCAATATGTTAAAAATCCTGCCTCAGGAAGAAAAACATCAATAACAAACAATTTTGAGGCTGATTCCCACGTTAGGGGCTTCGACTTAAGCCATCGGCGTTACCGTTGAGACTCCCCTTTTTGTAACGCACCTCAAAGGAATATTGTTGCAAAGCGAGGCTCCAGTGCAGGAGGTGGCCATTTGTGAAAGAGATGGTCTGCAGCCATTGGAGAGGGCAGTGATCCGTTTCGAAGCATGCGAAGCGGAGATCGCAGCGAGCGACAGTACACGAGCTCAGCTGGCGAACACCCCGTAGCGGCATGCGGCGCGGTCCTTAATGCAAACATCACCCCAGGCAGACACAGCTCCCAGTCAGTGTATTGTGCAAACCACAATGTTCTCCACACGCGCTTCATGACGGAGTGGAGCTTCTCAAGGGAATTCGACTGTGGGTGGTACACTGAGCTGTGTAACAGCTTTACCCCACACCTTTCGAGAAAGGCTGTCGTCAAAGCGCTAGTAAACACTGTGCCCTGATCTGATTGGATTTCCGCAGGAAAATCAACTCGCGCAAATATGGACAGTAGTGCATTGACTATCTCAACTGAGCTGAGTTCTTTAAGCGGCACTGCTTCAGGGAACTTTGTCGCTGGGCAGATCACAGTCAAAATGTGTCTGTACCCCGTGGCTGTTACCGGCAGAGGTCCCACTGTATCAATAACGAGCCGTCTAAAAGGCTCCGTAATGATAGGTACCAACTTCAACGGCGCCCTCGATTTGTCCCCTGGTTTGCCCACCCGCTGACAGGTGTCGCATGTCTTCGCAAAGTGGTCTGCGTCCCGAAAACACCCTGGCCAATAGTACTCTTGCAAGAGACGGTCCTTAGTTTTCTTAACTCCTAGGTGTCCGGACCACGAACCCCCATGCGACAAGCGCAACAGATCCTGACGATAGCATTGAGGCACGATCAGCTGATCGAACTCCACACCCCTGCGGTCTAGATACTTCCGGTACAGGACCCCACCTCTTTCCACAAAGCGAGCATTTTTCTTGGCGATACCTTCCTTGACAATGCAGCGTATGTTTTCTAGGCTGCCATCCTTCTTTTGCTCGGCTATCAAAGCCGCACGGCTGACTTTTAGCAACCTATTAAGTCCGTCTGACGTAGGCGCGATGAGCAAATCTGCAGATAGCTCTTCTAACTTTCCCGCATCGGGAATTTCCTCTCCAGTATCTGGTGCCTTTAACGCTACAGGCTCAATTTTATTCAGTTCGGGCGTGCTCTGAATATCAGCTTGCTGCGCCTCTGACCCTTTCTCATCGTTCGACAACGTCGGTCCCGCAACTACCGCCTTTGCAGCGAGCTCCCGAACCTTCGATCTGGTTAAGGCCTGAACGCTAGCCTCACCAAACAAAAGCTCCTTCTCGCGCAGGAGGTGATCGGACCTGTTCGAAAATAGGTACGGGTACTGGGGGGGGTAGCATAGATGACACCGCCGCCTCCGTCTCAAGTGCTCCGAAAGGACCTTCAATGAGCACTTTTGCTACGGGCAGACACACGCTATGAGCTTCCACGGCTTGCTTGATCCATGCGCACTCGCCCGTGAACATATCGGGTTCTACGTAAGAGGGGTGAACTACATCCATCGTAGCTGCGGAATCGCGAAGCACTCGGCACTCCTTCCCGTTCACGAGGAGGTCTCGCATGTAAGGCTCGAGAAGCTTCATGTTCTCGTCAGTGCTGCATAATGACAAAAACACTACTTTTGTTTTTGTTTCCGGACACTGCGCCGAAAAGTGACCCGGCTTCTGGCACGTATAACACACGCGCGCTTGCCTCGTCTCGAACCGCTTTCTGCGTTCGGCTTCGGCTGCCGCCGTCTCCTTACGTTCGGTCGGACTGCTTTCACTCGCATCTGCACTACGTGTGTCCCCCTTTGCTCTCATGGGCGTGAACTTCGGCCTCTCAAACTTGGAGCCAAATTCACCCTTTTGACCGTCCTTAGCTCCGCGAGCCCGACGCGTCACAAACTCTTCGGCTAGCTCAGCGGCTCTAGCCACCGTACTAACGTCTGGCCTATCCAAGACGCAGTACCGCACGTTCTCAGGTAACCGACTATAAAACTGTTCCAGCCCGAAACACTGCAGAACTTTCTTGTGGTCACCAAACGCTTTCTCTTCTTTGAGCCACTCCTGCATGTTTGACATAAGCCTGTAGGCAAACTGTGTATATGACTCACTTTTCCCTTTCTCATTTTCTCGAAACTTCCGACGGAACGCCTCCGCTGACAGCCTGTACTTTTTTAGCAGACTCGATTTCACTTTGTCGAAATCCTCTGCCTCCTCTCTCTCCAAGCGAGCGACTACGTCGGCCGCCTCGCCGGGTAACAAAGTGAGCAAGCGCTGTGGCCACGTTTCCCGAGAGAACCCCTGCTTCTCGCACGTTCGCTCAAAGTTAACCAGGAACAAACCAATGTCCTCTCCAAGCTTAAACGGCCGCATCAGGTCAGTCATTTTAAACAATACTCGTTCTCCTGCACCGTGTGCCTGACTTCCATTACGAGCGCGTTCCATCTCTACCTCGAGACGCTTCATTTCCAAAGCGTGATCGCGCTCTTCTTTTTCTTTCTCTTTTCGTTCTTTTAGTTCACGCTCCTGTCTTTTTGCCGTCTCCCTCTCCTCAATGGTCTCAAGGCATTCCGACAACTCGTCATCCTCAGCTCCTAACTCAAGAATAGCCCTTAGCAGTTCTGGTTTTCTGAGTTTGTCTGAGACCTCCAGACCCAACTCTCTTGCAAGCTCCAACAATTTCGGTTTGCGCAACGACTTCAAATCCATGGCTGCTCTGAATGCTGCTTTCTCTACTGCCTACTATTGTCTTGCCGCAAACTAACCCGGCAGCAACGACAACCACAATTACCAGCTCTGTTTCTGACACTAACAAAAGCCTGGCAAAACTCAGAAGAAGAAAGTCCCGCACTCACCAAACCTCGCAGCCAAGAATTCAGCGCAGTCGTTCCGCTGCAGGCAACCAGTCATCACACAGGGCTCGTTGCACTGCTCCCGGATGGTCATTGTGCTGCTCAGCATACAGTCAACCGCATATCTTCGCTGCTGGCCTCCGTTGTCGCGATCTCACTGCTGGCAACCAGATGTTTGGATCCCACCGATGGCACCGGTTATTGGAATCTCAGCGCTGCCACCAGCTGTTGGAACCTCAGTGCTGACACCCGTTATTGCAATCGGACCGCTGGCGCCCGTTGTTGCAAATGGGTCGCAAGCCCCAAGGGTAGCGTTGGCCTGGCGGCCTGGGGCACACTGGAAGCATCCGAAGGTTCCGGCAAAGCATGAGTCGACTGCTAACAGAACAACTTGTTTATTCTAGCATCGCAAAGAGCAGGCGGTCAGGTTGACCGAAGTGGAGAGACGGGAGAGCACGTTACTCAACAGAAGAAATCGGAGCCTCTCTCCTGGCGTCCGGGGGCAGCTGCTCTTATACTCTTGGCGTCGCGGGCAAGAAGGAAGGTCACGAGATGACACCACGTGACAGCGAGGCACGGACGGACTGAGAGACATGTAGAGACAAGGAGGTGACGCATCAGCCGGGCCGGCGCCGGTCAGACCTCCTCGCTTCACACTGGGGGAGCTCCTCTCCCCAGCTGCCGCGCTTTGACAAGCGTGGGCACACACACACACACGCACACACGAAGACACGTGGCACTGAAACATGCCGGGACGCGCTCGGCGGGGATGCGTCGCGGCCGCTCCGAACGGGCCAAAATGTCCGCCGCTTTGAACGAAGCCCCGGCGTCAGTTGAATCCGCGCCGGCTACACCGCGCGTCATAGGCAAAACGTAACAGGGCATACTGCTCCAACCACAAAGACTGGGACCGGCACATACCTGAGATCGCCCTTGCCATGCGTACTGCCGAGAGTGTTGTCACCAGATATACTCCAGCATTGTTGCGTTACGGCCGTGAGTTGCGCACTTCATGGGAACCTACAAGCGACAAGGAGGACACAGAGCCTCCAAAAGCAGCACACCATGCACTTGCTGCAGAACTCCAGCGGTGCCTTGGAGAGGCCCTCCAGTATGCTCGGTCACATCAGGCAGCTGCTTGGAAGGTGCAGAAATCCTGTTACGACCGTCATCGTCAGCCAACAACCATCAAAGAGGGTGACCTTGTGCTCCTGGATTCCCATACCTTGAGTGATGCGGCCAAGGGCGTTTCGGCGAAATTGGCACCGCGGCGAAGTGGACCTTATTGTGTAATCAAACGATTAGAGGACAGCGGCGCGAACATGCGAGCGTGCGGGGAGAGAGTGGCAAAAGGGGGAACTCGGAGTGTGGTTGTGTGGTGCGGAAGGTTGGCGTTCGGGAAATAAAGCGGTAGTTCGGGACCACGTGTGGCGTGTCGTCGAACGTGACAATGTGTAATGTATAGCAATGCATACTGTTCCCCCTCTGCTATAGCCCTACATTGGGCTGCAGTGTATGTAAGTAAATAAATAAATAAATTTCCCTTATGAGCGCGAGTTGTTAATGTACAAAGCACCTTCCAGTACTAACCCACTAACAGCTAACTAAACCACTGATAGTTTTAAGGGGGAGGGGAGAATATGTTATGTCGTTAGTTTTGGTTTCGATACCCCGCCTGCAAACCCTGTGAACGATTGTGGTGCTGTTGCCCCCATGAATATAATTGGGTGTCAGAAAATAAAGGGGATCCTTTGTTGGTTTATGGCTGGTTGGCTCTCTTCTTTGCCGGCCCGTAGGCCGTGATACCACTCTTGTCGGCCATGTTTAGAAACGCTCGCCTGTCCTTTTTCCCTTTGCTGCATATTGTTTTCAAACTGGGGCCGCCTATCCACCAACCACAGAAGCCAACTCTGCAGCTTCGTCGGTGGGGAATGAGAAGCGAAAAGCGCACTGGATGAGGCGCGTGCATCGCTGAGTGTGGGAGGACCAACCCAAGGGATCGGTGCAGGGTGAAGGGCAACTTGAAAGTACACACATCGACTGCCTGCGTGGGCGAGGTGCCGATAAACATCGCCATCCATTGCGAATGCCATTGTGCATACCCGTGTAGTGTAGACAGGAAGGCAAGACCGCAATGACACTCGGCACGAATGTCATTTACTGTGAATAACACCACACGTGCCGTTTGACAGAGGTACAAAATGACAAGTCTGACAGAATAAAGGCACTACACGAGCTGCACGAAAGGGCAAAATCATCATCTACCTCACACTTTCAAGTACTTTCCTCCATCTTGCAGGAGGCACCAGCGTGCCCCTCACCTGACGGGGTGGTGCCCCTCTCCGTGTCGGAATCGTCGTCGAGCAGCCCAAACTCCCGGCGCAGCCGCTGGCTCAGCCGCTCCCGCTGGGGCCAGGCCTCGTCGTCGTCCAGGGCTCTGGCATCGGACGCACCGCAGGGGACGTCTTGTGGCCGGCCGAGCGAACCGTGCTGCTTGTTGTCCGGGCTCTCGTTGGCCACCATTCGGGCAGGGGGCACTGCTACTACGGCAGCGGGGGCCCGGGCAGTGTCTCGCATCCGCTGCCGGTACTCGGACAGGCTCACCTAGGGAAATAAGGGGCTGTTCCTCAAGGACCGTGTCATGTCACAGGAATTTTGGAGAAAGCAACGCTCTTTGGTGACTGCATCGTGAATTAGCTGCAACTATTGTTTTAACCATTAGCACTTTTCAAGCACATATGTGTTTATGCATTTTTACTGTACCACCTTTACTTTTGTTGCAGTTAGTCTTTCCAGCTCATAGCTATATAAGGATTGCTGTCTGTTACCTTGTCAGTTCTTTATTGTTTGCAAATTGTATTGAATTCATCCGCCTGATATAATGCAGTCCATTTCACCTCTGTTGCTGGCCATCTTTTCGTTCTTAAAGTTTTCTGTTGATGTGCAGATGCAACATGTGACAGATGTATCAGACTCAGCATTGTGAATAAACTGCTTTTTGTTGATTATGAGTTGATCAAAACAAATTACAAATTGCAACTTCATGTGCTTGGCATACGTGAAAAGCAAAATTTTTTTGAGCAACACGCAAGCATGCGGAGTAATCGTTGCATGTTCATGCTAGAGAAAGGTTTGGCTATTCCTTTTTATATCTTGCAATCTTAACACTAACTGGGTAGCGCTAATGATTAAAACAATATTTGCAACAAATTTACAATCCAGCCTCCAAAGAGCCTAATGTATTCTGCTTGTTCCATAGTTTATATTACCTTTCCACCATTGCTAGATTGTTGCTAAAGTTTGCTCTATGCGTTATGTTCATTCTAACAGACTTCTTATGCTGTTTCTTTTCTGCTTCTTTTGCTGGTAGTTAAACCCCAGCTCTCTTGTGCACTCAATCTAACATTGAAATCCTGGTTAGTGGTTTCTCTTCTCCTGTTGATGCAATCGTCTGAGTGGATGGCTTGTTTGCGTTCGCCTCCACACTTGGCACGGAGTAAATCATGCATACTACTCACCTACTGCATCCACTGCCCCTGCTATGAGCACAAAACAGCGCTAAACGACAGAGAAGGACACAGGACTACTTTTGTTCTACTACTGCATGCTTGTACCACTACCGTGTGTTCCTTCGTTCTGTCACTTAGTGCTGTTTTCTGCTCGTAATCATGAACCAACGAGCTCAAATGCCGTACGCTTCTGCGACTACTAGTTCCTAAAGCCCCTGCATCTACGTGCCACCGCCGCTCTCTTAAGTAGCGCCAACCTTTGTGTGCGCCGCCTTTTCCCCTCACACCAAATCCGGTTCCGGCATTTCCGCTTCCGGTATTTCCGGTTCCGGCGTTTCCGCTTCCTGTAGTTGCGCTGCGAGAATTTCCGCTCCCATTGCAGACGATGGTGAGGCGCCCGTGCTAAGCAACCGGTGCAAATCTGAGTTGCTCGCACTAGCCATTCCACCAAGCATCATTCGCGTGCATCTACGCGCTTGTTTGCGTAGGCTGCGTGCACACGCTTTGCCTGTCGTCCTCTTTCGCTGACAAAGTGCGGAGAGCATCAGTTATGAAAGAAGCACGTATTGGTACATCCTGTATGAACTTTCTTTTTACTGCAAGGTGGAGGACAGTTGGCCTTTACGAACAGAATATATACAAAATGTAGGCATATGAAGTGTTGACAGAGTGGTACATGCAACGCACAGTATTTGTTCATACAATAGCAGTAGGTATAAGCCAATTTCACATTTACTTCACAAAGCTTGAATAACTCTGAAAGCATTCAGCAAATCAACGCTGCTCCACTTCACCAAACAAGTAGGTGTCTTTTCGACCAATAACTAAACTGACGTACATCAAAATTTGGACGCTTTGAGTAAAGTTGAGTAAGTAAGGCTAAACAAAGCCCCTCCATCCTCGCTTCTGCTGGCATAAAACTTCGGTGGCGCGTAGATGGAAGTGCTTTAGCGCTTAGGCCAGGGACGGATACAAGCGCGACAACAGAAGTATGACACACCTACCGCCCGAAATACTGCCGTGTTCGCCTCCTGAACACTCGCAATAAAAAAAAATAGCCATCGTAATTTCACGTTGCAACACATAATTCGCCGTACACCTTGGCTCACGCCACAACACACGAACATAATTCACCGTACACGCGAGCAGATGCTCGCGTCATCCACACGATTCGCCGTCCACCTTTGCACGCGTTACACAACACGCGCACACGCACCAATTCACTGCACACCTCCGCTCATATCGCACAAGAAAAGCACACTTGTTTTCACCATGTCACTGAATGCCCTCCATGCAAATTTGAACTTGTTATATTTCATAGCTCCACGTCATTGCAGTCCTTCACATAGTGCACGCACTTGGGACGTTCGCTACCTTCGATCGTACGAGACAAGTTCAACCTCAGAATCAACAGTATAAACTCTATGCGTCTGCTGTACAAATTGGCGTCGCGAACTCCTTCACTAAAGTCCCTCCATACGTGCTGGCTGGAGGGGATGTATGCTTCAAAACAAGAAGAATTCAAAGGGGACAAGCTGTTGTATTCCGCTGAAGTAGTAGTTTGCGGCCGCTGTTTTCCAAATGCACAAAAAACGGGAGCGGTCTCCAAGCGCCCAGGCACTACATTCCACTGTACGTTGTCTCTCGTGGCACAACCCGTCGCAGGTTGACGCGAAACAGCGAACACGACCAGATCGCTGATTACAATAGGCGGTGGTTCTTGGATGGAATCGCATTCACAGTTTCAACCGCAGCTGGTGCAATTAAAGCCTCTCTATCGACGCGAAAGTAAACAACGCTTAAAAACAGCGTCACTTCCACTCGGAACAGGAAGTTGAAGCTAAGTAAGTTCCGCTTCACGCCGGAAGCTAAGGGGGTGAGAGGAGAGGAGCGTGGAGAAGGAGGGTAGGTTGGCGGTACTTAGCTTGGCCCGCGGTGGCCAAGCTAAGTACCGCCAACCTACCCTCTGTTTCCTGCCGGCTGGTAAAAGCTCAAGACAACAAACTATCTGCTTCGTCTTATCGGAGCGTCAATTCGCAGTATGATTTAACTAGTTGTTACCAATCTAGGTGCCTGCTGTAAGTCACCTCATAACACATAAGAACTAAAAGAAATCATGTTGTAAATAAATATTTCTAAGAATTTCATGCCCTCAACCATTCATTTTGGAATGCACAGTGCTTTGAACAAAACTTCAGTCACATTCTGTAAGTTGTTCAGGCTTGGGACAAGCCCAAAAGGAGGAGAAATTTGTAAATAAAGTTGTTGACATATAAATTTAAAATTTCTAAGATAATATCACAGAAACATTACCACTATCTATAGAACGTTGATGCACTTGTTTTTCAACAGTGTGTTGTCGCGTATCTGCTTATCCTGGTACCGCCGAAGCCCGGCCGTGCAAGGCGAGCAGCAGGGAGTTGGTAGAGTCAAGCCTTAGCCTTACGTGTCAAGGCGGCTTGAGAGAACCCTCCTATGCAAACTGTTCAACGAGGTACCAAATAGCCTGAAACCTTCCGCTACCTTTAGCTGCCTTGAACAGCAATACAAAATTATGTGCACCAGTGCTAACTAGCACATAGAATGTGGCATCAGTTAAGCTACTCGACAACAACGGATTAAGTGGAATCATAGGTCGGCAAAATGAGTGGAACTAATTCCGACTCACTCATAAATAACAATTTACTCAGCCGGGCTCACTTGGACTCAAACTCTACTCTGCGGGGCTCCCCAAGACTCATGGGTTGGTCCGAGTCTGAATGAGCAAACTATGGGTAGAACACAAGCGGAGCATGTACTACAGTAAAACCTCGTTAAGCCGTACCTGCTTATACAGTAGTTTCGTTTTAAAAGTAGTAAAGTCAAATCCCCGACTTAGCGGCCATTCAACATAATGTGTTTTATGTCAGCATAAACCATACCAGCTTCTCGCGTACATATCGGTTAACACGTCGCAGTTCCACTCTTCGTCGCGCAAACGCGGCAGTGCATCGTCTTCATCGGGCGGCCCGGCAGAACAAGCCTCAGAGATCGGCACAACGGCCTCCAAGCGCCCTGTGCGTTTGTACATGAAGCCACATCAACATCAACATAATTTTAGCGGCATGCCAGAGAGCATCGTGGCGTCGTGCAAGCGAGGACTGGCGTCATGCTGAAATTCGGATAAAAAAGACACCGGGTGCTCAGCATAGAAGAAAAATTAGACATTGTTCGTGCTATCAAATGCGACATGAAGAAGGCGCCGCTGGCATGTGTCAGGGATCTGCTGTTGACTACGGTGTGTGGATTTTGGAATGTGAAGAAGTTGCTCGGCAGCGCTGATGTGACCGCGAATGGATGTCAGCTAAGAGGTTCGACTTTTCGTCATCGTTGCCTCTGTTGTTGCCAAAGTATCGACTAGCGACAGTGATGAGGATGACACGGAAAGCGACAGCATGGGACATTCAGGCCCGACAGTGGCAGAAGCTGCGCGTTACGTCAGCCTCATGAATGCAATCGTCGCGACGAGAACAACACCTCGCAATGAAAAAGGCGCCCCACGACTTCTGCAGTGCTACCGTGCGCGTGCACGGAGAATACGTAACGCCAATGAGGAATCTGCCATGCGAGTGCTTGCCGAGAAGAGGGGGCGGGCTGAAAAGCTGGCTCGCAGCTTCAGTAAGTTTGAGGCTGCTGTTGTCATTGCTAGGCTGCCATGACATCGAACAAAAATAACACTTTTGTTACACGAAGTGAATAAATAGTGCATGTTTTTTTCCCCTTTCATCGCACTCTCTCTGAGTTCCGTTTTTGACAGATAAGTGGGTGATCTCATGCTATTTCGGTTAAACAGTACTATTGTTTAGTACACAATTCTTCCGCGCTCCGGCCAACTATGGTTCAATGCGGTTTCACTGCAGTGGTGAAATACAGCTTGCGTGGTCAGCAAATTGCAGTTCTTTGATGTTAACAGGATGGTTTGGCCCAAATCATGCAATTATGCGACGTTGGTGGGCAGCTGATTGCAAGTGGTACGTTTCACTACCACAAGATCAGTTACGATCATTCACATGCATGGTGCTCATCCGTACTGATCACATGATCATCAGAGGGATGCCGTAGATTGATTGGAGCTGCCACAAACAAACCTTGCGCTTGCCTCCCCTTGGGGAAGAGGACGAGGAGTCCGAGGCCTCGGGTCCCCAGCATGATGGCGGTGGTCTCACCTCGGTCTCTGCCTGCAGGAGTCCATTATGGCTACAGTAAATCAACTCAAAGACTTAAAAACTCAAAACAAATTTGAGATAAGCAAGACAGATTGCAGAAGGACATGTTGGGCTAGTTGGTACTTATTTATTGAGATGGTGTAGCACAAGGGCACAACCACAAGGAAGGCAGAAAGATCACAGATGCCACTAACGACTTTATACGAGTGAGATACGCTGTAGAATCGAACCCACTTGTAACAATATTAAAGTGCCACAAAAATTCACTTGTTATAATTGATAACTATTATAACCAGGTTGCATGAAAAAAGAAATCAAAATGGGGGATGGCATAGCTGTTTGGAGAAAACTATAATAGCAGGGAGGCCAGTTCTCCCCAACACCTTCCTCCATTCAGCTTCAGACTGTGTTGACTCGTTTAACTGTGGTTCCTGCACGCTGCGATCGCGTGTTGTTAGCAAGCAGCGGCTGTCGGCGTTCAAGAATGGCGCTGCTGTAACTGCAAAGAGAAGTCACGGGCGGCCAGTGACATACGAGCTTTGCCGAGGTATCGCTTTGGTCGCCCAAAAAGGTGCCTTTTAACTCTTTGAGGGTCGAATTATTTTGAAAAAAAGACTTTCCCAGGTGGTCAAATTACTTTATTGCAGATCTTGAATGTACAAAATGTATAAAGTCGGGAATAAATACTAAAAAATAATTAGGAACAGTATTCTGGTGTCGGCATCACTCAGAACTGCAAAATGGTCAATAGTACTTCCGAGCGTGGTACTCCTTGAAACACGGGTCTATGCACAGCGCCTTATCGCAGTCTGCACACCTAAAATGCGTGTCTGTTATCTTGGAGCGAGGGGTTGTGTTGGCGCACACATGAAATCTCTGCGTGTGGCTGCCTTGGGCAGAGGTCTGATGCACCCTCTCGCGTGAGCGCGTTGCCACGGAGGGCGAGAATACTTCGCGAACGGCGCTGATAAGCAAGTGGTGATAAACAAGCTAAGAGCAGTGCCAATCAAGATAGAAATCAACTTCCGCCGCCCCTGCGAGAGCGTGCCAACAAAGAGAAAAACCACGTTTCGCGCGCCTCCGTTGCGATCACGCGGCGGAACCGAAACCGCGTAAGCGCGTTGCCACTGAGAGCGAGAATACCTTGCTATCGCGAACGTTGCTGATAAACAAGCTAAGAGCAGCGCCAATCAAGATAGAAATCAACTTCCACCGGCCTGCAAGAGAGTGCCGACAAAGAAAATGACGTTTTGTGCGCCTCCGTTGCGATCACGCGGCGAAACCGAAACCGCCAAAGGGGCGTTGCCGCAGTCTGAGCGACGCGCTGAAGCTAGCAATCAGTTCTGTTTATCTCCCCAAGAAGGTAGCGCAAATTTCAAACGCTTCTTGTAAGTGCTAAGAGGTGGCAGCACCTCTCGGTGAGCCCGCATTGTCATTATGGCGCGAAATTTCAAACGGAGGGTCGGAACCGTACCCGTACGGCAAAGACCTTGCGGGACAGAAAACCGCCGCCGTACATGTACGGCGAAAACCTTCAAAGGGTTAAAGAACGCGAGAAAGTTGCTGTGGCAGCATCTCGGCTTGAGGAATCCAGAAGAAACGCTGGGACGAGATCGCCACAAGCATCTCGCCACGTACTTCCCACTGGCTTGCCCAAGAAAACCGCATGTCCGTCAGCCTTGCTTGCTTTACTCTAAGCTTGCCGACATCCTTCTCCAAGGCATCCACGTGCTCTACATAGTGAAGCGGAAGGGCCCTCACAAAAACAAGCCCGTGAGGGACTGAATCATCCACGGTACCTCCCGCGGGGGCAATTTTGAGGCAGCCTGGCCTATCGCGTCAGCGCTGCCGTCGTGGTCATCAATGTTGCTATTCGATGCAAGCACGTTTGCGAAGGTCGCCTAGTTGGTTAGAAGCCCTTCGTTTCCACATGTACAGCAGTGCGCTTTCTTTTCACCTGCAACGTCATGCATTGCCGATGATCAGCGGTCGGATCAGCCATATTTTGTTTTGGCGGTGAGTTGAACGAAGCTGATATACTAAGTAGCTAAGAACGCCTTCAATGCAACGAACAAAGACAAGCATGAGGGCTTAATCCGTTAGCAGGTTTGCACAGATGAGGGCCACAGAATAAAGAACCAACTGTGAGGGCCCAGGGAGCAGTGCTGGCAGTGTTGTCGGCGCAGTTGGCGCGCTACATTCACGTCTTGGCCCAGAGAGCTGTGGGCACAGCCCATTCGTGTTGGGAAGGGCGACGGGAGAGATGCGCGTGGCGGCAGGGGTGGTGGTGGGTGATCGTGCAGCAGCTTGCATTTCACTTTTTCTTTTCAACGATTTCGCATTCCATTACCTTTCGGCACGGACACCCAGCAGCCAGACTTGATTGTTATAACCGATAATGCGGCATTGGGACATTGCAGTAAGTGGGTTATTTCCCCATAGAAAACATAGAAAAGTTGAGGGCTGTTGTGTCGGCAGCGGCAGGCAAGTGGGGGCCCACGCCCAGCAAACGCGCGGCGAGCGCCAACACAGAGAAGGATGACACGGAGCTAACTGCTCCCGATGAAAACCGGAACGAAGACTGAGCCGACCCGCAGCCGTTTATTACTAATAAAGACTTCACAAGCCAGATGACACCTCCTGATTGGTCCAAGCTCGTCACATGACAAAAGGGAGGTGCGCCATCTAGCTAAACAACTACAAAACATAAATGTATGGTAACACAGAGACCTGGCAGGGGGCGACACTATACTACATCATCCCCCCCTGGAAACAAAGTAAGCATACAGTGAAACGCGCACACAAGACGCGCACATAAGTCCAAAGACAAATTCTGTTCGTTCCCGCCCAAGTTCACACACACGCGCACCAGTCTTGGGCACCAAAACACAGGTAGTCACTCAAACAAAGTCCGACAAGGAACACGGCACAAAACTCAAAGGAACACGGCACAAAACTCACTGCACCACAACAAGGAACACATTTTACCTGTGTGAACGAAAAATGTGAACTGTCTCCTAAATGTCACAGCGAGGCCCCTAGCCATGGCAGTTCGAAGACGGCAAAACGCTCTACATTCAAGAAACATAATCATCGAGCCACGGAGGCCGTTTTTTGACACGATGAGGACGCGTGCATACGTCAGAAGAACTTTGGGGGTTGCGACGCGTATCGGTCGACTTTAAAGACCCAGTCGTCCCACTACTATTTCCCTCCCCCTGGTTGGAAAATTGAATGTGGTTGTCGCTCAAAGCTGGAGAGGGTTGCCCAGGAAGCTTCTCTCGATGTCCCAACAAGTGCTGGGATGCTACCGATTCCCCCACGGAATCAGAAACGATTGCTGACTGTGTAGACTCGGAAGTGATACAGTCAGACGCACTACTTAACTGATGCCTATGAAAGGACGATGTCACGACAGATAAGTCATCGGAATGACTATCCAGGTTTGAATACGAGTACAAAAAATCTTTATCAGTTGTGGACAATGTACTATGTTTTGAATTATCTACTATTGTGGCTAACTTAGATGCATTCCACGTCTTCCCATCACTGAGTACAAGAGAGGATGGTCCTACCTGGGCCTTAACTGTACGAGGCGTACTGTACTTAAAAAATCCTTTCTTGGCAAGTTTTACTTTGACGGAGTCTCCCACCTTGATACGAGTTGCCTGAGCACCTCTACGTTTGTCTACATACCGTTTAGTTTGCTGCTGTTTCTGCGAGACTCTCTCGCGAACTTGTGGAAGAAAACTGTCCTGAACTGCTATGTGCTTATGCAACCTGAAGTTGCTAATATCTATCTTTGAATGAGGTTGACGACCATGAAGCAGGAAAGCTGGGGAGAGACCCGTTGTAGCATGTGGCGTAATCCTATAAGAACCCAAGAATTCTGAAATGCTTTTCGAAGCATCTCAACCTTCAAGCCTGGCTACCTGCAGGTGTTCCTTAATGACTCGGTTGAACCTTTCTATTTGACCATTTCCCTGAGGATAATAGTTGGAGGAGAAAAAATGAGCGATTCCCTTTTCCTTTAGGTAATCTTGGAATTGTTTTGAGACAAACTGCGGACTATTGTCTGTAACTATAGAGTCTGGCAACCCTTTACGGCTGAAAGCCCAGTCAAGAAGCTTAATGACATCATCTGTGGAGATGGAATTAGTACCAAGTACTTCTGGCCACTTTGAGTAGTAATCAACAAGGGTGACTAGATACCTAGGGTAGGACGTGTTTAATGGGCCAATGATGTCCATTCCCAATTTCTGCCAAGGCCCGTTCGGCCATTCGACTGGTTGCAATGGAGCTACATGAGGCTTTGCAGACTTGTCTGCCAGCTTACATACATGACAATGCTTTACATACTGTTCAACAGTGCGATCCATCTGGGGCCACCAATAGCATTCACGGAGAAGCTGCTTAGTACGTACTATGCCCTGATGATTTTCATGTGCCAGCTGTAGAAATGTAGGTATTAGGATACTGGGTATTACCACACGATCACCACGCATGAGTAATCCATCTACAAAGGACAATTCTTCATTTACATGAAAGTAAGCTATTAAAGCATTGTCCATGTTTTTCTTAGAAGGCAAACCTTCTGCTAGGCATTTACTGACCTTCTGAAGCGTCTCATCTGTACTCGTTGCAAGTTGCGCTGTTTCCTTGTCATTGACCGATGTGACTAAGGATACTATTTCTTCCTCCTGAACTACATTCTGCAAATCCTTTACTGGAAGTCTAGACAAGGCATCAGCTACTAGGTTTTCTGATCCTTTGCAATATTCAATCTGAAAGTTGTAATACAGGAGCCTGGCTGACCATCTTGAAATGCGAAGAGGTCGACGACCTGAGTCACCAGCGGACACTAATGCAACTACTGCTTGATGGTCAGTTCGAAGAGTGAACCGTCTACCCAAGAGGTAAGCATGCCATTTTTCACATGCGAACAGACATGCTAGCGCTTCACGCTCTCCTACAGAATACTTTCGTTCAGCTACAGACAAAGTTCTAGATGCAAAAGCTACAGTTTCTAGCTTAGAACCATACGGTTGCTGTAACACAGCACTAACACCAACATAAGATGCATCAGTCGTGACTACCACAGGCAATTCAGGGTTGAAAATCTTAATGACAGGGGAACATGTAAGACGAGCTTTCAACTGATTGAAGCTACATTGTGCATCATCAGACCAAGCAAAATTTTGCCCTTGACTGAGCATGAGGCGAAGCGGTTCTACAAGTTCTGCATAATGATCAATGAACTTGGCATAGTAACCAGCTAATTCTAAGAAAGATTGCAATGACTTAATATCTGTAGGAGCAGGCGCATTCAGGATTGCTTTTACCTTGCTCTCTGTAGGCGAAATGCCTTCAGCTAAAATTTTATGGCCCAGAAAAGTCAGTTCTCTCACAGAGAAGACACATTTTTCATTCACTTTCATACCACTGTTTGAAATGCAAAGCAAGACTTCTCTTAAGTTAGCATCATGCTCAGGTTTTGTCCGACCCCATACCAAAATGTCATCAAGGTAACAGACAACATTCTTACAACTCTGCAAGATTTGTGACATCATTTTCTGAAACACTGCTGGCGCAGATGCCAAGCCAAAAAAGACACGCTTGAACCTGAATAAGCCTTCACGAGTTATGAATGTAGTGATATCTCTGCTACCTTCTTCCAGTAACAGCTGGTGGTAAGCAGATGCTAGATCCAGCTTAGAAAAATATGTGGCACCATGAAACATTTGCAATTACTCTTCTACATGCGGCAAAGGATACGCATCAATGACAATTGCCTTATTCGGTTCCCATAGGTCTACACAGAGCCGGATGGCTCCATCCTATTTGCGCACTACAACGAGTGGAGGCACCCACTCAGAAGCCTCGACGCACTCGATGACGTCGCAGTTCATTTGTCACCTGGTCACGGAGAGCCAGGGGTAGTCTGCACAACTTTGAAGATACTGGTTTCATACCTTGCCACCGATGTATTCGGTGCACGAAGTTTTTGACGAGTCCCAACTCGCCACTGAAGAGGTGATCAAAACCCGGAGGCACACCTGTGGGGCTCTGTACTGGAGGAAGCGTAGCCAGGCAGCATGTCAGCGAAAAAACCGTCGATTCGTATCCCCAAGCGCTGGATGGCGTCAAGACCCAGCAGTGATGTTCCTGTAGACGTTACGTGGAACGTGACTGAGCACGACCTTTGAAGAAATGGGACAGTGGCTTGGAAAAGGCCTTGAATGTCGATGCGTTGCATGGAGAAATTCCTCAAGTCCACTGCTGTTTTTGACAGTCTGTGCTGTCGACCAAAGTGCTTTCCAAAATCCTCGGCCGTCATCAATGAGACATCAATGCTCCTGTGTCCACGAGGAGCCGCATGGCGACGCCGTTAACCACCACCGGGACTTGTAAATCCCTTTTAGCTTCCAAAGTGCTCACCGTCAAGACAGACGCGGATGGCTGTCCTGCGGAAAAGACGTGCTGAACAGTACGGGTTTTTCAGCATACTGATGCAAAATGGCCCAACGTGTGGCAGGCGTTGCACCGCCAGTTCCTTGTGGGACAATTCCTGTACGTTGCAATATGCTTTGTGCTGCCACACCGATCGCATGAACTACGGTCGAAATTAGGGTACTTCACATCCTGTGCTTCATTGCGGGTCCCGGAGGAGCCTCGTGGAAAATGTCGATTATCTGGGCGGCCTCTTGGAAGACGTCGGCCATCTTGGCGGCTCTTCGAAAGAAGTCGGCCATCTTCATGGCCTCCCGGACTACGTCGGCCATCTTGGCGGCTCCCCGAAAGAAGTCGGCCATCTTGGCTCGTCGACGGAGTGCCAAGTTGAGCTGCCTCGATTCTTTGTATTTTCTCGGAGTCGAACGTGCGGTTCGCTCGATGCAGGGCTTCTAACGAGCGTCCAATTTCTTCTGCCTTGTCCAGGGACAGGGTTTCGCCATGAGCCAATAACTTTTCGCGAATGCTGACGTTCGCTACCCCATGTATTATTTGGTCTCGGACGCGCTCGTTGTAGGTTGTGCCGAAGTTGCACTGTACCGCCTTCTCCTTCAATGCGGTCACGAATTCCAGGAATCCTTCTCCCTCGAACTGCCTTTGACTGGTGAATTCGTGCCTCTCCGCTAGAACATTTGTTGACGCGGCGAACAGCCGGTCAAGCCGCTGCAAGAGTTTCTGGAACTCTGACGCTGGCGGGACCGCATCACTTGACGTTGACGCTGCGCCGGTCGACTGCCTTGCTGCTTCGCTTGACGCTGACGCTGCGCCGGTTAACTGCCTTGCTGCTTCCTGCTCCTCGTCTGCAAAGTACTTCCGTTGTCCTGCACACCCGAGAGCGCTGACGAGCGTGGACGCTCGTCGCGTGTCTGTCCAGTCGCCACCGCTGGCCGCTTCGAGGTGGGCCTGAAAAATGTTTTTCCATCGATACCATGAAATTAACGGTGGCCCGGGCACTTCAAGAAAAACGGGAAGGCTCGCCGTAAAAGAAGCCATGCCCGGTAGCGTGCAGGAGGCAGTGCAGAAAACAAGCCGGAGCTCGAGTAGAATGGAGCAGGGCGGAACAAAGGGGGCGAGAAGGCCTAGGCTCGGAAGCCTCGCGACGCCAAGTGCGTCGGCGGCGTTTGCCTGCCGTGCAGACACAGGAAGGGACGCTTCACTTACGAAGCTCGTTGGTTTCCCGGGGCTTCGGTCGGAACCGCAGCGGGAATCCCATCTTCGTCGCCAAAGGATGTTGTGTCGGCAGCGGCAGGCAAGTGGGGGGCCACGCCCAGCAAACCCGCGGCGAGCGCCGACGCAGAGAAGGATGACATGGAGCTAACTGCTCTCGATGAAAACCGGAACGAAGACTGAGCCGACCCGCGGCCGTTTATTACTGATAAAGACTTCACACGCCAGATGACACCTCCTGATTGGTCCAAGCTCGTCACATGACAGAAGGGGGGTGCGCCATCTAGCTAAACAACCACAAAACATAAATGTATGGTAACACAGAGACCTGGCAGGGGGCGACACTATACTACAGTCAAACCTCGATATATCGAACACGGATATATCGAATTATTGCGTATATCGAACACTTTCTATATCACGCGGAAAATCGCATGCATTTTTAATTTTTTATTTCGAACGGGGCCGGACGTGAAATGGATATATCTAACTCCGCCGCCCCAGACCAAGTGCGCTCCGTCGACAGGAGGCGAGCTTTCCCGCAACACTCTCGAAGATAGCGGCGGCGCGATGGGCGTTCCAGACTGTTGCGTACGACAGCTCCTGCATCGGTTGCGCCGAGGGCGCCATTTGAACGTAGCGACGTACACACGCGGTGGCTTGGAGCCAGCCACGGCCGGTCTCCAGGGGAGCGCGCGCTTCGCGCGCTTCTCTACTCGCTCCCGGCCGTAAGCCAGCCCGGCCGCCTCAATCACGCGCGCCCGCGCCCCCGCCGTGCGCGCGTGATCGAGGCGGCCGTGGAGCCAGTTGGAGCGCTTTGTCGGTGCTGAGCCACACAGAATGTGCATTGAGGACTTCGTTGGCGGTGACGACAGCACCGGAACAGTGGCGGAGTCAACAGACGTGGAGATGCGGCAGAAGTGACTGCTGAGCGGCCAAACGAAGACGCTGCCGAGGCTGATCCAGCAAGCGCTGATGTTGCCCCACTCCCGACTGCAACTGAGGCTGTAGCTGCTTTGGCCGTTGTACGCCGCTACTGCGGCGCAATAGAAGGAACTGGACCGTCTCTTGCGGACCGTTTGGACTATGTTGAGGACGCCGTGGTCAAGCACGCGGTTGCCAATATGAAGCAGGCTACGCTGCTTCAGTACTTTCAGCGAACGAAATAAATACTTTGAAGCTTCATGCGAGTATCTATTGCGCCACGATTGGTTCATTGATTGATTTGTGCTAGTTTTTGACGCGTTTTCTACGTGATTTTATATATCGAATTCTGGCTATATCGAACTATTTTGCGATAACCGCACTGTTCGATATATCGAGGTTCGACTGTACAAGGGCGCAGCAGGTTTTCATTGTTATAACCGATATATTGTTAAAACTGGTATCATTATAAGTGGGTTCGACTGTAAATACTTTTTCCAACGTGCAGGCCCATCAGCCACAACCTACAGACTACAGAAGTATTTATCACAGCTGGCAATATTATTTGGAAGATATTAAAAAACCGTGCTTCGTGTTATACAACACAAGTATGACTCACATATGCATTACATTTTTCTTTTGTGCAAAATCCTCCCAAAAGTTCACATACTGTTTTGTCTTTGGTTTTGCCCGGAATCTTCACATTGTGAAACCTTGGTTGACAAGAACAGAAAGATGCAGAAAGATGTGCAGTCAAGTCCTTCTTATTGTTCTCCTCCATTTGATCAAAGCAGCAGCCAGTTTCTCCCAGACTTTCCACAAGTTGGGGACATGCCATCCCGCTGGCGCACTGCATGTCCGGTTTGTGTGCATAACGTGGCAGCGTGCCGTAGAGCTGCACCAGACACGGTTGGGAGACACAGTTGCCATCTGGGTGGCACATGAACTGCATCTCACTTGCGAAAAGTCCAGTTTAGAACATTTGTTGCATTGTATAACGCGGAGCATAGGTTCCCAAGATCTTTCAAATGATATTGCTGGCTGCAATGAACACCCTCTGTAGGTTGTGGCTGA
This sequence comes from Dermacentor albipictus, assembly GCF_038994185.2. Classification (NCBI taxonomy): domain Eukaryota; kingdom Metazoa; phylum Arthropoda; class Arachnida; order Ixodida; family Ixodidae; genus Dermacentor; species Dermacentor albipictus. The sequence goes on along the minus strand of NC_091826.1, from coordinate 139,096,691 downwards.
TGCACCTGCGCAGTGGAAGAAAGTACAGCATTACTTCACTACTTCTTTAACAAAGCTGCTAGCAGTGCCTTTGATGCCTCCTTGGTGGTTGTGTGCCACAAAAGATAGAAGCCTGCTGGATGCACATACGCACCACACGGACCTTTCCAAACCAGTGATACTGTCGACACCTTTGATAGCACCGGACATGCCAGTGTCCATGGGCAACACCGTGCCAAAACTGTGTACCAGGCAATGATTGATCCGAACGCAACATTTGAAGCTTAGCATGTTACGGGCTTGCATTCAGGCTTTGCATAGTGTAGGACAAGGTCTAAAAATAAGTGCTTGTTTTCCATGTTTATTTTAATGCTCTATAATTCTGATGTTGAAGCATTTTTCCAGTTTGACACAGCTCCTGCCACAAAACAGAGGCACTGACAGATGACAGTCTGAAGCAGGGAATGAACACGCTCAACGAAACACATGGCTGGGCTAGTTGGTGTAGCACCAGAAGTATGGACGTACAGTGTGGCGCGTAGAGGACATAAGAAAGAATGATGGGACACACGAGGTACAAAATTTTATTTCAGGAAGATTGCGACCCTTTTATACACTTACAACGACACAGTGCATGTCCCGAGAAATATCTTTGCATGTGTGCATATTGCACTTCTCTTCTGCTCACAGTCTAGTTGATGCCTCACTGATGCACCCATCTTCTAATGTAAACGTATTATGTGCTTACATTAAGTCATTTCATTTTTGCTTCTTGCTATTATTGTGCACTGGTCGAGCCTAGATTTGCATCTGCAATCTCTGCAGTGGATGGCTAACCAGCCACCTGTCTTATTTTTAACATTATTCGCACGCTCGTGCAGCCCGCCATTAATGCAACGACCTGATTGTTCTACATTAAAGCACTTGCACAACAATGGCGCGTAGACTATGCCTTCATTACATTGTATGCAACATTGCACCACATCATCATCATCATCATCATCATCTTTTATGTCCACTGCAGGATGAAGGCCTCTTCCTGCGACCTCTAATTACCCCTGTCCTGCGCCAACAGATTCCAACTAGTGCCCGCAAACTTCTCAATTTCATCGCCCCACCTAGTCTTCTGCCATATGTAGCATGTAATTAAAGCATAGTCCACTGCATACCACTGTCATGCAAATGCTTTTACGTGGAACAATCAGGTCGTTGAATTAATGAGAGGCTCCACGAGCAGGTGAATAATGTTAAAAATAAGACAGGTCAGCCTTTTACAGCAGAGATTGCGGATGCAAACCTTGGCTTGACCAGTGCACAATAATAGCAAGAAGCAAAAATGAAGTGACTAGTTTGATAATAGTTCAATCTCAATATAACGAAGTCGGTAAAATTGGGAATTTGCTTCATTATAACGAAATTTTATGGTATTGAAATTCGACCTTTTATGCAAATAAGTACAGTCGCCGATTGATTTTTCTTACACAGAAAGGGTCTGCAGAATTTTCCTTGTTATCGGGCAATCGAAAAAGCAAATTTGAATAAGAAAACAATTCATTTTGGCGATGAATGATACGGTTTCATGCCACTTCTTTCAACAATATCTTCTCGGTGGTACCAAGCGGGCTGTGCATATTATTACTTTTTCCCCAGTGCATCATTGCAGAAGTACTCGCTTTGAGAGTACTTTGAGAGTACTGAGAGTCGTTTATTACTATGTGGAACCACAAGATCTTTTGCCTAGTAAACAAGATAATAAACACTAGCACAGCTCTGCATCGTAACGTCTTCATTTTCCCATTTCTAAACACTCGACATGCAAGTAAAGGCAATCTTAATGTACCTGTGTGCTTCAATGTGTACGGTGAAAGGCTAATTGAATTTTACGGTGCTAAGCTGTGGAACGACTTACCTCTTGAAATAAAACATGCAACAAATTTCGACAGAATATGTAAGCGCTACTTCCTCTTTAACGAAGTATTGTCTCGGCCTTTTGCCGATATATTGTTACGTGTAGCTGGAGCCCAATACTATATACAAATTAGTTACAGGGAAGGGAAGCTAACGGAAGGACAAAATGACGACGCTATATTAAGCGGGGCCCATGTCGTCTTCTTCCTCCTCAGTGCAGCCTCACTGTGGCGGCTGTTCCGTAGCATCATCCCCGGCAGTAGAAGCACCGTCCCGGTGCTTAATCTACACATCCGCGGTGAAAGGTGTCTGGTGTGGCTTTAGTCTCGCCGCGTGAACGATGTCACTTGCAGCTGACGATGACGCTTACAGGTCGGCGGGGATGACTTCATATGTGACATCGGTCACTTGTCGCACCACACGGTATGGGCCAGTGTAGCGCCACAGCAGCTTTTCGGAAACGCCCACACGTCGAATGGGTGACCAGAGAAGCACCAGAGAACCCGGAGTAAAGTGCACGTCGCGATGGTGGCAATCATACCGCCGTATTCACAAACCAAACTTATACTTATGCTTATGACTTAAGTCAGTGAACAGCCCTTAACGCGTTTCAAGAACCAACCTTGTACTTATCGCAGAACTTTTCTCGTACTTATGGTCGTGATAAGTAAGGCTCGGTTAAGGTAGCCTCTGACCTACCTTAACGCTCCCTTGTAAACAAACAAAATGGCGGCGATGGACGACTTCGAGGAGTTTGTGGGCTACCTGGATCGCCACGAAGAAATATCGACTGGAGCAGCCTACGAATACGCATCGCCGCCGCGTCGAGTAGTCAGGGATCGTTTAAATCCGATGGAGCTTTACAACGACGACGAGTTTTTGTGCCGATTCCGCTTCAGCAAAAGTGCCGTGCAGCAGCTGCTCGCAATGCTGCCTCTGCGGGAACGCACCGACGGACGTGGGTTCCCTGTGCCGCCTCTCCTGCAGCTCCTTATAACACTGCGGTTCTATGGAGCAGGCACATTTCAAATTGTGACCGGGGACCTCGTAAATGTTTCGCAGCCAACGGTCTCTCGGGTCATCGAGCGCGTATCCACCATGATCGCGAGAAGCCTGTTCACCGCGCTTGTGAAGTTCCCTGCCGCTTCAGAAGTGAGCGGTGTGATGAGCGAATTTTATAAGTTAGGAAAGTTTCCCGGTGTCAGCGGGTGCATTGACTGCACCCATGTGCCGATTAAGAGCCCTGGTGGGGACCACGCCGAGGTTTATCGCAACCGGAAAGGATACTTTTCGATAAATGTTCAGGTGAGTGCCCATTTCAAATACCGTAACGCAAACAGAAGCGGTACAGAATGCCGCTGGTAGTACGACTCTGTATGTAACAGACGTAACACCAAGTAAACCACCAGAATCATTTACGACGCGGTTTCACACCGCCAGTGCAACGACAGTTGTCGATGTTTCGAATTTGCTAACCCGAATCTGCACCAACGTTTTGCCCCTCATTAAAATGCAAGTGCCGTGACCAGCACTTTGAACCGGCAACGTTTTCCTCAGCGTCGTGCCGATGAAATCACAGCGCCGCCAGTATATAACCCTTTACGTTTTCACCCAGTATAATCTCGATTGTGTGTGTATTTTTAGGGACATAAAAAATATCAGTAGGTTATTAACCCCAATGTAACGGAACGTAATGAGAACAAACACGCCTGAAAATTCGGCAAGGGTACATATAATTGCTAAAGTCACCTTTGTCGGAATACAGTGCTGTTATGCGGCGAAGATTGCGTCATGAAATTTGGGGAAGCATATGCACGCGTTCGTTAATTATTCACGCTCGCACGTACCGCAGATCACACGACGACTCGGCTCTTCGGATCACCAAGCGCGTTACAAGCGGTTCGCAAAATCTGAAATTTAGCACGTTGTTAAGCTAATGTACTTGGGCCGGGATGACTCAAAAATTCGTATCGAACATGATCATGTAATCAGATTCCACTGCATAACTCTATCACAGAGCTATACTATTACGAGAACAGGATTATTGGAGCACCCGCTTTTGTTTTACCACTCTGGTTTCAACAAGTGTATTCGCGCATTTTGCACAATCAATATAACCATTACTGTGGGGCTTTACAGTAATGCTCATACTTAACTAATGACAAAAAAAGTCAACCAGTCTGTCGGTTATGAATGTGACGCCACCATAAAATGCTTACCTGTACAGAATTTCCTCTATGTGCAAGTACATTTTGGATACCTACCGCCCTTATTAATGAAAGTTGCTGTTTTGCAGGGCATCACGGGCCCTGACCTACAATTTTATGATGTAGTGGCCAGCTGGCCAGGGTCTGCCCATGATAGCAGAATTTTCGACAGCAGCCGTGCAAGAGTGCTCTACGAGACTGGTGTCGTCCCCGGGATTCTTCTCGGAGATATGGGCTATGCCTGCAGGCCATACCTCATGACTCCACTCAAGGATCCTGACCAAGGCAGCCCAGAGTACAGGCAAGCTAGCTAATTTCTATGAGGCAGTGCTGCAGATTATCACAATTATTTTCAAGAAGAAAGTGTCCTGCAAAAATGGTCGAAAAGCTTCTTGCATGCAAAGCAACATATTTGAACATGCAAGACTAGACAAAAGCCAACACAGAATTGAAACACTTTTTATTTGCTCATTTTCAATAATGTTCCCGCAATTCATTTCAAGAGCTCATCGCTGAAAGGCAAAATGCATCAAACAAAGAAAGACAAAGCACTGTTCATATTACATCAAGAGCAATTGATCGCCTCTCTTTCTGTTAATGTTTTCACGGCAAAGAAAAATAATGCAGCTATTTTTTTCAGGTACAACAAGTCACAAGCAAAAACACGAAACAGTGTGGAACGTGTGTTCGGGATATGGAAGAGGAGATTTCCATGCCTTCAGATGAAGCTGCAACTTCAAACAAGCACTACACTTGTAGTTATCACTGCATGTGCGGCACTTCACAACCTCAGCAGAATTCTGCGTGACCCATGCCCTCCCGATGTACAGCCCCTCACTGCACCCAGTGTTCACCAGCCTGGACCAACATTGCCGAATGGACAGCCACAGACCGCAGTACAAGATTCCAGTGGATTTAGAACCCGTGCTCGTATTATTGCCGATTATTTCTCGTAAATCCATATTCATTCACTCCATATGCATTCACTTTAGATTACTCTTTAATTAAAAAGGACAAAAATAGGCAGGTAGGTAGGTTGAACTGGTGGTGCATTCAGCGATTCAGTACGTTCATTTCCGGGCAAACAACTGTAGTGTTATGTTCTTGCATGCCTCCTCGTGGAACGTAAGCGGGGATGCGCTCTTTGTGTGCTGCCCCAAATATATCAGCAATCTACGCAGGCGGTCTAAACGGGGGAAAAGTTTCCCGGCTCTTGTAGCATGTGTAGTGAACTTCATCAGCGCAGCATATGCACGCTACTCGTAACCGGACGATCCGTTTCTCTCTGTCCGCGAGAGAAGGGGGAGTGCAGCGTCCTGGCGTGCGCCAGCTTTCCAACACATGCATACTTTAAACTTGCACTGTGTTATGGTGGCTGCATGCAGGCTGTTTCACAACACATGTGCGAATAGAAAATTCATGGTGCTTTGCGACGAAACTGGCATCAAGGGTGGGAGATAAACATGCACCTTCCATTCAGCGTGCTAACACGAAGGAGCTAGCAGTAAATCAAAATCCAGGTTTGGGCAACTTCATGTATTCATACCGTCTTCCAAGACCAGTTACCATCTGTCTATCTGCACCCGTCCCGTCTATGTGTGTTCGTTGCCCCGACCTTCTCGCGCTGCATTTAGAAAGCCTGCTAGCAGCAAGTCATCCTCTCACTCATTCTGTGGCCATATACAGTAACTACGTAGGCCAAACTGCAGGGCTGGCTGTAGCACACGTGCTGCACGCCTATAATATGTATCAAGCTAACCTGCACTTGGTACAGTTGACGACAGGTTTTTTGAACGCTCAAAGGACCGCGAAAATGTTAGAAAAATCAGGCAGTCCGAAAAAGCAAATGTGCCCCCCAAAAACTCAATTTATTGCTTACTATTGAGTTAGAGGCTGGAAAAAGTGATTGATCTTCTGAACCATGCTTCGCTTGCGTGCAAGCAGGTCCGCCTGAATTTTGGCAAGAGTTGTCGTGTCGCCATAAGCCGACGAAAGAGTTGCGACCGCTTGCATCAGCTAAGCTTAGGTCGACTGCGCTGCTGTATGCGAGTCATCATCGCTCTCGGACTCTGCAAGCACTTGGCGAATGATTTATTCATCCGTGAGCCCGGCGCACAGTTCCAACTCGCTGTCCACGTCCGTGAACTCCGAAAACGAAACGGTCGAGGGAATTTTGACGCCTGCAGTGCGAAAGTTGTCGATGAGGTGCTCACTGCCAGACAGCTGCTCGACGACACTATCCTCGTCCAAGAAAGCCGAGTTGCCATTCAACACAAATCCCGCGTGGTGGAAGCAGTTGCACAGCGTTGTGGGTGGCCACCGACTTCCACGCATCAGCGAGCATGCTGAGTGCTCCAAACAAATCAACAGAGTAGGCGTTTCCACTGTCGAGGCACAACGCCACACACGAAAGCAAGCGTGACCGATACTTCACCTTCAGGTTACGTATCACGCCTTGGTTCATCGGCTGTAGGATACTTGTCGTGTTTGGGGGTAAGAACTCGACTCACACAGACTTCGAGAGAGAAAAAAAAAATGATTTTTTTTCTCGATATCTCCCACAGACTTTTGTTCTACTAAAACTATGCAAGTTGTTTATGTGCTCGTGTGCAGCCCAGTTGTCGACAAACAACAAAACTTTGCGGCCTTCTAGATCAAATTTATGATCTAGTTTTCTCACATAGCTTTCAAAAAACAGCTGTATTATCCATGCCTTCTTGTTCGCCTCATACAAGACAGACAGGTACTTTACACCTTTAAAGCACCTCGGAACTTTCGACTTGCCGATGATGAGCATTGGCAGCTTTTCTGTCCCTGACATATTGCTGCCGACCAAAACAGTAACTCGTTCCTTACTGTGTTTTCCACCATGGAAAGGGTCTTCTCTGGCATAAGCTTAAAAAAAAAGTCCGGTCTCACCGCAATTGAGTATGTCGTCTGGCGAGTACTCCCGTAAGAACGACTGCAGCTTTTCACAGCGGTAGTTCGCAACAACGCTCAGGTCAACAGCTGCACTTTCGCCACACAGTTTCATAAAACTGAGATCAGCACGCTTTTTGAAGTTTCAGCCAGCGATCGCTGACCTTAAATCCCTCAATGCTCATCTGAAGCGCCATCGTCTTGGCTTTCTGTTTGAGGAGGGCACCGGAGACGGATTTGCTTGCTACTGTTGACTTCAGCCAAACAAGGAGGGCCTCCTCGAGCTTTCGATAGGTGCCTTGGCTTACATTTTTCTGCCAACACCCAGTAGACTTTCCCGCTGCCTCCAAAATCTTTTGCTTGTTTTTCATGTAGTCCGAAAGAGCATGTTTGGAAATTTTAAACTCTTTTGCGACATCTGCCTGTGATTGGCCACCTTCGATGAACTTGATGATTGCCACTTTCTTCGCCATCGGCATTGTGGCGTACTTGCCTCAGTTTATCGGAATTCTCGAGGCCAACAACATAGATTTCTTCTCCATTGTGAATTAGCATGCTTGGCTAAGCAGTACACACAGCGCAGTCGTCGGGAAGTTGTCACACCGACTTTGTTGAGTGCTGCCACGTTGTACGAAAAAACAAAGTTCCAGAAACAGCGTCTTGAAGCACTGAAGCCGATTCAGTCAAATGCGAGCCACAGTAGCTTGCTACTGCTAAGCTTGTCAACACCCTGCAAACACAAACAGGCAATCGAAGGAACAAAGGAAGAAAAAAAAAAGCATTGCGTTACGGCAGTGACGCTGTTGCGGAAGCTGCTAGCATATAGCCTCAACCCAGCATCCGAGTAGCAGAGGAACCGCCATGCAAGACCGGCACCGGTTTCGAGACTACAGGATGAAAATATAAACAAACAAGATGGCGGCGACACAGCTCAAGATGCGCGGCACTTGGCCTGGCTGACGCTTGGAAAGTCCAAAAAGATCGAACAGCCCTCCATAGAGTGTCTGAAATTTTAAGCCACGTAATACACTGACTTTGTGAGGTATGTCCTGGGGCTGGGAAAAAGTCAGAAAAATCAAGCATGTCCAAAAAATTAGGCGTCCGAAAAATCAGTCGTCGACTGTGATTTGTTACTATTTCTTTGCATGTGTTCATGAATGCAAAAGCTTTTTTGGCAGATCAGCAATGCCATTGTAAACACACTTCACTTTTAATAGGTTTTCCTGCCATCACTGTTTTCCAAGCACTGTTGTTCTCGAGCGCTTGAATTTATTTCGCTTCACAGCAGACAACATTGTCGCGGCCACTGGTGTTCGTGCAAGCGTAGGCTGCACAGAACGCCGGCATGATTGGCCCACCACTTCAATTGATGCTGCGCATGTTGACTACCGCTCTACATACAAACAAAGGAATGCGGGGTCGAGCGAAGCAGATTATGACGCCACGCACGCAGAAACAAGCACGGTCAGGCATGGTCGCGGTGACTGTGAAGGAACGAAACACTAGTGTTGACGTCACTATGCCGCGGTTTCCCGTCTCCGCTGACGTCAGCGTGCAGTTATTGATGGGGGGGGAGGGCGACAGCGCAATTTTAGCCGACAATTACGTCACTCTTAAGTGAAAAGTCCCCCCCCCCCCCCCCCCCAAATTTTACCTGCATGGTTTATAAGGTTCCCGCATCCGTATATGAGCGTCTTATTGAATTCGGCACTCTTCAGCTTCCCTTTAATATGCAGTTGGCAGTTGTGCACCGATTATCATCAGCAACACAGCTTTGCTAGTTGTCGTATGCCTTTTCAACAATCTCCATCAATAGCACCTAACCGTTGCCAAATTCAAGACTGTTTACAACTTTTAAATATGCTGCTTCCCCACAAAGTGATCCTATGCACTTTGGCTGTTACGAATTCAAGGCCAGGAGCAGGAGCTACCTAACGTTGCTTTGTTTTTTACATGTGCAATGACATTCAAATTCCACAATAGAACATTTCAGCGATAAGTTGTCTTGTCCAATGGATTCAATGCAGTGAGACATGGTTATCGCATACAGAGCCTTTGAAATTGGTGGTACAAAACATCATGCCTGTGTTTCTCAGGAGACTAGCATTAAAAATGTGATTGTTTGCACATGCGTGCACATGGCACAACAGAAATGTTATCAGCATGCTCTGCACAGAATGAAATAAACAGTACTCATTCTTGTTTCACATATTTCTCGACATGGTGGCTTCTGCTGCATTGAGATTCATGTATATGTCAAGCTCTATCTAGCAGAAGATTTTGCCGTGACGTGTTACATGAACTACATCTAGATGCCGCTTTCATCCCTCGGCAGAATGCTTCTTGTTGAAGCCTCTTTCAAAAACATGCAACAAACAATGTGTCAAACAGATATGAATTAGATGAATTGTGTAAGGGCCTGTACTTGCTCACAATCTGCCTTTTGCAGGTGGTCGGATGAGGATGGATGGCTGGCCAAATGCCTTGAAAAATGTGCTGACTTTTTGAGAAGTCTGACAAGGCAAGGCACGTGGAACACTAGTCAAAACATACACATGTGCTTTTCAAGGCGTCTAGCCAGCTGTCTACCCTTGTCTGCCTGCGTGCAGAGGATGGCGCAATGAGCAATTACAGGGCCTAAAATCCATGAAGTTTACCCGTGATGACCATGAGCTTCACATGAACTTTACCATTTCTGAATGGCTGTGAAAGGCACCAACGTCTACAACTGCCATTTTTCAATACAATCATTTGTTGATGCTGCAAATACAGAGTGAGGATCACAAGAGAGACAGAGAAAGAGTACAAAGCTACAATGTACAAAATATGAAAACACCCATGTACTTAGGCGCACTTTAAAGAACCCCAGGTGGTCCATATTCCCGGAGTGGCCCACTACGGCGTGCCTCGTAATCAGATTGTGGTTTTGGCACGTAAAGCCCCAGAATTTAATTTAATTTTCAGCTACAATGTAGGCAAACTGGCACTAATGCAGAGGCTATATGTTGGGCAGCTGTCTACCCTTGTCTGCCTGCGTGCAGAGGATGGCGCAATGAGCAATTACAGGGCCTAAAATCCATGAAGTTTACCCGTGATGACCATGAGCTTCACATGAACTTTACCATTTCTGAATGGCTGTGAAAGGCACCAATGTCTACAACTGCCATTTTTCAATACAATCATTTGTTGATGCTGCAAATACAGAGTGAGGATCACAAGAGAGACAGAGAAAGAGTACAAAGCTACAATGTACAAAATATGAAAACACCCATGTACTTAGGCGCACTTTAAAGAACCCCAGGTGGTCCATATTCCCGGAGTGGCCCACTACGGCGTGCCTCGTAATCAGATTGTGGTTTTGGCACGTAAAGCCCCAGAATTTAATTTTCAGCTACAATGTAGGCAAACTGGCACTAATGCAGAGGCTATATGTTGGGCAGCTGTCTACCCTTGTCTGCCTGCGTGCAGAGGATGGCGCAATGAGCAATTACAGGGCCTAAAATCCATGAAGTTTACCCGTGATGACCATGAGCTTCACATGAACTTTACCATTTCTGAATGGCTGTGAAAGGCACCAATGTCTACAACTGCCATTTTTCAATACAATCATTTGTTGATGCTGCAAATACAGAGTGAGGATCACAAGAGAGACAGAGAAAGAGTACAAAGCTACAATGTACACGGTCGTCCACTTCCAATTTGAACACGGCTCCGGGCGGCCGGCGCTCCGCGGAGCGCCGCTCGTGGGCGCCGGGCTAACTAACGCGCCGGCGCACTGGCCGCCACAAGCGTGGCCGGAGCCGCGTCGTCTGCTACAGCGCGTCTGCACTAGTGTGTGCTGGCGGCTGAGGCCAGACCTGTGGCTGCCAGTGCGCCGGCGCGTTAGTTACCCCGGAGCCCATGAGCGGCGCTCCGCGGAGCGCCGGCCTCGCCGGCAACCCGGAGCCGTGTTCAAATTGGAAGTGGACGACCGTGTACAAGATCTGAAAACACCCATGTACTTAGGCGCACTTTAAAGAACCCCAGGTGGTCCATATTCCCGGAGTGGCCCACTACGGCGTGCCTCGTAATCAGATTGTGGTTTTGGCACGTAAAGCCCCAGAATTTAATTTTCAGCTACAATGTAGGCAAACTGGCACTAATGCAGAGGCTATATGTTGGGCTGCTGAGCTCGAGGTTACACGTTTGATCCAAGCTGCGGTAGCTGATACATTCTGATGGTGGCAGAATTGCACAATGCCCATGTACTTTGATATACACGAAACATATATTACAAGACATACCGTATTTACTCGCATAATGATTGCACTCGCATAATGATCGCACCCCTGAATTTTGTCGTCAAAATTCAACCTTTTCTTTCCTGTGTAATGACCGCACCCTGAACTTGTCGCAGCGATATGTCGTGTGCCAAGTCTAGCTAATGATGATCGCACTTACCTTCTGTCAAATGCTACGCAAACGATTCTTGAAAACATACCAAGAGGTCTGCATGCACCGAACATTCTTAAGCAAATGCGATCACTTTCTGCACTTCCATGAAAAAAAAAAAAAACTACAACCAAGCTTGCCTCGGCTTTGTTTGTAGGCATCATAACGGATTTGGTCAACAGCAACAACATAAAGGGTGCGTTTTGATTCCTCTCGTCTGCACTCATGGGCACGCAACAAATCACGGGCGGCTACAATAGTGGCCACGTTTACGCTGATAAGTTACAAATGTACCCTATTCATACGCCCATGCTTGTAACGCAGCTAAGATATTCGCCCACCCTTAGTGGAAACGTGCCATATTAGGATAGCAGTGAAGACATATGTCGCAGTTTCCACAGCATGCCCGCTATGTGTTTCTGTGTCACTGGCAGCTAAGCGTGCCCATCTCTGTTTCTGTCTCCTCAAAGTAGACATGGCTATGTCGCAAACGTGCCGATATTAACATTATTCATTACTGATACGGAAGGAACTGTTTCAATGCATGTAATGTACTCACAAGAAGAACAATAATCGCGTTCGGCTTGCTCCGCCGGCCGTCATTTTTGTTTCGGTGTCCCACACTGACAACGGCAGCCGCCTGCTTGTCACCGTGCTGCAAATGCGGGATCAAAAAAAAAGTTTCTTTTCGTGGGAAATTTAACTCGTACAATGATCGCACCCTTGGATTTGCACCAATTTTTTTGACAAAGAAGTGTGATTATGCGAGTAAATACGGCATATGATCATACATGAAAACTTTTTTTTCTGCCTCACTCATTCTGTTTTTGCAGAACCTTCATTTTTAGGTCAATAAGGGCCTTCTTTGCTTTCAGATTTTCCATTATTTGTGCATGTTCTGCCTGCCTTTTCTCAAGTCTATCCTTGTGATCCTCACGAGCGAGTTCCATGCGAAGTGCATGGTCTTCACGCGTGAGCTTCATCTTGAGCAAGTGCTCTTTCCTTTTTCTCTGAGCATCTCTTGTGAGTAAAGCAAGCCGAGCACCAAGTTCGCTCCTCACAGCATCATCCCTTGTGCAGGATGACCGGCTTGCGTTTATCCGCCGGCGGGCTGTCGGCACTGGCGGCACAGCAGCGGGCGGGGCTGGAGCTGGTGGGCATGTAGCTAGGGCTGCTGCTGGCTCTGGTACACGCTGAGCAGTTTCAGCATTTGGTGGCGCTGCACACTGCGAAGCCGCTGCTTCGTCCTGGTTTTCGATGTCCCACTGCCAGGAGTCATCGTAGTCCATGTCGGCGTCTGCAAAGTTATTGCAATCAGAGTTGACATTAGTGTCGTTTCCACAGTGCTTGTACCTTTTACAATCCACTTTTACGAGTGCGCTGTGAGCTATACAGACATTTTTGCCTTGCTACATAATGCACCGATGTTGAACAAAATACTGCACTGTACTTACTATTAGGACATACTAAAGAACTTGACACAATGTAAGCCCGTGAGCACACAACAATGCAGCATGTTCCTGCTGGTGCATCCAGCTGAAGCAGGTTGAATGAAACGGTGACAGTAATAACTATGCGGTTGCATTCAAACTTTTGCATACAAGCCGCTCATCCTCATATTAGGACTCATTCTCTGTTTCATGGGCCACGAAAATAACTAAACCAATGGTGTCTATGCTGACAGTTATTTGCATCACAGGTAGGCTTTCTGTGTATATTGCTTGTTGACGGTACATAATAAACAGGAAATTATGGGCACTACTGCATGGGAAAAAGAGGCGCTTTGGAAACGCTGGAGAGGTTTGCCCAATAGCAAGTGTACCTGCTATTCCACACGCATGTGGCAACAAATGAAACACATGTATGACCACAAACACACAGCATAGGCACCCATGAACATACACAGCTAATCATATATCGAGTACACGACACAACATGGTCAATTTACAGTTATCTCCACAAGGCATGGTGCCTCTCGTATGTTCAGAGCAGATAACATTATGACATCTCCTCTGGATCCAGACAGTGCAAGAGCATATCGATCCATGTGTACTGTACATTGCACACGTACAACTTTGGCGTTGTAACCACTCCACTGTAAAAAATAAGGGATTTCCGTTTGCAACACTGACATGAAAACAATGAAATAACGCACAAATGCAACTGCAAAAACCAGTTTTGGAAGCCTTTGAGACAGAACCAATGACTGCATCATTCCTCGTTATAGTGTCCATTATACGAAACCATAAATAAAACCCTTGCTGCACTGCTCCAACCTCATCACCATGATGCCCAAAAGTAATGTCAGCACTTCGACATTAAAAAGTAGCTTAGTTTCTTGCAATACTGCTGTGTCAAATGCGTAATACAGAACGAGTTGTTCATTAGCCACCTGCAATGCCTCAATTGGTGCCTTTCTGTATTAGCAAATCTAGTTTCCTAAATAATTAGTCCAGATATAATATTGCACATAAACTCATACTCACCATCTGCATCAGTGCTTCGTCCCGGCTGTGAGGAAGTCAGCAGTGCTGCTACAGCAGGCGTTGGCTCTGTGCCAGGGCCAGTGCAGTCGCTGTCAAATGGATTCACAAGGCGTGTGGCCATGTGAGTTGCCACTGCACCGACCCTGAGCAACTCGTCATTCATGTGGCATCCTGCCGGGGCACCACCACCTTTGAAAAGCAAATATCAACGTTAGCAAAATAACGATACCTCTTCAGTTTCACCGCTTCGAAAATACTGGCAGAAACATATGAACACATCATGATGTAGCTTAAGTCATTTTGAAGCCCTGCTAGCTGAGCACAAGAGAAATACAGACACAGGTCGCCGTGCTCACACGCACATAGCACCAGGCATATGCTAATGAACTGCAACTGTGCCCAAGTTTTCCTTGCCCCTGGTATTTCATTACAGCACACGACAAGCCTACACACAAAGCTAGTTGATGGCGTTCGCCCAAGGACTGCATTAGCACGCTTTGCAAACAAATAAGGTAGCGTTTCTTTCACAGCAAGACGTCCTTTGAGGTAGCAAACGACACCTTCAAGAAACCAAAACATGAGCAAATTTGCCGATCGTGCAAGTGTGTCGCGGAAAACAAACATGCGTAGGCACGTCCTTTGTTTGCCTGCATGTTACGATCAAGCAAGTTTACTGCAACGTTATTTTTGGCGATGAATTTATTATGTCCTCGCCACTGTTCCGTATGCACACGCACAAGCTGTTGCAGAGTGCGCTAGAAATCAGCTGTAGCGATGGCTTCCCGTGCTTTCATCAAATATATATACAAGCAAGAAGCAGAAATTTCGGCACATGAGGAATAATGCTCACCTGTTTTGAATATTTCCCGCGTGTCTTCGGCTTTGGCACGGCGCCACTTTTCTTTCAGGTTGTCCCAGCACTTTTTTAATTGCTTGGACGTTCGTGGCCGGACGTTGTGGCGACTGTTGAATTCTTCGGCCAACTTTTCCCACGTCTTCTTCTTCGCGTTGACCGACACCGCGTCAGTCCGTTTGCACTCGAGCACATCGCGGTGCCTCTCCATCAGGTCCATCAGGATGGTGCGCTCTTCGTCCGTGAAGTTAATTTTGCGCCGCTCCATTCTCAACGCGGTTTACGAAAAAAAAGATAATACTAGACTATTTAAACAACTAAACTGATAAAAAATGAGTAAAATAATGCACAGCTAATTATAAATAAGCAAGAAAAAGCGAAGGAAGTAATAACAGGGCAAAACAACACGGACGAACGAAATACCAACACAACACGGACAAAACCAATCTGGAGAAGACTGTACAAAAACGTGCGCTGCGTCGAGTGGATTAGACCAACGTGGCCAGACGTAAATAGCGGACTCACCAAAAACGGCGAGCGTTTCATCAAGTTTTATCAAGCGTTTATACATTATTTATGTACAGATGCTTGTGTGCATGCCATTATTGCTTTCTTATAATAAAAGCAGTTTAAACGTCGTCAAAGTATCTATTTCGTAGCAAAAAATTCTCTAGCCTCGCTCCCAGGTAAAACACTTAACGAGTGAAGGGTGCCTTTCATAAGGCACACTTATGGCGCGTTAAGGTGCGTTTTCGAAACGCACCTTGTTCTTTCCTTATACTTATACTTTTCTCGTCCTTTCATAAGTGACCTTATCGCGATAAGTTAAGTTTGGTTTGTGAATACGGGGGATAGAGGCGTCTCTGATGCTCCTGTGAGGCCTCGAGTTGGGTGCGGGCGAGCTGGCGTGCGTGGTCGGTGTGTGCGATCGCGTTGCGGGCGTATTCAGTGGTTGAACGTGTGGCCGAGGACAACAAAGTGTCCAAGGGCAACGCGGGTTCTCGGCCATATAGGAGATAGAATGGTGAATAGCCGGCGGTGTCGCGACGCGATAAATTATAAGCGAACATCACATATTGTAAGTCTGTGGGTGGTAGGACGTGCTGAATTTGTGCTTTGTCGAGCAGGAGCGGAGGATGTTGTCGACGACTGCCAACAGAAAGCTGCGGCCACGGTCAGTGAATAACTGGCGCAGAGCACCACGCACTAAAATGATGTCATAGAGCAGAGAGCAACGTCAGTAGCACAACTTGTCAGAAGGGCTCTGGTGACTAAATAGCGCGTAGCATAATCAGTGGCAATGGCGACCCATTTATTTCCGGAGCTCGAGAGAGGAAACGGTCCAAGAAGGTCTAGACCAACAAGGAAAAAGGGTTCCAGTGGGATGTCGATCGGCTGGAGACATCCAGCTGGAGGTGTGGAGGGCTTCTTACGGCGCTGACAAGGCTCACAAGTGGCAACGTAGCGCCGCACGGAGCGGGCGAGACCCGGCCAAAAGAATCGACGGCGTACATGGTTGTATGTGCGCGAGACGCCCAAGTGTCGAGCCAAAGGAGCATCAAGAAGTTCTTGGAGGACAGTCGAACGCAGGTGTGATCGAATGACGAGCAGAAGGTCAAGGCCGTGTGGATCGAGATTGCGGCGGTATGTACCCTCCTTAAGGAGAAACATCCGGAGAGAGGCGTCGCCAGGCATTGACTCCAGATGGTCGATGAGGGCTCGTAATGAAGGATTGTGGCGTTGCTTTTTGCCGATTTCAAGCAACTGGGACACAGAGAAAACGCAAGCGATGGCGTCCGCATCAGCCGGTTCGTCGACGGGGTAGCGGGACAAACAATCGGCCTCCCGGTGCAAGCGTCCCGTCTTATATACCACGGAGAAGGTATATTCTTGCAGGAGTAACGCCCAGCGAGCAAGTCGTCCCGTGGGGTCCTTGAGTGAGGATAGCCAGCAGAGCGTGTGGTGATCAGTGATGACACAGAAGGGGCGTCCGTACAACTATGGTCGAAACTTCGCAACAGCCCACACAAGAGCGAGGCACTCGCGCTCTGTGATTGAATAATTGCGCTCAGCGGGTGATAGAAGTCGGCTGGCATAGGCTATAACACGATCATGTACATGCTGGCGTTGTGCTAAAACTGCTCCTATGCCGTGACCACTGGCATCAGTTCGAACTTCCGTTGAGGCAGACGGGTCAAAGTGGGCCAGAATTGGAGGCATGGTAAGGAGAGTAGTGAGCTGCGAAAAAGATGCGGCATGGTCAGGTCCCCAAGAAAATGGGCCGTCTTTCTTCAAGAGGTCGATAAGGGGACGTGCGATAGTCGCAAAATCCTTCACAAAGCGTCGGAAATACGAGCACAGCCCAACGAAACTACGAACGTCTTTGGTAGACTTCGAAACAGGAAAGTTTGTAACGGCGCGAATTTTGTCTGGATCAGGTCGCACGCCTCTGGCGTCCACGAGGTGCCCAAGGACGGTGATTTGGCGGCAAGCGAAGTGACGTTTTGACGAGTTCAACTGCAGACCGGCGCGGCGAAACATGTCAAGAATCGCTGAAAGACGGTCTAGATGCGTGTCAAATGTGAGCAAATAAACGATGACGTCGTCAGATAGCACAAACAGGTGGACCACTTGAACCCCTGAAGCAAAGAGTCCATCATTCGTTCGAAGGTGGCGGGCGCGTTACAGAGACCGAAAGGCATCACCTTGAACTGATAAAGGCCGTCAGGGGTAACAAATGCAGTCCTCTCTCGGTCCATGTCGTCGACGGATATCTGCCAGTAGCCGGACCGTAAGTCGATAGAAGAAAAATTGGTGGCACCATACAAGCAGTCTAGCGCGTCATCAATACGTGGCAAAGGGTAGACGTCCTTTTTTGTGATTTTGTTCAGGTGGCGATAATCTACACAAAAACGCCACGTTCCATCCTTCTTTTTGACAAGTACGACGGGAGAAGCCCAGGGACTACAGGAAGGCTCGATAATGTCCTTTGCAAGCGTCTTTTTGACTTCCTGTTGGATAACAGCTCGTTCGGACGCAGAAACACGATATGGACGTCGGTGAATAGGGTTTGCATCGCCAGTGTTTACGCGTTGGGTCACGACGGACGTTTGACCTAAGGGTCGATTGTCAAAGTCAAAAATGTCGCGATAGCCTTGAAGAACGCGGCAAAGAGCTTCAGCTTGAACAGGTGTAAGGTCAGAGGAAACCATCTTCTCAATGTCGACGTCAGTACCGTGCGATGACGTCACGGTATGGGCTGAGCTGTGACGATCTTCCACTGTGAATGGCTCGATCTCATCATCCTGTAAAGCGCTGATTATAGCCAATGAAATCCCCTGAGGCAGAACTTGCGCGGTTAACGCGAAATTGACAAGGTGAAGGCAGGTGCGGTTGCCAGTAATTGTCAGCACAGTGTGCGGCACGGTAACACCACGTGTAAGTATAACTGCAGGAATTGGTGCGACCACGTAATTACCGTCAGGTACAGCTGGTGAGGACAACAAGTCGACGTATGTCACAGATTGAGGCGGTAGGCGAATAAAATCCATGCAGCTCAAACAGCTTGGAGGCGGGTCCACAGGGTTGGCAAGAAGAGGCAAGTCAAGGCGAAGTGAGCCGGCCGAACAGTCAATGAGGGCCGAATGATTGGCAAGGAAATCCAGACCGAGAATGAGGTCGTGAGGGCAATGCTCGATGACGGTCAAGAGAACGACGGTTTGTCTCTCAGCAATGGTGAGTCGGGCAGAGCACATGCCAACAATAGCGACAGTCCCTCCGTCGGTGACTTGTACAAATCGGTTCAAGGCGGGCGTCAGAACTTTCTTGAGCCGACGGCGAAGAGCAGCACTCATATTGGACACATGCGCCCCGGTGTCAATCAACGCGCACACAGGAACATTGGCGACGAGAACGTCCAGAAGATTCTTGTTCGTGGATAAGGTGAAGCCAGGATTTCATGCTAATGTCGTCTTTGCAGCTTCACCTCCAGAAGCTGCACTGTCTAGTTTTCCGGTCGGGGGTGCGGCGAGTAGGTCAGAGAAGGAGCACGGCGTGACGGGTGCGAACGAGATTGACGATGGGAGGGAGAAGGCGAGCGGGAGTAGCGAGGTCGTGTCAAAGGTGTCGCAGGGTCAGATGATGGAGCGGGCATAGAAGGCGCGAAGGAAAAGGACGCGCTAGAGGGGCGAGGGTGGTAATCAGGAGAATAGCGCATCGGAGAAGTACAGCAGCTGCGGCAGTGGCGAGCGACATGTCGAATGCGTCGGCAATTATAACAGATCGGCCTGTCGTCCACTGTTCGCCATTCGGAGGGGTTGCGCTGTCCGTAAGAGGAGTAAGAAGAGCGCGGCAGGGATGTACTTGGAGACAAAGGTTCCGAGCGTATGGAACGAATGGATTGCACGCCAACGTTGGACAACTCTTGATGGACGATGGCCTGGATCAAGGAGATTGTCACCGGAGAGTGATCAGGTAACGGGAATGAAGGGGCCGCCGGTTGTGCCGCTTCGACCTCACGACGAATGATACGGGTCAAGTTGTCACATCACGACGGCTGGTGGAAGAGGTCGTCACAGGATGACCTAGCAGCTGTGTTGGGAAGTCGCGTGATGTGCTGGGATACCCGGCGGCTTTTAGCATGCTTAAGACGGCGGCACTCCTTGAGGATCGCATCGATTCTGGTGACATTCGTAAACACCAGTAAATTGAAGGCGTCGTCAGCAATGCCTTTGAGGACATGATTAACCTTATCTTCCTCAGACATGGTCGGATCAGACATGGTCGGATCAGCCTTGGCACAAAGGGCCAAGATGTCGAGAATGTACAACAGGTAGGACTCGGTCGACGTCTGTACACGTGTGGCAAGGGCTGTCTTGGCATTGACTTGGCGGGTCGCGGAGCTTCTCTTTGAAGAGATCCCAGCCCGAGATCTCCTCTTCCTGAGTCTGGAACCATGCAAGTGGAGCTCTGTCGAGGTAGAAAAGAAGGTTCGCAAGCATAATAGTCGGATCCCACCTGTGACTGGTGCTGACACGTTCGTATAAGCGGAGCCAGTCGTCAACATCAGGACTGAAGACTGTTGAAAACACCAGGATACCGAAGGGGGAAGACAGCAACATAGGTCGGGGCTGCAGGCGGAAACGGTTCCGTAGATGAAGTGCCGCCGGCCGGAGCCGAAGTTGCACTGTCGCCGTTGCGACCACTGCGAAGCTCCATGACGGGTATGGGGAACGTCCACCTCCACCAAATTAATGTTACGTGTAGCTGGAGCCCAATACTATATACAATTTATTTACAGGGAAGCTGACGGAAGGCCAAAATGGCGACGCTATATCAAGCGGGGCCCATGTCGTCTTCTTCCTGCTCAGTGCAGCCTCACTGTGGCGGCTGTTCCGTAGCAATATTTTTCATTTTTTATACTATCCTTAGTTAGTTTATATTTTTTGTCTGGTGCGGATGTTTTGTCATTGATGTAGATTATTAAGTGGTTGTTTACCTCGTAAAATTAGAGCTGGTTGCTAATTAGTACCTATGTATAGCAATTATCTGTATTTACCACCATTAACAGTTGTACAAAATTGCTAATCATTTTTGTATTGGACCGGTCGCAAGCCATTTAGGCTATCAGTCCAAATATTTCTGTATTAACTTTTCCTAATCATGTAATAAAGTTCCCTTTTTGATTTATTGATGATTGAATTATGCGAAGCCAGACATGCTCTCGCATGCACTCCGCCTCAGAGGCGGACAGTGCCGCCTGGACTTGGGCGCTGCCATCACGACAAGTGCTGGCAAATGATTTGTCTGCCTCTTGCTCCAACTGGCAACCGCAACTCGAGATTACGCCATCTCCAGTACAAAACGCGCTGGAAGACGGCTTACATGATGCCACGCTGTCTTGGCATGCCCACTCTTTGCACATGCGGCTGATCACCTCCAAAGCAGGGTGTGCGGCTGTGCGTGTGCTCGGCCGTGCTTAGAGCCACAGCGAAGACGCATGCCAGAAATTGAGACAAGCTCCCTCAATCGTGTTACCACGAGCTCGCTCCCCTCTCCACCTTTCCCTTTGCTCGCGCGGGAAGGTGGCACTCGTGAGGCCACCATCTTTCTTGTGTCACCCCCGCACACCTGCACCTAAAGCACGCAGTGCTCGGGGCGCAGTACGGCAGGTGATTTGAGAGGTGCGCTTGCAAGCAGCCGCTCGTAATTCAATCATTTGACCATCTGTGTTCTTAGAGGTTTCAATTTATTGTCTCGGCATTCCTTCGCAGTGGGAGTGAAATTTCATTACATTGAAATCACATACAGACACCCTTCGCTACATCGAGGTTTAACTGTAGAAGCTATAAATTAAAAGATGTGTGCATCAGCGAGGCATCAAATGCACTGTCAGCAAACAAGAAAGCTTTTTTGCGTGGATGCACATGTGTGCAAAGATATTTTTCAGCACATGTGCTGTGTTGTAGCAAGCATATAAAAAGGGTCACAATCTTTCTGAAATAAAATACTAGTTTGCACCTTGTGTGCCGCATTGCTTTTTCTGGTGTCCGTGTCCTTTATGCGCAACACTGTACATACTTGTACAGTACAGTGAAAGCTCGTTAATTCGAACTTCAATAATTCGAATTTATGGATAATTCGAACTGTACGATTTGGTCCGGCCAAGCTCCACAGAAGCCTATGTATAAAAAAGTCCGTTAATTCGAACGCGAGAAGGTTCCCTCACGGATAATTCGAACTACGCTCGCCTGGCACATGGCCAGAGAAACGCGCCTACTGCCTACACACAAGGCTGTATTGCCTCCGAAACAGAGAGAATGGCGAGAGAAGGCAAAATTGGAAAAAAATCTAACCGACGTGGGGTCACCCAGAATGCAGCGGCGGCTGCCGCCTATCCGTTCTACGTAACCTCTGAGACGTCTTGCCCGTTGCGAATCTCGGAGGCTTTGCAAATCTTGTACACCTGCTAATGTTGTGTGCAGATGGCACGGCAAGCACCGAAACACAGCTAATCAAGTACGTCACAGCTGCGCTTGCAATCAAGAAACAACAAATCCGGGCCTTCACCACCTTCACATGTTCAGTGTCTTTGTCTCGGCAGTCGTCATCGGTTGTGCACCTCTGTTTTCAGCTTAGGAGGTATCGGCCGTCGTGATTCATTGTGATGGTGTTAAGCCTCGGCTAACGTTTGTTTCGGTGGACATCGGTGGTGTGGCACAGTCGGACCCAGAGCTTCGACTTGAAGGTGGCGTGTGCCCGCGGCACACGCCATCACTTTTTGACACGCCGAATTGCTGACATGCCCTACTGCTTCCAAATCGCAGTGTACTGTTGCTCTCCTTCACTTTCGTTAATTCGAACTGAAGCGACTTCCCCTTGCGGTTCGAATTAACGAGCTTTTACTGTATGTACAGTATGTACAGTATGTACAGTATGTACATACTTATGGCATGCCAAGAAGTAGCTACCTCAGTGAAGTATTTACCAGAACGGTGGCACAGTGAAAGATGAGGAACACGAGCAGCAACATAGACAGATGCAAATGGAATACTGCAAGAAAAGCAAACTACATGTGAACAGTTGTGCAGCAGGCATAGCCACAGCTCCGGGCTAAAAAAAAAAAATCCCGAAGGGATGTTTCCCTCACCGATGGTGAGACATGCCCCAGGAGGAGAAGCAGACACCTCGAGAGGCAAATAGTCAGCTCCCTGCAACATTCCAGTTGGGTGTGTGCCTGTCGGTGCTGCTTCTATCGTCCCTCATCTTTTGCTGCACCACATTTCTGGTAATTAATCATGCACCAACTAGCCCAGCAACAGGCTTCTTATTGAATTATCTTTAGTGTATTGTGGGCCCTTTTGTGTGTGCTTCTCTGTCTACTGCGGATTTGAACGATTTAATTAGCAATTTTTCCTTCATGACTTGATAAAGCCGCTCGCTTCCTGTTTGCGACCTGTGAGCCACAAACAGATTGTCACAAGTGGGCATATGCTAAAAGCATGACAGCTGAGCTTTCCTGCAGTTCAAGTCTGGCTTTCTAAGTGAAACTGACCAGAATTCATTACGTTGCAGAAATTAGTAGCATCAACATTTTGCATCAACATTTTGTGCTTTGTAGTTTGTATGAACCTGCATGATGGACTTCGAGTGCTGCTTTAGGATGAATTACCTCTTGGCACAAAGCCAGTAAGAATCATTGCCGGTTTTTACAGCTTTGAGTTTAGTTCACAGCCGTCATTGTTTTGGAATGTCGTGCACCCACCGGTTTTGGTGTACCCTCATCCTCATCGTGTGGACCTGGCAGAGGCTCAGGCAGGCGAGGTGCGGACGTGGGTCGTCGACCGCCCTCCAGGGTGCGGCCTGCCAGCTCCAGGGGTGACGGCTGGCCGCTGGTCAAGGGGGGCAGCAGCCGCGGTCCCAGAGCTGCTGGAGGGGACGGCCCTTCCTCCCAGTCCACCGACCCTTCGTCGTCCAAGGGGGTTGGGGGGTCGTCCAGTGGGGGGCTGCCTGCACTGCTGGGCTCCCCCTGCCGACAAAACTAGGCTCCTTCACGTCCTCCCGAAATACGATGAAACTTTGCATACTAACGGTTAAAGGAATGAATATCTGACCCAGTCTCCACCAAAAAGCCCGACCCCTGAAAGCTGCAA
The DNA here is from genome assembly GCF_038994185.2 of Dermacentor albipictus. Lineage (NCBI taxonomy): Eukaryota > Metazoa > Arthropoda > Arachnida > Ixodida > Ixodidae > Dermacentor > Dermacentor albipictus. The sequence goes on along the minus strand of NC_091826.1, from coordinate 139,073,257 downwards.
TGTTCGTTCCTGCTGTTTAGCACCTGCCCTTGTTGCACAGACGCTAACCGCACTGCCTTGATTCCCGGCATAGCTGAAGCCACGCTGCGGTTCAAAAGTACCAATGGCTCCGGCGAGGATGCCTATATGGCCAAGCATATATGAACAACTCTATCACTTCCTCGTGTCAGCACGTGGTGCCACTAGAAGCATACTTTTATTAGGCAATACGAGCAGTAACAGGAGGCAAGCGGTGTGCTTTGCTGGCAGAAATGAAAGCAACCTGTGTTGGCTAAACAAATGGCCAGGCGCAGCGTGCTAGCACAAGAATAGCTTGGCAAGACACTGGATCATGTGGCAGCATGAGGAATGGATGCTTCATAGTGCAGGGCCATCAATTTGTAAAAAACTTTCATTTTGGATGGTGTTGCATTATTATTTTCGCATGAAAAGAGACACAAATTTGAGTTAGCCTGCTAGTGCATTCTAGTACACAAATGTGCTGCGTTCCGTCCACAGAATGCAGCACAACTGAGGTTGTAGGGCACCTTCTCGGGCCATTCTGTCTTGCAATATTTCACTGCTGTCAACGTCGTCTGCCCAGTGAACAAATTTTTCATTACTATTTGTCATAAAAGTGCACATAATCAAAGCGCGCCTCACATATCACCCAAGCCAGAAAAGGAGTGTCGGCCGCTCGACAGCTTTAACAGAAGGAGAGAGCGCACATGCCACAGACAACCGACGCGATCAATGGCGACTGGAAACTTCTACAAGATGCTGGAAGAAGAGGAGAGAGAGAGCGCATGTTGAAACACCCTCTCAGATATCGACACATAGCGAGCATAGCGACAGGGGAAAGAGACGGCCCGAGCTGTGCCGACGGATGAGTCACTGCGGCCGCAGCCGAAAATGCGAGAAATGTCTAGAAGATTCCAAGGCTCTGTACACGCCATAGGAGCATGACTCCGTCAGAAAGTTGGACAAACACCGGTGGAGGCGATCAGAGCACCATGCTGGAATCGGAGGGGATCGGAGACCGCACTGGTGAAGAGATGCAACGCGTAGACTGCAGGAAGAGGGGGGCTGCCCGACAAGCTGGCCAACGAGTTTCTCGAGCGTACCCGGAAGATCTTTGAGACTTCCCTTGAGCTAAGCACTTCTGGCTCAGGACCAACGCAGGTGAATGTGAGTGGGCACTTTGTGTTCCTACTCATTGTTGAACTCTTAGGGGTTGTTGTTAATTATTTTTCAGAGTTTTGTTAATACCCATCTCAACTGCATTGTGATGTGTCTAGCTGAAGTGTGCATGTGTGTATGTAACTGCCTTATTTGAAGAATGTATTTTGATGAGTTTTGACAACTCTGGGCTCCGACTCGGTCTTTGGATCACAACCGGCATTCGCTGGCACACTAGAAGGCCCCTTATTAATTGTCCTTGCTTTCATGGGGTTATGTACCGAAGCTGATAAGTCAGCTTTGGAATTTGGCGTGATGTTGGCGCCTCGTTCATGGGGTGTTTGACACTATTCACAGTGCAACCTGTCCGCTATAGGGCTGCACTGTGAACATTAAAGAAGAATTTGTTCATTGTCAGAAAAGGGCCGTTCATTGAATTCCCCTTTCCTGCGGAAGTGCACATACCAGGCAAACCAGTCATTGCCTCAGCGAACAGTGCAATAAAGTTACAAGTGGAACCAATGGACATTATGAAACATGGTTTCACAGCACAACTCCAGATAGGGCACAGAAGGATACACAGGACAGATGCGGAACTTAACTGATGTACACTGCAGAACGATACAGAAGCAGTTGCTGCACGGGGTGAAGAAAATTCTGTACAGATAAGGGGTCGTATTTTTTCGACAGGGCAATGGATGCAGTGCTAATGGAAAAGGCGCTTTATGCAGTAAGCCTCAAATAATCCTCTTATCATGGTCAGCTAGAAAATAGGAATGCAGTGCACCACGCTTGTCTGGCAATGTGCAAAGCGTGTGGCATGCTTTTTGTGCATCCTTGTGAATTGAATATTTACTATTAGATTTCTCGAATATTCAACACAGTCTGCTTAGAGACCAGCACAGTGTTGCGTGTGCCACTCGCGCTCGATGCCGGCCGAGTGAGCTTTGCTTTTTCTTGGCCACTGAGCACGCCACAGACAGGTCACCCTGACTGACGCATGTGGGGATGCTTAACTCTCACACCTCCCCTGATGCTGTTTTTGCCGCATCATGTCTCCTGTAATCCTTCTTCTCCGTGTAGCTAAGCGCCAGCGGCGGTCGGTGTGGTTACAGCACATTATGAGAAATAGCACAAGTGTTGTGCTGCTAATGTGACCCAATGGTGGGGTTACTCAAGGGCGAAAGGGAGCAGAGTGTTCCTCTTTGGCTTGGGGTCGGTGAGCTGCATGGGTGTTCTACTTGCTTGTCCACTGTTAGCGGTACCGTCCTGCTAAAGGCTTAGAAGCAAGACACTGGGATGGATGAACCTGATCGTTCTAGCATGACACCATTTGCATGACTGTACACACGAACGATTAGCCATTGGTGTCCAGCATGGGGGCAAACATATTTGCTCACTATCCGGTCACGTAGAGTCGGACTTTCTCGATTTGTTGTGAACCCATTGGCATGCTGTGAGGGTAGTAATTCGGCTAACAGCCATCATGAGCCTATGAAAAGTGTAATAAATGCCCTTTTGAATGTTTGCACTAGCATGTTGTCATTCCTTTCTCTCAAAGGCCCATTTGAGACCCCACAAACGTGAGTTTGTCCATGTGAGCGCTTCCTGAGGCCGGCTCGGTGCAGGGATTGCCCATGCAATGCCTAAACACAGCAATTTGCAGAACGGTAGTTTGTTGGCCAAGGTGTCTTTGTTGGTATAAGATTCGTCTAGGTCGACCAGACTGATCAAAATGTAATGTGACACGGACAGAAGGAACGACAACATAAGCAATGCATATTTTGTAAAGTGCGAAGATCTGGCTGATTAGCCGCCTATAGGCAAGCAGTTCGTGTTGGATCTCTGCATGTCTCTGACAGTTTCCCCGAGATTGTGAAAACCCAGAACTTACCAATTTGCTTCCCCAAGATCACGTCGTTTGAAAAAAGTAGGCTTAACTTTTGCTTACGAATGCTGCAAGTCGCTTGCGCTGCGGAATGGTTTTTTGCAATGCTAAGCCTAAAGGCGCCTGCACACTAGTGGAAAAATGCGCACGGCGCACCATGGCAGCAGTAACACGGCAGCATGAAAATCTTGCCTCCTCTCTTAAAGCTCTGCAAGTAGGTGCGACATGTTGCGTGCTTTTCTTTCGTCTGATGACGGGCTCGAGGATGGACTTGAGGAGTCGACATTCGATGTGCTTATTCGCGCAGCCCGAGGAGTCGACATGTGAGGTGCCTAGACGCGGGCTTAAGGAGTCGACACTCGATGTGCTGAGTTGCGCAGTCTGAAGTGCCAACACACGAAATGCCTAGACGCGGGCTCGGAAGTCGATGCTCGATGTACCAGTCGGAGGTGCCGATGCACAAAATGCTTAGGCGAGGGACCGAGATGTCAGCGCGCGATGTGCTTGATCGACAAGTCGGAGACTCCTATGTGCAAAATGCTTAGCCACGGTACGAGGATTGCGTGCGGGATGTGCTTGGTCACAAATTCCGAAACACCGAGTGCTGAGAGGCCTAGCCGCCTGTCCGAGGATTCCGCTCGCGAATCTTGGTAGTGAAGTCCGCGTCGCTGATGCTTGGAATGCTCAGTCGCGGGTCTGAGAAGTCCACAAATGTAGGGATCGGCCACGCTACTGCAATGTCCACGCAGCGTCAGTTTTGACACGTCGAGATTATGGCGAGTGGATACTTCCAGGCTCGCAACGTGCAAAGAGCCGAGCTGACGACGCGAGTGCTGGACCAATGGCGAACCGCGCTGGAGTCACGTGGCGGGCACGACTAATCGCAGACTCTGGCACGACCTTCAATCATTTGCTTTTTTGTGGGCTTGTTTCTGTACGGAGGAGATAGCTGAAATGGCTAATTTGAAAACGGAGAAATGCGCTTTTTAACGAGACTAAGATGGCGGCGCTCGGTAGCGCCGTTACCGAGATATTGTGGCTTGAAAAACGCTGTTCTTTCTTGATTCCCGCAAAATTTTTCACCACCTTGGCTGATAAAACAAACTTTTTAGAGCACTTCTACGTGGTTTCTAGGGATGATATTTTCGGAATCAGATAGAAAAAAGAGCTATAGAAACTGAAAATGTGATTTAAACAAAATTTATTTTTGGGCCACCTTTTTCGATGCGAAACCTGCGTCACCCCTTGGAGGGCCCCTCACCAGGCCCCATAGCAAATTTTGGTTATATGATAGAAGTTGTTACGAGTCTTCTAGGGAGCGTTCTGCCACAAAAATTTACAAATCGGCTCATTAATAGCCGAGATAGAAATATCTCAGTGCCGTGAACCCACGATTTCAGCAGGCGGGCTCCAGTGTCAAGCATGATGCTCTCTCCACTCGCCCTGTCTAGCTTTCACATGCGAAATTCCTTCCCTGCGTTCTCCCATACCAGACCTCGAGGATCGCATAACACATACGTCACAGGCCCCGCCTTCAATATTTCTTTAAATTAGGGGGTTTTACGTGCCAAAACCACTTTCTGATTATGATGCACGCCGTAGTGGAGGACTCTGGAAATTTCGACCACCAGGGGTTCTTTAACGTGCACCAAAATCTAAGTACACGGGTGTTTTCGCATTTCGCCGCCATCGAAATGCGGCCACCATGGCCAGGATTCGATCCCGCGACCTCGTGCTCAGCAGCCCAACACCATTCATTATTTCTTTCTCCTCGCATTTTTTTTCCCGACCCTACACATTTCATTTGACGGTGTTGCGGGCGAGCTGCTGTTTCGTTCGTGCAGCGCACGATTTTGTGCGCTGTGCACAAGGAAACAAGACTGTCAGTATGATCAGTGCACTCAGCATCCGGCGGAAAACCTCAAGCAGTTCATTCACGTCATTGCCGAATGCTATGATCGTATAGTGGAGCCTGTTTCAGATGCTGAAAAAGTGGAACGTGTGCCGAGACAAATGCACCCAACATTCAGTGCTACAAAAACACTGAGGCAGAATAAGCGGACCGCAGAGCATGATCCTGGGGTGGAACACTGTAGAATCTGGCACAGCTATGGTACCTGCGCACATGACTGCACGACCGTGGGAACAGGCAGACGAAGTGCATACACAGTACAGTCCACTTTGTGGGGAGCACACGCGCCCATCTTCCCCCGCGCCGTCGTGTCGAGCGCCGGCATAGACCGGGGAGAGGCGCACTGTGCCCTTTCCCGATTCTCCATCGCTCTCGCGTCGCGCGCGCGCCCTTCCACCCCCACTTGCGGGCGGGTAGCTTACGGGCGAGGAGGACATTCCCCTCGCCCAGGTAAAAAAGGTACAAAACAGCGCGACCGGGAGAGACTCTCTCTCTCTGAGGCCGGACCCCTAACCTGCCGGACTGGAGTACCTGCTGCAACCCGTGAGTGACCACGTTGCCTGACTATCCCGGGCAACGAGGCCAGCCTATTTATTACTATTACAAAGAGGACATCCCTCTGCGAGTGTTCGATATTGCTAGTAGCAATAAACGTTGTTACCGTTGACACCGCTGGTTGTCTTATTTGTCCGAACCCGGCGTAGCCGCGATTCCCGCGCTACGGGTTGGGAGTACCACGAAGCGACTGCGTGGGGCTAGATCCGGAGCTCGCCTTCAGCCCTAGCCGCACGCAGAGTGGAACCCCCACAACTTGTAATGAAGTGAAGCGGAAGGGCCCTCCCGAAAACCAACCCTCGAGGGACTGAATCACCCGCGGTACCTCACGTGGGGACAATGTTGAGGCAGCCTGCCCTATCGCATCAGCACTGCCGTCGTGGTCGTCACTGTCGCTATCCAAGGCAAGCATGTTCGCAAAGATCGCCTAATCGGTTAGAAGCACTTCGTTTCTAAATGTACAGCCGTGCGCTTTCTTTTCACCGGCAACGTCGTGCACTGCCGATGATTCGGGCGGATCAGCCATATTCTGTTTTGGTGGGAGATGAACGAAGCTGATATTATCACGTAGTAGTGACGGTGAAGAAGGCAGCAAAACTGTGAATATAGAAACTAGCGTTTTTTTGGGCAAACTTGTGCCCTCAAAAGCAGGCTACACTAAAAAGAACAACGATAGCGGCAAACACACTCGGCGATCGTCGAAAATCTGATCAGCGGGTCAAGCGCGTCGGCTTTTATAGAGCAGTCGTCGAATGTTCTAGACTAATCGCTGGGACCCGCGTGTCTTCCACAAAGTTCTACACCATTCGCGTCACGCGACGAAATCAGATAACACAAGGTTTGGCGACAACAGACAGCCCGGATAGAAGCATCGATAACATTCCAGAAACTTCCGATACATGCAGGCGCGCCCCACACTGTGCGATAACATTTGTTGGGCAGTGAAACGTGGTCGCCCGACAAAGATAGGCAAGTGGACGTGCCAATATACTACGTAGCCAAGAATGACTTCGACACAACAAATAAAGACAAGCTCGACGGCTTAATTCGTTAGCAGAATTGCGCAGAATGAGGGCCCCAGAATGAAGAACCAATTGCGAGTGCTAGCAATCTAGGAGCAGCACTGGCAGCAGCACTGGCAGTGTTGTCAGTACAGTTGGCGCAGTAAATTCCCGTTTCGGTGCAGAGGTATGGGCGCAGTCCATTTGTGTTCAGAGGGGCAGAAGGGCGACGGGAGGGATGCACACGAGGCTGGCGTGCATATTTCATGGAGAGAAGCACACGGCGTCAGTTGGGGTGGTGAGCGATCGTGCAGCAGCTTGCATTTTCTTTTTTCTTTTCAAGGATTTCGCATTCCATTATCTTTCGGCACGGACACCCAGCAGCTAGACTTCATTGTTATAACCGATAATGCGGCATTGGGACATTGTAGTAAGTGGGTTATTTCTCTATAGCAAACATACAAAAGTTGAGGGCGAGGCAGGTTTTCATTGTTATAACCGATATATTGTTAAAAACCATTATCGTTATAAGTGGGTGCAACTGTAATGCTTTTACTGTTCTTGATGAAAAAAAAAATAGTGAAAGACATGGGCCACTATCTTGTAAACGTTTGAAAAGCCAACGTTCGGTTTTGTCTCTCGCGATTGTCCTAGGTTACGCCGATATCACAGCCTAGGCCGATCTAGGCCAATCGCGTGAGGTGAAACCGAACATCGGCTTTTTAGATGCATACAATTTAGTGGCCCTGCTGTATAATATAATAATGTGTCAATTAGAAGGTAGTGGAATGTTTGTCATGATGCATCGGCAGTTTAGGGTTAAAGGGTTTAAAGAAGCTCAGGTGTTCAAATAATCTGGAATCCCCCACTAAGGCGTGCCTCCTAATCACATTGTGGTTTTGGCATGTGAAACCCCAAATTTGGCATTACAGGATATTTTTGAAGTGGCCCTGGCAACACTGTAAGAAATGTTTGCACCCTCTGGGGCTCATCTTGTCTCCCCAAGCAATAATTGTAATTGCGCCAGTACTTCCTGGTCATAAATGGCATGCATGTTATCAGCATGACCTAGCATTCTTGACCAGAAAGCGAACAGTTTTCAAGAAATGTTAAAAAGATCATTGCTCTGAAAAAGATATGCCCCACAGGGTGCACATCTTTTCTATGCTAAACAATGTGGAACTGTATATTATTCGAGGCTTCTTGTTGATCCGACAAGGTCCGTGAGCAACCTCCACGCCACGCTGGTATGAGGCATACCAAACTGCAGCACAGACAGATAGCAGGACATTGCAACATCCACTGGTGAGAAATGCAACAAAAGAGTGAAAACAGCAAATGGCATTGGCTACGTTCTCATTATGCCAGCAGTGATGGAAGGAGGCTTTTGTTACTATGTTTTTGGATCGTACTACACTCGAACCTCGTTATAACAAAATGGGATATATCTAAACAATGGATATAACAAAGAAAATGAAATTCCCCTTGAAATCACCATAGAGATCCATGTATTTAAAACCTCATTTAACAAAGTGAAATTGTCTGGCGAATGGATGTACCGTAAAAACCTGCGTATAGTACGAGGTTTTTTTCCTGTTATTAGCGTCCCAAATTTCCGCCTCGTACTATATGTGGATCCGGACAAAAATTTCGAAGTTCGGCTCGAAGTTTTGGTTTCGTTATTGCTCTGTGGCTGCGGCTTGGCTTCGTAATATCTGCATGGCTACGACTTGGCTTTGTTATTGCTGCCTGGCTACGGCTTGCTTTCGCTATTGCAGCGTGGCTACGGCATCGTTTCTCTCTTTGTTGAGTGCGGACCTTGGCAGTTCACGTGTTAACCGCGCTTCGCGAAGTGCATCGTTTTTAGTGAAGGAGCACGATGTCGGGGGCACGGAAGCAGTACTCGGCAGCTTTCAAGCGAAATGTGATTTTAGCGGCAGAGGAAATCGGCAACAGTGCGGCCGGGAGGCAGTTTGGCGTCACCGAGGGAAGTATCCGCGGATGGCGACGGCAAAAAGAAGCACTTTTCGAGTGCAGCGGAAAGCGAAGAAGCTTTCGCGGCCCGAAGAATGGGGCATTCCCTGAAATTGAACTCAAACTGACGGAATTCGTCCGAGAACAGCGAGCCGCGCATCTTGCTGTGAGCGTGGAGCTCATGCAGGCAAAAGCCAGGGAGCTTGCGAGAGAAAAAGGCCTAACGAGCTCCACCTTCAAAGCAAGCAAGCATTGGGTTTATCGGTATATGTGCCGTGCAGGATTTTCATTGCGCCGCAGAACTTCAATTTCACAAAAGCTGCCGGAATCGTTCAAAGAGTTACTGGTGGCTTTCCAGCGCCGCGTTATTTCGTTGCGCAAGTTGAAGAACTTTCAGCTAGGGCAAATCGGCAATGCTGACCAAACACCAGTTTATCTGGACATGCCATCGCCCCTCACCGTGCACGAAAAGGGCTCGAAACAAGTTTGTGTCCGGTCCACTGGGAACGAGAAGACACGTGTTACCGTCATGTTGTCATGCACGGCAGACGGCCGCAAGCTCCCGCCCTATGTCGTCTTCAAGCGCAAGACAATGCCGAAAGGTGAGCTGACGAAAAATGTCATCGTTAAATGCCATGAGAAAGGGTGGATGAATGAGAGTCTTGTGCTCGACTGGATAAAGTCCGTTTGGTGTAGGCGGCCCGGTGCACTGTTGTCGTTCCCGTCCATCCTCGTGCTGGACGCGTTTCGTGGCCATTTGGCCGACTCGGTGAAGAAGCTGTTGCGTGATTGTAATACTGAACTCGTCGTTATCCCTGGTGGGATGACGTCTCAGCTGCAGCCTCTAGATGTTTGCGTCAACAAGCCTTTCAAGGACGCGGTGAAGCGGTGCTACGCAGAGTGGATGCGGTCAGGTGAACCTGCAGTGACGCCAACTGGGCGGCTGAAGCGGGCATCGCCAGCCACGCTGTGCAAGTGGATCGTGGACGCATGGGCGAGCATCCCAGAAGACCTTGTGCGTCGCGCTTTCAAGAAGTGCGGGATTTCGAACGCGCTCGATGGCACCGAGGACGAGTACCTCCGGGAGGATATGTCAGACAAGGAATTGTCCGATGAAAGCGCAGCGGAGGACGACAGTGAATGAAGTGCTGAGTCCGATTTCAATAAATGTTTTCCCCGAGTTTCTCTCACTCGTATTATACGCGGGTAAACCTTTTTTTTCCCATTTCTCGTCCCAGAAATTTCACCTCGTATTATATTCGGGTTCGTATTATACGCGGGTTTTTACGGTAATGAACTAGATCCGTCTTTGAAACCAAAAAATACCTGACTGTTGTGCACAGAGTACATTGCTTTCCGTGAGATTCGGCACTCATTTGACGCGGCAGTACAAAACTCCCACGCCCCTGCGTGCGTCAAATATGTCGTCGAGCAACAATGGTATTTTTCACGGTCGCGTGTAGCTGCACACCTACGCACAAGCATCAGCTCACCATTGTACTTCTCTACTGACAAAGATCAGTGCATCCATTTCTGTGCGGCGCGCCGCAAAGGCAGGTGCAGCTGGGTGTGGCCCCCCCGAGATCTCCTGGCCGCAATTTCGAGGATAATGCGCAAGCCTATGCGAGTTTTGCCATGCGGCACGGCTATGCGTAGCAGTGCGAAACATTAGTGCATTCACTTGTATATTTCTCTATGACGTGCTGCGCAGGCAGCTGCAGCTGGCCTCAAAAAGCGCCCCGGTGCAATCTTGGGGGGTCACGCGCAAGCCATGCCGCCAGTTCTCCCCCTCAGCCTGCGGCCCGCCGCTGGCTGGCAGCTGGGCCTTTGCGATCGCATTGGCATCGGTGCCACTCTGGAGGAGGTGAGCCAGTGCAGCAGGCGGGGCTTAAATGCGCTCCACTCCTCGATCGCATAGGGGAGCACCGCATTGCGTGCCACTGGACCCCGATGAGCCAAGTGGAAAACGCCCTCACATGAGACAGAAGCAAGGTGCATCGGGTGTTGAGAAGTTGTGTAAAACGCCGAAGGTTATTTTGTTGTTTTGTTCCAATTTCATCGCACGAGGGGCCGTGTAGCTAGCGGCTCCATGGGCCACAAGGCCGTTTCTTTATTCCCATGTTTAAGATTGTGCAACCCATTGGACATACACTTCTGTAAATGGCAACAATGAATATAACAAAGTAATTTCGGCTCCCCCTTCAACTTCGTTACAACGAGGTTCGAGTGTGTTTGGAGAGGCCAGCCGGTGCACGCTGTGGCTCACCTGACCATGCTGCGACTGCGGCTGGTGCTCCTCGTCTGGATAGCGGTGCAGCAGCAGCGGCGTCTGAAAAGAAAGCAGGGTGGCAGCCGCCTCCCCCGTGGCTGGAGACAGCCCGCCCACCGAATCCAGGGAGCCACGCATCAGCCGCCGCTTCTTCAGGGGTGTCACCAGGTCGGCTGCACCACAAACCGCAACAATCTGTCATTATTCTGCCCCGATAAACATTTTCTGTTCAATTGCAGTGCATTGGATGCTCTCATAGCAACGCAAAGGCCGACAATTGAGACATGTCGGAAATAGGCGGCCAAGAGAACTTAAGACGCGAAAGCTGCAAACATCCTGCATCTAATGGGGCAATCAACTTGTGAGAAGGTTCACAATAGAGGTGCAGTTTATGCTGTGCACTGAAGCTGGTTGTGCAGGGTGAACTAAATTGAGAGCTTCATGGATAACCAAGACTGGAGGCACCATCTTGAGGTGCATCATTCCAACCAGCTGCAGGCATAAAGCTTCAGCGGTAATTTTTTTAACGACAATGGCCATGAACTGGATGAAGAAGATGTCACTTGCTGTCCAGTATTCCTTATAAGGCAACACAGTTCAATCTTATTATAAAAATGTCACATTGGACATCAAAATACCTTCGTTATGTCGTAATACGCGAACGGGTCAATGCAAAAAAATGAAAGCCTCCGAAGGGTCAGCAAAGGGTCTTCAGTGGATTTTGATTACGCTCCGACAACTTGCCATGCTGATATGAGGCATGGGAACAATAATTATAACATATGCATGCTTCGCACCGCTGCAAATACTCAACCGTGCAACCAGTGTTAGTGAGCAGGATCGGCATGTTGGCTTGCCAAATCAGTCCAACCAAGCCAAAAGTGGTCAAAACACTACCAATAGTTTTTTCGGACATGGAGGGCAACACACATGGCCTGTACTCTGCCACTGCAGCCAATCACCAATGTCTTGAAGTGTAAACATAAAAAAAAAGCACCGACTACAAACTTTTCTGACACGAAGGGGACAGCACGTGAATCAGTACTCTACTACTATGGCAATCAGTCTAGCCCACACATCTGATCTCACAGTGAATTGCTGACAAGATCTATGAGTTTGAACTTATTGGTGGCAAGCTTCCTGTGATGACTTGTCACCACAACACCACCAGCCAAACTGCTTAGGCCCAGTGTCCCACCATTCTGACTGCCCAGCTTGCGCACGTCGCTGCCGCTGGTGATACAAACATCGGCTACTGTCTTTCACACTGGTTGGATGAATAAATCGTCTCAATTTTATCTTTTGTGACAAATGACGACCACTGTCAAACCTGTAGCGTGAACACGGGCTACGGCACGAGCCAAGTTCGACTCGGAGCCCACCTCTCACCTCTGCTGCACTGCTTGCGAGATGGCTTCACAGCATCATGAAAGCTTCGCACTCTAAAATTTGTTTTTCGCTCAGAAAAGTTCGTGTTTCCTCTTCTTTTCTGGAGTGATGGTGCCCACACGCTGCGTTCAAACAATCAAATGCCACACGCGTATAGCATAATCTACCGGGGGCAGAAGCAATGTCCCGGAGCATCTAAATGTCATCACTGGGAGGGTGATACTGCTTCAGTCGTGTGACATGCACGATATCACTGGACTGGGAAGTAGGTGGGGTGTCAGGGGCGAACTCGTAGGTGACAGGAGTCACGGCACGAAGCACTCGGTATGTGCCTGTGTAACGAGACAGCAGTTTTTCTGACAGGCTGACCTGACGTGACGGAGACCATAGAAGCACCAGAGAACCAGGCGGGAAGTGCACGTTTCGGTGTCGCCGGTCGTACAAACGCCTTTGACTCTCTTGGGATTTCAGAAGGCGGTCACAGGCAATTTCGCTTGCGTGGGCACAGCGGGCGGTGGTGTCAAGTGCATATTCACTGGTCGGTGCTGCGTGAACAGGGAGGGTTATGTCGAGGGGCAGTGCTGGTTCTCGGTCGAACAGAAGGAAGAATGGGGAATAACAGGCTGTGTTCTGGCGCGAGGAATTATAAGCAAATGTGACAAAGGGTAGAGCGAGGTCCTAGTTAGTGTGGTGTGAAGAGACATGTTTCGCGAGCATGTCTGTTAGTGTGCGATTGAGATGCTCCTTTAGGCCATTTGTTTGCGGATTGTATGATGTGAATAGGTTGTGCCTCGTGGCACAGGACTGCAGGATGTCCGCGATAACTTTTGATAGGAATGTCCGGCTACGGTCAGTGAGAAGTTGTCGCGGAGCTCCATGTAATAAAATCATGTCGTGTAGAAGAAAATCGGCGACGTCTGTGGCGCAGCTTGTAGGAAGCGCGTGGATGATGATGTAGCGTGTGGCATAATTCGTGGCCACAGCAATCCACCTGTTCCCAGAGGTAGAAAGAGGAAAAGGGCCTAGTACCGTCTAAACCAACGCGAAAGAATGGTTCCGCAAGAATGTCGAGTGGTTGAAGGTAGCCAGCAGGGAGTGTCGATGGTGTCTTGCGTCGCTGGCATTTCTCACACGCAGCTTCGAATGGAGAAATGCGAACGGAGAAATCTTCGAACGGAGCAAGCAAGCCCTGGCCAAAAGAAGCGTCGGCGGCTCCGGTCGTAGGTACGCGACACACACCCGGGTGACCGGCAGTGGGGAGGTCGTGAAGTTCGCGGAGAACAGCCGAGCGAAGGTGTTAAGGGACCACAAGGAGTAATACAGGGCCATCAGGGTGAATGTTGGGGCGGTAGAGTACGCCATCTTGAATGTGAATAAGCGGAGGGAACTGTCGGGAAACGACAATTCCAGGAGGTCAATGATGATACGCAAGGACGGGTCACGGTGCTGCTCGTCAGCGACACGGAGCAGTTGAAAAACAGAGAGAACACAGGCGTCGGTGTCAGTATCAGACTTAGAGGTCGCGTCTTCGAGTGGGTAGCAAGAGAGGCAATCTGCGTTCTGGTGTTGGCGTCCCGACTTGTAAGTCACTGTGTAGGGATATTCTTGTAGTAGGAGGGCCCAACGACCGAGCCGGCCAGTAGTCCTTCAGCGACGAAAGCAAACACAGCGCATGATGGTCTATGATTACTGAGAAGGGCTTACCATATAAATATGGGCGGAACTTTGAAACAGCCCAGACGAGAGCAAGACATTCGCGCTTGGTAACCGAATAGTTTCGCTCTGCAGTTGTCAGGAGCCGGCTAGCGTAGGCTATAACGCGGTCGTGTCCGTGTTGGCGTTGCGATAAGAAGGTGCCGATCCCATAACCATTGGCATCGGTTCAGACCTCTGTAAGTGCGGACGGGTCAAAGTGGGCCAAGACCGGTGGATTGGTGAGAATCGTGGTGATAAGGCGTGAAATGCAGCAGCCTGAGGGGAACCCCACATAAAAGGCACATTTTTCTTCAGAAGTTCAGTGAGTGTTCGAGAGATTGCTGCGAAATCTTTCGCGAACCGTCGGAAATAAGAACAGAGCCCCACAAAACTCCGGATGTCAGGAGATTCCCAGCGCGAGCCCAGTTCGTTCTTCCTCTTTTCTGGAGTGTTGGCGCTCATGCACCTCGTTCAAACCAACAAATACCACACGCGTGTAGCAATATCAAGCGTGGAAAGAACGTACTGCCGCCTACATGAACAGAAAATAACTGGCCTTCCCAATTCTTTAAGGTGTGTGTAATGACCAAAACAGATTCATAGATGCATTTATAGGACTCGTTGGTTATGCGCATGACAGTCATGTGTTGCGAGAAGGCCCCTTTGTTCCAAGTGGGTGCAACCAGATGTCATCATCATCATTATAATTTCGTCGCACCACCTAGTTTTCTGCCATCCTCTACTGCGCTTCCCTTCTCTTGGTACCCATTCTGTCACTCCAATGATACAACGGTTATCTAATTTGCACATTACATGACCTGACCAGTACCATCTTTTTCTCTTAATGTCTATTAGAATGTCATCTATACCCCGTTTGCTCTCTGATCCAAACCGCTCTCTTTCTGTCTCTTAAAGTTATGCCTAGCATTCTTCGTTCCATCGCCTTTTGCGCAGTCCTTAACTTGTTCTCAAGCTTCTTTGTCAGTCTCCAAGTCTCTGCACCATATGTCAGCACCGGTAAAATGCACTGATTGTATGCTTACCTTTTCAATGATAATGGTAAGCTCCCAATCAGGAGCTTACAATGTCTGCCATATGCGATCCAAACCATTTTTATTCTTCTGTGAATTTCCTTCTCACGTTCAGGGTTCCCTGTGATTAGTTGCCCTAGGTAAACGCACTCCTTCACAGACTCTAGAGGCTGACATGCGATCCTGAACTCTTGTTCCTTTGCCCGGTTATTTATCATTATCTTTGTCTTCTGCATATTAATCTTCAGTCCCACTCTTTCACTCTCCCTGTTAAGGTCGTCAATCATCTGTTGTAACTCGTCCACAGTGTGTGGGGTTTCCGGCTCTCGCGGTGGTTGTGTGGAGCCATTGCGTTGTGTTGCCGGGGGCTCCGTGTCCCTCTCCTCCTTGCCTGGACGGGGTGGCAGCGGGTCATAAAACACTGTCACTCTGCTGTCATCCCCCCCACGCGAAGGTCAATAGGCTTTCGCCATTGCCTAAGATTTCGGCGGGATTCGGGCCCTGCTTGCGTGCGCTCCGGGTAAGCGCTCGCAAGACGGGGGCCCGGGGAGACCACATCGCGGCGTCTGAAGGTGCGTACGTGTTCCTCTCTGCCGGCAGCGGCCCCCTTTGTGCGGCGCCGGCTGATGGTCACTTCGGCTCGTCGGGGTCCCGGCCTCGCCGGGCGCGCGCGCACTCTTTCGTCGTCTCGATGTCCTGAGGCAGGGTCTGCCGATCGTGCCCCCGTCTGTTCGTCTGTCGTTTCTCTCTATTTCCCTTTTCTCTGCTGTGGGGTGCACGATGGCAGGCGCTGACCGAAGGATAGGCAAATTCTTACTGCTCGGGTTCTTTGTTCTTTGTTTCTCTCTTTGTCGCGGTGCACCATTCTAGCGGCCACCGGCGACCATTCGGCCATGTTTCGTCTAATTAGATTCATATTCGGACGTTACGTTAAAACGTGTGTTTGTATTGAGTCCCAGGTTAATAAACATTCTTTGTTGTTTCTTGAGAGCTTTGCCTAGGGCCTCCCTTGCTGCGCGCGCGGTCTCGCCTTCCCCTAAGCTGTGGGGCCGGCGGGGTGCGTACGCGCGCAGCTGCGCGTCGGCACACGGAGCGGGCCGGAACAGGCGCGGGCGCGCGGTGCCCTGCACGCATGGCGGCTCGGAGTGCTCGAACCCGCGGTGGTCGTCCGGCGCGAGCGGAATCGGAGCGTGCGCGCCGTGAGCGTCGCGGATGAGAAGACCACAAGTGTTGCTGAACAGAACAATGTCATCGGCAAACTGAAGGTTGCAGAGGTATTCACCGTCGATCCTTACTCCTAAACCTTCCCAGTTTAACAGCTTGAATACTTTTTCCAAGCACGCAGTGAATAGCATTGGAGAGATTGTGTCTCCTTATCTGTCTCCTTTCTTTATCGGTATCTTCCTACTTTTCTTATGTAGAATTAAGGTGGCTGTGGAACCACTGTAGATATTTTCGAAGGTATTGACGTAAGCGGTCTGTACTCCTTGATTACGCAATGCCTCCATGACTGCTGGTATCTCTACTGAATCAAACACTTTCTCGTAATCAATGAAAGCCATATAGAGAAGCTTATTGTACTCTGCGGATTTCTTGATAACCTGATTAATGACATGGAAGTGATCCATTGTAGAGTATCCTTTCCTGTGGTGATGGCTACATATTCTGCACAGACACTAAAGCCTTAGGCTGCCAATGCCTTACAAAGGCAGTAGGTGCACAGCCAGCAGAGGGTTACCACTGAGAACACCTTTGGGCTACTCAAGCAGCGTTTCAGAAGGCCTTATTATGTGAACTCTAGGACCATCTGTAAAGCGTGTGTTGTCTTGATGGGTGCTTCATAATATGTGCAATACAGAGAGCAGACATCCCTCCTCATGACAACGTTGTGAATGACGACCGGTTAATACGTTTCCTGAAAGTGAACTTTTTTTTTTTGCAATGGCTTTTAGTAGATTGCCAAACTGTGACTGCATGGTACATTTTTTGGCTGCTAGCTCCCATGCAAACAAGAAAAGGTGTGACCATGCGAGGTGGGCATGACTGCGAGCCACAGGAGCCTGCCGCGGTAGTGTTTGTCCTATCCTGTGACCTCCCCCCATGTTTAGCAATCCAACATTATAGCCACTAAGTAACCACTGCAGGTGTTCTCGTTAGCCAGTGTAAAGCTTATAAAGAAAGCATTAGATCCTCCTGACTTTCCTTACACCGTCACATTTCTTGTTTATGCCTCTTTCACAAAATATACTTCACCAATGAAACTTTAAAGCAATCACTTTTTATTACTCCCACTTACTTTTCATCCCGCATGGACCACCGGTTCAAAGTTGACGTGCCAAGCTGCAGGACTAACCTTTATTTTGATTTGCTTGTTCTGAAGACTAGTGCCGACTGGAACCACCTTCTGTCGTGTCCATCGCAGTGCCTTCAAACCTGCTGTACGTGATTATCTTCATTAATCTGCCTTCTGCACATGTCTATCACCCACTCCCCTCTGTAGCGCCGAACGACCGCGAGAGTAAATAAATGACATGGCACACAGAACAAATCCCAGGCATGTGTGTCTCTTTTTGTGGTTGTGTCCTTGTGCTAAATCCCGTCATTAGGTATGCACCAACTAGCCCAGCAATTACCTACTGTAGAACACGATCATGAATGAGGCAGCAAGTCTAGCAACCGACTTATTTCGTAAGAGCAGGTGAGATCTAACCAAGGGAAGTCTAACCATGCGCAGAGAACTTTGAGCAGAACATGAAAAAAGGACAAAACAAAAAAGGCGGCAAATAAAAGTATGACTGACTGAACAATACTCGTAGAGCCTGCCAGTGTGGAACTGCCAAGTGCACGGAGGCAAATGAGGCAGCCAACCATCATAGTTTCCGACATAGTTGATCAGGCTTCTCTGATGCCTAATTTCAGAGCAAAATCTTCAAAGCATGTCAAAGAACAAGTGTTGTGCGGAGGGGTGCTCAAATATTTGCAAAAGCTTGCTGGTGATACGGTTCTAATCATTTGCCGCAAAGCCACACGAGCGATAGCAACAGCAGCAATGGATCGCTGCCATTTGGTGGGATATTGTTCTTACGCTTTCTTTTGTCATCTCGATGTTTGCTGCACTCAACGATGTTTACAAGGCTGAGCAATGAATTTGACCAGGGCCTACCTCAATGAAGGGGAAACCGCAGTTGCTAACTTCAGTCATCCTTGCTGCAAGATATGATAGTGTGCATCCCGAGTGCACTTTTGAAAGCACCCACAAGTGGCCATCAGTGGTGCCTCTATGGCGGTGCAAAACATACATACAGTATAACCTCATTGATATGATCATGTTACGTACGAAATACCTGTCAAGAAATAAAGCACTCAGTTGTTAGTGCGCCTACGTGGTTGTCTCGTGTCTCCTTCCTTCGTCCGTTGTTTTATTTGGCGCCTTCGCTGTAATCGTGTGTAACCAACTTGCCCACCAGCACGTGCTCAGTGTTGTTACATACGATTTCCTGACACCAATGTTTGTGATCGAGAATAAAAAAAATGACCCAACTGAGTTACGCTTATATTTTACTGGTTAATGCTGACACGTATACTTGTTTATCTTTTAGGGTGACCGCGTTTCACCACCTAACACTTGTTATCACTCAGTGCAGGACGTGCCTGCTGTTGTGTGTCCGGGAGTGACAGTGCGCGAAGCCGGTGTTGTAGATAAAGGGACCAGTGTGGTGAAGACAACTTAACATCAAGAGCAAATGGGTGAGAGCAAGAAGCCGACGACAAAGAAGCGACGCGCGTGATATCTAAGTGTCGTCAGAACAAAATACTATGAAGAAAGGGACCATTAAGGGCCGTATATGATGGGTGACGTAGAAGAAAATGAAGGAAGAAGAGGAGATGAGGGAGAGACCCTGGAACGGCGTAGTGGTGTTCAGACGCAAGTGAGCGCCAAAAAAGTCAGCGTCCGCTGGGAGCGGAAGTAAACCGTCGAGCCGTGAGCCTGAGCTCCCAGATTCCTACTGGCAGAACCTGAACTGCCTAGCCTCCAGAGCCGGGACAAGGTCCCACCACATGAGTGGAGTGAGCTGTCGGGCCACGGGCTCAAGCTTCCAGATTCCCACAGGCAGAACCTGGACTGTCTAACCTCCTGAGCCAGTACAAGGCCCCATTGCGAGACAACCTGGAGTTTGCTCAAGGAGCGAACGGTGCCTTCCGTCGACAACGGCTCGGCGCTCTTCAGCCAAGCGACCATGTGCCAGAACTGTTGGTGAGCCGCACCCTGCTCTCAGTCTACTGTCCTTGTGTATTCGGACACACACAAGTATAGGATTAGGATAGCGGTGACTTTGATTAATGAGAACTGCATTTGTTATAAGCAGTGTAGAGTGCTCGTTATCCCTTTATTTTCTATCCTTTGTTTGTGTTTTTTGTTTCCACTTTCTTTATGTAAATATACATTCTTCTAACACTTCTGAAATAAAACACTCTCATCCTTTATTTGAATAGGAAACATGGACAGCGATATTATTTTAAGTCGCTTTCCATAAACAAACCGTGACACCTGAATGTATCGGAAGTTTCTCTAATGTTACTGATGGTTCTATGCACTGTCTATTGTCACCGAACCTTGTGTAGCCTGATTGTATGTATGCATGATGCAAATTGTGTAGTACTTTCTGGAAGACAAGATAGTGCTAGCGATTACTTGTGAACCTTCGATGGCTCATGTATAAAAGCCGATAAGCTTGACCCACAGATCAGATTTTTGATGATTGCCGACTGTGTTCGCCACTATCGTTGGGCTTTGAGTGTAACTTGCTTTTGTGGGCACAGGCTCGCCTAATAAAAAGTTAGTTTCACCATTCACAGTTTTGGAACTCTTTTCTTCATTGCCACTACAATGTGACAATGTGTTCCCGGAAAACATGATTTTTCGGCACCAACATTCAGTACATCACCGAACTGAGATTGTATGATAAATATAGGTTGTCCGGTTGCTATATCCCATGTAAACAAGAAAATGTGCGAGGTGCACACGATCAAGAACAGTACACACCTGCATGTCTCATGTGAAAACTTATTCCAGTGCCAACAAATCTGCTCCTGGGTCGTCGCATGTGGCGTTCATGGCTATCATTGCCAACCCTATTGCAATAGGCCTCTTCACCTATCCGCTGCACAGCAAGTGGTGCCTGACCTTTAGAACTGCACGCATGTCTTTGTACACCACGACGTCCTACCTTACGGCCCCGATATCATGGTCGGTCCCTTTACGATACTCAAGCGTGCACCTAAATATCTTCTATTGCTCATCAACGGCTGGGAAGACATGGTCTCCGTTGACCGTCTGAAGCCCACTCACTCAGAATCTGGCCACTTCTGTTGTCACATTCCCCCTCCCGACCGGGCAAGCCCTACCAGCCACGTGCGCACCACCCGCTGTTCGCCATTCGTCCTGCGTGCACAGCTTCCTCGCTAGAAGGGAGTCTCTGTAGAAATCTGCTACTTACCACAGTGATTCGACCAAAAAGCCGACGACGACACGCCCTGTACGCTCATGATGCGCGAGCAGAGGTACGGGCAATCGAAGCCAGCGGCGCTTAGTCCCGCTCCCCCGACTGAGCGGGCCCTGTTAAATATAACTTGTGGACATCAGGCACCAACGTCTGCTTTGGCGTTTTCTCGCCCACAATATGATATACAATAGATGTCAGATGTAAAAACTGGCAAGAGCACTACTGCCTAAACACAGCCCTTGAAACTCAAGGGTCTAGAAGTATGTGCTAGACAAAACTACCATCACAGAGGCATCCTCTGGAGAGAGGATGCACTACGAATTTATTGGGATAACATGTAGGACAACATCATTCAAATAACCTAGGACTGATTTGGTGTTAAGAAGCGGTTCTTCACCAAAAAACATAATGGCATAGAGAGGGACATGATAGCGGTGTGTTGTAGGACAATGTTTCTTTCTCTCTATTTCAGCTTCCCGACACTCCAGGAGGAGTTGGGGGATGGTCAGCCTCTCACCACGTCCCTCAGGTTGGTGGTTCATCACAAGACAGCAAGAAACTGTGGGAGGCATGTGTGTGTCCTATTCCGAGATGACAGAATAGGACAACCGTTTGCAGTGTTTTGGTTATGGAGGGCCAAAAACTTAACTGTGGCTTAATCAAGTGAAGCTTTGTTTCAGCAAGTGAACATTTGTTTCAGCATTCCACAAGTGCAGGAAAGGCTTCAGATCTGAGGCAGGGACAGCTGCAGTAGGATTAGGAGCGTGCAATGTAATTGATATGGCCATCTGGTCTGCTAGCACAATGCCTCTATGGCGAGGCACCCAGCATATAATGACATGCTTGTTAGATATACCGGGTATTTCAGCGAGCACTTCAAAAAATGTTTATATGTTGCCTGTGGCAGATAGCACAATTCTAGTCCATGAGATGGTTTACTCGAAGAGCCAGACATTTCTTTCACAAAAATATTTGACTGCATAATTACCTATTGATTAGAAATTCACTAATTAAGTTTAACTAATTACCTTGTGGCCCATATTGCAATTTACAAATTCTAGTCGTGGAGCTCACAAGGCGGATGCACTTGGAACAAATTCTCGGGATGGCACCAGTTTTGAGATATCAATTCTCGAATTTGCGGAGAAATGCATTGGCGTTCCAGTCACTTTTGTGCTTCAATGCATGAAACAATGTATTATGAATAAAGTCACTAGAGTAAAGTACTAGAATAAAGTAACTAGAGCTCGGAAGATGGATCGCCTTGCGAGCTCTTCGGCTTTGTAAATTGCAATATGGGCCACAAGGTAATTAGTTGAAAACTTAATTAGTTGATTATGCATTTAAATTTTTTGTGCAAGTAATGCTTGCGTCTTCCAGTAGACCAGCTCATGAATTAGAATTGTGCTATCCGCCACAGGCAACATTTAAACATTTTTGAAAGTGTTAGCTGAAGCGCCTTGTATACGCTCTACGCAGAATGGTATAGAGCTCAATGAGTAGATGATTTTTGTTGTCATAGAATGACTTAAGGCTTTTAGGATGCTTTGATAATCTTTAAATACAACTGCTTTGTGAAGATTTGATTTGCTTACATGCTTCACAGGCGACAACAGTGCATGCACCTGAGCCATGAAGAATACCCGTTTCCGGGTACAGTGCATCGGATTCCGAGAAGGATAGACCAACGGCTACATAAGACACCCCGGCACGTGATTCAGAAACGTCTGTGTAAAACTCTGTGCACGAGTACTTGGACTGGAGTCATAGGAAATGCATTCTAATATGTGCCCCTGGTGCATGTTTAGTGACTTCTACAAACAATGTGTCACACTCTATCAGCTGCCAGTGCCATGGCTGCAATAGTTTCACTGGAGCCATAGGACAATGTTCAAGCAGTGGAATGCCCATTTCATCACTAAGGTTCGTCACACGCAAAGAGAAAGGTCTTCTCAATGCAGGCTGGTTATGGAAGAGGGTGGCAGCGATCGTATCGTTTATGGTTGAATCAGGCGGATGTTCACAGTTTGATTTATTTTCAGGAAATATGTAAAGCTCTAAAACTGGTACATGATCTCTGAAGATGGAGCGACCACACGTTTGCTTCTACATAAAGGCTTTGTATGAGGCTTCTCCACAAGACCTTGGTCGCAAGGCAGATTTCCAAATGGTGGATAGGATCCAGCATCTTTAAGTAGTCGGTGCAGCCGGCTTATATACTATCGCGCCGTAGTCATGACGTCAGCTGACAGGGCACTCAAACAAGTTCAAAGGGCATTTCCTGTCCCTGCCCCATGTTGCGCCTGATAGAGGCTTTGAATTAAAGTTAACTGTTTTCAGGAATTTACCGTATTTACACGATTGTAAGTCGACTCGAATGTAAGTCGACCCCCCCATATCGCGTGTGACGGGGTAAAAAAAAAAAAAAAAAGATCGTACCTGAGGGCGCATTTGATAACCAAAATTTATTAGTAGCCGACATGGTCACTGGACCACTAGTCTTCACTAGTGCTGCCATCGTCGTTGCTGCTACGGTCCCACAGCTCGTCGTCGTCCAGCAAAATTCCACATTTGGCAAACGACCGCATCACGACACCTTGTGGAACAGCAGCCCACGCCGAATGCACCCAACCACACGCAGCCGTCAGGGAGGCTCTTTTGAGAGGTCCGGTTGGCGTAAGTTTGTAGTCTTCTGCCGCCAGACATTCGTTGTATTCACGGCGGAGCAGGTCCTTAAAAGGCGAAGACCAAGCTTGTTTCGCGACCATGTCGCACTTCCCCTGGCAGGGATTGATCATGCACTTTAGCGATGTATGCCGCAAGCTTGGACTACAGCTCCAGAAAGCGTCCAGACTTCGGCACGTGGGTAATTCCCCCCTTGCTGTCACAGGTGGAAATTTCGCTATGCTGCAGTCGCCGCTCCAGCACCACCTGTTCACAAACATCGAACTTGTGGCATGCTGCGCAGTGATTTGTTTCTTCAGCAGAAAGGACGGCAGCCCTCTTGAACGCTGCTGTGAACGAGTGCCGAACGATTAGTGGGCCTGGAGCACTGATGACGACTGGGGAGGCATAAAAGTAGCATGTGGCCAGCAGTCAAATCGAACGCATGAAACTAAATAGCTACAGGGGAAGAGAAACATGCAAGCTGCGAGTGGTGTCTGCCCTTCCATGAACTACCGATACTCCCCGCTAGTGCCGTCGTTTTGAGGGTGCCGCCGCGAATGGAACAGCGGCGCTTCCATCAACTATCGACACCCCCCCATGAGTGTTGTGTGCACTGTAAAACTCACAGAAATGTTGGAAAACCCTTCCGAAAAGCAAACAAACAAGTAGGATAGCGAATAGCTACGGGTAGGGCCATAGAGCAAACAAAATTGTAACTACGTTGTAGCTCCCGATGGTCTCACTTTTTTGGCGGTGCCATGTTTTGGTTTCTACTGCAAGTCGACCCCCCCACTTCGGATTCTCAAATTTAAAAAAATAGGTCGACTTACAATCGTGTAAATAGGGTAGCCTTCAAGTATTTGCCATGCGGAACGAATGCGAGCTTTGAGTCCAATCTGATGCCGAGAAACTTGTGCTCAGCACTGACAAGTAGTGTGTTGCCAGAGAGCTCAATAGTAGTATTCCTCTCTTATTTGTGAAAAGAATGCACATACCTTTTTATGGGCTCAACTGAAAACCGTTTTCATCAGCCCATTTAGCCACTTTCTTCAAGCCATGCCGGACATCGATCTGCACATCTCTACACATACAGAGTAGAACATTGTTTTTGGCATAGCTGCGCACAGAGAATTCATTTTCACAACAGAGTGGAATCTCGTTGATACGATTCCGCTTAATAAGTTTTTGGGGATAACATGCTTTTTTTCTTGTTTTTCCAACGACTGAGAGAGACGACATGCACTGCGTGTATGTCGTCACTCACAGTTCTTGGCCTTTGTGCTGTATGTCATTTTTATCATGAATTACCAACTAGCCCAATAACCACCCGAGTCCCGTAGGAGCAATGTATTTTCATACAGTTATTGTGATCGCGTTTTCACCTGAAATTGGATAATACAACTGCAAAAGTGGGCTTTTACTGGTATTTTTAAAACTCGTAGGTTTATATTCCAGTGTACTAGCTTAAATAACAATGCAATGACCCACAAACAACTAGTTATGCCCGAGCCACACTGGAGGGAAAACGCACACCGCCGCCGGTAGTGGTGGTGGTCAAACGCTGCTGCTGCTGCTGCAGTGCGGCCACGCCGACCGGCGGTGCTCAGCCGAGTGGGGAAATGGTGCGGCTTCTTGTTTTAAGGGCGGACGTGGCCCTGAAACTCAACTGCCTCATTTCTTCATGGATTTTGATGAAAACTGGCACAAACGTTTAGAATGTCTCCCTGATGCTTCCCTGAAAGTTTCAGAGTGATATCTTGAGAACATCTTGTTCAATTTAATTGGCAGAATTTTTCTCCCTCTAACTCTCTGGAGAACTTCCTGGGGAACCTTGTGACACGTAAGACCCGCGACAAGCGAGCCCAAGACCCGCGACGAGGAGCCACGGTTCTCGGAGGCCAGGCGCAGGATCGACGGTAGTTGACTGAGCGACGAACAGGTGGCGTGAGTGCGGAGAGAACAGCGGCGCGAGCATGCGAGCGTGTGGGGAGAGAGTGGCGAAAGGGGGAACTCGGAGTGTGGTTGTGTGGTGCGGAAGGTTGGCGTTTGTGAAATAAAGCGGTAGTTCGGGACCAAGTGTGGCGTGTCGTCGATCGTGACAAGTGGGGGCTCGTCCGGGATCTACGGGGACATGGAGACAGTGGACGTTCCCGAACAATTGGTACAGCATCTGCTGGGGCAGACGAGCGGATCCATCATGGAACGCGAGCAAATCGCGGCAGCTGTCAGACAAAGACTGATGGCGGCCGAGGCAGTGCCTATGGGTTCTACGACAACGGCGGCGGCGGTTCAACCGGCGAGCGACTGCGCTCCGCGCTCCACAGGAGGTCAGCCAGGTCAGCCTCCAAGGTTTAAGGGGTTCAACGACCATCAGTCCCCCGAGGAATTTTCGGACCGGTTGAAACGTTTCGTTTGGTCAGCGGTGTCGCAGCTGACAAGAGGCTTACGCACATTGTGCCTGCTGCGCTGGAAGGTAGCGCGAAGTTGTGGTGGCGATTCGTGAACTCGTTTGCGTTGTGGGAGGAGTTCACTGCGGCGTTTATTGCGGAATTCTCCTCCATTGACGCGAAGCGCCGCTTGAAACAAGAGCTGGAGCACCGGACGCAACATCCCCAAGAAAATTTAAAGGAATCTATATATACCATCGCGGCCTACTACGACCGGATTGGCGGCGAAGTGCCCGAGTCGGAAAAGGTTGACCGCGTGCTGCGGCAGATGCACCGGCAACTCCAGGATTTGGTGGAGGGAAGACAGTTCAGCAGTCTCGCGTAGTTGGCGAAGGCCGCTGACGGTCTCATGGAGCGTTTCTGGAGGTGCATGCAGTACAAGCCACCACCACCCCCGACTGACCAAGTCGAGAGAGACTTGGCCTTCCAATCGACTATAAACGTGGCCGGCGTGCCGGGAACACAACCCGGACGGTTGATCACAGCGGCTGCCGCGCCGTTCCAGTATCCGCCGGCGGCATCCCCCTGGCCGTTGCACCCCGCGGCGATACAGCCCTCCTACCACCGAGACCAATTGCACGGATTGGCTGCATTCGCCACAAGGACGCCACATCTCTCAACGCCGTCACAGCAGCAAAGGTACCAGCCGAGTGACCACAGAGGATTCAACTGCCATCGCTGCGGAGGCGTCGGTCACATGGCCCGCGAGTGCCCTACAGGTCGGCGTGGCGGCCCACCCCGCTGCTACCAAAGCAACGGGATCGGACATATCCGCTCTCAGTGTACGGGAAACGGGGGACGGTAGGTGCTACACCGGCAAGCACCTACGAGACTGCGCTGCAAGTAGCGGCCTTGGCCGGCAACAAGGAGCCTCTCCTGGAAGTGCAGATCGGGAGGACAACGTTCCAGGCCCTACTGGACACAGGCTCAAGTGTGAGCTTGCTTGGATTGCCGGCGGCAAGGGTAGCGGTCTAGGCGGGCGCCAAACCCAAGACACAGGAACAAGCACTCCGCCTGGCAACAGGTTGGTCTCAGTCAACGACTTCCCTCAAGTGCAAAATAAAGTGGGCCACAAGCCGCCGCGTTCAACGCTTCCTGTGTGTGCCAGATTTGTGTCGGGACATTGTGCTGGGCAGAGATTTTTTAACAGCAACAGGCATCTCTTTACATGTATCGCTGGGTGGGTGGACGATTGGAACCGATCCACAGTGCATGGTGCCATTTGCTAAGCACGAAAAGGACCCAGCGACAGCACTTGCAATAGAAGATGGAGAGTCGTACAACTTGCACAGCCTCTTTGAAGAAGTGCTTGTAGTTCCAGGCATAGAGAACATGCATCAGGCTGGCACCAGGGAACTACACCCAAGCATGAGTAAAGTTCTCGATGACTTTAGCCATCTGTTTACTACAGTTGCAGGATGTACCACCCTGGCTCAGCACCGCATTGACACGGGGGACAGTGCGCCCATGAGATGCAAGCTACGTCCAGTGAATGCGAAGAAGCAGAAGATCATTGAGGGCTGTGTGGATGACCTCCTACAACAGGGCCTTATAAGACGAAGCACCAGCCCGTGGACTAGCGCCCCAGTGCTCGTTGCAAAGAAGTCTGGAGGCTACCGGCTCGCTGTGGACTACCGTCCGTTAAATGCATGCACCCGAGTACCTGCCTACCCAATGCCTCGAACAGACTGGCTGCTAGCGCAGTTGGGCCGAGCAATGTGGTTTTCCAGCTTTGATCTCTCCCAGGGGTTTTTCCAAATTCCTGTTTGCAAGGCTGACATAGCTAAAACGGCCTTCATTTGCCATCAAGGTACATTTGAATTTACGAGGATGCCCTTCGGGGTGGCGGGCGGTCCAGCAACTTTTCAAACCCTAATGGACCGGGTGCTGCAGGGAATCAATCACCACTTTGCTATGGCACTTTTAGATGATGTCCTTGTATACTCAGAGACACTGGAGAAACATGTTGAACATGTAAGGGAAGTGCTACAACGCATTAAGGGTGCTGGCCTTACAATCCAAATAAAGTACAGGTCTGCCGTCAGTCCCTCAAGTTTTTAGGTCACATCATCTCCCCTGGGCATTGCAGACCAGATGAGGACAAGGTGCGTGCAGTGCTGGATTACCCAAGACCCAGTACAGTTAAGCAGCTGCAAGCCTTCCTGGGACTTGCCGGCTACCATAGAAGCTTCATCCCTCACTTTTCACTGACGGCACATTCACTGACCAACCTTTTGAAGAAGAACGAGCCATGGCAGTGGGAGGAGCGCCAAAAACAGGCTTTCACTGCACTCAAGCAGGCCTTAGCTCAGGATGCTGTTATAAGCCTCCCAGATCTAAATCGACCCTTTGTGGTGGAGACAGATGTAAGTGGCATCGGCTTTGCAGATGTGCTACTGCAGGCTGGCCCTGATGGTCTGCAGCCTGTTTCCTTCATTAGCAGAGTCCTTACAGCAGCCGAGAGCCATTATACTGTCCAGGAGTGGGAATGCCTGGCAGTAGTCTGGGCAGTGGACAAGTTCAGGGCATATCTTGAATTTACGGAGTTTGAGATACACTGTGACCACTCCTCCCTGGCATGGATGTTTAATACCGACCAAGCTTCACCCAGGGTCAAGCGTTGGGTTCTTCGGCTGCAGGGCTTCAACTGCCGAATCAGGCACAGACGAGGGCTGGCAAACATACCTGTTATGTTGCTGCGTGGGTCGTATCGCGAGGCACCATCGCGACAAGGCGTATCGGCAATAACCTTTTATTGCCCTCACGAAACAAACACAGAACAGTGGGAACTTGACAACTGCTACAATATATACATTCTTGAGGCCGGGAGAGGGCGCTCTTCAACACAGGGTTAACTGATGCAGATACGTCATCCGCTGAACTCAGCGGCCAGAATCAGTACACAACAATACCCGCTGATGCCCCTCTCCAGTGTGAAGACAACACAAGTGACAACCTACGTGAGACGCTGTTCCCCATTGCTGCTCCAGAACCTGAAGGCAAAATTACATTTGATGAAGTAGCTGGGGCCTCGGAGGTTGACTCTTCGCTGCTGAGTGACACACCACAGCTGGTACAAGAAAAGGCTCGTGATGACCGCCTCTTAAAGCAGTGGTCCAAGGGACTAAGCTCCCAAGTTCGGAGCCTGATCATTGCCTCTTTCGTGATCTGGCCGAAACAACGGAACTGCAGCCAAGCGGATTGCTGGTTCAGCAAAGAGGCAACCAGAAGGTAGCGTGGTTACCTAATCACTTGCGGCAGCTGGCACTGAAGGTGGCCCACGACCATCCCACTGCAGGCCATGCTGGATTTTTCAAAACTCTGAGGCGTGTGGCTGCACGATTCGTCTGGCTGGGCATGCGAGCAGACATATCAAAGTATGTGCAGTGCTGTACTGTCTGTCAGCGCACAAAAGCTCGGCGCAAGAAACCACAGGGCCTCATGAGCAGTCAGTGGGCAACATCACCCATGGAAGAGCTCAGTGTTGACATTATCGGGCCCTTGCCATCTACACCCCAGGGCCACAAATACTTGCTGGTAGTTATTGGCAACTTTACAAAGTTCCCAGAGCTTTTCCCTCTACGAGCAGCAACAAGTGCAAAAATACTGGAGTGCATGGTGCAAGTCTTCTGCCGCCATGGCACACCTGTGGCCATCACCAGTGACAATGGCAAGCCCTTTGTTAGTACACTATGGCGCAACCTCTTGAAACACTGGGGCATCAAAGATCGTCACACAGTGCCTTACCGGCCGGCTGGCCAAATGGTGGAGCGTCACAATGGCACAATTAAGCAGTGTCTACGGGCATACTGCTCCAACCACAAGGACTGGGACTGGCACATACCTGAGATCGCCCTTGCCATGGGTACTGCCGAGAGTGTTGTCACCGGATATACTCCAGCATTGTTGCGTTACGGCCGCGAGTTGCGCACCCCATGGGAACCTACAAGCGACAAGGAGGACACGGAGCCTCCAAAAGCAGCACACCATGCACTTGCTGCCGAACTCCAGCGGTGCCTTGGAGAGGCCCTCCAGTATGCTCGGTCACATCAGGCAGCTGCTTGGAAGGTGCAGAAATCCTGTTACGACCGTCATCGTCAGCCAACAACCATCAAAGAGGGTGACCTTGTGCTCCTGGATTCCCATACCTTGAGTGATGCGGCCAAGGGCGTTTCGGCGAAATTGGCACCGCGGCGAAGTGGACCTTATTGTGTAATCAAACAATTAGGTGACAATAACTTTGCTTTGAGCGATCCTGCTACAGGACGTCATCGAACTACTGCCCATGCTGATCAGTTGATGCTCTACCATGAGCCATGGCTCCTCCCTACCAGCACAGCTTCACGATTCGAGGGGGGGGAGAGTTGTGACGCGTAAGACCCGCGACAAGCGAGCCCAAGACCCGCGACGAGGAGCCACGATTCTCGGAGGCCAGGCGCGGGATCGACGGTAGTTGACTGAGCGACGAACAGGTGGCGTGAGTGCGGAGAGGACAGCGGCGCGAGCATGCGAGCGTGCGGGGAGAGAGTGGCGAAAGGGGGAACTCGGAGTGTGGTTGTGTGGTGCGGAAGGTTGGCGTTCGGGACCATGTGTGGCGTGTCGTCGATCGTGACAACTTAAACAACGTGATGGAAGATTTGTTAACTATTGACTGCATAGCTAAATGCGTGCTGAAGGTCATGACATTCTTGCTTCTTTTTTCCGCAACACAAGTTTTTGGATGGTCACTTTTCATGTAACCTTCGCATCAAGCACACTTTCGGAGTAGACGAATAGCCATATCGTAAACTTACAAAGGGTCAACGTAAGAAAGCGAGAATGTCCCGCCCTGCACTGTAGCCCAAGGAACGTGACCAAACAAAAAGAGTAAAAATATGCTACACAGTATCAAGAAACCAGCTCCAGAAACTGAGCACAAAGGCAAAACAACAGTTTTGAGAAAACAGCTCTCGAAGTTTCACCTTCTCTTCAGTTCTCTAAAGGGCACCAAATTTGTAGTCGTTGGGGTGTTTTGTATTGTGGGGCTTCTTGTACATGCGGCCTCTGGTCTGGTGTGCCTTCGTTCCACCCCCTCTTTTTGTATGGCATTCTTTGCTGCTGCTCTACAAAGAGCATGGTGCCTGGGTTTCATACAAAGTGAGGTGCAGAACTCTGTGCGGGCATGAATATAGTTCCACTGTTGTACCTGCACGAAATGCTTAGGCGAGGGTCGGAGAAGCTCGCGCGTGATGTGCTTGATCGCCGAGTCGGATACTCCCTAGGTGCGAATTGCTTAGCCGTGTGTCTGAAGGTTCCATGCGCGATGTGATTCGTCAAGAATTCCGAAACACTGAGTGCTGAAAGGCTTAGCCGCATGTCCGAGGATTCCGTGCGTGAATCTTAGTCGCGAAATCCGCGTTGCCGATGCTCGGAATGCTTAGCCACGAGTCTGAAACGACCACAAGCATAGGGATCGGCCACGATAGTGCGATGTCCGCGTAGCGCTGGCTTTGACACGTCGAGATTACGGCGAGTGGAGAGGTACAGACTCGCGAGGTGCAAAGAGCCGAGCAGACGACGCGAACGCCGGACCAATGGCGAACCGCACTAGAGTCACATGGCGGGCGCGGCCAATCGCAGACTCCGGCACGACCTTCAAACATTTGCTTTTTGTGCGCTTGTTTCTGTATGGAGGAGACAGCTGAAGCGGCAAATTTGAAGACGGAGAAAAGCGCTTTTCAATGAGAACAAGATGGCGGCGCCCGGTCGCGCCGTTCCGGAGATATTGTGGCTTGAAAAATGCTGTTCTCACCTGATTTCTGCGAGATTTTTTGCCACTTTGGCTGATAAAACGAATTTTTTAAAGCACTTCTAAGTGTTTTACAGTGATGATATTTGGGTATCAGAGATAAAAGGGGCTATTGAAACTGAAAATGTAATTTTCAAGAAATTGATTTTTTGTAAATTTTTCACGATGCGAAAGCCGCGTCCCCCCTAAAGAACTTCATAACAGGGATGAATCATTACGAAAGTGTGAGCTAAAGGTAGGAGAACTGGTGCGAAGGAAGAGGGGTAGGACAGTGGTGGAGTTCATAAAGAAGAATAACCTATTATACTGGAAGTGTATGTGTTCAGTAGGGAAGTACTACAGTTGATGGTCCCGAAGGAGCTGAGGGACATGGTACTGAAGATAGGGCATGGTAGTCATAAAGGAGTAAAGGATACATAAGAAAGGATCGCAGAAGAGTTCTTTTGGATCGTGGTGCAGAGTGACGTGAAATAGTATGTATGTGAAATCATGTGATATATGCCAAAAGAAAGTGCGAAGTACGTAAAAAACTATGGAGAAAGGAGATAGAAAGGGGGAAGAACGACGAGAAGACTACAATTTGCACGGCGATTGCCAAAGAGAAAGACCACGGGGAAGTGCACACTTATATTGGGGAGAAGACCTTGAGAGCAGAGAGGGTTAGGTTGAACCAAGCCCTAGCGGCAACACAAGTAGAGAAGTTAAGGAAGTTGATTCATAAGTTCAAGAAAGTGTTTGCAGACCTCCCAGGGCGGACAGAAGTAGTGCGATGTGAGCTATAGTAGTAGTGGGGCGGATTTCATGAGTAGGGCGTTAGAGTGATAAAATGTTAAAAGTGCAACGCGGACGACTAAGTGTGCATGTGTAAAGTGGTGAGAACAATGAACTCGCAAACGTTGTGAACTGTGCATGTCGTGAAACGTGCGTGACAGTGTGGCGATGTGTTGTAAGCCATGACGACGCAGGAAAAAGCACCCAAGTCACAGCGGGAAAGTCAAATTCGCCATCATGAAGACCAACAGAAGGCAGTCTTTTGAAAAAAAAAAAAAACAAAAAACAAAAAAACTCCTGAAAAGGGGGCCTATGTCATATGTAAGAGGCATGGGGGACAAAAAGAAAAGAAGAGGACGATGTTCGCTGACCGGTCCGAATGGCATGAGCCTTCGAGGCACATGACCCGAGGTGTGACCCGAGGCGCCAAGCTGGGATTATCGACGCGGCTCTGGGCCAAGAAGGTTGGAGCGCCAGCTTCGCACTAGCAACAAGAGCCATAGAGGTTCGGACTGGCCCGTGGCGCTGGCTATCCAGGGTGTGGCCATCGACCTCAGCGACATTCGAGCGAGGCTCCCTGGACCTGCTGCAGCCTCCCACGGCGCTTTCGGGTACTCCAGGAATTGGATCCCCCTTCTTCAGCAGACCAGCATGAACGGTAGTCCCGGGGCTTTTCGTCGGCACTAGGAGAGGTAGCAGCGGAGCCCAGCGGTAGGCCTAACCAGGGAGGCCGGAGTGCCACGCCACCGACATAGTTCGGGACACCGACATCCGAGACGGAGGAGCTGGCTGGTCGATACCAAGGCTACAAAGCTTGCGAAGTGGGCAGGAGCACCGACTGGGATCAAGAGTCGACGCACATCGAACTTGGAGTTACGTGCGACAACAGAACTTTGTAAGAGCGTTCCTTTTTGTTAGCGTGCAACCATAGGCCAGGGTTGCCGGACTTCCGCAAGAAGCGCTAAGGACGCACATAGGCGAGGATAAGGACATTGTTTTGGCTATGCAAGTGTGGAGTTTTATTTTTTGCCAACTGAGTTTTGACTTTTCTATTTCGAGTTTGGGTAAATTAAAATCTGTTTGCTGTGCTCGCCTGCGTCTCCCGACTCCATCTCTCCCAACATCCGCACGGCCCACTAGATCAGTGTGACACCTAGACGCAGGCTCGAGGAGTCTACACTCGATGCGCTTATTCATGCAGTCTGAGGGGCCTATGCGCAAAATGTCTGATGCGGGTTCGAGGAGTTGACACTTGATGCGCTTCTTCGCGCAGTCCGAGGGGCCGATGCGCGAAATGCCTGATGCGGGCTCGAGGAGTAGACACTCGATGTATTGAGCCGCGCAGTCCGACGTGCTGACACGCAAAATTCCTAGACGTGAGCTCGAGGACTCCACCCTCGATGTACTTAGTCTCAGTCAGAGACGCTGATGCACAAAATGCTCAGGTGAGGGTCTGAGAAGTCCGCGCGTGATGTGCTCGATCGCCGAGTTAGAGACTCCCTATGCGCGAAATGCTTAGCCGCGGCTAGTCCGAGGATTGCGTGTCGATGTGCTTGGTCCCAAGTTACTAAGCACCGAGTGATCAAAGGCTTAGCCGCATGTCTGAGGATTCCGCGAGTGAATCTTGGTTGTGAAGTCTGCATCGCCAATGCTTGGAA
This sequence comes from Dermacentor albipictus, assembly GCF_038994185.2. NCBI lineage: Eukaryota > Metazoa > Arthropoda > Arachnida > Ixodida > Ixodidae > Dermacentor > Dermacentor albipictus. The sequence goes on along the minus strand of NC_091826.1, from coordinate 139,039,550 downwards.
TGCTTAGCCGCGAGTCTGAGATGTCTACAAGCATAGGGATCGGCCACGCTACTGTGATGTCCGCGTAGCACCTGTTTTGACATGTCGAGATTACGGTGCGTGGAGACGTCCAGACTTGCGAGATGCAAAGAGCCGAGCAGACGACGCGAGCACTGGACCAATGGTGAACTGTGCTGGAGTCATGTGGTGGGCACGGCCAATCGCAGACTCCGGCACGACCTTCACTCATTTGCTTTTGGTTTGCTTGTTTCTGCATGGAGGAGGCAGCTGAAGCAGTAAATTTGAAGACGGAGAAATGCGCTTTCCAAGACAAAGATGGTGGCACTCGGTTGTGGCGTTTCGGAAATATTGTGGCTTGAAGAACGCTGTTCTTTCTTGATTTCCGCGAGATTTTTCGTCGCCTTGGTTGATAAAACAAATTTTTTAGAGCACTTCCACGTGGTTTACAGTGATGATATTCGGGAATCAGATAGAAAGAGAGTTATAGAAATTGAAAATGCGATTTTCAAAAAATCTATTTTTTTGCCATTTATTGGGATCCACACCCGCGTCCCCCCTTACCTTCTAGAGGAACTTTTTTACAAACATTAAAAATAAGGAACTTCAGTGCACACTGTGGGGAGCACCCGCCCCCATTTTCTCCTGCGTACTCGCGTCGTCCCGTTCGCATGTGGCGGACGGGTTGAGCCAGCGTAGACAAGGGAGAGAGGCACCACGCGCCCTCCCTTTCCCCGTCACTCTTGTGACGCGCGTACCCCCTCTCCCCCCACGTGGCTCACGAGAAAGGGAAACGTATTCGGCGGGCGAGGAGGACTTCCCCTCGCAAAGAGGTAAAAAGGCATAAAAGCGCGCCCCCGGGAGAGACTCGCACTCTTGGGACGCCGGACACCTGCCGCCTGGACGAAAGCACCTGCCGCAACCCGTGAGTGATCTCGTTTGTCTGACCCACCCAGGCAACGAGGCAAGCCTATTTACTACTATTACTGAGAGGACATCCCTCTGCGAGTGTTCGTTATTGCTAATAGCAATAAACGTTATTACCATTGACGCCACTGGTTGCCTTATTCGTTCGAACCCGGCTTAGCCGCGATTCCCGCGCTATGGGTTGGGAGTACCACGAAGCGACTGCGTGGGGCTAGATCCGGAGCTCGCCTTTAGCCCTAGCCGCACGCAGAGTGGAACCCCCACAACACTGACAAGCTATTTGAATGTCACCCAATACAAGTGCGTTGGCTGCGGTTCGCGTGGAGTTGAGAAGTGCTGCTCCACAGAACATGTTATCAGAGCAGTATCACTCGACACCACACGAACCTTTGCTATTGAGTTTGTAACTGAGTACGCCTATTTTCATACATTTTGGCACTTGCTTTGGATAATATGATTTTGGATGCAATGTTTTATTTTCTGGTTCCACGAAGGTCGCATCAACAAGATTCCACTGTAAACAGCATACAGCTGTTTACAGTGGAATTTGGTGTTTCAGCTGGAATTGCTTTCTAAGAGATGGACAAGGCGACTGTTTATGATCTTTCCAAAGAGCTTACAGAGACAATAGGTCAAAGCAATAGGTTTGTAGCTGTTAGGTAAGGACTATAAGGATTATATTCGCACGGTGTTAGCACAAAATTTCCCAAAGAAGTGTGCTGGTGCATACCGGGTGGCGGTGAGATGCTGTCCTCGAGCAGTGGGCTCACTGGCAGCTCGGCCCCTTCCAAGAGGAGCCCCTCGTCTGGGACGTCTTCGCTCGACTCAAACATGGCCTGCCGCAACCAGCGCTGCACACACACAAGCACATTCACCGTATTTACTCACAAATGATCGCACTCGCGTAATGATTGCACCCCTGAATTTTGTCGTCGAAATTCACTTTTTTTAATTTCCCGAGTAATGATCACACCCCGAACTACCCGCAGCAATATGTCGTGCGCCAAGTCTAGCTAATATAATCGTGCTTACCATCTGTCGAATGCTGCGCGAACGACTCTTTAAGACAAACGAAGCAGTCTGCATGCACCAAACATTCTTAAGCAGGTGCCCCATTTCATTCCTTTCATCACTTTCCACACTTCCATGACAAAGAAAAGCTACAACTAAACTTGCCTTTATTATGTGTAGGCTTTATAATGGTCGTGGTCAACAAGAACAACAACAAAAAAGGCACCTTTCGATTCTTCCCGTCTGCACTCGTGGGCATGCAACAAATCGCAAGCGGCAACGATAGCAGCCACATTTACACTGATACGTTAAAAGTGTATCCTATTCATACGCTGATGCTTGTAACACAGCTAAGTTATTCGCCAACCTTAGCGGAAACGTGCCGCATTAAAATAGTAGTGAAGACAAATGCCGCAGTTTCCGCAGCATGCCCGCCGTGTGCTCCTACGTCACTGGCAGCTAAGCACGCCCATCTGTTTCTGTCTCCTCAAAGTGGACATGGCTACATTATTGCCGCAAGCTTACTCATATTAACAATATTATTCATTACTGGTACGGAAGAAACCGTTTCAACGCACGTAATGTACTCACGAGAAGAAAAAAAATTGTTCGGTGTGTTCGGCTTGCTCCGCTGGCCGCCGTTTTTGTTTTGGTGTCCCGCACTACATACAGCGGCAGCCGCCTATTTGTTGACCTGTTGTCATCCCGCAGCAAATGCAGGATGAAAAAAATTCTTTTTTTTTTTTTGCTGGAAGTTTAACCTGCGTAATGATCGCACCCCTGAATTTGCATCATTTTTTTTTAAAAGAAAAAGTGTGATTATTATGCGTGTAAACACGGTACGAAAGGGTTGGCTGTTGTGACCACCCATAACGTCCACCAGCTCTTAGCAGCCATTTTCGTTCCTTATTGCATGGTTCATAGTATCAATACAACACAATCTTGTCATTTTATAGCGCTGATTAAAAGCTAGTTAAACTGAAAATTTCAAGGTTATGCATGCCTCAGGCCCCCAAGAATACATGCAGCCACCGTAAGCATGAGCGTTTCCAATATCTCAGATACCCAGGTTCACAGACGCGAAGTATCCATGCCACATTTAGCAAAGAAATTGCATTTCTATTGGCCCACCCAGGACTAGATGCATTTACCTTTCATTATAAGCATGCAAGGGCGATAAACACACAGCTTTCCTTCTCTGATGTTTTTTATGCCTCTGACAATGCATTCTCTTTAAACTTTAAACCTCCTCCACTGGGTCAATAAATCAGTTGTTAGTCACTGCAGCATGTTTTCCACTTGTGTGTGTCCCGTGTTTCTAGCACTGTTCCCACATTGTAGGAAGCAGTGCTTGCCAGTTTCCCTCAAGAAAACACAAAGGTTTTTCCGTCTTCATTGCAAGTGGGCCTTGTGGGTTATTTATTTACTTATTTATTTATTTAACAATTGTTCTGATCTCACACAAGATTATATCAGAAAGGACACATATATAAGTACAGTGTAAAATATACATAATACAAGTATGTGACAATGCAATACAGTGTTACAATATTATACATCGAGTCCACGGTAACAAATATAAAGAATGTAAGTATATTGTAACAAAATTAAATCAACATAAAGAAAGGTAGCACAATTTTTGAGACGCAAGTGCGAAATCTGAACACAGAGAACATAATACAGCTAAAACATGTAGAAGAGAAGATGTAAAATTAGTGATGAATAGTTATGCACGTATTATTTCCTTTAACAACATTAGAACATTTTCTAAAGTCGGAGTGCTTGTGACTGAATGGTCGGTTCGACTCTCTAACTGCACAATTAAAAAAGGAGCATTTAAAACAGTCTGAGTTGTACCTGTGTGGATGTTTATGACGTGTTGGTCTTATACGTGATAAAGAGATAACTTCAGATGTGCCGATGTTTATATCTCCATTGAGACAGAAACTTAAGTTGGGCCAGTTTAGCTCAATTTTGCACGATTAGCATACCAGCTTGCTTTAGTAGACTAGTCGGTGAGTCAGTTAACTTGTAATTTTTCAGTACTTGTTTTTTCTTTAGCGTCAATGAGCTTCACATCACTGGCCTAGCTTTCTTGTTTGCTGGTCTTTCGAGCCTATGGATTCTTTCTATAGTTAAAGGCTCCGTTTTCATTGCCAGCTCGTTAGGACCAATTCACACAACAGATGAAAGCGCGACCAGGGGTCACAGCTATGCATGCGTCGACTGGGGCACACTGTCACACTGTCTGCTCCCTGTCAACGGGTCTGAAAATGAGCTCCCTGGCAAGTTCCCGCAATGTGCCCCGCTCCGTGTCAGGCGGTCAGCGCACTAGGACACTCTTGTGATGGGTCGTTCGAGGTAGACTGACAGCAGACCGTGCGAAGAGACCATCTCGGAATGGCGTCCGCATCGAAAGGCAGCCACTACTGCTGGGCGGTGTGTAGTAAAGATGGCAGCCATATGTGGTATGCTAAACTGGTACAAATGTTCGTGCCAGCTTGCGCTCGTCAGGCGGTTTGCCGGTTTTCCGAGTGTTGTGCAGTCACTGCAAGTAAATCTGTGTCGATGCGGCACCAAACCACAAACTGAGTTGCGAGTCAGCGCTTGTGTGTTACCTTTGCTTTGTCTCTTGTATGCTGCATGCTAGCTGCAATTTAAGAATTAATGCACAACCTTAGCTTGTGGTGCACAATGAAGCAGCACCGATGCAAAAAATCACATGCGATAAATTGCACATGTAATTGTGCACAGATGAAAACCTTAGTGATACTCCTGTCCTCTCACAGTAATAGACACCCTGCATCACAAGGTGGCCTAGTGTGCTATGCCTATCTGAAAACACAGATATTTTCAGATAGCGGCGGAGCATATATATGCTGACTGAAAGAATAAAGACACTTTGGTTGTTAGTCAGCGCTGTTGTCTGTGTCCCTTCACTCGTCCTGTTGTTTAGCGCTGTTTTTATAGCTCGTAATCGTGAACCAACCAGCCCAAATGTGTACTCTTCTCCATATCAGACCCTTGCCTATTTTTCTGGTTAAAAAATTCAGTTCGCATTAGATTTCTACTTTGTTTAGGAGCTTTAATTTTATTTCTACATTAGCTTTCTACTTTGGAAAGAGAGAGTTGGTGTGCGTTTGGCTCAGGGGTGCATCAGAATCTGGCAATTACAATCACTTGAATCAGCAACCTGTTTTGGTATTCTTTCTGCATCTTGTTTAACACCATTAACTCAATGGCCAGACAATTCAATCAATTTCACTGGTGTCATCAGGGTCGAATTAACGGAAATCAACTGTAGCTGAAGTTCTATGGGAGGGCAAAGGGAGGAGTCAGAATCGTGCATTATAATTAGTTACGTTACCAGTCGTCTGTCCTGTATTGTACATAAACAACACAATACCTTCTTTGCCGAGCCGGCAGCATTGCAGTTAGTGCCAGCCGAGCCACTGTGCCGGCGAAGGTGGGCAGCCGAAATGCCACCACTGGCCGTGTCTCGGGTGCAGCGCACGTACACAGGGGGGCCCTCGCCAGACGAGGGGCCGGCTCCCTCATGCTGCTTCTCGTGCAGCCAGCCCTGCATCAGGAACTGTGCATGCGGGCGGGCATTAACATCTGCTGCACCACAGGGGGCCTTTGTTGTGGGGTGTTCCTCGCGCGAGAAGAAGGCGGGTTCTACTTTGTTACAATTACACCCTTGTAACGTAATGCAGGCTTCCATTTTGTGCACACACGATCAGCACTCATATGTGCCCTATCGCATTCGTGCTGTCTGCGCTGTTTTAAGGTGCTATCCTGGACATTCTGCCACCGTCTTTAGGTTGCGATGTAAGCGTGATGCATACGTAACCGCACTAATAGTGCAATAAAGCTCCAAGTTCGCTCTCATGCTGATGTTTTGCTAAGAAAATGAAACAGAAGCAAAGAAGCTAACATACCTGAAAAACAAAACTTTCCCCCTCAGTTATATATATATATATATATATATATATATATATATATATATATATATATATATATATATATATATAAAAAAAAAATCCAGCTTAAAGGGCAAGACTATTCTGCTGAAAACACCCCTACCATCCGTCATCAACTGCAACAGTCTAGCCTACATGAATATATCTGTCTCTCCAGGAAACTGAGTGATCCATTGTACACGGGAGTCATCACACTTTAAGAAAAAGTGGTGAAGTGCACAGACTCGAGGCCATGTTATCGCCATCACAAAGAGAGAAAACACAGGTGACGCTGGCCAACAAGCCCCGTAATATCGCCGATAGCGATGCGCACACCACATGCAGGGTGTCTACCAAATTGACATTTCCAAATTCCGAGTTATCCAGATTTTCGCTGAGTGCCTTTGCAAAATTCCCTGAGTGATGCAGAACTATGTTTTATGTCAAGACAGGCTGAAACCATATTGCCTGATGCAGTCACTCTCTGGTAACCATATGAAAAAAGTTAGACAGAAACGACATATTCCCCTTTGAATAATAAGGAGTAGTGTTTATGTTATTCAAAAAGAGAATAGAAGGGAGGGGTTAGTAAAATGCACAGCAACTAAAATGTCCTCGAAAAAAATTGCAAATCAAGTCGGACACTCTCAAATACAAATAAAAAGGAGATGCATACAGAGAGAGAGAGAATGAAACTTTTATTTGAAGTCGTGACTTGTCAGTCGAGGTACGTGGGAGGGTCCCTTATTCCAGGAACCCTCTGGCTTGGATCGCCCTCCGGGCCCGGGCGACTAGTTCGCGCTGGTCGACCAGGTCCGACTTGGAGATCGCAGCCTCCCACGTTTCAGCGAGGAGGTTTGGATCTGCGTCTGCTGCTATTAGTTGTGTCGCTGTGATGCTTGCCCGGGTGTTCTTGCATTGCAGGAGGAGGTGCGCCAAGGTGTCAGGCACGTTGCAGTGTGGACAGGTGTAGCTGTGTAGCGTCGGGTGGAAATGATGCAGCAAGATTCCGTGGGTAAAGGTATTGCTCTGGAGTCGCCTGTAGTCGGTGCCTTCGTTTCTTGTTAGTTGGGGATGTGGTGGAGGGTACACCCTGCGTCCAAGCCGATAGTGTTGTAGTAGTGCTTGGTACGTTAACGGTATTGTTTCCGTTTCCTCCGCTGATTTGTGTGGGTGGGACCTTTCTAGAATACCGTGCGGGGAAGCCCGGTTGACGCTTGCGCGGGCCGCGGTGTGTGCCGCTTCATTCCCCTCGAGTCCCTCGTGTCCCGGAACCCACATGATGCAGGTGTAGGGGGGAGGAAGATGCATACAGAAGCAAATATTTTCGAATATGAGCTATTTCTATCAACTGATAGCAAGCTCAGTGGTATGAGGCCCGAACCTTGTCACAATTGAGATTCCCTCAGAACAGCTCGTAAGCCAACCTCAACTGTCCAGACACACTCTCAAACCATGCACAACGCGTCAGTGTTGTGTTTCACTGCTTTGAAGAGTTTATTTTGGTTTGGATGAGGGACACCTGTATTTCGCCATCAGCCAGCACTTTGTTTTCTGAGCTCAAGCTCCTTTAAAATGGCGGCAGCACGCTTCCTTTCCCATTCATTCCTCAACGTGTAGGTCCTTTCTGTTCTTGTCCTCCTTCTGCTACTCGTTCACCCCACTGACCACTTGAAGCATCTTGGTCAGTTGCACAGTCCATGTTCGATTTATTGAACTCCCTAGTGGCCGCAAAAACATCAGAAAAATTGGCCAGTTGGAAAAAATAAATGCATGCATGTAATTTACTGCCCTTAAGGTCTCAAACCGCCACAGGCGCATTCGAAAACGCTCTGAAGGCCTGCCGGTACATGTATTAGGCATATCGGTGATCGTACTGTAACAGGAGATACCAGGTGCACGCGTGTATAATTAAGGAATATATACTGTGTCCCATGGCAGTAGCCACTTCCCACGCTCATTATGCTTCACTGCAATACTTTTGCGTATGCTTCACCAAGTAACATTTCTGTACAGAGGCGAAGCTGACTTTCAGGAACCGGCATTATGCAACGCACCGTGTTTTCCAAGTTTATAAGCAAATCGCGAGGACCACAAAGGCAGAGTCCGTGCCATTGCTGACAGCAGCGAATTCTTTCAATAAAAAACATGGCATCGAACGGCAAGAAGCTTCATAGTGAACGTCAAAGCAGCTAAGCCTAGTGACGCTGCCGTGGTAGCTACGGCTGCCAGCGGATCTGCGTGCGAGCGCGCTGGTTCGAGGCGGCAAGGTAATCAAAATGGCAGCGGTGGTGGCCTTGATTAATGCCGTTTCGGATTTGTGGTCACGGCAAAACCTCCGGAAAATCGGATGGCGAAGAGTTCTTGCATTTGAAATTTCAGACATTCTGATGCATTGACTCTATGGGGCATGTGGCGGTGCCGTGAAGCCATCCAAATTATTGGGAATCTGGAAAATCGGTCGTTGACTGTACACTGGCAACTCCTCCAGCCGATGGCAGGGCGTCAAAGACGATTCATTAAGATTCCCGTCTGTTCCTCGAGCCAGCATTACCTCGACTTTCGGCCCCTTCGATAAAATTACAGCTAATTTTCACTGATAGAAGAACAAATTCCCTGAGTTTTTCCAGACTACTCAACATCCCTGAGAATTCCCGGTTTTCCCAGTTGGTAGACACACTGCACATGCCCCCGCTTGCATGACACATGTGCCCGTGGACCTTCCTCTCATGCTGTACATTAATGAAACCTCGAGGCATCAACACCGTTGTCATAGCTTCTCATGACGTGAGAAATAATTATGCTTGGTTATTCTTACTTTGACTAAACACCTACTTTAAAGAAATACTTAAAACACAAATGCCAATACCACCAAAGAATGATGCAACCTCTACGAGTATGAAACGTGAACAAAATAATTTCATGACCCCAGGATCCCATGACTCTGTGCAACATCCATCTAACGTCCGTTGATGCTGATGAAATGGCTCTTCTAGTGAGGTTACTCAAGTGATATTGCCAAACAATGGCAACTATCTCACATTAACACCCCACAATATATTGCAGGCCGGTCCTGCCAGAGATCATAAAAAAGCTTCCTTCGATAAAATGCACACCTCCTAAGTCATGTTTGTTCACCCTGATGATTGCATGAAAAATAGGGATAGGCAAATAGTAGATTTTAGGTTCGAATAATTTCACATCGAATAGTTTGAATAGGAGTACTGTGTATCCCACATTTTGGTAAAAAAAAAAAAAACAATACAGCAACATTTCTTAAAATTAGGCATGGCAATTGACAAATGCCAATTTATTGGCTCAAACTGAATACCACGTGATTGGGGTAAATTTTATGGTCGATATAATTAGACAGGAATATACGTTGCCAATAGACTGCATATCCTTGCCTAATGGACAAGCATGCATAATAAACACACCCCTAACTTTGGTCCTGCGTAATTGCATGACTGAACGCCTTTGTGGTAGTTTTTTTGAGAGACTAGATAGAATCTTTTACTCTTGCACATGTGTTTAGAGCAGGCTTACTTGATCTCTATGCCCATTGCTGTGCTGGAAATCCGTATTAATGCCATGTGAGACGTGTCGAGATGATGTAAACAAAATTTCACTGTGTGCAATGGGTGCAGCTTGCTGCGAGACAGAGTTTATTTGCTCCCAAAATGGAAACGCTGATCAGACACTGATAAACTTTAACATGCCGACGAACAGGACGGTAATCTACTTTTGGCATCTAACAATGGCTCTATTATCAACTGTATTTTCCTTAGTTTCCAAAAAACTTTCGACACCGTTTCTCACCGTTTACATTTACTAAAATGAAGTATGCTAAATACTGAGTAGAATTTATTGCACTGGATTAAACGCTTCTTACCTAACAGAACCCAGCCTGTAGCTGCTAACGGCTATAACTAACTAGGGGACATGACGTCCAGAACAACCATTTTTGATACTCGCCCTAGACACATGAAACTTTCAGGACACATCCAATCTTATGTGCTGGTTATACCAACGCAATTAAATTTTTTCTGGGGTCAATAAAATAAAAAAGGAGTTACAATTATTCTTTAGTTAAGAATTTGGGATGCGATTTACGAAAAATGTACTGCAACAACATAGCTAAGATAAAGCAGGTACGTTCCTGGATGTTCGTAGCTGTACTTTAGCCAAAGTTGCAGCTTTAAGAATGTGAATTCTTGGTGATTTCTACAAGATTTCAAAACATTTAAGTGTCCTAAGAAACCATGTCATAGTTTTTGTGCACTCTCTGACCCATCTGCATTCAGGGAAAAAAAGAATGATGAAAATTGAAGGAAGAGAAAGAACACAGTGCTGATTCCAAAATCTGCAACTTTACGGAAACTGTACTTGTGAAAAAAAAAGAAAGGGAAAGCAAATTTCAAGCTTTCAAGCCGGGAAGGAATAATTATGACATAATTAAAAATGCAAAATTATTCCGTTGATGTTGACCTCAGGATGCACGTTTAGGCTCGTAACAGAATCTGGAATACACCACCATGAACCTGTGTACACGCAAGAGGCACGAGAATAGGCATTGGTCCATCATCTGCAGTCTAAAAAGTAAACCTAAATGCGGAGATAGAGGGAAATGGTTAGCTTCGCTGCTGCATTATTGCCGATACAGGATGAGGTAACGTGACGCAGTGACTAATTTCAGGCGCGATTTTATCGGCACGGCTGAACCTTGGAATAACCCCCCCCCACCTTTCTTGCTGTAAAAGGTAGAGATGGCTTGTGCTTCGGTTCCCGTGAACGCGTGTTTGGTTTCAAACGTTTTTTTCATTCTTTTTTACGATGAACAAAGAAATGGCGCATCAGCAGTTTTCGAAGCGACCCACTGCCAGGCCTTGCTAGGCCTACTTTCCACAGCAAACAGCCCATCAAAAGGCGCCTTTCAGTGTGCTGGTGCGCTGAGCCAATAGGAGGGCCGCGGTGCATCACGAGCTTCATCGGACTGGCCTCCGATTGTTTTACGTTTGCGCTTTTTCTATGCAGCCATCATCGACAAGGATGCCGGGGAACTGAAAGGCGGAACTTCGAGCTTTCGAACGATACCAAGATGCCGGCGTCAGCGGCAGGAAATACGAGAAATAGCTTTGTGCTTCGTGAACTCCGGTGTTTCTGCGCAATTTTGGGGTCGTTTCTCGGCGTCCGCGCTGACAAAATAAATTTTTTTTTGAGACTTAGATTAGGCATTGCAGATGCCGAAACAAGTACCATATTTACACGATTGTAAGTCGACCACTTTTTTAAAATTTGAAAACCAAAACATGGCACCACCAAAAAAGCGAGACCAACGGGAGCTACAACCTAGTTAAATTTTTATGTTTGCTCTATGGCCCTACCTGTAGCTTTTCGTTATCCCGCGTGTTTGTTTGCTTTCCGGAAGGGTTTTTCAACATTTTTCAGAGTTTTACAGGGCACACAACACTCATGGGAGGGGGGGGGAGGTGTCAATAGTTGATGGAAGTGCCGCTGTTCAATTCGCAGCAGCACCCTCAGAACGGCGGCACTTGCGGGGAGTATCGGTAGTTCCTGGATGAGCAGACACCGCTCGCATGTTTTTTTCCCTGTTGCGCTTAGCTTTCTCTATTAGCCCTGAGAACGAACTACAGGGGTGCTGCGAGCACTGCTCGCGTGACGTCAGGGCAAGTACTTGCGCTTGTCGTCTGCTGCAGTTTGGGCGGTGTCCGGGTGCCTTCTGCTGTGTTTTTGTTTGTGCGCTCTCGTTCCCTCTGCTTGTATACTTATGGCGGTTGTTTCAAATATTTACGATGTCTTCATTCAGGGAAATTTATGCAAAGAGCTTATTTCTTAGACGACAATACAGTTCTCAGAGGCAACGCTACAGTGCCAGCCGAATGAGCACAGACCAGCCAAGTGCGGCTTTTCCATGCGCGGATCGACAACCACAAAAACATAGCATACAAGAATCCAGTTATGATACCATACCTGCAGCGGTGCAACAAATATGTCACAAACGCTGGCTATGTATGACTTCTACAACGTTTACCTCGATTTTAATCTGCCACAACAGGTTTGCTCACGACGTGTAGTTCATGGTATAATATCGAATTTTTGCATTTCTTCACAGAAACGCTCGGCAGTAACACTGGGACTTAACACTGCAGTTTACATTCTACCAGCCCCACTTGCTTCTTCAACTACTTCTCAAAATTAGGTGGTTTCTTACGTGTTTAATGGCGGAAATTTGAAGTAAAGCTAATTGAGGCTTACAGCAGTTTGCAGAATACGAATTGGAATGTACCAATATATACTTCGTTTACCATGGTACACGTTCAATTTACTTGAGCAATATACTGGTGTTTGTTGCTTGGAGGAATATACATGACGAATGTGTTTGGCAATCTGACACAGGCCACTCTGCCCAAATTTTTTAGTGAAATATGCCTTTTGGACTGTATGGCTGCAGCCAGAAAGAAGCTGAACCGTCATTCATTAGCAGTATGGGACATATTGAAGATATAATACCCTGGTGGAGGGTAAAATATCAAGTGAAATATGCAAGGCTTGTTGAGTCTTCCTCACAAAGGTTTGCGAGGTTCGCTTTTATGTACTGACAAAGTGAATAGTTCTACGGTTGTAGAGTTAAACAACGCTGGATCGAGACACGGTGAAGCAGAAGGTGCTTGAATTTTTTTTTTTTCTAGGCAGCCTAAGCCAACGTTACTAGATTGGTTTCAGTTGTCAAACTCCGCCGCGGCCCCTGACCCCTTTCTGTCGCGCCCGCGGGGTGGCGCGCGCGACACTATCGGCCCGAAGGCGGGCGGTGCGCGCAACGTTTGTGCGGGCGGACAGAGACGCCGATGAGCGCAGCAGCGTGCCACGTTTTGCTCGTGTTTCTGATTTGTATGCCAGGAAAATTCTGCTCACCTTGTGAGCAAACATGCCTGCAATGGAACAATGAAACGGCAATGAAACAAGAAAAACCACGAGAAAGAGATGAAGTGATAGCTAGGGAGGGTGCCGCGCCCTTCCTAACTATCACTTTGTCTGTTTTCACTCCTGTTTTTTTTTTGTGTTTTATTAAAAACTTGCGAGCATTCTACAACGAAATAGTGTACCAGTCCACCGGCTTTGAACTTCGTGCGCATTTCCCAAGGGCTATAAACTCGTTGCACTAATCATTTCAGGTCATCAAAGATTCTTCGGAACAGCTAAACTTGACAGAACAGAGTGCAATTCAAAAGAACCTGAAGGTTTTTGCATCACAACAAACGACAAAGTCGCTGCGAGTAACTTTGATGTTGACTTTAGACATTGTCGATGATCTGCCGCGTCCAGTTGCGCTCTATGTTTCGACAGCCAGTTAATTATCAAGATTCACTGGAGGTAAGGCACATTGTTCACATTTGTTGTGACTGCATACACGTTGCACTGTTTTCTAGGAAATTCCCTCACTCATGTTTTTTTCAGCAATAGATTGGACTAGTGCGCTCCTACGATTGTGATGAGTCCCATCCTACTGTAATCAACTTCCCGCAGATTCCGCCTTCTAAGCCTGTATACACCTGTTAAAACAGCGCTACGTGCTAGTGTGGAAGGTATGTCAGGCCCTGTCTGTGCTCGTCGGCGTCATCGACACATTTAAGCAGATGAGAGAAGCCTGCCAGTAAAAAAAAAAAAAAAAAAAGTTTTCGCAATGCCATTGAGGCGGCTTTGATAAGTTGCCTGGAGCCAAGCAGCTCACCAGAATGTGCTTGCAATGAGCACACTTATGCTCGAGGAAACATAAGGGACAATGCTGTTTATTATCTGTGTGGATATGTCATTCATAAAGTCGGAAAGGGCGCACCATGTGAACTATGCATAGCGGACACAAGCTTTGAAATCCCAGCAGTTGGCTGCGACAGTTACTTAATTGAGTGCAGAAGTCTCAAGCAAGGTTCCTTAAAGCACCCGATGCCAAAGATGCTGGGCTTTATGAAGACTGCTAACAAAAGTGTGTCAGCTTCCCTGGATGAGGCAGGCCTTTGCGGAGAGATATTTTGGAAGGTTTTAGATGATCTAGAGGGGTGCTGTCTTTCTCTTCTTGGTTGTGCAGAGCATTTGTTCGCGTTCACGTGCGAAGTGCTGAATTTCTTCATTGTTATGCGGATGCATTTTTACTCCAGGGATACAAACTGTCATCTAGAAAGCAGTCACAAGGTAGCTGTAGCAACCAAGAAAGCGCGTCTTTTGTGAATATCGATGCATCATGCTTAGATTCATCAATCCGGCGTTGTACCGGTCCTATCATTTTTTTTCATCTGTACATAAAACATGCCACAAATGAAAAGCCTCACTGTCCTCTTCATTCACCTATTAGCTGCTTTTTACAGAGTGCACAATGTAAAAATGCTATTCTTTGAATACTTAGCGCCACGAAAAGCAGCAAAAGAAAAGAAAAAAACTGGCATTGAGTCGGCGGCGCGCTGCTGCCTTGGGAAGCTTCTGTAGCCAACCGGGCCAACCGTGGCGGCAGCGCCACCTCGCGAGAGGAGACGGCAGAGGGTCACATTCTCGCGCCGCTCCCAGGCGGAGTTTTACAACTGAAAAGTATCTAGTAGCGATGGCCTAAGCTGTGTTGCAGTACTTGAGTATAGTTTAGGCATTGCAACTGGTGCTGTAAAAAACTACTTTATGGTTTCAATTCAAACTTGTACGGCACTGATGGGTTTCGCGAACAATGCGTGCCTCGCGATAAGTACAGTCGGTTGCTACCGTTGCATGAGGTCTGCACCATATTGTCGATAAAGGCTACTGAGGGCCACCATGATGCATTTCATCGCTTGCTATTAATTGGCTCTTGATCTTGACCACGAAACTCTTCTTTCAGGTGATTGCTACTACGGTATTTGTGAATTAACTATGTAAATAATCTACATGACACGCCGTCATGTTAGCAGCCATGAGCAATTCATTTTAAGGGGGCTTGTTTCAGAGAGCAGTGAAAGTAGTAGCAAACTTTGTCCTACGAAATGCGCGCCTCATTCTTTTAAGCATTAATAAAGGGCCTATATTTGACAAGAACAACTCACCAGAGTAATAAGAATCGTGATGAGAGCTTCACAGGGCAGTGTCTTTTTAACACAGACAACACGTTGACACCAAATACCAAGATTTTTCTTCCATGTAAAATGTCTCTCATAGCTCAGTACTAAGGGAATGTTACATATTTAGTGAAGCATCGTACACAACTTTGCGTATTGAATTTGCAGACATTCTTTCTTTACGCAAAATTCATAGACAGACACGGCACATATATGAATTGCAAAACCAGTAGAGCCCTTCAACGCTACATAGGTTGCGATATCCAAGCCGCAAACTTTCTTGACTGACCCGCTTTTGAAGGAACAGTGGTTCAGATATGGCAGCAGAAAGAAGCCGACATACCCTTCAATAGCTATGGCTCGAGCCACCCATACCCCAAGCGTACACGAAGGCAACGAGCGTGTGCGGCCGCCGAGTGAGCCGGAACGAGTGGCGTCCAGGCCGTGACGTCACTCGCGAGAGGGAGCCACTCCAAATTCTCGCCGCTAATAGTTTGACGAAAGGCATTGGTTTGACGTGTTCCACTTGATTGCCGGCTACGTGCTACTTCTATGCTTTCTCAGTCGTCATGAGTGCTCCAGGCCCACTAATCATTCGGCACTCTTTCACAGCAGGGTTCAAGAGGGCTGCCATCCTTTACGCAGATGAAACAAATCGCTGCGCAGCGGGCCGCAAGGTCGATGTTTCCGAGAGTGGCGACTGCAGCGAAGCGAAATTTTCAACTGTGACGGCAAGTGAGGAATTTCCCGCGTGCCGAAGTCTGGAAACCTTCCGGAGCTGTAGGCTAAGCTTGCGGCGTACGTCGCTGAAATGCGTGATCGGTCCCTGCCAATGAAGTGCGACATGGCCATGAAACAAGCTCAGATCTTTGCCTTTTAAGGACCTGCTCCGCCGTGAGTACGAGTGGCTGGAGGCAGAAAACCGCAAAATTACGCCAACCGGACCTCTCAAAAGAGCCTCCCTGATGGCTGCGTGTGGTTGGGTGCATATGGCGTGGGCTGCTGTTCCACAAGATGTCCTCGTGCGGTCATTTGCCAAATGTGAAATTTCGCTGGACGATGACGCGCTGTGCGACCGTAGCAGCAACGACGATGGCAGCACTAGTGAAGATGAGTAGTCCAGTGACCATGTCAGCTGCTAATGAATTTTCTATATCGAATGCGCCCTCGGGTATGCTCTCATTTTTTTTTTTGCCTGTCATGCGATATGGGGGGGGGGGGGGGTTGACTTACATTCGAGTCAACTTAATATAGTGTGAATACATTACACTATTGTAATGTATGGTGGACGTGCTCAGCAAGGTGCGCTGCAGTGACCATAGAATGGTAAGAACTCGAATTAGCCTGGACCTGAGGAGGCAACCGAAGAAACTGGTACATAAGAAGCCGATCAATGAGTTAGAGGTAAGAGGGAAAATAGAGGAATTCCAGATCAAACTACAGGACAGGTATTTGGCTTTAGCTCAGGAAGAGGACCTTAGTGTTGAAGCAATGAACGACAATCTTGTGGGCATCATTAAAAAGTGTGCAATAGAAGTCAGTGGTAACTCCGTTAGACAGGATACCAGTAAGCTATCGCAGAAGACTAAATATCTGATAAAGAAACGCCAATGTATGAAAGCCTCTAACCCTACAGCTAGAATAGAACTGGCAGAACTTTCGAAGTTAATCAACAAGCGTAAGACAGCTGACATCAGGAAGTATAATATGGATAGAATTGAACATGCTCTCAGGAACGGAGGAAGCCTAAAAACAGTGAAGAAGAAACTAGGAATTGGCAAGAATCAGATGTATGCGTTAAAAGACAAAGCCGGCAGTATCATTACTAATATGGATGAGATAGTTCAAGTGGCTGAGGAGTTATATAGAGATTTATACAGTACCAGTGGCACCTACGACGGTAATGGAAGAGAGAATAGTCTAGAGGAATTTGAAATCCCACAAGTAACGCCGGAAGAAGTAAAGAAAGCCTTGGGAGCTATGCAGGGGGAAGGCAGCTGGGGAGGATCAGTTAACAGCAGATTTGTTGAAAGATGGTGGGCAGATTGTTCTAGAAAAACTGGCCACCCTGTATACGCAATGCCTCCCGACCTCGAGCGTACCGGAATCTTGGAAGAATGCTAACATAATCCTAATCCATAAGAAAGGGGACGCCAAAGACTTGAAAAATTATAGACCGATCAGCTTACCGTCAGTTGCCTACAAACTATTTACTAAGGTAATCGCAAATAGAATCAGGAACACCTTAGACTTATGTCAACCAAAGGACCACGCAGGATTCCGTAAAGGCTACTCAACAATAGACCATATTCACACTATCAATCAGGTGATAGAGAAATGTGCGGAATATAACCAACCCTTATATACAGCTTTCATTGATTACGAGAAAGCATTTGATTCTGTCGAAACCTCAGCAGTCGTGGAGGCATTACGGAATCAGGGTGCGACGATCCGTATGTAAAAATACTGAAAGATATATGTAGCGGCTCCACAGTCACCGTACTCCTCCATAAAGAAAGCAACAAAATCCCAATAAAGAAAGGCGTCAGGCAGGGAAATACGATCTCTCCAATGCTATTCACAGCGTGCTTACAGGAGGTACTCGGAGACCTGGACTGGGAAGAATTGGGGATAAAAGTTAATGGAGAATAGCTCAGTAACTTGCGATTCGCAGATGATATTGCCTTGCTTAGTAACTCAGGGGACCAATTGCAATGCATGCTCACTGACCTGGAGAGGCAAAGCAGAAGAGTGGGTCTAAAAAATTAGTCTGCAGAAAACTAAAGTAATGGTTAACAGTCTTGGAAGAGAACAGCAATTTACAATAGGTAGCGAGACACCGGAAGTGGTAAGGGAATACATCTATTTAGGGCAGGTAGTGACGGCAGATCCAGATCATGAGACGGAAATAATCAGAAGAATAAGAATGGGCTGGGGTGCGTTTGGCAGGCATTCTCAGATCATGAACAGCAGGTTGTCATTATCTCTTAAGAGAAAAGTGTATAATAGCTGTGTCTTACCAGTACTCACCTACGGGGCAGAAACCTGGAGGTTTACGAAAAGGGTTCTACTTAAATTGAGGACGACGCAACGAGCTATGGAAAGAAGAATGATGGGTGTAACGTTAAGGGATAAGAAAAGAACAGATTGGGTGAAGGAACAAACGCGAGTTAATGATATCTTAGTTGAAATCAAGAGAAAGAAATGGGCATGGGCCGGACATGTAATGAGGAGGGAAGATAACCGATGGTCATTAAGGGTAATGGACTGGATTCCAAGGGAAGGGAAGCATAGCAGGGGGCGGCAGAAAGTTAGGTGGGCAGATGAGATTAAAAAGTTGTTTGCAGGGACGACATGGCCACAATTAGTACATGACCGGGTTGTTGGAGAAGTATGGGAGAGGTTTTTGCCTTGCAGTGGGCGTAACCAGGCTGATGATGATGATGATAAAGTACGATAGTTCCCAAAAATCGTTCTTTTTTGTTTTTTTTTCAATTTTCGGTTTTTAAGACCCATGCCCCCCCCCCCCCCCCCCCCTCAAAGAAGGTTGCAGACAGGCATGGGGTGCCAGTCATATTCTCTGCGACACAGCTGTGTCCCTGCTTTCTTTCTGATGGGAGTAGAAACATGGCTGTATTAAAGTACATGCCAAGTTGTACACAAAATGCACTACTGGAGCCGTGTATGAGTTTCGGCTGTCTTGCAGTAAGACGTATGTCGGCCAGACTGGGCATTGCGTAAATGAGCCTATGCAAAAAGACGAGCTGTCCTACTGAAAGGTAAAGACGGAGCACATTTGCCTAAGCACTGCAATTCACATTGGTGCGAGCCACGACTGGAAAAGATGCGGATTCTTGGAAAAAGCAGGGACACCACATCACGTGAATTGTTAGAGCATTTCACATTAAAGAGCGAGGTTCGTCTTGTATTAGTGACACATCAGTTGTTCTTTTGCATGCAGAAAGAAGGTTTTTTGACAGCCAATTGTGATTAAGGTGCTGCGCGATTGAAGCTGTTTTGTATGTTGCACATTCGCCTGCGTGTATATACTGCATGTGATACAATAGAGAATAAACAGTTGAAAGCTGTCGCTCCCCTTGTTCCCTTCCATCCTTGTTTGTGCCAAAGTGATCGTATTAATGTTCTACTCAGCAATATGAACCGACTAGCCCAGAAACATGTACTTCTGGATTATTATGTGTTCATTATGTGAGTATACAGGGTATATTGTTTTATTTACATATAATTTTTCTCATTTGTTTCTGATGAAACCATTAAATCAAATGCAACTGTAATGGACGCAAGGAAGCAGGGCACTGTCTACCAAATTCCTTTATCTTGTGGTCAAACTTACATAGGCCAGACAGGCCGTTGCATCAATATTAGACTAATGGAGCATGCCAATTCATTGGACAAAAAAGAAACTAACCTGGCAAAGCATTGCAGTATTTGTAAATGCGTACCTTTCTTTGACGACACACAATTGTTATTTTTTCATAGTGACAAGACTACCAGAGAAGTTGCTGAAGCATTCCATATCATCAGAAAATCTAATAGTTGTGTTAGCAAAACATCTTTAATCTCGTCAGTGAAAGAAATGGCATTGCTGCATAAAGGGTAGATTGCAAGGCAGGTACATCACGTGCGTATGTTGGTTGTCCGGAGTTTGTATCTGATTATCGATGTATGACTGGGCGCATGCGTGCCCAGTTTTGCACGTATAAATTGACTTCTTACTTCAAATAAAATCAGTTGTAAGTTCAGCGCCGTGTTTGTTTCCTCCTCTTTCTGGTCCTGCCGTCTAGCACTGTTTGAATTTTATTATTACCATGGAACACGAACTCGCCCAATCTGCTGCCCTTCTGCAAGGAAGCCATTGACGCATTATAAAAGAGTTACTAGCATCGTGACGATTCGTGCCTGCAATCAAGACAGCTTTCACAGCGCACCTTGAACACTGTGAAAGCAATACGACATGAAATGCTGCAGAGGTGCAACGGAGAGTATTATGAAGCTGCAGCTGATCAAGTTTCCCCAATGTGTTGGTATGTATGAAGGCAACGAGATTCTTTCCACAGGGCTCAATTCAATGGGTGTGCAGAGCTGCTGTACACTTTTGTGGTTGTAGAGAGCGACGGCTAGATGTGTGGCAACAAGTCTTGGCTATGAAAATGGTAGCCTTAGAGCAATTTCACTGGTCCCAACATCTGGCCCCCTCACCACCCTGATTGCAATCCATTAAATGTGGGGCACAGTTGAGCAGGTAATCATCCGCAGTGCCCATGATCGGCAAGATTTGGGCGTCTCTTGAAGCTCTCCCTCCGGACACCGTGAAGGTCACATGTGCCAGATTCCAAAGCCACGTCAAGGCAGTCTGGTTTGCCGAGGTAGGCTTCTTTGACCGATTTCACTTTGCCATCTTTTCAGCTTGATGTCCCCCTTCCATGTTTCCAATACATTTCACTTTGCTCAAGTTATTGCCTCTTTTCGTCTTTAACTAGAAGTGTTTGACTTGCCCAAACATCCTGTAGTTGTGGTCTTTGGATAAAATCTTAAAACAAGGGACAGAAGTGGAAAAAAAAAAAGATTTAAGAAGAGGGAGGGGGGCATCTTAGTTGCACAGAAAGTGTTATTTTCAGTGCCTATTATGCAGATATATTCATCCAAGAAATGCAAGTTAAATATTTCTTTACAACGACAGCAGTATGACAAGCAGTGCAGAACATTTATTTAATGACTTAAGGATAGACTCGGGTTTGCCGTTCACTATACAACTGAAACCCATTGATATGTTCTTGAAGGGTCTATGGAAAAAAATAACATGTGACAGGTGCGAAAACATAACAGTGAGGAAAGGGTCCAAATCGCCACAACACTGTCAGAAACAGCTGTGTGCGTGCAACCAAAGGTCTTACGCTTCGTGACAGGGAACCCTTTCCACACTTTCAGTGCACAATACGGCCGTCTTGCGGCACAGACTTTGGAAAGCCGGCACTTATTTGCTGCGGTTTCGTCATCGCTCAGTTCGAGAAAACTGGTGCAGTTTCAGAATTAATTATTCAGCATGTTCCTTTTTGACGCGTCTACACAACTAATCACACCCCCTGGTATGATCGCTACTTAAATAGACTCTCCAACAAGAAGCTGGTATTTCATGTTGCGAAGTGATGCAATAAAACCGCTCGATGACTAGCACATAGATGTGCTGCAAACCTGTCTGCTTCAAGAGCTACTAAACTGTCCTCCTTCAACACAACTCTTCCAAATTTACTGAAATCCAATCTTAAACATTTCTGGAATATTGTAAGAGTAAATAGTGAGAATAAAATCTTGTTATCAACGGTCACATCAACAGTTATCAACAGTTAACAATCTGGGGGACCCTGTGGACTTCTATGTTTGCACCAGCATGCTAAATGACTTGTTCGTTAATTCATTTACACCGTCAAACTTCAGTAATGAACTTCCTGCACCATGTCCTTCTCACTATCATAAAATAGATTCTATTGCAGTCAGTGCAACAGGAATAAAGGCATTCATCCAGAATTTAAAACTAAAGTCTTCTTATGGTGTTGACCAAATAAACACAAAATTCTTGCATAATACAGTTGAATACTGTTCCATCATTCTTGAATGTATTTTTTTTTGCAATCGTACAGTATAGTATAGCATAGTATAAACAAGCAAAGTACACTACAACATCGTTCATATGTTCCCATTACATATATTTTCCAGCATCCAACGCTCGCAGTCGAGAACAGAAAAAATGACCGAATAGAGCTACGATAATTTGTTTACCGGTTTATACGTTCCTGGAAAACAAGATTTTTCAACAACAACGTTTAGTACATCACCAAAGTGCGATTGTATGATACGTTTTCTGGCAGTTAGATCACATGTAAACAAAAAAATGCATGAGACGTGCGCGATTGAGAACAATTAATAGCTGCCCGCTATGGCAACTTGCTGAGCCACCTGTTGAGTGCCACCTGCAAACGCTGGTGTGCATTCAGCTTCTCATTTCGATACCAGCAAATCTTCTCCGGGGTCATTGCACGCGGCATTCACAGCTATCACCGTCAATCCTATTGCAATAAGCATCTTCGGTTATCTGTTTCACAGCGCTTGGTGCCGTTGAAAGCATAGCACATGCTTTTAATAGGCAACAGCCACAACGCGCTGCCGTTCCCTGCTGCAGACTGCAATCGTATATGTTTTCGGGTCGCTAGATCAAATGTGAACAAAAAAAAAGGTGCGAGGCGCGCGCGCAATAGAGAACAGCACATAGCTGTCAATCTTGTGTGAAAACGACAGCGTGCACAGTTTCTTACTGCAGTACCAGCATATCTCCACCCGGTTCGTCGCACGCGGCATTCACTGCCATCGCCGCCAAACCTATTGCGATAAGCATCTTAACCTAACAGCCTGTGGTGCGTAGTGCCATTGGTAACGCACTGCGTGTCTTTAGTAGGCGGTAATTCAAATGCGCCGCCGTTCCCTCCTGCAGGCGGCGCGATGTGGGCATCAAGTTTTGCTTCGGCGGCATCCAGTGTCGCCCACCAGCTTGATTCCGCTTCGGTTTCCCATCGCCCTCTTAAAACGCCACGCAATAGGAAAACAACAAAACGTGTCTTGGGCCACCAGAGCACCACCAGCTCGACGCACATCGGTGTCTGGTGCTGCAATGACTAGCGCGACGCTTCGCATTACGTAGATGTCAACAAGAGTTGAGTCTGTAACATTTTTTTTAGTTACTTCGGATTGTTTGTTTTCTTGGTTAGTACGATTTTTCTTGGATTTTTTCCAAAACGTATCAACGAGGTTCTACCCTAATTCCGACACACAAATCTGGGCAAGCTTATAATCCTTGCAACTACAGGCCAGTGTCACTAACACCCGTAACCTGCAAAATAATGCAGTACATTATTTTCACACGTCTGGTAAGCTTTCTGGAGGACAACAATTTTTTCACTCTCCCACAGCACAGATTCCGCAAACATCTTTTGTGTGATACCCAGCTCCTGTCATTCATTAACGACCTGCATGCACATTTTGACATTGGTTTTGTAATTCACTGCATATTTTTAGACTTTGCTAAAGCATATGACAATGTAAGCCATTCGCTGCTATTACATAAACTAAGCGTGCTTAATAATGTTACGTAGCAAGACGCAGCCGAAAAGCTATATACAAGTATATTATCAAGGCAATACACCGCACTTGGCCAAGAGGCAACAGCCCGCACTGGCCTCTAATCGTCGTCGTCGTCATCTTCATACTGCTCGCCTCTTCGTCATTGTAAACACTGTTCTGTAGCACTTCCCCCGGCGGCAAAAGCGCCGTCGTGGAGCGACTAAAGGCCGGACTCGGAAGCAGTGTAGTAGGCCTGGAGCCTACTGACATGCACGACATCACTAGATGCCAGAGGAGAGGTCAAGGTTGAACCCACAGGAGCAATTTCGTATGTCACAGGTGTCACCTGGCGCAGCACGCGGTAGGGCCCTGTGTATCGTGAAAGAAGCTTCTCTGAAAGTCCGACGTGACGAGAGGGCGACCACAGGAGCACGAGCACACCAGGCGAAAACTGCACGTCACGATGGCGGCCGTTGTAGTGATGCTGCTGAGTGGTTTGCGAGGCCGTCAATCGAGCGCGGGCAAGCTGGCGTGCATGGTCGGCGAGGGCGATGGCGTCGTGCGCATACTCGCTTGTTGAGATCGCAGCAGGAGGAAGTGCCGTGTCGAGGGGCAAGGTTGGCTCGCAACCGTACAATATATAAAATGGAGAAAATCCGGCGGTGTCGTGCCGGGAAGGATTATATTCAAATGTGGCATAAGGAAGGGCAATGTCTTGGTAGTCCTTGGAAACGCACCCCAGGCACCTTAGAAAAAATGGACGACTATATTGCTCTCGGGCCATTCAAAATTAAAATAGAAAAGCCTGTTAAAATTCTAGGTGTCATTTTCTCAGAAATCATGTCTTGGAATGAACATGTGAAAACTTTATTACCAAAATTAAGTAAAGCCGCCGGTCTATTAAGCCAGAACCGTCACACTTTTCCAGTCAGCATTAAAAAGATGTTATATGTTGCGTTCTTTAACTCTCACTTACATTACTGCATGCTAATATGGGGAAACAGAACAGCATCGAACTTACAGAAACTCTTCCTAATTCAGAAAAAAGCACTTAGATCAATAGAAAATTCCTCGTTCTTAGAACACATACAACCACTCTTTCACAAACATAAAATTAGGAAAAGTCACAATATATACAAATACAAATTATTAAGAAGCTATAAAAACGCCATGTTAGGTAGGGTGGAACTACATTTCAAGAATCATCAAATCTCAAGAAAAATACAATTTCCTACCCATTCAGTTATCAACCACCATACTAGGTTCCCTTCTCAAGCACCCATTATGGGAAAGAAAGACTTGACTACACACTGGTAACTACACACTAAATGAGCTAGACCGGAAAAATGTGGAAGACCGGAAAAATGTGGACGTCCTGGCCCTTACTAACAAAAGCTTATTTGACCTGTTTGTTTGACTGTATTGAAACTGCTTACTTATGTGTCTAATTGTTCATTGAAATATGTATGCTATGTAATTGTTCTTGTAACTGTCATTTGTGATGGGATCGTCTGATTGTTTCTTTATTTGCTGATATGTTTACATAACTGTATTCATTTAACAAGTCGTCGTGTCACTGCTGCTGTACGGGTGGCTAGAGCTTAGTCAAGCTGCACAGATGCAGCTTTTGTCTCTGGCCCCCTATTTTCGCAGTAACAATGTACTGTCTGCGGCGAAAATAAAACTTGATTGATCGTTAATCAGCGCTTGTGATGTGGTTTGTGTTTCATTGTCTCCGTCCCAGTTGCGCTGTGTCTTTTGAAGTGTGCCTAATGCATGCGTCATTGAACCCGTCCCATCACTGCTTCCCGCACGACATTTGCCCTTCAGGTATTATTGGTGCAGTGTCTACTGGGATGAACTTCGAAGCGTCTACCTCAGCGGCATCTGTGAAATGTGGTCACCCACAGAAGCACGCCGCAGAAGACGAGGCAAGGGAACACAAAAAAGGAATGCCCTGCAAATTTAAACCATGCAAGACGACATACGGATTAATATCTATGCAAGAACATTTCTCCAAAGCGACTACAATGGTTTCACATTCCCACACGTAAGGAGTCTTGAGGGGAGATGCTCCTCGGAAACTTTTTTTTTTTAAATACTAACGCTAGGCAAATGAAAATTGTGTCACTTATATAGCTTGACATTCTCATTCCAAATCTGTTTTTAGTTTTAGGATAGCTCAATGCTTTCATGTTCCAAGTGCCATGCATAAGTGAGAAACGGTGCATGTTTGTGCAGCTGCTGGACGTAGCTAGCAGTTGGCATGACAGAGCTGTGAAAAATGGCTTTTCTTGTCCCTAAGACTCCACTGAGTGCTGATAACCAATATAATGTATTTTCCTTGACAGGCAACATTTTGAGAGAATTTTATATCTGCTGCTTCGTTTTCAGTGCCTGGTACCCATGTGTACGGAACATTTCCATTTTTTAAAATAAACTGATTGCATTAAAACCTAGATAAGTGCATTCCACACACCTTAAAGATTATGCACACCAAATTCGGTCTTGATTGGACCACAATAAGTACATCAAATGTCATGCACAAAAGCTATGCTTGGCTGAAAATATTAAGCTGAGAAAAATGCAATCGAAAGTTATAAAATTTCGTTATTTGTGTTGTAGCACTGAAATCTACATAAAAATTGCACATAATGCAGGCCAGGGTATCTAGATCCAGTGCACAACTTTAGAATTCACCTGCGCCATATGTCCTTCCCTCAGTCTTTGTGAGCACCATGCTCAAGATGAGCCTTCTTGGCCAGACGGCGACGGTGAGACCTTGCCTCCGCTGTCAGCTTCACTGACATGCTGGAGATCCTTCTTCTGTTACCATCTTTGCTCAGTGCAACTGGTTCCCTGGAGAGAAGCCCTCCCAGTTTGTGCAGAGCTTGTTCACAGCCTTTGCGAGCCTGGTGATGGCACAAGACAGCGAGTGCTGCTGCCATCTCCACCACTGCGTACTGCATGTGTTGCATGCACTGCAACTCTGGCAGAATAGTTGGACAGAAGCAAAGCCCTGTTTCCACAGAAATGGCTGTGCCTATGCCATTAAGACTCCTGTGGCCTCGTTTCTGCCAAGTACCATCAAACATAACAGCTAGATTGGCAGATCCCACTTCCTGTGCTGTCACTTTCTGAGCCAACTCCAAGTTATCAGCCTTTGCAGCAGCGAGGTGCACTTTCTTTGTTATGGCGGTGAGTGATCTATGGTGCATCAGTTTTGGCAAACCAAGAACTGCACAAAATCGGACGAGGTGATTGTGTCCAGCTCCAATTGTGCGCGCCGCAACCACTGCCTTGATATTCACAGCGAAGCTCTCTCTTGGGCTGGCCGAAGGGCGCGCTCCATCGTTAGCGTCGTCTGCCGGAGATGCATACCGCGACGAATACGTTGACGAGATAATGGACGTGGTACATGCTGCATTATTGCAACACAACTCCAAAACTGACACGAGTCCTTTCCGTTGTTTGGCCAACTCACAGATAAGAAGGTCGCACCGTCCGCACGCCGCACATGCTGCGGCGCTCGCCAGTGTGTTCACAACGCCGACCTCACAGATAAAGGTGCTTGCTGTCTCCTCGTCGCTACTATCTTGATTCTAGAAGATTCTCAACTTTTTTTCCAATGCGCTGACGAATTTGTCTATGCTGTCTACGAATCTTGAGCAGCTGGTCGGCTCTGAACCATCAAAAGCATCGCCGTCACCGAGGTTAAGCTTTGCTGCCGCGGATCTCTCCGTTGCACGCCGCTTGACTTTGCGGCGGGTTCCCTTGAACTTGTGCTTCGACTGATACTTTTGAGATTGAAAATCAAGGAGCATAAAAATGTGTGAAAGCCTGGGAACACGTCGAGAGAGCTGCGCGTTGCAGGAAGAGCAGAGGAGCTGTGGCTGCGTCGCGTGCCAGCAGCCAATGGCGTGGCCAGAACCGCACCCCGTAATTTAAAAATCCAGCGAAAGCGCTTGGTTTTCATGGAGAAATGTTTTTATTATTACTTCCCTGGGAGATTGTGATGCGGCAAAGCCGACCTTGGGAGAGAAAAAGCATAGGCCTACTGCCTTGCCCAATGGCTTGCGACACTACAATTTGACGAAACATGCGCCGGATTTGCACCTTTTTTTGCCACCTCGAGTGCTTTCACCGAGTTTGATACTTTCCCGATCGTTTACGGCTCTCATTTCTTTATATGTGAAAGCGTAGGGATCAACCTTGCTGAAACAGTCGAAAACATAAAACTGACTTTTTAAATAAAAATCGATGTTTTTTCACCCGTGTCTCCCCTTAAGTGCCTCCGCCGAACTTCTTTACAATAAAATGCACTGCAGTGAAACTCTGACGATGCATTCCCTGGTGATGCATTTTCTCAGTCACGACCTAGAGACCATTGATATTATGCATTCATTTTATGCATCGCCATTCCGTCCCGCATTTTACGTTGCGTTTGCATGTGGAATGCACATAAACTTAGAAATGCAGAGGCAAATTTGCTATCGCTCACTGCTACGAAGACAATAAATGCATACTCATGGCTACGCTTCTCAAGCTCCACCTGTAACCCCACCTCGAAATGCCAGAATTATGTGATCGTTTGTCCCAATAAGAGGCTTATTGGAGAAGCATTCCTCAGGACACTACAAGTAGGAATGGCGAGGCAGCGTGAGACACCCGTCTCAAATGACAACTTGAATGACAACTTGAATGACAACTTGAACTTGGCGACTTGAAGCCTGAACAGAGCAAGACGAGCCTTGGCGATGCTGCTGGACGAAAGCGCACCTTCTTCACAATCAAGCCAACAGAAAAGGAGCCATCGTGGCAACCTAACGGGTTGGGGGCAGAGGGCTATGGTAGGGCTTGAGATGCGCCATGTGGATGACGTCCACGCTGGCAGACATCATCAGATGAAGAAAACGGCTAAATGAGAAAATTCATCGGCCACGTTTGCTCCAAGAAGCATTAAGGCCCTTCATACTTCGGGACGAGTTTCGAGGAAAGCCCAGGAGTGTTGCTAGCTATACAAGAGACCCTGGGCCAGAGGTGAGATTTGGAAGCGAGTCGAAAATTGCGTGATGCATATGTCACGGGCCCCACCTTCATTTTCTTTCCCCTCGCTTTTTTGGACGTGGTGCACTTCTGCTGATGGCGCCACGTGCAAGCTCAAGCTGTTGCAATTGTCTCGTTTCGTGCAGCAGATGATTTTGCGTGCCATGTACGAGGACACCCGACTAGCGGCATAAGTCAGTGCTACACAAATACTGAGGCAGGCACAAGCAGATCACAGAGCACGATCCCGCGCTGGAACACGGCAGAAAATAACATAGTTTCGGTGTCAGAGCGGGCGACTGCACGATGTGGCAACAAGCAGACGAAACAGAAATACATCTATCTTGTTGTGGTGCAAATGAAACAAAAGCACGTGGACATTCAGTTTGTGTATTTTATTATTTCTCTAAGCTTTAATTCGTCTATTCAAGCAACATATTACACAAGTAACAGATGTTGCCTCGAGTAATTCTCGAAGTCCCGTGTCCCCACAAGCGATGTGACTGCGCAAACACGTGTACATAGGTGCACTAGCACGCGTATGTCATCCTCCGGCCTGGAGCGTGGCGGCTGCAAGAAGGACAAATTTCAGACCTTTCCACGATGCGTAGCAATGTAATCGTTATTGCGCACTGTATGCTCGGCGCTTGTCAGCTCAAAATGGCCAAACCTGGTGAGGGGCCCTCTATGTGGAGCGGAATTCAGTACGTTGAAATTCACCCAGTGACGAATGCTCGACTCTCAGCACCCAAAAAGTAGAGGTCCACTGGAAACTTTGCTGCCGGAAGCAGTGAGCGTGCCTTGCATATTCGCCAGGCATCACGATGAGTCATCTGCCTTAAACTTCCTGCAGCTGGTCGTGAGCAAGTGCTTTATGTTGGCTTTAAGAGTCTTAGGTGCTTGAGTGCCTAAGAAGGCACGAGAGATAACAGATAAACTGTGCCAGGCAGTGCGCATCTGTATGGCCCAGATGGTGCACGGAATGGTCGGCGGCATCTATAACGAGAGCCGCCGCGGAACGCTGACGTTGCACACCAAATGTCAATAATGCTATCGTCTCTGGCTGCAGTACTAGATACCGCACAGTTGCTTGCAAGCTTATGCGTGAAATGGGAGGCACCCACGCATTACACTGGGCACGCACTAAGCTTGTACCACATCGCAATGTAGCCGGACGGTGCAATGCAAGCTCGCTAAAATGCTTACGGCTCAATAGAATGCATAGACATAGTTTGTAAATGCATCTATAAAGCTCTTTCTTAAATTGCTTAGCCATTAACAAGATACAAAACAACGATAACTATTTTTATCGTCTTTTTGTTTTAGAAAAACACGCTCATCGAGCCTGGCAACACTAACTTTCACTCTGTTTAGCCAAGGCAGCAAACCGTCAGCATTGTGCCGCCACATTTATTTATGCCATGCCAAGTGCGCCGTTCCCTCCGAGTATCCTGGCCTTTGCGAGCACAGGTGCGCCGTCTCCAATCGCGGTAAGAGTGCTGAGACGTTGCACAACTGTACTGGCAGCTACTCGGAGCAGTTTCTGCCTTTGCTGGGGCAATTAATTGTTGCCTTGCTTTGTGAAGTGCAGCACATGAGCGCCCGTTCCAGAGGCGAGGGTCGGTGTTGGCCTCGGCATAACCAAGCGAACAAGCCCAGCAAAAGATTAAAGCAAATGCGGAAGAAAGGCGGGAAAGCAGAGAGGAGGGTGCAGCACTACCAGGAGGCGGAAAGCAAAGGAGGGTATGGCCAAAAAGGGTGAGGAGGAAAGCGGAGTGCTGGCACGACCAGGCATGCGGCCAGCGCAGAAACAAAGTAGGACCCGCTGCGCAACTTTGCCTGCAGCACTGCTAGAGAATGCGCTCTGTGCGAGCCACGCATTCCCATGTTCTTGTTTTTCTCTGAACAATGAGCGACACAACCGGTGGAAATGCTTTGTCTGCCGCTGCCGCTAAATGAGCTGCCCGAGCAGAGGCTCAGATCCGCCGAGAGCACCCTGTCCTGCAGAATCAAATTCTTTGCCATAATATATCGCAAATTCAAAACGCCTAAACAGCTGCGTTCAAAATTTGCAATAGGGAGCATAATAATCGCCGGTGAAATTCTTTCTGCCTATCTCTTTAAAAAAAAGCATGTCATGGGTCGTACTGTATTAACTGGCAGATGAACAATATTGTGGACCTAACAAAAAGGCCTACCGAAACAATACAGATTTGAACATCTGACCTTCCGCACTAAGTTTAGCTTTGTTTAGTCTCCAGCCCTTCAGTTTTGTTCACAAAATTGGGAGCAGGTGGCGTCAACTGTTCTATACACGACTAAACGAGCAAATTTCATCGGATTGCATGCACTGCCATTGTTTTTGTCGCCGGAAAAACAAGTTTATTGCAGGTACGCAAGTTGTTAATTTTTCTCTGTGTAGAAGTGCACTTCAGTAAGCAATATTGAGGTTTCCGAAGGCTTTTTTTTATGTTAAGACTATTTACAAGTGGTGTGTCACAACGGTCAGCAATATTATTCAACTGCCAGTTGACTGGAAAAAGGCGCGCCTGGTTCCTTGCACCCGATTTGCTGCCGCCTGCCTATTTTCTGTGAATTCTGATGTATCGTACTTATGCAGTGTTCAACCTGCACGACATAGAGCTCGTTGAGTTAAGCAATGTAGGGAATTTTAATTTTCTTTTAGGAATGAACACAGCGCTATACCACGAAGCAGATAGACCAACTAAGAGCACTGCACTGGTTCCACTACCCCCAGTGACTCGAAGCCAGTAATGACAATCTCTGTGACAAGCTCAGCGATTCAGGGCCGAATGGTGCTCATGAGAAAGCTAGAACATCAGCTGCTCCGGGTTTCAGCAACGGGCACTGAAGGCGCTCTTCAATGCTGTATGCCGGCATTCCTTAAAAAAAGAAAAAAAAGAAAAAAAGAAACTCAACTGAGTCCTAGTTCCGGTGCTTGATGAGCCAGATGACACGGAGGTTTTGAAAGGAAACAGGCATCAGAAGAAGCAAAGAGGGCGGGAGAACAAGATATACTGAACATACAAGTTCCCGAAAAAGTGAATGTAGCTCCTCCAGAAGTGGTGCTTTCCCCATACGCTTAATTTCAGTCGTTGTTCACAGATGAGCTTGTTGAGCATATGAGCTTTCAAACAAATATGTATAGCTCTCAGCAGCAAGGAAAGAGCCTGGATACAACTTCGGCAGAAATTCGACGATTCCCTGGCATTCTTGTCCTAATGGGTGAATACAGTCAACGACTGAATTTTCGGACGCCCAAATTTTCGGACATGCCCGATATTTCGGACGTCTTCGCGGCACCGCCACGAGCCCCATAGAATCAATGTATAAGGACATCTGAAGTGTCGGACGCTCGAACCCCCCGCCGTCCAATTTTCCGGACTTTTTGACGCGACGGAAGGTCCTTTGGCTCCTCGCGTAGCGCCCTCGCGAAGGAAATCGACTTGCAGCCGAAGCATATCACCGCTTTGAACCACAACTAGCCGAATCTAGCCGTCACACACCAATGTGGTCTGGCCACGCTGGCTATGTTCATCGCCGCACTTCCGCCTCCGGCGGAGTTTCCAGAGCGGCGCCATTTCGTTTGTTTGCGGGTCACGTTTTGGCTGGCGTAGTGTGTGGTTGTGCTGTTGTGCTCTGCGACGCTAGGCCTAGGTGCTTCGACGCTCGTCAGCGAACTCCACTGTTCAAATTGAGGTCTTCGCTTGCCTTCGATGGCCCCCACTCCGTCTTCGTCGTCCTCGCCGATGGCATCGAAGCGCGGAAAACAGTACCGTCGGTTAACGATGAAGAAGAAAGCAGCCATTATAAAACAAGTCGTGAGCGGCCGATCGCAGGCTGACGTGAGCAAGGAGTTCGGAATTTCTAAGCAAACAGTTTCGGATTTCCTCAAGAACAAGGACAAGATCTTGGAAGCGGCCGAAAAACCATCTGGTGCCCAAAAAAAGAATGCAAGCCAAGGTGTTCATCCAAAGCTTGAGGAAGCTCTCGTCGTGTGGCTTAAGGGGGGACATGGTGATTAAAAGTTATCATTATTTATTTATAACCCAAACTTGATAAAAATTGGCGTGCTTATTTAGTTTCTTCTCCTGATTCTAAAAATGCAGTTATTTTTTCTGTAGGTTCATTATTTCATTACTTAATTAAGAAAACAATGTATTTTACGATGTCTTTTTTCTTACTACAATAGACAAATAACCGCTGCACAAAAATAGACAAATGACATATGGTCCAATAGAAGAAAGCACAAGCTTCACAACATAGGAAGAACTTTTATGGTTGGATCAATATTTCCTACTTTATAGTGCACTGAACTCCATTGTTCTGAACATGGCCATGCATTAGTCAGACAAAAGAAAATTTTAAAAACTTTAAACAAAGAAAATTGAAAAACTGTTTCCTATGTTTGGTGCTCCAAACATCTAGCTTCATGCTACAAAAAAAATTAGTACTATATCTATGATAGCTACTGATATATCACAGTAAATGTCTTGCTGGGTGGGTAAAATTAGCATTTCGAGAAAATCAAGAAAACAAATAAATGTCACATTTAATTGTGAAGAGTCACAAATGTGTGCACATACACATTCCCAAAACATTAGTAGGCTCCTGGGGCATAGTCAGTTTGGGCATTTCTGCCTCTGTGGCGCTTTTTGAACAAGCACTGCACATTTTCTGCCGATGCACGCTTGTGTTCAGATGCGGCTGATCGGCGCCGGTCTTTTTCCTCCATGCGCTGCATACACTTTTCACCAGGGTTCATCGAGAGTTCTTGCAAAATGCTTGCCGAGGTTCTCCTGCAGCCAGCATTGAATTTCATGACTGCTTCCGCCACTGCAGCCTCAACGCTGAAGAGTGATGCGTGCTGCTCCTTCGGTGCGAGCGCCCATATTAGCGAGTGCAGGCTTTCATTGTTGTTCTGTGTTTTGCCTCGCTGGCAACGTTCAAGCAGCATCTTGTCAGAGAGCCGTTGGTAGATTGGCAGTAATGCCTTGCTTACATGAGCAGGTAAATTGTAGCGGTGCTTCGGCACAGGTTGGCCTTTGGCCTTTGCAGCATTTTGCCGGCACCAGGAATCAGGACCTTCTGGACAAAGGCTATGATTCGAGATGACGTCATTTGATGTTACGTGATAGTAGCTTGCCATCACGGCCTTCTCCATGGCTTCAATGTCACCAGTGTGGGACTTCAGAGCCCATCCATAATAAGAGCTCAATTTGTTCACCAAATCTCCAGTCAACCTTCCTCTTCCACCAAGTGGCTCTGAGCCAGGCCCCTTGTGCTTTGACAGGGCATTACGTAGTGCTGTCCCCATCCTCTTATGGACATGGTTGACACAATCCTCTTTGTCAACTTCTATAAAGCCATATACTTTGGCCTCCTTTAGGGCCAAGAAAGTGCGGCTGTCACCGTCCGACAGCACAGTTGTGTATCTTAGGCTGTGCTTTTCCAGCGATCTTTTGAATAAAATGAGGCCAGCCTCCACCTCCATTTCACCAGCCTTCTTATCCGTATTTTTTTGACACTGATGACTGGCTTTCCATTCTTCGTATGAAGGGTCACCAACTTTTGGTCCACGCTGACAACCGGCACAAAAGTTGCTCAGCACAACGTAGTCCAGGACAAGTCCCGTAAAAAGTTCAATGACGGCGCCGACACCAATGTGCGAACTGTGCCCGCGAGTCATCCAAGACCCGTCGTACGATACAGCGACGTTGCCCGGGTTGCCGAAGTTTAATTGGCTGTAAAGCTGCCGGACCGACTTCGCGCATTCTGTTGTAAGCGTCTCAGCTGCCCGGGTCGCGGCGGGCGTCAACTTCGTTTTGACGTACCCCTGCCACGTTTTCGTATGCAGCCCGCGGTGCGATATATTCATTGTTGCGAAAATATCATTGAACGCAGTTTGCCGATTGCCGGTGCTTTGCATTGCGCGCGCAGCCAGAATATTGACGGTAAACGGATTCACTTTCTGAGTCCCATTCACACGCGGCGAGCTCCACGCTGACGCTTTGTCGCCGCATTTCGAGCATATGAGCACCAGACTTACTGCAAGGCCATATTCGCGCTCCTTCCGGCTGATTTTCGCGCTACCGCCGCATGTATTACAATTCATATGCTCCAGCAGTGCGTTCACCGATTCCAGGCACACCACGGTGAAAACTGTGTCGTCAAGCGGGCCGGCCGCGACATCGCCAGCGGACAAGATCTCCGACTTACGGCTCACTGCTGCGGTTGACGCGAGCTCTTGTAGTTTCTCGTCGGATCTCATGTCGATTACCTCCAAATCTGAAGGCGTCAGCATAACGGTGTCACGACGGACGCGGCTGGCGTTTTCGTCGCACCTACTCGTTGTCGCACCACCTAGGCCTAGCACTCGGTCGGCTCCATCAGTTCCGTCGCTTGACGCCGTTGGTGGCTCGTCCTCAGCCACTTGCGACGCGGTGGGGCGTTTTTTGAAGTTGTAGAGCATGGACTTCTTCCTTTTCTTTCCATACTTGTGCTTAGAGTCAAACTTTCGGAGCGGAGGAGGCATCGTCGCGCGTACTCACACAACGATCGCATCGAACATGGCGTCTCGCGTGCGCCTCTGCTGCGGCTAGCAGACAGCTCGGGAGTGCGCCCAGCCAATCACGTGGCGTTATCTCGTCACGTGCATGCGACAGCGAATGAGAACGCGCGTTTCATCTATTTTTGCCGCCGGTTTTTGTATTGAACCAGCAAGCCTAACGAAGCGGCAGCGCGCGATATTTGATGCCGAAACCGCGTTCTTTCAAACGAGACCAAGATGGCCGCCCTCAAGGCACTAGTACGCGAGCGCGGCGTCATTGAATGTGTGTCGTTTTCGCGTCGACACACGCGAAAAATCAGGTGCCCCATCTGTTTTTAAATTGTTCGTACGGCTGAAATATGACCTTACGAGATTTGAAACTTGGCAGATAGGGAGAATAGTAGATGTAGATTAGAGAAATGCTATTTTCCAAAATTCGTTTTTTTGTGATATTTTGGGTCTAAAGACCCGTGTCCCCCC
The DNA here is from genome assembly GCF_038994185.2 of Dermacentor albipictus. Classification (NCBI taxonomy): domain Eukaryota; kingdom Metazoa; phylum Arthropoda; class Arachnida; order Ixodida; family Ixodidae; genus Dermacentor; species Dermacentor albipictus. Next base: position 139,004,331 of record NC_091826.1, on the reverse strand, counting down.
TTAATTCGATGACAGCAAAGCGGTTGCCGGTCTCGGGCTGCATCTTGAAAGAAAAAGCGGAAACTCCCGCGGTTCAAATGAACATTGAGGATTTTAAATTTAGTGATGGATGGTTGAGGAACTTTAAACATCGGAATGACCTCAAGTTCAAGAAGATGTGCGGCGAGAGTGGCGCCGTCGACAGTGCAGTTATTGAGCAGTACCGCAACGGAAAACTACAGTCATTGTTGCAGCAGTTCTCTGCTGACAACGTTTTCAACTGCGACGAAACTGGTTTGTTTTATAAGATGTTGCCAGAAAGAACGCTCGCTTTTGCTGGTGACCCATGCCATGGTGGCAAGCACAGTAAAGAACGGCTGACCGTTCTTGTCGGCAGCAACATGTCTGGCAGCGAGAAGCTTCCCTTGTTGGTAATCGGGAAGTCAAAGAACCCGAGGTGCTTTAAAGGGGCAACGCTGCCAGTGTTGTACGAAGCCAACAAAAAGGCATGGGTGACTCAGCAGTTGTTCGAAAGTTACGTCCGCAGGTTGGACAGGAAGTTTGAGCTTCAGAACAGACGTGTCGTGCTCTGCATTGACAACTGCGCCGCTCATGGTCACATCAAGAATTTGAAGGCTGTCCAGCTGGAATTCATGCCACCCAACACGACTGCAGTCCTCCAACCAATGGACCAAGGCGTCATCCGCAATTTGAAACTTTTGTACCGTTCGCGGGTGCTAAACCGCATGGTGCTGTGTGCGGAAAACGCCAAAGGCTACAACGTTGACCTTCGGTCTGCTGTTGGAATGCTTGCGGACGCATGGAAGGCAGTGACGCAAGACACGATCCGCAACTGTTTTCGTCACGCGGGCTTCGTACTCGCCACAGAAGAACCAGACTTGCCTGAAAGCAACAACACTATTGACGTGTGCCCGCCCATGGACGACGTGATCAACGACCTCCGCTCTGCTGGGGTTTCCATACCCACAGAAATAACTTTTAAACAGTTTGTTGATGCAGACAACGAGCTCGACTTCTGCGCAGAACTGACTGACGAGGAAATAGTCCGTCAGGTTGTGGGGGATTCGGAAGACTCCGATGTTGAAAATGAGGAGCCAATGCCTGCGCCGCCTACAAGCGCCGAGTTGACGCGAGCACTGTTGACTCTTTCATCGGTATACAGTGCTGACATGACCCTTGCACAGATCGAGGCGAATATGATCGCATGCAACCGGAACGCCGTCCAAACAACAATCGGCAAGTTCTTCAAGCCACTGCAGCAATAACACCGGCTGCCCGACGATGCATATGTATATAATAAAAAACGGCAGTCGGCTGCATACAGAGTTTTTGAACGCCTGTTTTTATAGCCACTTCACTGATGCTTTGGCAGGGTTTCGGAAGCCTGGTACTTCGCCCTCTACCTCTAGATCCAAGAAAAAAAGAAAAAGTGTGTTTTTTGCATGCATTCGTTTTTTCGGACTGCCTGAATTTTCGGACGTTTTTACGTTCCCTAGAGGGTTCGAAAAATCGGTCGTTGACTGTATACGTTCCCATCACTTGAAGACTATTGGCCACTAGACACACGATTCCCTCCAGTAGCCGCTGTTATGCCTTTGAAAAGGTTCCAGGCTCTGCGACAATATGTCCACTTTGCTGATAACCTTGCCTACGTAGATGATGGTGACTAGTTCATCAAGGCGGGGTCACATTTTCAATATATCAGAGAGCAGTTCCAGCAAATTCCGACAGAAAGCAAGGAAAGCACTGATGAAGTCACGATAGCCTACGAGGGCGCACGTGGCAGAAGCGCGCTCCAGGATGTCGTCAACGAGCTTGTCAAATGGGGATTCGAGTTATTTTATTGATCCAGCTCAAATGGAATAATTTACGACCTCATTCTCTACCAGGGTTCAAACACTTTTTACGATGTGCTTCCATGTATGACTGACGAAAGACTACTTGGTGAGAAAGTCGTGATGGCACTATCCAGCACCACCAAGGAACCCCAGACAACAGTTGTGTTTTGTGACAACTTCCCCAACTATGACCTGTTAGACATCACGAAGGGCAAGCTTGGAATCCACTGCGTCAGTAGAGTATGTGCAAACAGAATAGGCAGTGCCAACAGCAGCCTGAAGAGTGACAAGGCACTTCCAGAGGAAGCTCAATAGCCTTGTACCCCTCCAGGGACATAGCAATAGCTGTGGCATGATAGCAAGTGCGAGACACTTTGGAGCAATGCCCATGGCATAGAGCCAGTCAGCACAGTGCAAAGGTACAGCAGCGCACGAAAAATCAAGAGTACCTGTGAAATGTCCTGCAGTGGTGAAAGCCTACAAACAGCACATAGGTGGAACAGACCTTTCTGATATGCTTGTCCACCTGTACAAGAGCCCAGCCAAATCTCACAGACGGCATCTTCCTCTGCTGGGATGTGCTGTCTGCATCACAAATGGTTGGCTTATTTACAAGTGGGCTGTGAAGCACTGGGGGGAAAGCAAGGGCACCGAAACCTTCCCCGGTATCTGTGTGGGAAATGCACTCAAGACCACTGACCAAGTTGTCAGCCCCTGTCCTTTTCGATGACCACCTCTACGCCAAGTCCAAGCCCATGTTTCGGCACGAAAGCATGCTATGCCAACAGTCGACTCGAGGCATGAGAATGTGAGGCCAGTCGTCGCTGGGGTGAGAGGGCGCTCTGCCACAAGGGTGCATGCTCAAACCTCGCCACAATGAAGTTGAAGGGGCAGCTGCAATTGCATGGTTACTTCATTACATCCATTATTGCCACAAACTGCAATATCATGCCCAATGGGGTGCACAATTGTAAATGTGGAAATGACGCGACGGCCTTGTGGCCCACGGTAGTGCTGCACGGCCATGCGTGCAACAAAATTTGAATAAAAGAACAAAAGAAAATCTAAAGGCTTCCAGACTGCTTCCCTTGGCTCGCTGCGGTACAGCACATGGCACCAACCAGTGCTCCGCTGTGGCTCACCGGCACGCGTGGCCACGCAGTGTGGCGGCGCAGCCAGGCCAGAGAGGAGGCAGAGAACCGTGAGCTTGTGCACAGCTGCACGCAGCGGTGAGAGAGACCAGTGCTGCTCAAATGCGTACTCGACGTGGGGACGCGGAAGTTTCAAACGAGTGCCGGACCTCGCGGCATATATGTTATATATGTCCCATTTTGTTATGGCAATGTTCGAGCATATATGGATTCAAGTGTGCTAAGTGCAACCTTTTCTGCACCTAAACAGCAGAAAGAACTGTTTTGTTCGCTCCAAAAGCAGGATCAGATGAACAAGGTTAGTTCACCAGCTTCCTGCTCCCTACCCTGGAGGATCAACAAAATTACCGAGGTTGCATATTTTCCTTATTTGTATTTCAAGCCATTTCCAGGCACCAAATGGCACCGAGTGTTCCGAGGGAAGCACGGAATGGGAGTCCCACTACAGTAGAAATGCCTCATCCACGACTCGTTTCTTGACGGTGGCAATACATAATGTCACTATACTGATTCGATCCTAACCGCATTACCATCCACAGTTGTCGTCAGACGGGCTCTGCCAAATTTTTGCCTAAAGTGACATCTTTACAAGTACTAATTTTGCCAACGCTTGCATTTTAGCTGCTGCAGTCACAACCAGTTTCAGCAACTGCTGCACAAGTTGCAGCGAATGCTCAGAGGCCAGGCATTCGGTCTGACAGTACACCTACGTGTACACACCCTCTTGGACTTGGGCAGGGGTGGCTGGCACGGAGGAGGAGATCCCGGCGGGGGCGACAGCTCTGGTGGTGGTGGCGGCGGTGGCTCCTCCTCCTCCTCCTCCTCGGGCGAGGAGGAGGCCGGGGGCGGGAAGGACACCCCCTCGGGGCACTCCAGGGCACTGACCGTGGCCGCAGCCGCCAGCAGCAGCTCGGGCCCACCACTGTTGCTGCGTGTGCGGCGCCGAGACAGCGTGCTCCTTCGTCGCTTGCTGCAACACATCAATGACGTTCAGGCAGCTGCTACACAACAGGGCTCACAGCTCTGAGTTTGCGTAAAAGCTGCCCTCCTCTCAACAAAACTTGGAAACAGTTGCCTGGGACATGAGTAACTTCACAGACCAACGAAACAGAAGTTGGTAAATCAGCATATCTTGAATGTGACTCCCATTTTGACATATAATCAGAATGTGCTTAACTGAAAACAGTTTGTGGCACTTCTTTAGTGTGCAAGATCCCACTAAAGCAGTACAACTTCTATTGAACATTGTTGATGCTCGTAAGGGCGAATTTTTATATTTAGGGTGGCATGATGCATTTATTGTGAGGCAAATCTGTTATCCTTTTCATCACCCAGCAACATGCAGCCAGGCCTGCCACCACCAAATACTGTACATCTTTCTATTTTTTCCGACTCTGATAGCACTTGAATTCTGACAGTGCCGTTGCCGAGGACCACAGAATGAGTGCAGAACAACTACTGACCACATCACATATGGCGACCACTGATGCTGACCACAACCGGATCAACAGTGTGAGATGCCAGCATAACAGCTGACAGACATGGAGACACGAAGGACTTATTGAAATGCCTAATGCATGCCTTCTCTTTTCGTAATAACTGTATCTAAAGACACTATCCTTTGAGAAAGGCAATTTATTTGTCAATGAAATTGCCTTCCTCAAAGGATAGTGTCTTTAGATGCAGCTATTACGTTTTATTTTGTAGTTTTGGGATTTACAATGAGTTTGTTGGTTTTACGTTATGAGTCATTTCTTTTCTGGCTATTGGTTTTTGATGAAATGCTTGCTTTTTAAAGGGCTGCTTCATGAGGTTAACCACATTCTGTAGGTGTCTTACTTAACATCTTTCTTTCTTGCAATTTCTTACTGCTTGCAGTTCCGCACTTTACAACGGTGTTGGTCATCACTATGCTAGTCACACAGCTCAAACTTTGTATTAATTATTTAAATATTATTTCATTTATTTCCCAAATAACTTAGTTGGAAGAACCTGTGTTCGGGGTTTTATTGGGCTATTCACTCTGAACATGCTGAAAATTTGTGCAATCCCCTAGCAGATGCCAATTATACAACAAATGAGAAGATTCAAGTACAGCAAGCACTCGTTATAACGAAGCTGCATTACTTTAATTATCGCTTTGTTCCAAATTTCTCCCAGACCTGGCCACAAGGCATGCATTTGAACCCAGATTACTCGAAGCATGCCGATAAGCTGATCCACTTGGAGCGGACTGTAAAGGGTGGTGTACAGTACACCCATGACAGCACTTGTGACAGGCGAGCAAGCAGCTGTGCCATGGCACTGCCTCCATGCTGTGCGTGTGCATTACCTTAAGAAGCGAGTGACTTCTCTGTGGCACACCCTCCATGCTGCGCCTGAGCGTGTCAGCAGCGCTATCGAAGTGGTGCGCAACGGAATCAACAGACACTGCTCACTGCCGCCTTGCCCAGCTTGCCCGGGGTCACCAAAACCAAGGTACACTACGTCCACAGAGCTTGTGTGCACACATGCCTTGGCTGGCACAGGCTTTGTGAACACATGGTTTGTGGACTTCTGCAGTACGTGGGCCTTGGCATGTGCTTTTGTGGTCTGCAGTTGAAAATTGCAGCTCAAAATCATTTGTTGGCGAAAATGCAGCCGTGGACCGCGATAACGAGGACAGATGGAGCGAGCATTGATTGAGCTCCCTACTTCAGCAATACAGGGAGAAAGAAATTTACAACCTAGACGAGGCTGCATTCATTTTAAGGAATTGTCACCCAAGTGCACTGCACATCGGGAGGACCCTCGTCCGGAGGCACACAATGCGAGCAGCACAGTGTTGTCAGTGTGCTGCTCATTACACGTGCGACCACCGAGGACATGCTTCCTTTGTCGATACTGGGAAAGGCAGAAAAGCTGCGATGCTTCCGTAACGCAACGACACCTAAACACGACATAAATAAAAAAACTCGGTCCCAATATGGCTCGATAGCAACAGAAAATGTGCCGTGCGACACCCATATAACAATTCTGCATAGCTGTTGTGCTATTTCAGCTTTACTTTCTTAGCTTTTATGTTGTAGGCTCTTTTACCTAATTACGACTTATATCAAACTCTTTCACCATCCTATTCACTTGGTTATAACAAAGGTTAACTGTACTTACATCTAACTGATCCTAACATGCTCCTTAATGTAATGCACACTCAGTTTTAATAGTCAAAGTAAAGAAATACCATAAAAGCCCAAACATAATATGTGAAGCAATATTAGGACCATGAATACAAAAAATATTTTTTTAATCTATAGTGACACGTGGACTATTTTCGGGTGAGTGCTTTTCATCGTCTAACAAATGTTATCACTGAGTGCAGGACATGCCTGCATGTATGGGAAGTTTCTGGAATGTTATCTATGATTCTATCCATATCCATGTCTGTTGTCACCAAACCTTGTGTAATCTGATTGCAAGTGCTATGAGAATTGTACAGAACTTTCTGGGAGACACACAGGCACCAGTGATTACTCTGGTATCTTCACTGGCTCATGTATAATAGCTGAGGTGCTTGACCAGCTGATCAGATTTTTGACAATCGCGGACTGTGCATGCCGCTGTCACCGTTATTTAATTGTAGCCTGTTTTAATCGCACAAGTTCGATCAATAAAACACTAGTTTCGTCATTCCCACTCTTGCTGCTTCCTTCACCGTCACTACTACGTGACAATATGCATTGCATTTCAAAAACATTAATCGTGCAATATACGGTGAAACCTCGTTACCATGAACACCACATTAGCGAACTTTTCATATTAGCAAACTTTTCAGAAATCCCTTGCTGACTTCTTTTGATTTCCATGCAAAAACATTTCAGTACTACGAACTTCAGAATACCGAACATTTCAGAATGACAATCATTATTCAGTTTCTTTGTCAGGTTAACAGCGCCTCAGTACTACAAACTAATATTCTGAAATCTGGGGATTCTTAGATTTCGGTGTACCCTTCATGGCAGCTGAAGCAGTAGGCTAGCAGACGTAAAGGCACAGAAAGCAATGCCGCACTGGTTCGAAAAACGTAAGACGGTGCTCAGTAAAAAGAACTTTTGTCTCTATTGCTGTGCAGGCAATGATGCATCGGGTTTTACCAGTGCGTGCTCCACTCGGGTGAGGGTTGCCTAACAACGAAGGCCCATCCCTTCCTTCTTTTGCCCTTCTTTCTGTGCATGCCTCTTACTTTCGTACTTCTTTTTGGGGTCGTACTAGCTACACGTGTAAAGAAATGAAACCTCCATACTTGTCGGGATGCCACACAGTTGCACTTTGCACTTTCCGGACTGTGTCTTTACACACGCTTTGGAATAGTTCAGGTGTCCGCTTCAAGTGAGACAGTTGCAGTGTCCATGGCAAGGAGTATGAGAAACAAGCAAACAACAAGAAACATTGCGCTTTCGAGATGAAACGGAGCTTCCTTTTTGCCAGTAATGAATGCATTGTTGCGCCAGCAGCAAAATAAAGACTTAAAAGGGCAAGTAAGAAATGATAGGTTGAGCGCTGAACTTCAACTGATTTTATTCTTACAGCAGAGCAGGAAGAATCAACAAATGAGCATGCGTGCATCAGTGGTGTCTTGTGCATTTGTGGTGCATGCGCATTTGTTGATTCTCCCTGCTCTGCTGTAAGAATAAAATCAGTTGAAGTTCAGCGCTCAACCTATCATTTCTTACTTGCCCTCCTGAGTCGTTCTTTTGCTGCTAGCGCAACAATGTTAGATCTCAACCAACTTGCCCAGCAAAAAGTTCTACTCGACTTTTTGCTTTGTCTGCTATACACTGCCCTTACTACCCGGTGCTTTGGTGGTGCATGGCAATGGAATCTATGGAATTCCAAATAGCAACAGCGCAGAGCTAGAGCCAACAGCGACATTTTCGTGAACAGCTCAAATGGTGACAACTTATGAACTAATGGGCTGAATAGTTCATTTTGGGGCTTTCACTATAATGACCTTTCAGAATAGTGAACAATTTTCGGTGGTCCCGCGTGATTTGTTAAATCAAGGTATTTATATTTTTATTATAGCTGTGCTGCCAGCTCATTCAAGCTCGCTTTACTATATTCTGCACTTGACTCTTGTATGTCAGTTGTAGCAAATTCACGACATGCCAAATAAGTGCATCCCTGGCATTATGTTTTCTGGCAGAAGTGCCCGCCACCTTGCCATGTTTTCCAGTACTGACATGACACCATCTGGGAGCAATAGCAGAAAATTGGCAAAGCATTGTTTAAGTCATGATCGACCAAGTGTTGCCATGTGCGACGTCAACTATTTTCTACAGGTTTCTTGAAAACAAAGTGAGCTCATGCTTGTAAAGTATTCTTCGGATTGTTTAGGTTCCAATTATTTTAACGGGTATGTATGAGCTTCAGGATGCAGTTAATTTTTGCATTAGCACTTTGGTTATGGTATGTCATGACATTCAGCATTTGTGGCACTCATTAGCTATAGTGACATGTTGCCCTAGAATGTGCCTTTTCTTTTGACAGGGGCTTAAGGTCCACTTACGGTGGGATGCTCCTCTTATGAAGGATTCAAGAGCAGACGTCAGCCATGCAAGCAACTAGCATGCAAAGGATCAACAGAGTTCCAGGTGCGCAAAGGCAATGTGCGCCTCTGTCTGAACAAAAATGTCAAATGCTTTCAGCAACTGCACTGGCCACTGGTCCCCCATTTGTTGTTGTAAGGCCATTAGTTTATAATACACAATTTTATATGAACCCACTTGGCCAGCAACATATTCAACTCAATTTTACACAGGTTAAGCTGGGAACTGCTGCTGACTAATTTCTTTTTTTTTCCCCTATATATGTAAAACATTTTTTCCCAAATGCAAAATTTCACCTTCACACAACATTTTTGGTGACATTTGATTACAAGGAGTAAATGAAGTTAATATTTCCTGCAACACTTTTTTCTGATGTGCCTCTAATAATTGTGGCATTAAGGAGTTAATAGATCCTAAAATAATTATTCCAGTTCCTACTGGCCTTAGGCACACATTACAATGGCGTGATGCAGCGCCATCTGACTGAACGAACACAACAAAAGGGCCGGGCAAAGCAGGTGCTGCCACCAGCTACGTTGATTTAAGGGGGGATTGAAGTTGTCAAATTGCCAAAATTTTTTATTTTCCGTTTTTCTTTCTCTATCCACAAACTTTTGTTTATCTTTAGGTGAAATATTGTAACAAAATATGTGGTAGAAATAAAAAAAACAGCCCTTCCCTAGAGTGCTGTCATCAAAAATTACAAAAAGATCAGGCCTTGGAAGGCGCCATTACACCACAGATCACTCCACTCTCCGTTGACGCATCACCACTACCTTGGTGTCGTAAAGAGGAGAGATCGAAGCTCAAGATAGCTGCAGTGATGTGTTTCTCCACTGAAAAATAAACCAGCAAATTCGAACGAAAAAAAGGCAAGAGCGGCGTTGCGATTGGGTGCAGTAGTCACATGGTGCACAGGGTGCACTCCTAAAGGCTGTTGTGGATTTCAATTGCTGACGAACCTCTCTCGCGCGCATCAGCGCAGCAGTGAGCTGGGCGTTCCAATCAATGTGATTGATGATTGTGACAGCTTAACAGACGTGTTCTACGATGAGCCCCAAAGGAAGCAAGTTCTGAACGGCCCACGCGTACAGAAGACCACGAAAGGCCTGGAACAGAGGCACAAAACTACTCATAGAAGCGGATGCCGCTGACTTTGTTGACGAGGCACGATAGGCGCACATGGGTGACTGAAAAAACGCGTCTGCGTGCGGCGCTGATGATGCAACCGTGGGCTATCGTGACAATGTGACCGTGGGCTGCAGTGATGGCGAGTCCGCGTGTGGTCGTGACGGCAACATGACATCGGCAAATGCAGAAGTTTTCGGGGAACGTGTTCAGCTGTGGATTTCAGCTCCAACTCTCTCTAATGAAGAGGTTGCGCAACGAGAGGAGAACAATGGCGGACGTTTTGATGTCATCTACCTCTGTACGACGCATCAAAAAGGCCACTAAGGTGCACGAAACTACTGCAAAGAAGCGAAAAACTACATCAAAATGTTAAGAAAATGTGCCCTCACCGGCAAAGGACTACATCCCAGGCAGGTTTTAGGTGCTCAAAGTAAAGGTTTAAATGTTTACAACAAATTAAACTGTGAGCTCCGTTTTATCAGCTTTCATTTTTTATGCAGTTGCTTTCAGTCATCCCCAGTACCATTTCACAACGAATGAACACAGAATCATTCTGTCTTTTGCACTTACAACATTTGTCCGTAAAGTTTCGAGACTGGTTTATTTTCTTCTCTAGAAATGATTCCCCAAAAACAAATGTTGATGTGTATGTGTAGCGCCATCTTTTCGGGCTAGCTTGAGCTATTTATGTTAATTGCTGTGGCAGCTGCTAGATGGAACTACATGTAGAAAAATACCTTGTCACTAGTCATCTGCATATTCTACTGTGAGTGAATGTGGAGAGATGGACGTCCACCTCGAACAGCATGTAAACATAAAATTCTGTGTGAAGCTTGGCAAGACAGCCACACAGACGAATGAGCTCCTTCGCGACGCTTGCAGCATGAGAGATTATCAGGGGCGCGAGTTTTCGAGTGGCGCGAGAGGTTCGTTTCAGGGAGAATGTCGGTGGAAGACAACACAAGGTAGGGGCGCCCTGCAACCTGACGGAATGAAAACAACTCAGATCAGGGAGATTGTACAGCAAGACCGCACCATTACAGTCCACGTGCTATCGGATGCTCTCGACATTAGTAAGACAACATGCCACCAAATTTTGCGTGAGAACTTGGGGAAATGAAAGCTGAATGCCAGACTTGTGCCGCACTCCTTCACACAGGACCAGAAGGACAGGCGGGCATCAGTGAGCGCCGATTTGCTCTCCAAGGCAGAGAAGGATGCAACACGGTGTTTTCCATATGATCCTCAAACAAAGAGGCAGGGCGCCGAATGGCGGTCCACAAGCTCTCCGGCAGCGAGAAAGGTGTGGCGACAGAAGACCAAAACAAAGACAATGCTGACAGTGTTTTTCGATGCCAGAGGTGTCATACACCACGAGTTTGTCCCACAAGGGCAGACAGTGAATCAGGAGTTTTATATCCGCGTGCTCCAAGACTTGCGTGATGCACTGCGACGCCGTTGCCCTGACTTATGGGCATCTGGAAAATGGAGCCTTCTCCACGATAACGCAAGGCCGCACACTGCTCTCAGCGCGACAAAATTTCTCGTCAAGCACAGCATTACTGTACTTCCCTATTTGCCATACTCGCCTGACCTCTCCCCATGTGATTTTTTCCTGTTTCCTCATGTGAAGAGAGCCCTAAATGGTCGGGGAGCGTGGAGGCCATTCAAGGCACCACGACAAAGGAGCTGACAGCCCTGCCCAAAAGAAGCATTTTCCAACTGTTCCCAAGACCTGAAGCGTTGGTAGCTGTGTACAGACTGCAAGGGAGACTACCGTATTTACATGATTGTAAGTCGACTTGAATGTAAGTCTACCCCCCCCCCATATCGCGTGACAGGAGAAAAAACAAAACAAAACGATAGCATACCAGAGAGCGCATTCGACAACAAAAATTTATTAGTAGCTGACATGGTCACTGGACTACTCGTCTTCACTAGTGCTGCCATCGTCATCGTTGCTGCGGTCCCACAGCGTGTCGTGGTCCAGCGAAATTTCACACTTGGCAAACGACTGCACCAGGACATCTTGTGGAACAGCAGCCCATGCCGAATGCACCCAACTACACGCAGCTGTCAGGAAGGCTCTTTTGACAAGTCCGGTTGGCGTAATTATGCGGTCTTCTGCCGCCAGCCACTCGTACTCACAGCGGAGCAGGGCCTTATAATTAAGGCGAAGGTCCGGGCTTGTTTCATGACCATGTCGCACTTCACTGGCAGGGACCGATCACACATTTCAGCGACATACGCCGCAAGCTTACCCTACAGCTCCAGAAAGCGTCCAGACTTCGGCACGTGGGAACTTTCTCACTTGCCGTTACAGGTGAAAATTTTGCTTCGCTGCAGTCACCACTCTCGCACCACCCGTTCAGAAACATCGAAATTGCGGCCCGCTGCGCAGTGATTTGTTTTTTTGGCGTAAAGGATGGCAGCCCTCTTGAACGCTGCTGAGGACAAGTGCCGAACGATTAGTGGGCCTGGAGCACTCATGACGACTGGGGAGGCATAGAAGTAGCAGCCGGCAGTCAAGTGGAACGCGTCAAGCCAATGCCAATGCCTTTCAACAGAGAAAGAGAAACCTGCGAGCAGTGTCTGCTCTGTCTTCCATGAACTACCGATACTCCCCGCAAGCGCCGCCGCATAGAGAAAGAAAAACGTCCTGAGGGTGCCGCCGCAAATGGGAATAGCGGCGCTTCTATCAGCTATCGACAACCCCCCCCCCCCCTCCCATGAGTGTTGCATGCACTGAAAAACTCTCAAAAATGTTGAAAAACCCTTCCAAAAGCGAACAAACACGCGGGATAGCGAAAAGATATGGGTAGGGCCATAGAGCAAGCATAAAAATTTAACTACGTTGCAGCTCCCATTGGTCTCGCTTTTTTGGTGGGGCCATGTTTTGGTTTCGATTGTAAGTCGACCCCTCCAACTTCAGACTTTCAAATTTAAAAAAAGTGGTCGACTTACAATTGTGTAAATACGGTATTTTGAAGGAGTGCTGCGCAAATGATTTCAATGTTAAGCACAATGCGTTGGCGGGCTAGTTGGTGCGAATCCATGAATACTTTGTTTAGCGCAAAACAACAGACACAAGAAAGACGACAAGATGACAGGTCCTGTCGTCTTTCTTGTGTCTGTTGTTTTGCGCTAAACAAAGTATTCATGGATTTCAATGTTAAACAAGTTTTTTCTTAATGGACTCAGTCTTGGAACTGTACGAACAAAGGTTGTAGATCCTGAAACACTGATGAGTGCAATAAAGCTATCTATTTTTGTCTGCACTTCATTAAAGATTTATGAGTTTTTCCCAAATGTAATTAGTAAGACAATATGCATAAGAAAGTTAAAAAAATATGTATGCTCATTTCAGCATTTAATAAATAAACCAATAGCCTTATTGCACAGAGTGGGCCTTTGTGAACATGCCGATGCGGAAACCTTGGCAAACTCATGTGTAATTAATTAATCTGGGGATGACCATTAGAGGCTGTCAAGTGCTGTAATTCGAAAACTATAATAGCACAAAACTGATTTCACTTATGATAGCATAACAAATCACACCTGCATGCCAAATTTCATCATTATGTTCCCATAAATAAAGAAAGAGCTTTCATTGCTACGTCTTCCCTTAAAGGGAAGCTGAAGAGTCTGTCGAATTCAATAAGACGCTCATATACGGATGCAGGAACATTATAAACCATGTAGGTAAAATTTGGGTTTTTTTTTTCAATTAGGAGCGTCGGAATCGTCGATTGAAATTGCGCTGTAGCTCCGCCCCCCGTCGAGTGAGCGAGCGGCGCGGAGACCGGAAACCACGGTGTTGTGACGTCAACTCTAGTGTTTCGTTCCTTCGCAGCGTCCGCGACTGTGCCTGACCGCGCTTGTTTTTGCATGTGTGCCATCGTAATCTGCTTTGATCGACCCTGCATTCCTTTGTTGGTGCGTCTGCACGTATGTAGAGTGGTAGTCAACGTGAGTGGTAGTCAACGTGAGTGGTAGTCAACAGATGAAGGTCACTACACGTACTGCATGAACCGGGAAGCTTTTCACGCGTTTAAACCGTCTTTGTAGATTGCCGACAGCTTTGGACAGCGCACAAATGCCGACGATCACATCCCCGCTTACGTTCCACGAGGAGGCATGCAGGAACACAACACTACAGTTGTTTGACCGGAAACGAGCTCACTAGATCGGCGAAAGATCAGCGAGATCACTAGATCGCTTTGCAAAAAACATACTCACCAAAGAGCATTTGCAACACGAGGAGATCCCAAGATTTAGCTTTCGTTCGCGTCGAAAGCACTGCTCGCACCAGCATCGTTTGCTTCTTCGAGAGGCCGGCTCTTCGCAATCGGCTCGTACATGTAGGGAGTAATGCCGAACTCCTCAGAAAAACACAGTCTCTCTCAATTTTCCATTACCGTCTCAGAAAAACAGCACCAAACTACCTGGCCCCGCGCTTCATATGTAGCGGCAGCGGTCGGTTACTAGAGTTGACGTCACGAGGCGCACTGACCAATCACAGGCAGAAACGAGACGCGCGAGCTGGGCGTGTCCGCTGCTGCACTTTTCATCGAAATAAAATATATTCGCGCTTTCTTTCGCTCAATTTCGATACAATATTCGAATTCGGAGGGTTGAAAACCGTTATGTACAGATGCTCACTCATTTTTTCTGGAAAACCTTTCAGCTTCCCTTTAATATGTTCCGTTGCTTTTCTGTTTGGCGTTGCCGAAATACCACGTGAAAATCTGACCAAACATGTTGCATTATTGGGTGCGCGAACAGTTACAGAAACATGGCTTGAGCTGGTTAGGCCATTTACTATAATCGTTTTTCATCGCCACCTAACCAGATAGAAGAGCAGAAAGACTGGATATGAGCGGTCTGTTGGGAACAGTACATACAGTGCTCAGGAACTGAAACGCAATACTCGAAGCGCCGGTGCGTTCTGCACCAACTGTAGGTGCTGGTGTCACCGAGCTGGTGTAACGCGGTGTGCAGTGAAAGCGAGAACCTGTGCGACGCACTGTGACTGCCTTTGGTCCCACGGCGATCGCCTAAGACATCAAAAAAAAAAAAGGGCGGCAACTGTGTGCTCTCGCACTCGCCGCCACTGATGTCATGCTAAGCTGTGCGAAATAGAACATGACCGAAGATTGGATTACTTTCCGAGACATTAAGAGTAGCGAAGCATTGCAAAGATAACAGGAATCGCAACGGACAGAACGGGAACTGACACATGTGCGATCGGGGAAGGAGCTCAAGAAACAAAAAAAGGAAGATGTCATCCTTTATTTGTCTATAATTTCTGTGCTCTTCGCCTATTTACATGATTAAATATGCAACAAAGTTTACGTGCACAGCAAGATCTGGAATATAACTACTGTAGTTCCACACCTTGGCAAGCTGCAATGAGTTCACTTCGCAGGGTGAATCTGCATCACAATTTGTGCTAGTTTTCCATTTTGTGAGGGTACCGGGCTGACGCCAGTTGCAGGCACGGGACGGTAGGCAACGGTGTGTGTGGCGGGGAGGAGGCGAGTGTGCGTGCGGCCGGCATGCGAGGAACGCGCGACAACGGCGGAGCAAGCCGCGTGCGGTGTGGCGGAACGGATCGCAGGCTGCGTGCGTGTGCTGAGGATTTCCCAAAATAAAGAGCATACTTGACAACTTTATATATTACCTAATGCCATGAATGTGGCAACCTTTCTCTAAAGCTGGCACACAAAAATGCTTTTTTTGGTATGTCAGGCCTTAAACCCGTAGTGGAAAATTGCAGGAATCCCAGTGGGCGCCTACGTCCCATCGTCTGTTTCACATGCCATTGACTTCTGCCATTCGCAGCACTGTTCCGCAGCAGGTTTGATGGCACACCACTGGTGCCTTAAGTGCCTACACATAATACATTTTTGGTGGCAGCAGTACGGCATGCCACTACATTGCTTCAGTGCTACTTGTATTCATGGTGACTGTGGTCTCTGCCAGATTTTTTTATATTGCAGCTGAACTGTACAACAGTCTGCAACACTGACAGGGGGTGAAATTGGATGCATCCTGCACCGTCAATGTGCACAAATTTCCTTTATGTACGTGTGTCCCTGTAGCCCACTTGAGATTATTGTGCAAGCGAAACACTTGCGGGTACAATACCATGCCCTTCTGATCCCACAGAGTGAGGAAGAATCCAGCATGGCACAGGGTATTCAGAGCAGAGCAGGCCGTTGCCCCCCCCCCCGCACTTGCTGACGTTCCACGAGCAATGCCAAATGGTGGTCACACTTGATGGGAGGGGCTTTTTAGACGCAACGATTTCAGTTTACAATGTGAGGTGAGTGTGCAGTTCTTTTTTTTGTGTGTGAATGGTTATATTGGCTGCTGTAATGTTGCTTAAAATTATAAACTGAAAATTACGCGAACATGACTGTATACAGGTAGTCCAAGTCTGGGTGAAAGTGAGAAATAAGTTGAGCTCTATAAGGAAATTCTATAATAACTAAAATAAGAGAAATGCTCTTGTGCTTTGTTTTGTTATGTGAAAGATGTTGCGTTGTGTCTTTTAATGCTTTCGGGTGATGTGGAACCCAATCCAGGGCCCAAAATGGTAAAAACGCTGCGTGAACTTCTTGATGAACAACACATAATGCATAAAAAACAAGTGAAGCTAAAGACAAACTCTTGCTTGGGCCAGTTGGTTCATGCTTGAATGAGTAAAGGCAAGGCGCAAAGGACAAGGACTGAAGAAGAACACAGGACCAGCGCCACTCACAACTAAGTTTATTTCCGTGACTGTCTTCTCCAACCACAGCCAGGGTCTCAGTTTGCCAAGGAAGTTCCGAACAGCGGTCAACTCCAGTTTTTGGATATCCGGCTAGTGTTTCCAAAGGAAGGCATCTGTTGGATGTACAATCCGCGTTCTTTGAAAGACCTGCTACCGTTTGAGAGCGCCCATTCCAAGATTGTAAAGCGTGCAATTACGACCAATGCTCTGCAAACTGCTTTAACTAAGTCTTGTATCCATTTGGTGTCAAGTAGCTTTAGCGCTCACGTGCAACGACTACAACAGGTAGGCTTCCCGCCATGTCCGATTTCAGCTGTCTGCGAAACGATGCTCCAAAAACTCAAGCACCCGCCTCTTATCAGGGAGCCAGTTTCAAGCAGTTCTGTTGCGGTAATTTCGTACCTTCATAAGGTATCGCACAACATTAACCCATCCGCTGCCGCCTGCCGCGCGCGCGTGTCGCACGCTCATCTTTCTGTGTGTAACGAGCCACTAAGCAAAACAATTGCTGGACAATTATAGAAATACATTTATTGACATTTGAGAAATATTCACATTTTATTCTGTGAAGTTCTTTTAAGTCATAGGCATTTCACTGTGGGAAAAATCTTGAAACACTCTGGCATGTGCAGAGCAGCACCACACTTTTTGCACTCTCAGCAGCTCTCACTTTTCTTTCCTCTGGCCTTACACAGCTGGCATTGCCTTGAGGGGTTCTGCTTGACAGGATTTGGCGTGGGAAATGGGCCTATTCGGTAGCCTCAAGGCGCATTGCAGATGGTCCCATAGTGTGCGCACCTCGACTTCGATATCCCAGCGCCGCCGTCTCTTCAATGATTCTTTCTGCAAGACTGATCTTCCATTCAGTATAACACCGTTTCTTCCCAGTTTTCTTAGCTTGCAAAACGTATGAATTGTAGATGGCAATATCAAGAACATAAAAAAAAATATCTTGTACCCTTTCGCATACCGCCGCATAATGGGAAAGGAAGCCAACTGCTGGTCTTAACGGTCAACGCCTCCCATTCCCTTGTTGTAGTCTTGTACAACTCGCGGTTTCAGCACTGGCTCATTCCCCTTGTGACGCCTTTTTCCAGTGTCTATGCTGTCTGCTTCTCTGTGGCAAGTTGAAAGCATGGTGATGGGCTTTCTGTCCTTCCACTGCACTCGCCACAATTCCATGACAAAGTTTTGCACTCGCCCTTCTTAAGCTTCAGCTCTTTGAATTCTTTCGGCATGTTCTTTCTATTCGTCCTCACGGTTCCAACAGCTTTTGAACCAGCACTTCTGAGAGCCAACAAGAGATTCGGTGACGAATACCAGTTGTCCGTATAAATAGTGTGCCCGTCGGCAATTCTGTCTCCAAGAAGATCAATTACAACAGCCTCACTGCACAGCATTGAGCTGGTAGCACTTGACTTCGTGTCTTGACCTGTATAAATTGAAAACCTTAGGCAGTATCCGCTAGAAGACTCGCAAAGTTTGTAAAATTTTATGCCAAAACGAGCCTGCTTGCTTCGGTTGAACTGGACATAGGGCAGGCGTTCGCGGAACTTCATGAGGCTTTCATCTATCGCAAGGCTCTCCCCAGGGGAGTGAGCACTCTCAAATGCCTTTAGCATATAATGTAGGACAGGGCGCAGCTTGCGAAGCCTGCCTTGGGTGGCGGTTTCCTCTGCAGTGGAAAAATGTAGGTATTTTGACAGCTCCCAAAAATTTTTTCTTGGCATTACTCATAGAAAAATTGGTGTGCTTATAACACTCCTTTCAGACCGGTATGAGTTTATATATGATTTCCTCAGTTGTCTCATCAGTATACACAACGCAATGTACACTTTGACTTCCCCGGGCGTTGTGGCGAACCAAGCCGGGTCTGGCGCAGAAGGCTGCTTCTCCAGGGCAAATGCATTTGTGTACTCAGACACTGACTCCCAAAACTCTTCCTTTATCAATGCACTTAGTGATTCAAGAGGTGGGCTGTTGTCATCCGGGGCCGAGCTAATTGCTCTTTTCAAGCCTGGTGATCAGGAGAAGGGAATTTCGCTCACATTTTTGGAAGAATCGTTGACATTCCAAATCTGTTCATCAGTCTTGAATTTCTTTGGCGTGGTAGGGCACAGAGTGTCGTTCTCCGATGAATCCGAGTCGCATCATATTCATTTTCTTCAGAAGAAGAAGGCTTGTCACCAAAAGGCTGCTCTTCGTTGTCGCTATCGAAGAGGATATCGAATATCTCGCGCTCGGAGAGAGCATGTCGTCCCCTGGGCGCCGCCATGCCTTCTGCCGCCGGAGATTACAAAAAAAAAAAAAAATGAAAATATAGAAAAGTGCATTCAAACGATGCAGGGCAGTACTGCCATCTATCGGGAATATATACAAGTATCTTCAGATAAGGTGACAAGTGCTGCTATCTCTAAACAGCTTCAGGAAATCTTAAATGCTGCAGCCCGGCGAATCGCCGGCTTTGGCAACATTGCCAGTGAAGGTATGCCCGTCAATTCGCTGGCTTTGGCAGCGAATGGGTTAAGAAAGTGGCGAGCAGGCATAGTGTTCAGGTTGTCTTCTCGGCGCCTTGTAAGTTGTCTAATCTTTGTGCCATGAACAGAGAGAAACCCCCGGCTTGTTCAATTCAGCATCAGAAGAAGTTCACTGAATGCCGGACACGTGTCGTGTACTAAATCTCTCTAAGCTCTGGTCGCAGCTATATAGGACTAACAGGTCGATGTTTTAATGAGCGTGCAATGGAACATTGCCGTAATCTGCGCAACAATGAAGGGAGCTTCCTTGCAGAGCATTGCAGAGACTGCACTAATTGCTGCCCTCAGTACGACAAGATTTAATTTTTGAAGTTTGGAAAAGACAGGTTTGAGCAAGAGATTTTGGGAGCCTATTTCATCAAGAAAGAGGGAAACAAATGCGTCAGCATGCCGTCCATTTTGCTTAGTGACAAGGAGACAAATTTTTTAGGTTTCATTTAGGCCTCATGTTAGAGCAATTTCAGTTAGGTTTTTCCGCCTGTTTTCCTTTCATTTAGTTTTTATTTTGTTGAGGATTTTCTAGTGGCTCTTACAGGGTTTGTCGCCTTTTTCAGTTTTCTCACTTTTCTTTTTTTTTTATGCAGACGATGTTCTTTAGACCATTTATCGTTCAACTGTTCTGTTCATTTCATTGCTTGTCACATGGTTCATTTTTCACGCGGTCACACGTTTTATTAGTTTTGTTAGGCGAGTGACTATTAGAGATTTTAGTTTTGACACAGATGCTGTACTTAGACACCCTTTCTGCATGTTCTTCCGTGTTATTCGTTGGTCATCATTCCCATAGTCGTGTGGGTTTTATCACTGACTGGGCCTCATACGTTTGAATGGTGTTATGTTTTGGATAGTTGATAGTGAAGCGTAGACGGTATTTTGTATGTCTCCTTTTTTTCTCGCCGTTGGTTTGGTAAAGACTGTGCTCGATAAATTGCTTCCCGTGCTGCTCCACGTGTGGTTCTTGTTTGCTCGTTTGATCTTTTGTGCCAGATATGATTCCTGAGTGGTCGATGGATTGCTGTATTGTACTTCTAATGTTGCGTGTGTGATTCGGCTTGATTTACAAGCACAAGGCAGGCTCGTTGCGAAAATAAACTTAGTTGTGAATGGCGCCGGTCCTGTCGTTTGTCTCCTTCTTTAGTTCTTGTCTTTTGTGCCTTGCCTTTTTTTTTTACTCATTGAAGCTAAAGAATAGGCTTAAGAATGTTGGAGAATCAATGGAAATTTTTAAAGATCTTGGGACCAAAATAGTGAAAATTCAACAAACGGTGAAACAGTTGTGTTGTGTTTTGTTACATTCAATCCACAGTGGCGCCATTAACACCACGAACACTAACGCTGCTTACCCATCTAACAGAGGGCGCCGCTGAAGTGGTTCCAGGCATTCGTGTATATATATCATATCAATAAACAGTGACGGGGCATTTCGTTTGTTGCCGGCCTAGCTGAAGGTTGAATCGTTCCTCTCGTCTCGACAACAGACAAGAAATTGAATGAGCTTGAGGATAGGAGTAGGCGGAACATCCTTGTGTTCGGTGTTTCGGAGCCTGCTGGAGGGAGGCCAGAATTACTAGCACAGACAGTGGTTGATGGCTTATATTGAGATACGCTAGGAGTGAAGGTATTCTTCGTAAAGCGTATTCATAGAATTGGCCAATGGCATACTAACAAATGAAAAGCAAAATGGAGCGCGGCAGGCCATGTAATGCATAGGACAGGTGGACCATTAGAGTTGCAGAATTGGTGCCAAGAGACCACAGCAGAAAATTAGGTGGGGTGATGAAATTAGGAAATTCGCAAGCAGAAGTTAGAATCAGTTGGTGCAGGACAGGGGTATTTGGAGATCTAAGGGAGAGGCCTTCGTTGTGCAATGGACATAGAATAGGGTGGTGATGATGACAATACTAATGAATCATGCCCTGTAATTTTAAAACTGTTTGACCATCATACGAAAGCTGCTGTCTTGGGAAACTGCTACAAATTAAAGGGAAAGATCGTTTCGGTCTTGGAAG
The DNA here is from genome assembly GCF_038994185.2 of Dermacentor albipictus. Classification (NCBI taxonomy): domain Eukaryota; kingdom Metazoa; phylum Arthropoda; class Arachnida; order Ixodida; family Ixodidae; genus Dermacentor; species Dermacentor albipictus. The sequence continues at coordinate 138,983,302 of NC_091826.1, read as the reverse complement.
ATTTCTCGGCCCTCATTAGAGAAGTTACTTTAATTGTGGTGTTTTACATCTGATTACGAGTCACACCACAGGTGGGACTCTGGGGTACTTTAACCTGCACCTAAATCTAAGTACACGGGTGTTCTTGCATTTTGCCCCCATCCCCCACGGCAGGCGCCGGGGCTGGGATTCGATACTGCGACCCCGTGCTTAGCAGCCCAACACCATAGCCACTAAGCAACCAAGGCGGGTCGTCACTAGAGAAGTTCGAAAGTGTATTTGGGACAGCACAATAGACATGAAGAAAGATGGAACAGAGGTAAAACTGGTCTACGATAAAATAAAGATTGGCGCTGAATTATATAATTGGGACAGAGCAAGGAAGATACGAGTACCGAACAATCAACACCATGGAAACAAGCAGGTGGTGGATCGCCAGCATCGCCCATATACGAGGGGGGGGGGAGGGGGGGCGACAATGAACTAATGGTCGCAAAAACACTTTTCAATGTATAGTACAGTAAAGAAAGAGCCAATTTGGAAAGTATAGTTATTGCACATAAATCCCTAAATAGTTATAACAGAAACCTGGTGCTGCGTGGCGACATAAGTGACTCAGAAATCGTACCGCATGGTTGCTGTATTCATCCCAAGGACAGGGACTCCCTTGGCGGCAGCGGCACTATTTCATACTTGGAGTCGTGACGCATTACAAGACTACCGGATATTGCCGACGTAGAATGCAATTTGGTGAAAATTCAGTTTGATAATTGCCGGATGTTACCATGCTCCGAACAGTGACAGCACATTTTTCGAAGCACTTAACGAATTCTTGTGCAAGAACCGCACTTCTAACCTGGTGCTGCTAACTGGTGACTTTCTATCAGTGAACTACGACGATGATCTTCCTGAAGCACTTTTAGTACCGCTGAACTGCTTATAGACATTGTTCTGTTACATGGCTTAACACACCTAATAAGAAAGGCACCTACATGAATACCATATGACAGCCAATCAATTTTGAATCTTTTTCTTATAAGCGACAGTATACTTGGCCGTGACCTGAACACTCGTATATTCAAAGGCATTTCGGACCATAAACTGCTGTGCTTAAATTTGGAAGTAAAATTCCGATCGAGACTGGTAAAAAAGGAATGTATTGTTCCTGTGTACTCGTGTGCTAGTGACATCGATATATTGCATGCCTTGGATAATTCATTTTCTTTGTTTACCTTATTATATGAATCGGATGCATATTCTGCTAAATATATGTGGTGTTTTTTTAGAAATCTTGCATTAACCTGTGTAGAAAGCTTTGCTCCACATAAATGTAAATTACAGCATACACAAAACCCATGGATGACGAAGGAGGTTGCACGCTAGCGACACAAACTAAACAATGTAATGACACAGCTCTGATTGCATCAGTGTTCCAGTGGTTCAGATAAGATATCCGAGTTGCAGGAACAACTAAAGGATAGCATTAAAAAGGCCAAAGGTTCTTATGAAAGCATTCGCTTCAAAAATTTTCTGACATCGTCACTAGACAAACTTTGGCGACACATTTCGGGGAAAAAAAAAAATCTACACCTACTCTTTCTGTCAAAGGTATCCTTGCAATGGTGCAGTAATTGCCTAAGCACTTCATAATTATTTTAGTTCTGTATTTTCTGTTGATGATGGTTACACCCCAGAATTTCAGAAGCTATTATTGATTTATGTATCTCAAAAGAAAGCATACTTATGCTGTTGTTAAAATTAGATGTCAAGAAATCACCAGGTATAGATGGTATACCTAATAAATTTCTAACACATCTTGCAAAATGTGCTCAAAATATTTATATTCATTATTTAAGAAATCGCTGTTTAATGTGGAACTTCCGAGCGACTGGAAATACACGAAAATCACCCCAATTCCTAAAACAAGTGGGCCTTCAGATGCGTGATCATATAGACAGATTTGCTTATTATGCACATGTGCAAAGCTCTTAGAGCACATAATCTTTAAACATATATCTACTTTTCTTGAAAATGAAAGCTTAATAAGTTACTACCAGCCCATACTCTTTGCCATGGTTATTCAACAATAACTCAGCTCATCGACACTATCTATGATATAGCAGCTGCCCTAGAAAGACATAACCAGATTGACATTATATTTCTAGATTTTGAAAAGGCATTTGACCGTGTTTCCTATAGAAAACTATTACTGAAGCTGAAGCCGACACTAAAAAACACCACATTACTAGTTTGGATTGAAGCCTACCTTTCATGTAGACATTAAGTTGTGTCCATTGACGGATAAATTCACATGAGAAAATGTTCCAAAAGCCAGGGGAACTCATGCTTCAAAGTGTTGTTTGAAGCATGAGTTTCCGTCACATGCAATGCAGCAATGTAGCAATGTAGCAATGTAGCAATGTAGCAATGTAGCAATGCAGCAATGCAGCAATGCAAGCAATGTTTCCGTCACATGAAAGATACTGCAGCTGTATGCCTTGCTCGTAGCCGCATTGTGAACATTTTGGCAAATGCCCAGACGCCTCAGTTTAATTTAACCACTAAGGAGCGCGCAGCGCTTCATGACTTGAAATCTGACGCATCGGTCGTGGTCCTCGAAGCTGATAAGGGCGGAGGTATTGTAATAATGAACCGCAAGGACTACGATAGAAAAATGCAACTGCTTTTGGATGATCCTCTGCACTTTCAGAAGTTACAGCATGACCCCACTTCCAGTTGCGAAAGACAGTTGGTCGACTATTTGCGCAGCTTGAAAAACGAAAGGAAGGGTCGACCAGTCGCTGTACCGTCGACTCTTTTCGTCTGATGGAGCAACGCCGAGAGCCTACGGGTTGCCAAAAGTTCACAAAGACGGCTGCCCCCTACGCCCTATTGTTTCTTTTGTTGGGTCGCCGACATACAACTTGTCTAAGCTTCTGGTTGAAATTTTAAAGCCGCTTGCGGAAGGGAGCACGTTCACGGTCAAGAATTCTAAAGAGTTTGTTACCGCGGTACGCCAGCAGCAGCTTCGGGACGACGATGTTATGGTATCCTACGATGTAGTGTCCTTGTTCACGAATGTGCCGATAGCATTGGCTACGGATATTATTGAGAAACGCCTGCAGGAGGACTGTACGTTAGAAAGCCGTACTTCCCTGACTGTTGACGACATCATGATTCTGCTTAGGTTCTGCTTGAAGCAAACATATTTCTCGTTTGCCGGTACCATATATCACCAGATAGAAGGCGTCCCGATGGGTAGTCCTGTTTCTGTAATCGTGGCTGATCTGTTAATGCAACACGTGGAAACGGCTGCGATGACGTCCTTACCCTTCCCTGTCAAAATGTACTGCCGCTATGTAGATGGCACCTTTGTGATTGTCGAAAAGAAAAACCTGCGTGCCATGCATGAGGCGCTTAATGCCGTCCATCATGCCATTCAATTTACATGTGAGACGGAGAATAGTGGCAGCCTAGCCTTTCTAGACGTGCTGGTACAACGGAGCGAAGGAGGTTCGGTGGAGACAGCCGTATATCGCAAATCTTGCGATAGCGGGAGTGTGCTGAGTTTTGACTCTCACCACCCTATAGAACACAAACATGCCGTGGTACGCACTCTCCTGTCTCGTTGCGATGCGCTCTCGTCAACGCAAACTTTGAGGGAGCAAGAATTAACGAATGTGGCCACTCTTTTGCATAAGCGGAGTTACCCTGAGCATTTTGTCAATGATACGCAGCGCCGCATGCAAAAACCTCGTGAGAGCAAGGCCGAAAGGCCAGCTTCCTTTGTGTGCATTCCATATGTCCGCGGTGTATCAGAAGCAGTGCGCAGGGCTTTACGGCCTTTAGGTGTTCGAACTGTGTTTAAACCCTCGTACACGTTGGCAAACGTGTTCCCGAAGCCAAAGGACCGCACACCTCCGGACGAACAAAGTGGTGTCATCTACAAGGTCAACTGCTCGGACTGTGATGCCAGCTACATTGGCGAGACAGGGCGGCGACGTCGCACCCGTATCAAGGAGCATCTAAGAGATGCTACGAAAGCCACCCATGCTACACGTGCCAAGACAGAATTGGTTGATCATTGTTTATCAAAGGGACACATGTTTGATTTTAACAATGTAACCACACTAGCACGGGAACACCGATGGGGCCCAAGAAAGTTCGTAGAATCATGGTTCATCCGTCGTAATCAATCTTCATGTAACTCTAACCGTGGCCCCCTGCCGGATGTTTACGGCACTTTCATAGATAAATAGGATGTATTTCTCATTTGTTGCCATTGTGTACTGACGATGCCACCCGCATAGGTGGCGAAACGTCTATGCTTTTGTTATACTTTGTTGAGTAAAGCCAGTGTAAACAACACTTTGAAGCATAAATTCACATGTCATTTCAGTACTTTCAGGCATTCCAAAGGATCTGTCCTTGGTCCTCTCTTTTTCCTCGTGTATATTAATGACATTGTTCAGAGCATTCCTGTCAAGATACGGCTCTTTTCCAATGATTGCACTATATACCATGAAGTTACTTCACCCAGACCAGGTTTTACTATATCCATCTCTGGACCGAATGCATACATCGTGTTCAGATTGGCAGATGACCATTAACAAAAAAGAAAACCGTGGCAATGTCTCTTATTTGCAAGAAGTACCTCATAAGTTTCTCGTAAAAATTTGATAACGAATCCTTAGCAGCGGTAACTAAGCATAAGTACTTGGGAGTCGGCATTTCTAACGATCTTAGAAGGAACGACCATGCTGACTATATCCAAAAGAAGGCGATGAAAAAGCTTGGACACTTAAGGAGGTGTTAAGGTAAGTCTACACAAGAAATTAGGCTTCTAGTGCACAAAACATTTATTTGGAGCCCACTAGAATACTCTGCAGCTGTATGTGATCCATACACAAAAAGAAACGTTTCAATATTGGAAAAATACAGAGGAAATCGGCTAGGTTGGTTCACAACAAATACAGTTGGCAGGCATATTGACGTTTACTGCTGTGTCGCCTCACATGTGTTTCCTGTATATCTGTTGTACGTATAAAAACAATTGTAACCCACTCCTGCTTAAGTTCTGAACCTCAACTGGCAGAAATGAAACAAACAAACAAACAAACAAACACACACACACACACACACACACACACACACACACACACACACACACACACACACACACACACACACACACACACACACACACACACACACACACACAAATCCAAGCAGCTTCCAACACCACACCACAGTGATGTACCAGCACCACCACTTTTCAGCAACAAAAAGTGAAAAGAGTGGTCTCGACTTGGTGCAGCCACTGACCCCTTGCGAGTGGGCCCTCGAAGTGAGCGCAAGCGTTCCGCTTCCTCGGGGGGCAGGGCGGCGTCGCCGGCCGCTGGGTGGTCCTCGTTGGAGCGCTCGTCCCCCCTGCCCTCATCCATCGAAGCCCTCCCTCCTCGATGCTGCAGCCGCTCCAGGGCCTGTTGGCGCCGCTTCTCGGTGCGCTCCATTTTTTCAAAGGCACGCATGATGGCATCGATCTTGCGCTCCTCCCGGGTCTGTGAAAACCACAACGATAAGAAGAGACTGCAGTTCCATCCTTGACACGAGGTGTGTTCTCGCACCTAGTTTCGTTACTGCGGTGACTGCCATGCACATCTTTCTGGTGGCGTACTACTCAAGTGGATAAACTCCAGTTGCTAGGGAAGTGCCATCGTTTGTAAAGGAGCCACATTACTTCCCTCGCAGTGTCAATGAGGGTGACCATTTCACACAAGATGCAAAATTTAGGGAAATGATTATTAGGTGGCCACTGGAGCGCAGCAGCTGGTTTTCATAAACAAAACTAACAAGCACTAGAAATGCATTACATTTCAATATACAATATTCCACTCCACATTGGCACTTTTTCACTGCCTGGATTCAACAGCTACTTTTTACCTTTTGAACACTCCAAATATAATGGATTACATTAAACCTTATTGCTGAGGGAGTTAACACTTATTAGGCTATGAAAAACCAACTTGTAGAAAAGGACTTGGAACGGGAACTTAAAAGACAACTGCGATATAATTTCACACAGACCAAATTGATAATAAATGAGTACTGAATACTACTCAAGTCATCTTGGTAAGAGGCAAAGCTGCTTTTTCTTTTGTCCCCTATTAGCAGCCTTTCAATAGCACCTAAGCAGACACACTTGGTGATAAGTAGACATGATAAGAGTGCTAGCATACGATACGCTGGGACTTCTTAAGAGCACCGTGGGTTGCCACTAATCTAAGAGGTCATGTTCTGGCAAGTAATAATGACAACTTTTTTTTTGTTCCCAGTTTTGCAATCAAAAATGCCAACTTTTGTGATCCTTGTGTGACACATCTACTCGTATTTCAAGTGTAGAATTTTGCACGAAGGCGACTCTATGCCTACACTAGTCTCCATCTAGGCAGCAGCCATTGCTGTTGACCTCCATGTCCAACTCCAACATGAATGAACACACAGCATGACTCTGCTGCATGTTGAGTTCGCACTGCACAAACACATATCAACAATTAAATTTTTGCTCCTTCACTGGACTCGAGATTGAAAACTATGCATGCTTTCACAAAAGCACAGCATTTGCTCCCATATTTAGAAAAGCATGGGCCTCTCGGCTTGTCCAGTGATGGACTACTTTTCTACATTTAAATTTTTGTGGTCGTTATAGCTGGCAGGTCCAGTGTAATATTTTTCAACGCATCCTGCAACAAACCAACTAAACAACCACAAACAAACCGACACACCCCAAAACAAGTGCTGCCGTGAAAAGAGTGAGACATCCCCAGGGTTCGTACAGCACGTTTGACTCCAAATTCAACAAGAATTCAAGGATGCCCATGACCAAAATTCAAGGAGGGGGTACAAATCATATTCACAGATACACTGAAAAACACTGAAACCTCCTTCTCAGCTGAAATTTTTTGTAGGCAAGTAGCTGCTAAGCTGGACACTTGCTTTAAGCTCTTCAGGTCCCTTTTCCAAGTTGACTTTCCCGTTGTCCTTCTGGCACAGTGGTGCGTAAAGCCTGACTTGGGCCAAATTAAGTCACTCATCCTACTAAATCCAAATGGCTGAAACATACTTTCTGCCAGGCCCAAGGCCATAATAGTGGCTGTGGTGTAAACCCACCAACAAAACAAGAAACAATGGTGGCACGGCTTGGCCTGGCTTTGTCTAGCTCACCGACAGCAACAGTAATTTAAACAAACCTGTCACTGGTGGCAATGGAAATGCCACATCACAATTATTTAGTGGCACATTCCAAAGAAAACACCTAGAATTGTTTCCCCGAGAATCAGTGTCTATGGCTAACAATCGTCACTTACAGTGCATACGTAGACGAGGGGCACAAAGGACGATGAAGACCAGCGCACGTCTTCATCGTCCTTTGTGCCCCTCGTCTATGTATGCGCTGTAAGTGACGACTGATACCATGGAATACCAACTAGCCTGTACCCAAACCTTGCTTCAGTCTATGGCTAAGCCCCTACAAGGAGTTTGTTATTTTGAATGCTCAAAACTTGTCCCTAAGCCCGGTTTTCAAGAAATTCAAGATGCACATTTATTTTCAAGGGGCACTAAGGGCACTTAAATCTGTTTTCACAAATTCGACAGTTTTCAAGGATTTCAAGGAGGTGTACGTACACCTGGGTCACAGCCCAAATTCATTTTGAAGAAGTTCTTTGTTAGCAGGTTAACTTTCCATTCAGAGCACTTGGGAGTTGCTAAATTGTGATTCTGGATAAGTCTGAAACAGACATGACGTTTTTCACTGTTTTTGCATGGAATGGAAACCGAGCATTTTTTCACTCCAGGTCAACTCCTGCACTTCTGGCTGCACATTGTCATTTTACAAGTGGAAGCACCATTGTGGTGGCTCACCAGCAGGCAGGGGGGTTAGCTATGCACTTGCGACTGTTTTAAATGAGTGGCCGTCCAATGATGGGAGACCTTCACTAACTGCTACTGAAACTTAAGTAGGTGGATAGAAATGATGTGTTCGTGCCTCATAATCAGAAAGTGGTTTTGGCACGTAAAACCCCATAATTCAAATGATGTGTTGCTTTTGTGAGGTGCACTTCCACGATAAGATTTTTTTTGTTGTAACTATTAGAGGCATCAAGAAAATGAAATGCAACTTATTTTTTCAGTCTTTCTGTGTAGCACAGCAGGTAGACACTTTCACAAAATAAATATAACATTGTTTTCCTGCAATTCTTTTCATGTTATGCATGAACCACTAATTTTTGCACCAGAGTTTAACTGGACATTAACTGTTTTCACTGAACCGAGATGAAAGAAGTTTTGTTTAGCTTTGACACTGTGGTCTGGAGCAAGTGTATTTCATTAGTGATGCAGGATTGTTATTACCGCATTTCTCAGTGTATAAGCCAGATTTCTTCTCCCCAAAATTTTTGCCAATGAGTCTTATGCCTCGTGCACCGCCTATAGAGGCGTCACTGAAAGCCACCTAGCGGACGCTTCCAACAGTACACGCGGGAGCAGTAGCAGACGACAACCCTTTGCAGCAAGGATGGCTGAAGTTTGCGGCTGCGATTTCTCCTTTGTTCGGGTGCCAGGCTGCTTCTTCTACGGTGACAGCTGTAGGGAAGATGCTGACCTCTGTGCGAGCGGGTATGAACACCAATGTTACCGGTGTTTGGGACAACATGGTCCACATATGTGCAAGGTGTGTCCCACAGACAAACGCCATGAACCCCATTTACATGACGTGGAGCTCATGTTGACTAGCCGACAAATATTGTTGAGTGATGCGATCTCTCGATGTTTTTTTTTTATTCTACCGTTGCCGCAATGCTGCTTCTGTACCTGAATAATAAGCACCCGTCGTTAGTGCAGACTTATATCAAACAAATCCGCACGGTGCAATCTTTGCATATGCCATTGTGATTTTTCTGCTGATGAATACACGTGACATTGCTGAATAAGTGCAGTCAAAGTCGCCTCAAGAAGAGTAATTGCGAATTTATTGATGGAAGCGCGTACACTAGTCGACGAAGTCATCAAACGCACGGGTTAATAAAAGCGCATGTTAGCGCTGTACCGCCAATGCAATTCCGCTGCATACTCCGATGAACTGCCGTTCCCACTGCAATTTTTGCAATTTTAAATTCCCCAAGGGAGCTGCTTGGAAATGTACAAAGCTAAAGCCTGACTAGCTTTTTAGTACTTTCTTTTTAATGTTACTAGAGAGAGGTGCCCCATGATATATTTAAAGGCAGAACAGCGTCAGTCAAAGTAGATGAGCGCTGGCGGCAAGGCCCGGTTTAGTTGTCTGCAGCGTAAGTATATGAAAGAATTCAGTTGAGTACAAAACTCACATGCAAGAAGGGACTACGTTGTGAAACAAACAAATCACTCGGCGTGTAAAGTTTGCTCAGGCAGCATCGAGGTGTGATGACTTCCCAAATGTGACGCGAACTTTTCAGCGAAAAATAGAACAAAAATGCCATAAGCAGCAACTACATGGATTGGCAATTCTCGCCTTGAACTACCTATTTTTTAAACATATTTCCCAACCACAATATCTAAGATGCCCTCGGGCGAAAAGAATAAAGCTGTTAAGGAAGCACTTGCTTGGTATCATTCCGATAAGACACAGCGTGATTTATACCCTTTACAAACAAGGCAGGGTGAAAACTTCGCAGCTCAAAGGAATCGACAAGAGTTATGCACGGAGCAACTAGCAACAGTTAAACATGTGCGAAGCCACGCATAAAATAGATGTAAAAACATGAAGTGCGCAACAGCTGGTGCGAGGATTTACCGCACCACATGAAACCAAGAATTTCAGTTCTTGCAAACTTCAGTAGCTTTAACATACAACGCAATGCGCTCGTGCAGTCGTGCTGCCTAGCTAGCGCAACGCGGTAAAGAAGCGGAAAACAATATAAGCAGCAAACGACATTCCGAACTTCAGCGAAATGCCTTTAAACCTCAGGCTGCACTGCAGACGAACTTCGTTGCTGACGTGTCTAACTATGATCGAGTGGAAAAAAACACCCACGAGACAAAGGACAGGATGAGATCAAGAAATTTCCCTTCGAAGCGACGATCCATTTTTGCTACCGTTGCTCCCGCTGATAAGGCTTTGCCGGGAATGATTAGAACTGTATCGCCGGCACGTTTTCACCGGTATTTGAGCCCCCCACCTTGCAACAATTCTTCTTCGACATTCCCTGAAGCTTTGGCCACCACACACGTGTGAATGCTGTTGCCTATCTTACTCTGAAAACGTGAATAAGACAGAGAAGCACGATCAACGACACAACAAACTACGGTGCGCGCCAGGCTCCTCTCCCGCATGTTCTGCGCAAGGCTGCCACCAGCGGTGCGTCTGTCGGCGTGCACGGCGCGTTTATACAACAGCGAGACATGTATAAAACAAGATGTGCTGGAGCAACCATCATGTGCATTTTTTTACAAGTATAGTAGACTTCTGTTAATTCGAGTACAGTTAATTAAATCCCTACCAAAGGTCCCGGCTGGTGGCCACGCATTCTTTATAGACCAAAACAGTCGTTATTTCAATTTCTAAAATTGGCCTTTACTGGATCATTTTAACTTTACCAGCCAGCACGCAAACACCTGACCCCTACGGTGGCATCAACAGCAGCCCCTTTAGTGGCAGAGCTCAGTGGACAGTGAATGCATTGAACAAATGTCGTGCTGTTGAAAACACCGGCCTGCCTAGGAAGCTTTTCAAGCAAGTTCAGAATCTCTGAATACTATATTTACTTTGTTCTAATGCGTATATACATATACATATATTTTTTATTTTTTCAGAAAAATTGGGCTTATATTTGCCTGCGCGGTGCAATCGGACCCAATACCAAAACTGCCGTTGCGGCATTTGGATGCTTCACCAATAAACAAATGTATTGCGGCGACGCTGACTTTAAAAAATTGTGTGGCAAAGGTAATTTTAGGAAACCAGCCACCATTGTGCAACACATATTCGACCACCCTTGCTAAAAAATCAGGTGCGCGTTAAGCTTTTTTTAGGAGCTTAATTGTAATTCTATGTTAGTCTTCTGCTTTGAGCATATAGAAAGTGGGAACACATTTGATTCGAGGGTGTGTTAGGCTCAGACAAATATTCGCAAATGAACCACCCGTATGTTTTGGCATTTTTTCTACATCTTGTTCAATTCGACTCTCCAGATAATTCGATCAATTTTTTCAGAATCAGATTAACATAAGTTGACAGCACAAGGAACCATGTGCCCCCATGCAGCATCTCAGAGGTCAAATCTTGTATTAGCTAGTACAACTGTTAGCTTCTAGGGCTCGCCATGCAGGTGATGCAGCAGAAGCTGTGAAGGCCACTACAGTGAAAGCTCGTTAATTCGAACTTCAATAATTCAAATTTATGGATAATTCGAACTGTACGATTTGGTCCGACCAAGCTCCACAGAAGTCTATGTATAAAAAAGTCCGTTAATAAGAACGCGAGAAGGTTCCCTCACGGATAATTCGAACTACGCTCGCCTGGCACACGGCCAGAAAAACGCGCCTACTGCCTGCACACAAGGCTGTATTGCCTCCTAAACGGAGAGAACGGCGAGAGAAAGCAAAATCGGAAAAAAATATAACTGACGCGGGGTAAGCCAGAAGGCAGCGGCGGCTGCCGCCTCTCCGTTCTACGTAACCTCCGAGACTTCTTGCCCGTTGCGAATCTCGGAGGCTTTGCAAATCTTGTACAGCTGCTAATGCTGTGCGGAGATGGCACGGCAAGCGCCAAAACACAGCGAATCAAGTACGTCGCAGCTGCGCTTGCAATCAAGAACCAACGAATCAGGGCCTTCCCCACCTTCACATGTTCGGCGTCTTTGTCTCGGCAGTCTTCATCGGTTGTGTACTTCTGTTTTCAGCTTAGGAGGTATCGACCGTCGCGATTCATTGTGATGGTGTTAAGCCTCAGCTAACGTTCCTTTCGCTGGACATCGGTGGTGTGGCACAGTCGGACCCAGAGCTTCGACTTGAAGATGGCGTGTGCCGCAGGTACACGCCATCACTTTCTGACACGCCAAATTTCTGACATGCCCTACTGCTTCCAAATCGCAGTGTACTGTTGCTCTCCTTCACTTTCGTTAGTTCGAACTTTCGTTAATTCGAACTGAAGCGGCTTCCCCTTGCGGTTCGAATTAACGAGCTTTTACTGTATAGTGAGGCCTCCATGATTATAGGTCATGCTATAGCTTGTTGTCATAGTTTAGTTTTTCTGGAAAGGTTAAACCCATGGCAATGAGTAACTAAGGGGTGCCACAGTTCTTTTATTATTACTTTATGACGCCCATGATATACCCCGTACAAAAACCATGACATGCTTATCCTCATCATCAGTTGCCTGCAGGAGAACTCAGTGTTCCCTGGCTCACCATTTCACTTTTTAAGGCGAAAGCCTTTCTAGGCTCATGGTGAAGTTTTTGTCAGCAGACCTGACCACCGGAGTGTCCGCCGAAGCGTCATCACGCCATATGAAGACAAATTAGAGACATATTAAAGAATGAAAAATGATTGATAGGGATAGTGAATGATAACATCATAAAAGAGATTGGTAGAGGTTAATAATGACTAGTCATGACTACTACTGACTCCGAAATGACCAATATGTCTAATGACGGCTTGTAATGACCACAATTGATTAGTAATTATTAGACATGTCTAGTAATTAGTAGTAATGACTAATCTCGATATTAACATACAAACTGACGCAATTTTCCTTGACTTCGCAAAAGCATTTGACAAAGTAGCTCACCAATGACTGCTCCTAAAACTTTCACGGTTAAACCTACATCCTGCAGTTTTAACATGGATAGAGCAATTCCTCACTAATTGCATGCAGTCGGTGTACGTCAATAACAATACTTCTGAGCCCCTACCCGTAACGTCACGCGTGCCTCAGAGCTTGGTACTAGGCCCCCTCCTATTTTTAATATACATTAATGATCTACCATTACACATGTCATGCAAAATCTGCATGTACGCTGATGACTGTGCCATTTACCGCTCAGTTACTAATGATAATGATCAAATCGCTCTTCAGGAAGACAATGTACAGGAAACAATAGACAGGAAACAATATTCGAAATTGGTGTCAACGTTGGTTAATGGTCCTAAGCCCTACTTAATGTAAAGCAATGTCGTTCTCCCGCCGTTCTAACCCCTTGGTATTTCAATACGAAACTGCTAACGAACAAATTCAGTGTGTGAACAATAATTATAAGTATCTGGGTGTTACCGTCTCAAATGATCTGGACTGGTGTGTGCATGTGAGTAACGTTATCTCTTCAGCTAACAGATCACTTGGGTTCCTACGATGTCACATAAAAAAACGCACCGCAGCATGTGAAACTATTAGCTTATAAGACACTAATACGACCCAAACTAGAATACGCATCAGCTATTTGAAGCCCTCGCCAGACTTTCCTCATTACCGCCCTTGAGGCATTTTAGAATCGGGCCATCCGTTTCATTCACTCCGCTTTTTCATACGATGTCAGCGTAACTTCATAAAAGCAGAATCTGGCATACAAAATCTTTCCCACCGCCGTTTAATTGCCAGCTTATCATTATTTCACAAATTCTACCACAGCATACTCAATCGTGCACCATATATCTTGCCACCATCACGCATATCCCATCGCATAGGACATTCCTTAAATGTAGCTCGTCCACACGCGCGCACTATCACTTCTGCATGTTCTTTTTTCCCTCGAACAGCCAAAGACTGGAATGGCCTTGAGCACAACATCGTTTCTATGCCCAGCTCATCTGCCTTCATAGGAGAAATCGCCTCTCATTGTGCCTTGTAACATTTTGATCAAAAATAACGTACAGCGCAAAGGACAAGGACAGCGATAGACGACATACTGCGCTGTGTATGTCGTCTATCGCTGTCCTTGTCCTTTGCGCTGTACGTTATTTTTGATCATGAATTACCAACTAGCCCAAGCAACCACCCTAGTTCACAACATTTTGATATTCTTTGTTTCTCATATTCTTTGTAACCCACCCCTTACGTAATGCCCCGAAAAGGGGTCTTTAAGGAAATAAAGTGAAAGTGAAAGTAATGACTGAAATGACTAGTAATGACTATGAAATGACCAATATGTCTAACGACAACTTGAAATGACTATGATTGATTAGAAATGACTAAAAATGCTTAGTAATGACCAGTAATGACTACGAAATTATCAATATGCCTAACGATGAATTTTAATGACTACAATTGATTATAAATGACTAAAAATGCTTAGTAATGACCAGTAATTACTAATAATGACTGAAATGGCTTGTAATGACTACTTATGACATGGCCAACATGTCTAACAATGGCTTGTAATGACCAAATTGATTACAAATTACTAAAAATGCTTAGTAGTGAGCAGTAACGACTAAAAGAAAGAAGAGAAGAGGCAAGGAGAAAGACTGGTGCAACTGGTGCAACATACTGGTGCAACTTATGCAGTATTCACTAATTGAAATGCATTCTCCTATTTAATGTACCCCAAATTTTTATGCGTTTATTGAAAATAAATGTGCACCTGAATTTATCGCTCCCCCCATTATTAAAGGAAAAATACAGCAAGATCTAAACGTTCACAATCAGATAAATCTAGACATGCACAATTTACAAAATTACAACTTTTTTTAATGAGCTTTTATAATGATACTGGTGCACAATCGTTACCATTTATGCTTTACCAGCCACAGATACCAAGCACACAAGGGTAGTATTCTCAAACGATCATTTTCAGAAATACCACTATCACTTTCGCAGGATTTTTAGGTAACCTTGCATCGATTAAAGCCCCTGAGTTGCCTTGTGCCATAGCAATTTCATTATTATGGTGGCTAATCAGCCCTTACCTTTGTACCAGCATCGAAACATGCGCCTTCCTTGATGCGAAGGTTGTTTTTGATAGTGTGTATCTGCGTATGTGCCGGGTGTTGGCCATTTTATGCATGGTATATATTCGGTGTTTTCTTTCCATAAACTTCAGTTGTTAGTCAGCACCGTATTGCGCCCCCTTCTATTCCTTTCGTCCACATCTTTCATGCTGCAGCTACCATGGAGCTACATCAATTCGCCCTATTTTCTATCTTATTGACCCTTGCACTGGAATTCGAGAGTGCTTGCATTGACGGTGCTTTCGTGTGATTATTCCAAACAGCTTGCCAAGGCAATAAGTCTTGTGGGGATACGTGACCCTCACGCATTCCCTGATATGTTGTTTTCCCGCATAGCTACCGTCTCCTGTATTCCGGCTTCGCCGCGTGGCTTGATGCCCCTGGCAGTCCGTTAAAGCGAAGTACGAGAGGTGGCGCAAGTGTTGTGCTGCTATTGCCACCTAACGGCGGGGTTACTTGGGCATGGAAAGAAGGCTCTTCCTCTTTGGTTCGGGGTTGGCAAGCTGCACGGATGTTCCACGAGTGCGCTGATCCATGCTTCTGCAAGACCGTCTCGCGAGGGCTCGTTCGAACGCGCAACCGTTCATGTGACCATACGCTGTAACGACTAGGCGTTGGGATCTAGCATGGGGCGAACATATTCGCTCATTATCCAATCGCGGTGAGTCGGACTTCATAGATTTGTCGCGCGCCTATCGGCACGTTTTGTGGATAGCAACTCGGCTAGCCGGCATTAGTCTATGAAACGTGCAATAAATGCCCTTGTGATTGCTTGCACTACTGTGTTGTCATTCCTTTGTCCCAAAAGCACGGGTGAGAACACCACGGTCTGTAGCTGCTCAGAGATGTAAGTGATTTACCTGCTTTTAGAAAAAGCTCTACTACTGCGTTTTTTTTTTTTTCATCTTTTAGCATTATTCTAGATTCCCATATGTTTTGAGAGATTCAAGGAAAGTATCTACCGATGCTTGGGGGACAGGTGTGCCAGCATTGAATTATGGATATTGAGGTCCTACTGCTGTCCTTTCTACCAGCAGAGTACCCTGTTTAGTTCCTTCAAACCAAATGGAGCATTATACAGCAGAACCTCATTGATACGATCCTGTTTGTACAATTTCCCAGTGCCAACATTTGTGATCGAGAACACAATAAATGACGCAACACTGTTAAGTTACACTCCTTTTTTTTTACTGGCTGATACATTCCCGAAACTGCAATGATATGATATGTTTTCCAGCCGCTAGATCTCACATAAACAACAACACACACACAAAAAAAGCACACACGATGCGCCCGCTAGGACAAATCACCCATCCGTGTCACATGAAAATTCCGGCATGCACTCAGTTTCCTCTTCCGGTACCAGCAAATCTCCAGTACCAGCGTACTGCACACTTTTAATAGGCAATAACCCAAATGCATCATTGTTCCCTGCAGCAGGTGGCGACGCATGAGCATCATGTTTTGCTCTGGTGTAATCGTATTCAGGTTTCACTCACCAGCTCAATTTAGTTTCAGTTTCCATTCGCTGCCTTGAACACTGCGCAATAGAAAAACGACAATGCACGTCCCGGTCCCCTTGGGCTAGCTCCCTAGCTCAATGGGCATCGGCGCCTTCCGCTGCAACGATTCACACCGAGCGAGCACGTCATCATTTACCGCCAAGATGCTCCGCCCATGGAAGCTCCCAACCCATGCCGAATTACCTGCCATGGGTTTGGCATTGCGCTGCTAAGCCAGAGGGGCACGAGATCAAATGCTGCCATGGCAGCCACATTTCGATGGGGGCAAAAAGCAGTGCATTTGGTGCATATTAGAGAATCCCAGGTGGTCAAAACTAATTTGGAGCCCCTCACTACGACATGCCTCATAGTCGTCTCGTGGTTTTGGCACGTAAAACTCAAGAATTTAATTAATTAAATCAACCCAGGCCAAATTTGAGGAGCACAAATGTAATCTTGCTGAAGAGCTGCAGAATTGACAACGTCCATTTCGGGGCCTCACCACAGCTCGGCACGCATCGGCATCCCCCATGCCACAACAGTTTACGAAGACGTTAACTACAGCCGAGTCCTTCAACTCTTTTGGTGACTTCAGATTGTACGTTTTCCTGTTTAGTACATTTTTTCTCTTGTTTTTTTCTAAAATATATGAACGAGGTTCTACTGCATTTTTCCTTTGACACACAAGTTGGTAATTCCTCCTTTTCTGCTCACCGTGTGTTATAAAAGTGCTCCCCAAGCATAGTGGAACCCCGATTATACAACTTTCTTGGGATCACAAAAAAGCGTCGTAATATACGAACATAACTTATGCCTATAAGAATACTAATTTCGCGCGACGGATTTACAAGAAACTTCAATGCAAACTACTAACATACTCTGCAGGGCTTGGAAACCCTAGTTACCAAAAAAGTAAGGGCAATAAGAATTAATGCTGCAGTACAGGCACCAATCATGCTTTATTCAAACAAACCTTTACGGCACTCCACTGCCCACTTAAATGATTCCCGCCAGCCGGTACGAACGTTAAAAAAGTCTAAGTTTCTTTCGGACCTTGTTTGATCCGTGAACCAAGAGCTTTCGCTCGATTGGGCAATGTCCAAAAGGAGGTCCTCTGCGGCGTCGCGCGAACAGTTAAGTTCCGGATGCCGTCTATGTGCCGTAGCACCTCGGCGAACGTGGTAGGCACAGGCATGGCATCCGTGGCATCGACGTCGTCCTCGTCCGATTTCGCAGTGATGTCGGCACTAGGCAAAGCCTCCTCGATGGCGCCATCCAGTGACACCTTGCCACAGATCGCAACGTTGTTGCCGACCTCTACATACTTGGCGAAAGTCGTGGCGCGGTTTAAATTCTCGAAATCGTCGTCGGCGAAGCCTGCATCGGCCTCAAGTGGCATCGAGGTTGTTGCGTCCCCAGCAGAGGAGGCAGTCTCTCACTTAAAGCCACAGTGCTTGAACGAGTTGGCGATTGTGCTTCGCCACACTGCGTTCCACGAACTGGCAATAAAATCCATGGCGTCGAGCACAGTGATTTTTTTTTCCGACTCGCTGCGCTCCGTATCCGCCAGCCGACGCTGCACTAACCACTTCTGGTAACTTTGCTTGACGCACTTAATGATGCTGGCATCCAGCAGCTGCAGCCGGCTTGTGCAGTTGGGCGGGAAAAAAACAACCTTTATGTTCCTCAGGCTGGACATATCAGGTGGGTGGCACGGTGCGTTGTCCACGAAAAGCAATATTTTCCTTGCCTTAGCACCCATTTTGTTATCCAGCTGCTGCAAAAAATTTCTGAAGAGCGAAGACGTCATCCACACCTTGTTGTTGAAGTTGTAGCTGCACGGCAGCGTCTTCAAGTTCTTAAAGCACCGTGGCTTTGCAAACTTTCCAACAACGAGCACGGGCAGCCACTCGGAACTGTTGTTAGCACAGAATCGTGCCGTCACATGCTCTTTACTATGCTTGCCACCATGACAGCTGTCACCCATAAATGCAAGGGTTTGCTCGGGCTGGATATGGTAAAAAATACCGCTCTCATCGGTGTTGAAAACGTTGCAGCGCTTGTATGCAGCAATCATCTCCGGCAGTAACTCCATCCACTCGTTCACCGTCGAAACGTCCATGGAAGTGCTTTCTCCTCAGGAGTGGCTGTACACAATCCTGTTTCATTTTTTTAAGTGATCCAGCCACCCGTTCGATGCCTGAAAGTCGTCAATGCCCAGACGCTATGCCACAAGGTCCACCTTTTCTTTTAGAATGGCGTCGTCAACATTGATTGCAGAGCTCAGTGTTTGATGCAGCCACTTGACGAGAACCTTTTCTAACTTCTCATGCTGTCCTTCTTTTTCCGCTTTCCGCTTGAGCCCAAACTTGTTGGCATTCTGCAATATCACCGCTTTGTTTGCCAGGATCGTCTTAAGCGAAGATTCGGGTATCTTAAGGTCCCGGGCAATGCTGGCTTTCGTGGCTCCGTGCCGCCTTTTCCGCTTCCTTGACAATATTAAGCTATTGCCGAGCGACAGAAGTGTCCACTTTCGGGACATCGAGCGTCGTGTTGCTCCACACAACTCAAAACCTCTGCTGAATGCTGGTCGCTAGGATTATGACGAACACCTGTGATAAACCTACGCCTTTCCACGCTACCTTGTCGGTGATCTGCAGCAGGGAAACTGGAAGGAGAGAAACCCTTTCCCAATGCGACGAGAGGCGATACCGTTGAGAAGAGAGGAAGAAAGTGATTGTGGAGAAGAAAAGGCGCTATTTCAGCACAGTGGGCGTCGCGGGCGGCTGCTGGTGGGGGGAGAGAAACACTTTCCCAACGCGACGCCACCGAGAAGAGAGGGAGAAGGTGATTGTGGAGAAGAAAAGGCGCTACTATTTCAGCACAGCGAGCGTTGCGGGTGGCTGCTTTCGTCCACCATTCTGTCCTGCACTTCGCAAGGGTCGTCATATAACGCGGGTCAGCCGTAAAATTGCGTCGGATAACCTCGGTTTTTAATGCATTATTTCTATGGGGACTTCGCTGGGACTGCGCTAAGTCGTCGTAAAACCTGGGTCGTCGCAAAACCGGGGCATGTATACCGGGGTTCCACTGTATATTGATTGACTTGTTTTTGTAGTGTTTTCTGGGTGCTTGAAATTGTAAGTAAGGGCATTGTATAGGACGAGTAGTTATTGAAAATACCTGAGCTGCACTCTAACATGAATAACAATGAGCAAAGAGACTTTGATGAAGCATGAAGATATCTTTAAAGGGACACTAAAGGTAAATACTAAGCCGACGTGGACTGTTTAAATACCATTCTAGAAACCTCGCAACTCTTCTTTCGTGACAAGAAAAGACTTAGTTTACGATAAAATTGCATCTGAAGGGTCCAAATACCTTTGCCGCAATTCAAATCTCCCGCCACCCAACCGGGGGAGTGGCGACGTTGCATGCGCCATCACAGCCCTTTGCTGCTGTCAGTGAGTAAGGCGACGCCCAACAGACGGCGGTACGGTTTTTTTGTACAAAACGTGAACACGCAGCCATGAAGAAACAGAGCTAAGAAAGAGCGGTGAATCCGCCGCTGCAGCTTCTTTTAGTCAAGTGGCGTGGACTGTTCAGGCAAACTGCGACAATACATGAAAGTGGAATTCTCAGCCACTTGCAGTTTGTGCGAGCCTCGCGAGCCAGCAAAACCAGCGCAGCATTGCGTGATAACGAAGCTACTGAAAAGCGTAAGCGCGGGCGGCGCAGAGTCGAGTAAAAACGAAACCTTTCGACTGCCCACATCATTGTCAAGGGTAAAGCCGACGAGTTTTTCTTTCTCAAAATGACAGAACTGGACAAGTAGCATTTTCTTTTGTCTTATAATGCAACATATGTTTTTATAACGAGTGGTGGAGTACTAGTGACAGAATATAAATGAGGAGTGCCTTCCTCACTGGGCAAGTACATGAATGTCCCGGGAGAGCCTCTAACCTTGTCCTGCATTTGCCTCAATTTCTCGATTACTAAGGCTCTGTTTGCGGTAATATTGACGTCTTGGAGATTCTCGAGCACTAATCTGTCACTTTAGCTAGACCTACTACAGTGAAACCTCGTTAAACTATAGTTGGCCGGAGCTCGGAAAAATTGCGTACTAAACCGTACGTAGTAGTGTTTAACCAAAATAGCACGAGATCGCTGACTTACCTGTCAAAAATGGAACACTGAACTTAGAGACAGTGCGATGAAAGGGTAAAAAAACATGCAGTATTTAGTCATTTCGCGCAACAAAAGTGTTATTTTCGTTTGATGCTGCCGCGGTCTAGTAGCGACGACAGCGGCCTTAAACTTATTGAAGCTGCGTGCCAGCTTTTCAGCCAGCCCCCTCTTCTCGGCAAACAGTCTCATGGTAGATTCCTCGTTCGCGTTACATATTCTCTGTGCCTGCGCGCGGTAGCGTTACAGAAGTCACGGGGTGCTGTTCTTGTCGCAACGATTGCATTCATGGAATGATGTAATGTGCAGCTTCTGCCACTGTCGGGCCTGAATCACCCATGCTGTTGCATTTCGTGTCGTCCTCCTCTGTGTCGCTAGTTGATACTTTGGCAACAACAGAGGCAACGATGATGAAAAGTCGAACCTCTTAGCTGACATCCATTCGCGGTCACATCAGCGCTGCCAAGCAACTTCTTCACATTCCAAAATCCACACACCTTAGTCAACAGCAGATCTCTGATGCATGACAGCGGCACCTTCTTCATGTCACATTTGATAGCATGAACAATGTCTAATTTTTCTTCTATGCTGAGCACCCGGGGTCTTTTTTATCCGAGCTTCGGCATGACGCCAGTCCTCACTTGCACGACGCCACAATGCTCTCTGGCACGCCACTAAAATTATGTTGATGTTGATGTGGCTTCATGCGCAAACGCACAGGGTGCTTGGAGGCCGTTGTGCCGATCTCCGAGGCTTGTTGTTCTGCTGGGCCGCCCGATGTAGACGACGCACCGCGGAGTTCGCACGACGAAAAGTGGAAACACTATGTGTTAACAGCCATGTACGCAATAAGCTGGTTCGGTTTATGCAGATACAAAACGCATTATGTTCAATGGCTGCTGAGTCGGGGATTTGACTTTACTATTTTTAAAATGAAACTACTGTTTAAGCGGGTACGGTTTAGAGAGGTTTTACTGCATTTGCATTTAGTGTCCCTTTAAAGACTTTTCAGAATCTTTTGATTGTGTGGCTCCCTGCTGCTTAATCACCAACTATCTGCACTCTGATTGCTCAACTAACATCGTCTTGGCGTCAGAACTTCCTCTTCGTACGTCAGCAGTCCAGTCGTGAATAACGTTTTATTGAATCTTTCTAAGGTCAGTTCTGGTTAGCAGTGTTGTCCTTGACCCTCTGCTTTTATTGATATCCATCAATGATCTTCGGATAACCTACCATCGAAGGGAAGACCTCTTGCCCTTTGACTGCCCAGTTTTCTTCCTTACTGCTACACACAAACCCTGGTCTTATTTTTGGATGTTGGTTCAGTAGACATTTATGCTGCATAGATGCTCAGCCCTGGCCATCTTCTGCCTTTCTCCCTCTCCGCTGTCAAAATGTGCCCAAAAGTAAATAACAGGGAAAGAAAACAGGCCTGCCACAAAGTTCGTCACATGTGCAAAAGACTTATATTGGACAGACAGGGGCGCTGCCTGAATCATAGGCTCAGAGAACATTGCACATCTGTGAAGGTGCAAACAGGTGCACTCCTGAACTTACAGCTACACATGTGCTATGAAAATATGTGCAGGAAAGTCGAGACGTTCAACATCGAACCACTAGTAAGTAAGCATGGCCTCGCTAACAGAGGAAGACCACGTAAAGCCAACAGACAAGGAAGCCAAGGAAAACATTGGGGAAACTAGCTCTAGCGGAAACTGAAACGCAGAAAATAATAACAAAAAGGAAAATGAAAGTGGACAAAAAGATAATTTGTCGCCAGTGGAAGCTGAATCCAGAAACAGAAACATAGATGCACATGCAAAGAGCAGACTCCCAACTGGCTTTATTTTGTGAAGGGAGAGAATTTATAAGGTACTACAAAATAAAAAAACAAGGAACAACCACGATGAAATTGTCCATGAGGCAGTGACGAAAAACAGCACGGACACGTGTGCCCATCTAAGAATTTGATTTCCTTCCTTGATAGTGATGAAGGTGAGCTGATGCAGTTGTCACCCCTTTTAGCAATGTAGAATGTCTCGGTGACTTCTCTTCCTGTTTTTGATTTTGCCTTTCAAAGGAATTTAGTCCGTTTCAGATAAGGCAAACAGCTTTTGCTGTCGCATCTCTTGCAGTGCAAGCGGACATGACAGCCAATGCCAGTGCGCATGAATTGTTCGTGTTCGTGCGCACGCTCATTGAAATAGCGGCCGTTTTGACCTATGTAGGGCAAGCCACATGATCTCGTAGACAACATTAGAGACGCATTTAGTGAACTTGTTTTGGTGGTTCTTCTTGCATGAGCCACACTCCTTTTTTGCGTTAGTCAGTAG
Source organism: Dermacentor albipictus (assembly GCF_038994185.2). NCBI lineage: Eukaryota > Metazoa > Arthropoda > Arachnida > Ixodida > Ixodidae > Dermacentor > Dermacentor albipictus. The sequence continues at coordinate 138,960,324 of NC_091826.1, read as the reverse complement.
TGGGCACACTTTATCAAGTTTTCAAGGCGCTGAAAAAGCGACGCAAATCCCATATCTTTCTACAACGTTCTTAATGTTGTGGGTGTGACAATATATAGTACGCAGGAGTTGGAAGCATAAACATATGAAGACAGTGCGCCGTGCGGTGGCGAAGAGGACCATTATCATCATCGACACCGATTTGGGAGCGTCAACAGTGGCGCCTGAAAAAGCGTGGCGCGAGAGAGGGTGGCCCATGGCCCCGTGGCGTGAGCAATGCGCGAGGTTCGGCGTTTGACGGAAAAGAGCTTCCTCGCTGGGTGTCTGGCCCATAGGGGCTATCGCCGCCCGCGTCACTACACCACACCTGAGTCAACGCTGTCGCCCGCTGAGAAGTTACCTCGCCCTGCTCTTCCGCTGGGCAACTGGTCCAGGAGGGCTGGCGGTCCTGAACTGGGGTGATCGAGCGTTCAGGTGAGTTGCCACAGGGCTACCCCGCCAGCTGTGGACGCAACCTGGTGACTGCGGCTGTGGGCTCCCGAACGCAATACCCCGCCGGAGGAAAATAGGGCACGCGGAGGCTGCCGTGTATCGACTGTTGCGCAGGGCCACCTGAGCCCCGTAAGGCGGTCCGACCAGGCTGTCCGACCCGGCCGTCCGACGTGGCCATCCGACACGGCTCTTCGACCCGGCTGGCCAACACTGCTGTCTGACCCCGCTGGCCGACATCGATTCCACGAGGTCTCCGACACGGCGACACGCGCTTTCACCTGAACTGTAGGCCAATTATAATTGACTGATACATAGACATAGCTGCATGTTGTCTATGAGGTATTTTGGGGAACTGTCACGCGTGTGTGCCGGTTTCTGTGTTATGTGTGTCAATACAAGTTTGATGTGTGTTTGTGCTTCCGCGTGCTGCTTCTCCTTTTTTCTGGAGTGATCCGGCCCCAATAACATCACAATGGGATAGACAATGCAAACACGGCATGATAAAAGGTGGTTTTTGTTCCAAGCATTGCTCTTTCCTTCCTGGAGATTTTAATCTTTGAGGCAGGCTCTCGGATGTAGTTCAAATTAATTGACGTGGGTAGCCAGCAGACACCAGTTGCTCAGCCTGACATTTAAAACTAGAGCACAGAGCGGGTGCACAAGATTTCTGTAGGGCAGAGAGGCAACTAGACGTGATGATGCACCATTTCACAAGTTTTGAATATGCACTCTTATAAGGTAAAAGACTTTTGTTAGACCTTGGATTATGCAACCAACAAATGTGGGCATCGGTGAATTGCAATGTAAGGTCTAGAAACTGGATGTGGTTGTCCTAAGTCAATTGATGGGTAAAATTCAAACCTTGCTCTTTAGAGGTGAAGGAGTTAAGGACATTAGTGACAACACTATCAAAGTCATCATTGAAAGAATGATCTAAAATCACTAAATAGTTGTCAACATAGCAAAACACATGTAACACTGCAAGTTTACAAAATTCTTTCTCTATGCGTCTATCAAAAAAGGCCATAAAAATGTTACATAGCACAGGAGCAACTGAGGATTCAATGCACATACCAGATTTTTGTACATAAAAGTGATCGTCATAAAAGGTGGCTGTGGTGCTTAGGTTCCAAAAAATGCTATGTACTAACGCCAACTGTATTCTGAGAAACTACCTCGCCATGCTCTTCAGCCCTTTCCCTGATGGCCTTATACAGTTCCTCGTGCAGTATAGAACAGAAAAGGTCTTTTACATCAACAGATAGGGCTTCAGTAGCAAGAGCATTCCTTTTTCAAGGGCTTGCACAACTTCCTTAGAGCTGCGAATGAGATATAGATCACGTCCCTTATATTGGTAGAGGTGCTGCTTCAGAAACAAAGCTGCGGCATGCTTCCAGCTGTCCCTCTCCGAAACAATCGCGTGGAGTGGCCAATCCACTTTGTCTATTTTTTCAGTACAGAAGATTTCTAAAGAATCTGTTTGCTTAAGAGACAGATAATACGACAGCATCATGATTCATTTTGCTCAGCGTCTTGATGGCTTGTTTCCTTTGAAACTTGGCACAGAAATCCACAGCTTTGAAGTGCCTTAGAACGGCTTGTCGGGCGTTATCTTCAAGCATGCCTTGCGGCTTGACCAGATGGCATGGAGAGATGACACCCTATCTCGCGCGTTTTCTTGTACACGGGGAATATAGCATGCGGAAAACTATGATCGCAGTCTGCAGCAAGGAATGGCGGCGCATTTCAGATATTGCCTATTAAAAGCATGTGCTATGCTTCAGATGGAACCACGCACTATGAAACAGATAGGCAAAGGTGCTTATTGCAATAGGATTGGCAGTGATAGGTGTGAATGCTGTGTATGATGATCCGGGCAAACATTTGCTGGTACAGTGCAGTTCACTTATAATGATATCGAGAAAGACGAAAAATATGATTGTTATAACCAATGATCGCTATATCTGGACTGCAGTTATTAAAAAAAACATGTGGAACATACCTTTGCAGCTTTGAATTCGCTACTCGCTCTAAAGAATAGATGATGTAGAAAGTAGGCCGTGAAAAACAAATTTTATTTCTAGCGCGTCAAAACAGTCCGAAATCTGCACTTACTTTTGCGGCAGCTTCAGCTTCACAACCGTGGTGTGCATGGATTCCAGCTGCTGCGCGAACACTGGCGGCAGTCCTTTAGCATGCATAAAATCAATTAAGGAGTCGATCGACGACAGTGCACTTTGCGTGGACATCGAGGTCGGGGTCAAGGAGCCACTGTCAATTTTGTTGTCACTGTCGTTGCTGCTGTCGCCACCGTCGCACAACTTTGCCGTCTGTCGTGACAGCACATCTTCGGCGAATGCCTCGTCGGTGACCTCATCGCAGAACGAGGCAGCACTGTCTGCAATCAAACACTCCTCCTTCGACGCACCACCTGCGTCACCAGTAGGAACGAGCTCCCAGAGCTCGGTATTGTCAGCGGCTTCCACCGTGTTGGTCTCAGTGAGTTGGGGAAGTTCGTCCTTACACACAAAGCCCGCCTTTTTGAACCAATTGGCGATGAACCACTGGTAAAGCGCCTCTTCAACATCGGCGTACAAAGGGTCTCTAACCCTTTTCCGCTGATCGGCATGGCCGCCGATAGCTCCTGCCTTCACAATCGCGGTGCTCCCGGTTTTCAAGATGGTTGATATCGTTTACTGGGCAAGCTCATACTTCTTCATAAGGGCGAGAGAGAGACGCGAGACGTCTCTGCTATCGCGAGAGAGAGACGCGGGACGAGTGCTACCGCACCGCTTTGTTTGTCGCTTTTTTTTTCTTTCTCTCTCTTTCAGAGCAACTGTGGCCGACGCGCATGAAGCAGCTAGCGCCATCTTGTGGCGCGCTGCGCCTACTCAGCTATTCTCCGGTGCGCGGGCGGGGCGGGTCGCGCTGCGCGGTAATGGTGGTAGATGCGAACTTACGGAGGTAAACCGCCTCATCTCGACATCGTTCGTTTCAGGGAACTAAGCAACGCAAATGCCACCATTATTTGGCACGGAAAACGCCGTCCAGATGGCAAAATTTTGGTCGTTATATCCGATATGCGGTCAATAACCTATCGTTATAAATGAGTTTTTTCCCCATAGACCTAATGCATAAAATGACACTCTCATGTCGACCTATCATTATAACCGATATATTGTTATAAGTGGTATCGTTATAAGTGGACTGCACTGTAACGGAATAAGAAACTAAGAGACGGGCAGGTGAGTATTGCCGTGAAGCTGCCACGGCGAGCAGCTATATACTGTTCTTGCCCGCGCACACCTTGCGCATTTTTTTGTTTACATGGGATCTCGCGGCCACAAAACATATTATGCGATTGCAGTTTGGCGACGTACTGAACATTGGTGCCGATAACTGGTAAAACCAGTTTTGGCACTGGTAGAACCGGTATCGGATAGCTGGTAAAACTGGTAAATGATGAGCGTAACTCTATTGGATAATTCTTTGTGTTCTCGATTGCAAGCGTTGGCACCATACGCAGTGGAAACGTATCAACGAGGTTCTACTGTATTAATTTAGTATGACATGATGAGTCATCCTTATTAAGAAACTATTCATTCTATACAAGCCAGTTGGCATCCAGATAACACGAAATGCACTCTCCTGTCATCTTCTACATCTTGCGCATTCATCAGAAGCAAATTCTTTATGGTGGTGTCAGATTCAAACTCAGACAAGCCAAATTTTCTTATAGATTTTCCTTTGGGTGGAGATATCATGGGACTTGGGTTTTGCTAGCAATGCGAAGGAAACTTGGCTCACCATCTTTCGCCTGCGGCTGCTGTGACCAGAGTCGGGCAGGTCCCCATCGTCTCCTGTCCCAGGTTCTTGACCACCGGAGTCGGGAGACGCCAGCGGTGGGCTTCCTTCCTGCACACAGCATGTCCGTAGTTCATGACATCAATGGCTTCTAAGATGTCTCTGTCTAGAAGGGACCGATGACCATCTGCAGTGTGGCTTGAGGTAATTGTGCAGATGAAAAGATTTTGAATCACAATGCTAGGAGCCCTGAAATTCCTGCAAAAATGACGCGGAGTGACTAACTGCAATGAAACTTATAATCTTATTAAACTAACATTCTCACGTGTTAAATGTTCAACTTATTATCCTAACCTTCTCATGTGGATCAAGCTCTTTTCAACAAACTGCACTCAGCTTGTTACAGTTAATGGTTTTAATTCTTCTTTCAGCGATGTACATTTTGGGATACCCCACAGCTCAGTTCTCGGCCCTCTCCTTTTTCTCATTTATATCAACGACCTTCTTGCTACACTGTCTTCTAACGTACACTTGTTTGCTGATGACTGTGCTATTTTTCGTGAAATAACCAATGAAACCGACATTAACAGGTTGCAACTTAACCTTGATGCAATATCTAACTTGTGTAACTCATGGCTAATGAAACAAAATATTAACAAATGTAAAGTACTACATGTATCTCGTGTTTTTTGCCAACATGCCACTTACCACTTAGACAGCGTTCCTTTAGAAACAGTTAACTCTTACAAATACTTAGGTGTCCATGTAACTAGAAACCTGTCATGGTAAATTCACACTGAATACGTTATTAGCAACGCTAACTGTATTTTAGGCTACTTGCGCTGTAACTTTGCTAGCTAACCTTGTAACCTAAAACACCTACTCCACAAAACGCTAATACGTCCTAAGTTACGATATGCTACTTCTGTATGGGATCCTGGCCAAGATAAGCTGAAAACGGCTTTAGAACTTGTCCAAAATAACTCAGTTTGATTAATCTTTTCTAATTATAATAGAACCGTGAGCATTTCTTCAGTGAAACATAATCTTAGTCTTCCTTTGCTGTCTGTTTGACGCAGAATTGCACGTCTAGCACTCTTTCATAGAATTTATCATCATCCTACACCACACGCGCACTTCTTTACAAGAACCCATTATGTATCACAGCGTGTTGATCACTGTCATAAAGTTGGGACCTATCTATGCCACACAAAGCATTTTTCCCAGTCTTTTTTTCTTCACACATGTATAGATTGGAACCACCTTCCCGCTGATATCGTAAATACTACTGATAACAGCTTTTTTCGTGAAACTTTAGCTAACATATGTGGGGCCTGATCTGGGGGATATCTCACATCGTACTCTTGGGACAAAGGAACGACAACACAGTAGTGCAAACGATCACAAGGGCATTTATTGCACCTTTCATACATCAATGCCTGCTAGCCGAGTTGCTATCCACAAAACATGCCGATGGGCGCGCGACAAATCTAGAAGTCCGACTTACCGCGACCGGAAGCGAGCGAATATGTTCGCCCCATGCTGGATCCCAACGCCTGGTCGTTCGCGTGTATAGTCACGCGAATCGTGGCGCGTTCGAAGGCGGCCACGCGAGGCGGTCTCGCAGATGCATCGGTCGCCGCGCGCGCGCGGAATGTCCGCGCTGCTTCGGCGACCCGCCGGGGAAGAGCGTTGCTGCACGTGCAGCCCGTTTGCTGTCTCGAAGCCAAGAGAGCGCGCCTCGTCTCTCCCGCCGAGGGTAACCCCGCAGCCGCGCAACACTAGCGCCATCTCTCGGAGTGCGCTTTAACCACATCGACCGCGCTGACGTCACGCAGGCCACGTTGCGAAGCGGGACCACAGGAGACGCGCTATGCGGGAAAAACATCAGGGGAGGCGCGAGGGTCGCGCATTCCCACATCCCCCCAAACTTAAATCACTTCTTATTCCGGCGAAACATGTGACACGGTCTAACATCAACCCGTGCTTCGCGAACAGGGTGGTACATGCAACAGTGATCGCGCTGAGGAAATGTCCACACGCTGTCCATAGCATGCGAGCCGACATTGTCCTTGGGTACACCGCTGGCGTTCGCCGGTCACAGCAGCGGCTTTGCAGCCTCGACGGCACGATCCCAGGCCAGGACTCCGGAGACGACGACGGAGTAGTCGGTACGAGCAAGCGTCGCTCGCGCCGACTCGCCCTGCTGGCCGGAGCCGCAGTAGCTGTCGGGAGCCGCAGTAGCTGTCGGTGACCGCCGGCTCTTTTGTCCGCCGCCGAGGGTTGCGAGCTGGATACAGGAGGCCGCCGAAGTCGTCGCGCCGAACTGGCCACAGCATCACCATCGCCCCGGGGTGGCTCGATCGTAGTCCGGGGCAGCAGCGCAGACGATGTGCAGGCGACGGCAAACCAGGGGTGACTCCAATCACACTGCGTAAACTCAACACACTCGGCAAACACTAAAGTAGTGCAAGGGAGAGGAAGTCTGCATGCGCATCGCCCACGTGGTACGATGTTCAACTCGGCTAGCAAAAGATCGGGCAGCTATACTCAGATGCTAAGTTCACGTGAACGAAGCTCGCTTTCTTGAGTCGAACGAGTAATTTCAATTCGTGCGAGGCTAACTAGAATGAGGTAAGCAAAGTGCAACACCTCATCGCCACGGTCCACCAGGTTGTGTCCCTCCACGTGCGACAGGCAGCTTCGCAAAGCCTTAGGCCTAAAGTGTCGCTACCCTGACAACAACCGGCATCCAAAAACAACACCCACAATGGGCGCAAAACAGGCAGCCGCGAGGAGACGTCAGCTCTGCGAGGTGGTCCTACTCCGCTCGGTGCACACAGCATCCGAGTTGACGGCGCCCACCGTCCCAGACGGTGTCGGAGCGCCCGGTGCCAGGCCGCAATACCAGTCAGCCCGTGGTGGCACCCGTGGCCCGCGGCCACCCGGCTCCCAGAGCCGCGACTTCATCAGAGTCAAAGAGATAGAAGAAGCTATTTACATATTTACATAGGAAATTCGGACCACCCACGAGGCTTCCGTACTCACTCGCTTCAGGCTTGCCACTGCTCCGCGGGCGCTCAGCCTCGCTCTCCCAGGATGCAGACCACGTGGCTCTCGTACCAACGAATGCCATTAAAAAAAACACTTGCGAAAAGGCTTAGCATGTTGACATCTTCAAACACGCTACAGCCACCGTCACCTCGCTCAAGAAAGCATGCCGCCGACGCTAGCGATCAACATTCACGCTAGGCCTACGCTTCGGTTCAAACAAAGGTCTCGAACGAAGCAACACTTAAAATTATCGTCCGATGCCCCAAGAGCCCCACGTTGGGCGCCAGATGTGGGGTCTGATCTGGGGGATATCTCACATCGTACTCTTGGGACAAAGGAACGACAACACAGTAGTGCAAACGATCACAAGGGCATTTATTGCACCTTTCATACATCAATGCCTGCTAGCCGAGTTGCTATCCACAAAACATGCCGATGGGCGCGCGACAAATCTAGAAGTCCGACTTACCGCGACCGGAAGCGAGCGAATATGTTCGCCCCATGCTGGATCCCAACGCCTGGTCGTTCGCGTGTATAGTCACGCGAATCGTGGCGCGTTCGAAGGCGGCCACGCGAGGCGGTCTCGCAGATGCATCGGTCGCCGCGCGCGCGCGGAATGTCCGCGCTGCTTCGGCGACCCGCCGGGGAAGAGCGTTGCTGCACGTGCAGCCCGTTTGCTGTCTCGAAGCCAAGAGAGCGCGCCTCGTCTCTCCCGCCGAGGGTAACCCCGCAGCCGCGCAACACTAGCGCCATCTCTCGGAGTGCGCTTTAACCACATTGACCGCGCTGACGTCAAGCAGGCCACGTTGCGAAGCGGGACCACAGGAGACGCGCTGTGCGGGAAAAACATCAGGGGAGGCGCGAGGGTCGCGCATTCCCACACATAGTATAACCAGAAACTTCTTTTTTGTGACACAGCAGCTAACATTGTATAGAAAGAAGCCTCTTGTATTTTAGCATTGTGTTTTGTTCATATTAACCTCTGCATTTTGTTTACTTTCTATGTTCCACGTTTTCTTTTGAGCCACTCCCCTCTATCATGCCTCTGGCCCTGAAGGTATGATTGATAACTAACTAACTAACTAACTAACTAACTAACTAACTAACTAACTAACTAACTAAATAAATAAATAAATAAACCTTCTAGAAACAATGTTCAATTCTCAATAGATGTACAGGACTCTATTCATTTCAAATGCTACATCTATAATTTCATAAGAATGCTTACTTTGTAATGTTAGTAATTAGGTTTAGTTATCTGTGTACTTGTAATCTACAAATAGTTTTCTTGAAAAGTGGCATTTTGTAGATTACAAAATGCTAATCATATTTATTTGAACGTAAGCCGAGGTTGTTTTTTTTTCCCAGGATCCTTAGCCTCAAAGTTATCACCCCCATTATATATTATTATGATATTATCTGTGAGATGCTCAAGGGACGAAGTCGGTCTGTGCCCTTCGCGCGAGCGAATGTTAGCCTGGCTCTCTGGCTCCAGTGTAAATAGCCTGTTAATAGCCTCTTTCGTCTGTGTCTTTCCACACGTAACATTGTGGTGGAGGTTAGTGGTCCCCGTCCTCGCCATGGAACTCCGAAGTGGTCGGTACATTGTGCTTGTCACCATGCCTCCTGGTGACGAGACCGCCTCTGCAACGGCTTCAGCTTGTCCGACTGCTCCAGTCGTCACGGTTGCCTAACATCGCAACCCTGGTGTGTTCTCTCGCCTGGATGGACAGGATGTTGACGCATGGATCAAGCTTTATGAACATGCCAGCGCTAATAACAGGTGGGACCCAACCATTATGCTCACCAATTTCCTCTATTGTCTCGGTGGCACCACACGTGTGTGGCACCAAACACATGACAACGATCGAGATAACCAGTTGGGACAGTTTCAAAGAAGTCCAGCGTTACCCAGTTCTCGAGCAGCCCTCCTCCTCCCCGGCAGTCTTTTTCTGCCACATCTCACTGCACCCCGTCCGAATGGCGTACCCTTGATGACAGGCCGATTTGCTTCCACTGCTGTCGCATCGGCCACGTCGCTCGTCACTGCCGCAACCGATGGCCACCACCTCCTCGGACTTACGCCGCCGCTTATTTCTGCACCTTTGGACCTTCTGTTCCCTATACTACCTGCCATGAACCCACTGCCACTGATGCTCCTGCTCCGAACCTTCGCTACAGCCGCTCGCCCTCACCTCGACGCCATCAGTCTTGTTCGCCCCAACCCCGTTGCTTCTCTTCGCCGCCTATCGCCTCCTGGATCCAGCCGGAAAACTAGGCACTGCAGCTTCTGGAGGTGAAGCTGCGTTGTCGACCCTGCCCTCAAATTCTCTGCTCACGTTACCTACGAACCAAAACCTTCCTGACGTTGACGGTGCGGTCTCCGTCTATAGCGGTGCTCCATCGGGAGTAACCTAGACCCCTGCACGGGTCCGAGGATCTGAGCCCCTCAGGGGGATGATCAGCTCAGCCGCGTGTGTAGCGTGTGCCCAAAGCGGACGCTCATTCGGTCTCCTCTGGGAGCGAAACACCACCTTGGCGTTCGGGATATCTGTTACACCCGTATCGGCACGGGGCCCGTGAGCCAAAGCTCCCGCAAGTCAAGGGTGACACTCAGTATCTCAAAACGCGGTAACACCTCGCTATACGGGAGGATGGCTCCCAATGACCGTGCTACCAGGTCAACGTTCCTTCAGCTCGGAGTAGCCTCCGAGGGCGACTCGGCGCAGTACGACCGTGCACGTCAAGTGAGCCGCGTCTCTTTGGCGTAGCCTTCAGAACAGGAGCAGCGAATAGGTACGCAACTGCCTCTGGTTGAGGACCTTCGGCAAGACTGGCCAACCAAAGGGGTGACCGGGAGAATTGAAAGTCGGTACGTACCGTTTCGCTGTCCGAGCGCTTCTCCCCGCCTTGCCGCTCCTCGGCCGACTTGAGCCGTCAGGAGAGAGAGAACGCGGGTTCCCACCTAAACAGACCAATCGGGTGAGCCCCTGGACCGTTCGGGGGCGGACAGCAGCAAGTGTTTTACGGTCCCACTGCTGTTCGGCGCCCTCGGAGGAACGAGAGGGAGGGAAAGCGGTGGACCGCGTGCGCGAAGTTCGAAAGCGACCTCGCCGCGCTGTGGCTCCTATGTACAAAAGGTGCTGCACTATGGCGCTGCAACGAAATGGACTATGCAGTCCCCACAACGGCTATCCTGTCACGGCACTCATCGATACAGGAGCACATCTTTCTATTATGAGTGCTGCCTTCCGACGACGATTGAACAAGCTCCTCACCCCAGCGATGGCCCGCGTCGTCCGCATTGCGAATGGCGGTACTGTGCTTATCATCGGAATGTGTACGGAACGTGTCAGCATCGCCGGCCGCCACACTGCTGTGCTCTTCACCGTGATTGCTCTTTGCCCCCACGACCTAATTCTCAGCCTCGATTTTCTCTCCATGCATTCTGCTCTTATTGACTGCTCTGCCAGTACCCTTCGCCTTGAGTTACTGATTCTCGCAGAACCGCCGTATGTTTAGTGGGCCTGGAGCACTCATGACGACTGAGGAAGCATGGAAGTAGCACCAGGGGTTGCACGTTGCCGGCAGTCGAGTCGAATGCGTTACCGGGAAAGAGAAACATGTGAGAGGTGTCTGCTCTTCCATGAACTATCAATACTCCCTGCAAGCGCCGCCATTCTGGGAGTGCCGCCACGAATGGAACAGCGGAACTTCCATCAACTATCAACACCCCCCCCATAAGTGTTGTCTGTGCTGTAAAACTCTGAAAAATGTTGAAAAACCCTTCCAAGGAGCAAACAAATGCGCGGGATAGCGAAAATTATGGGTAGGGCCATAGAGCAAAAATAAAATTAAAAATACATTGTAGCTCCCCTGAAATCTCAGTGGTCTTGTTTTTTTGGTGGTGCCATGTTTTGGTTTCGGTTGTAAGTTGAGTTCCCCACTTCAGATTTTCAAATTTAAAACAATAGGTCGACTTACAATCGTGTAAATACGGTACGTGTTAACCGATATGTGCGCAATAAGCTGGTACAGTTTATGCTGATACAAAACACATTATGTTCAATGGCCGCTGAGTCGAGGATTTCACTTTACTACATTTAAAATGAAAGTACTGTTTAAGCGGGTATGGTTTAACAAGCTTTTGCTGTATTTATTTTATTTATAGATACTGCTATCCTAAACAAGATCTTAGCAGCATGGTACATGAGCAAGTTTACAAAACAAAAAAATACAAAAATGGGGAACTGCAGTAAAAAAATTCTTTGCACTATTTCAAGTTGAAAACTGCGTAACAACACAGTGAATACATGCAATATTATTAAACAGACGCAGTTTTGCCTATGAGGTGCAAAGCATCGATTGCGATAGGAAATAAGTAGACAGCTATACGAAGTAACGATAGTAGTTTTGTCGGCTGTATATATTTGTAAACATTCGGTAACTAAATTAACAAGCATGGCGTCACAGGCGCACACGAACACACTACAATCTATGACTGCAAGCCCTCGCTGTCAGAATGCTGGCGTGAGACAGCGTGGCAGTGAGGGCAGTGATGCCACCCGTCGCTTCCACACAAACTGAGCTGCGAGAACACAGTGCACAGGAAGCTACGAGTCGTCGGCTCACCCAGACTCACAGACCGCTTTCAAGACAGGGCCCACGCGGCCGTGCCATACGCAGTTCCTTCTGGAGTAGAACAAATACGGTATGTTCAGACAGCGAGCCTTTTGGCAGTAACCAGTCAAACATTGCTGTCAGTGTGATATATTAAACCCAAGAATGCCGTGGTTCCTACGTGCACAGCCTACAAGCAGAGCCACTTCGCCTGTTTATTGTACTTCATGATTGCGACAAAGTTACGAAAACGTGCAAGCATGCCGAAAAGGCCTACCGCTTGCTTCTGGCCACTTCCGACGCCGCATAGCTGCCTACACGTTAGCTGGGGTGCTTAAAATGACTCTTACCCTTTCGCGACTGGACGCTAAGTTGTGGTTATAAAAAATACGAGGAGGATAGTACTTACTGTTGGCCATTTTTCCGTCCCGGAACTTCCCGGTGCACAATGATAGTCGCTGCCAACTTCAACCACCGTATATGAAAAAATTATGACTACAGCCAAATTTTAGCCAGATTAAATTGAGCTAGTCAGACAGCTAGAAGATGAGCTTGACTAGTAACTGAAATCGAAACTAACCCAAGTGCCCTTATTTGTGGTAAAATTTCCTGCATTAAACAATGCGGTGCAGGGTTTCATTTTTGGTGCTATTGGCAGGTGATGGAGCAGGATGGCGCAGGAAAACCGCCCCTGCGCCCACATGACAGCCGATGCACTTGACCCGCAGATCAGATTCCGCCGACCGTGCTCACCGCTATCGCTGTCCTTTTGGTGTAGCCTGTTTCTGTGGGCACAAGTTTTGTAGTTCACTGTTTTGTTGCTGTATTATTCGCTGTCAGCACTACTTGACACTATGAAAGGCATTTAGTCGGACAAATCTTTAAGAATATTTTTATGAGCGTCACAGACTGTGATAAGGGGCTCACTCTTCTGAAACCATGTAAGGAACTTTATAGAGAGCTCAGCTGAATTTTTTATGAACAGTGCGTTCGCATAAAATGCTTTGTCATTTATGTTCCTCGTTAAGCTATCTTTCACACTGCCACCACTGCGCACTGGTGTTTGGGCAGTAAGTACGCTCTTCAAAGCAGACACTCCGGATCTGGCATAAGTGACGACCAATGCCTGCTGACGTGGTACAGAAACACAGTATCACACAATCTAAGAGGGGCCCTGCTGTTCTTTCAGGTGACCGCTGAGTCAGAGCTCAGTGTTTAAAACATAGCTGAGTGTTTAAGGGGGGACGGGAGTCTCAAAAACAAAAAATTGCGAAAAAAAATCAATTTTTCGTAACTACTTGTTTTGGCATCTGTAATGCCTAATTTACACCATATCAAAACGATCTGCCTCAAAACGCACCCTAAGTGTCCGAAAAAAATTATTTTGTCAGCCCGTATGGCGAGAAACGACTCCGAAATTGCGCCGAAACCCTGGAGCTATTTCTCGTCTTTCCCGCCACTGAGTGCTGCCATCTCGGTATCATTCGAAAGCTCAAAGTTCTGCCTTTCAGGTCCCCTCTCACATCTTTGGCGACAGTGATCGCATAAAAAAAAAATTTCAAACATAAAACAATCAGGGCCGGTCTGACTGAAGCTCGCGATGCATGCGGCCCTCGTATTGGCTAAGTGCACCATAGCACTGAGAAGCGCCTTCTGATTGGCTGTGGCAACTAGGCCTAGCAGACAAGCTTGTCTGCTAGGCATAGCAGTGGGTTGCTTCAAAAACAGCTGATACGCTGTTTCTTGGTTGATCGTATTACGAACGTAAGCGAAAAATCTACCCCCATTAAAAAAAAAAAGTTTGAAACTAAATGCACTTCCTTGAAGAGCAAAGCGCCAAAAAAGAGGAGGCAGTTATCCCAAGTTTCAGACGAGCAGACAAGATCGCGCCGGAGATAAGTCACTGCATTGCGCGCAATCTCATACCCCATCGGCAATAATGCAGCCGGCGAAGCTAACCATTGCACTTTATCCCTGCATGTAAGTCAACTTCGGAAACCGCAGACGATGTGCGAATGCCTAATCACGTGCCTTTCGTACATACACGGGTTCGTGCTAGTGCATTCCAGATTCTGTTAGGAGCCTATACGTGCACCTAATGTCCACATCAGAGGAAGAATTTAGCATTTTTAATTATATTGTAAATATTATTTCCTAGTTTTGAAGCTTGAAATTTAAATTTCCCTAGTTTTCTTTTGCTAGTTTTTTTTTGTTGTTGTTGCTGTTTTTCTGAAGTATGGACGACCGCACGCCAAGTTTCATCCTAGATGCCAGCGCTCGTTTCTCCCCTGGTGGAACGATTTTATCTCCAACGGGTGTAGGTTTCCGCCGCTGCTTCCCTTAGCGGTCATGCCCGCGTTCAGTTCGCGCTGCGCGCTAAACATCTCTTGTTTGCGACGGCGCCTCTTCGGATGACTGGAAATTATTATTGTGTTGTGAACTGTCACGACAGCAATGAAAACACGAAAGGGTTGATGCCACCAGTGAAATTCTGCCGATTCACAAGAAAATGGTACGAAAAAAGCAGACGACAGACATGGATTACTGCGGTGCGCAGAGCGAAGTAAACAACTGGCAAACGAAGCGAGTGCGTTTATTGATCACTCCTGAGTGTATGATGGTTTTTATATGCAACCCACATGAATTTAATAATTACTCGGTACATAATCCATTTATTCATATAAAAACTGAGTTGTTCGACGAGCGCTTGTCCTGTCTTCTTTCTCATGTTTCGTTTGCGCGTGCGCTGCCCAAGAATGGAAACCACTTCTGTTGTATGCGCTAGCAGCGGCCGAAGTTCACGCAAGCCGAGAAATTGAATACATGCACGATGCATTGAACATGACCGGAGTTCATTCCCGCTTCACCACTGCACCGATCGATCGAGTTACTGGACTATACACGCCCGCGTCTTGGTCGCGTCGGCATTGCTGAAGCAGGAATGATTACTAATACTTTCAACTTTCGTCTCTTGAGCACTGTTAAAAAATGGCCAAGTTGTCCACATTGCTGCCTCTATTCCATATCGTAGGGGACGTACTAGTTAAAGTTGTGTGCGCATGTCATACTTGTGCTATGCAGCGATATATTTTGTTTATTTCCGCACAGTGTCGATGGAAGTCCGTTGTCGCCATCAGAGACAACACGGATTTGTAGCAAACATTGTGAGACACTGCAAAAATGACTTTAGGTCGTATGTGCCGCATCGTATGTCCTGACGATTTTTCCGGCGGCACATACGATGTCGTTTCCAATTACCTGCTCAGCGTCACTTACACGGTTAAACAGACGTTGCCCTTTTGCCGTATTGCAGCCATAAAAATAATCGTCAAGCGTACCGATCTTCTTAAAGCAAATAGAAGCGTGTACAGTCTGTTTCACTCGCAACATATTGCATTGCGATGCGGCAAGCAATAGAGTTGTGCGGTGGCAGCAGTTCCAGCAGGCGCAGACGCTCGAGGGTTGTGATCTGCGTCGTCTGTTCCGGCGGCGCGCGCTGGCCGCATTGTCGGGAAGCGTGCTACTGTCAGGGGCAGTAGCACCGATTTCATCAGTACTGCGGGAACTGAGCTGATATTCTTCACTAAACGTTGTGCGTTGCCAAACTCTGAGCCTTCATTGGCGATAATGGAGTTCCACAAACTTCTTTCGACAGCATGCTTCGTTTGTTCTTTTGAAAGGCCGGGGTACTGAGCACGTGCACGTATATTTCTTCACTGTGTGTGCTACCGTAATAAGCAGCGACAAGACGCACCAAGATGTGCGCGCAAGGTGCTCAGTGTTTGTTTGACTCGAAAGCAAAACAAAGCACTCAACAATGATAAATGTGGGGGTCGAACACGATGAAACAAACAGATGCGATTAAAGGAATGTTTTGGGTTAATACAATGAGCCGGAAGTGATTTTTCTCGGCAATCATTCACCGCACCAGACAGACCCTGCCCGCCAGCAATGAATCGGACACGCCACGCTCCGAACTTCAGTTAGTATCTCGTCATGCCCCCAGCGGCAGCGATGACAGCGCTCATCCTGGAAGGCAGTGAAGTGTAGAATGACTTGATCAGGGATGTGTTCATTCGCTGCACGTCTCAGTCACTGACGATGGTGGATCGAAGCCTATCCTCGGGCGACTGATAGAGGGGATGGTGCGCCAGCAATACTTTCAACGAGCCCCAGACATTTTAAATGATGTTGGCGCCCGGGGATTGAGGCGGCCACTCCAAGAGAGTGACTGCGCGCTCTTCCAGCAGTTCTTGCACAATACGAGCAGTGTGGATCGGCGACCTATTGCGTTAGAATATATAGTCGCCTTCCAGAAACGGGCCATCAAGAATGTATGGAATCAGTACGTCGTCTATGACTGCCCTGCGCCTTTCAGCGATGAACTTACCTTCGAGGCGTATCATTGGGCGTCGCACAACGCTTAGTAAAGAATACCGGCTCATTTCACGCAGTAACCATGAGATCGGCGCCCTGCAACTGACAGTAGAACGTTTCCCGACAAAGCGGCCAGTGCGCGCTGCCGTAGCAGACGACGCCGTTCAAGATCCCGCCCCTCGAGCAGCTGCGCGAGCTGCTGCCGCCGCCTGTCTCAAGCGCTCGCCGCATTGCGATGCAATGCGCTCCGAGTTTTCCCCTAAATGTGGAACAGACTGTACATCGCCCTTCGAATAAAACGTCCACGCACACACACGTAGGCACACACCGCGCGCGGCACGAAACGTGCCTAAACACGCGCAGTGCAGGAGGCAATCAAGGCGGTGCGAACAAGAGGTGGGAGAGGCGTACCACCTGCTATTAGAATTTTGCCCCGCATGCGGCGCTCTCAACGCCGGCGCAGCAGCGCTGCTCTCGGTGCCGTTCCTGTCCATAGCTTTTTTAAAGTCCCAAATTTTGGGATCAGAACTGTGTCCTTTCTACTCATTCAATTACAGTCATTTTTTCCCCTTGAATGCAGGCAAGTCAGAGAGTGCACAAAAACTACGATATAGCATGTTGGGACACTGAAATATTTTGAAATCCTGTAGAAATCACCAACAAGAATTCACATTTGTAAAGCTGCATGCAAATATAGAATTTCATAACTTTGGCTGAAGTACAGATACCAATATCCAAGCGCTAACTTGCAGTATTTGAATATCCAGGAACATACCTGCCTACTTTTAGCTATCCTGTTGCAGTACATTTTTTGCAAGTCACATGCCAAATTTTAATGAGAAGAAAAATTGCAACTACATTGTTTAGCTGATTTTAGAAAACACTAGTATATTTGTAAGCAGCACACAAGATTAGATGTGTCCTGAAAGTTTTATGTTTCAAGAGCATTGCATGAATACAAAACCAACCAATCATGAGGCTGGTGTTCCGTTTAAGCAGCACTTCCATTTAAGGGGTGGCGCTTGAAAGTGAAAACTTGAAAGTGACTTTCTGGATGTGTTTTTTCTTCAAGTGCCTTTGCCTTAAGGAAGGCTTTGATAAAGTTTTCATGAATCAATTTCACTAAATTTGGTGTTCTTGTGCTCAGTAACACCTGGGCAACGTGCCAGAGCCTAAAGGTTTTCCATATGTTCAAAGACAAAAGAGGTATTGCCAGTAAAACTTTAAACGCAATTTTCTCAACTTTCTTGTTTCGTTAAGTGTTTTTGCCTTATGGAAGTCTTGATAATGTTTTCATCAACTGATTTTGGTGAACTAGGTATCATTCTTTTTAGTATTGTCACAGCTACATCCTAAAGCTTTCCATTTTTTCTTAGATGTGATAGATTATTAATTAGAACAAATGTAGGCTAATTACTGCCAGATTGTTATTTCTTCCCAACTTTGGTATTTATTTTTGATAATCACAATTAGTTTATTGGTATTTGCTTAGATTTAAGATATGCAGTGGGCCTTTGGAAATGTCTGCATATTCTTACAAACACTTTACTTGATTAAGAAATTGCTACAAAGGCCCATAAGAAATGACCTAATTACGACTATAGTATTCTGTCATATCTTTTCTTCCAAGTGGGATATTTGAAATATATACATACTTGAAATCAGCATTCTACGATATATCTACACACAAGATTTAAGCAACATATGTTGAAAAATAAAAAAAATGTTTTCGTGACCCTCATCCCCCTTAAAGAAATAGGTTATCAACCACCACGGCTTCAACTTAAACACTAATAAAGTCCAGCACAAACGAAAAGACATCGTGCACTTTGTGCAATTGGCATTCCCCAACATCCACAAGTGAAGGATTATTATGAACAAGTTTCTCTTTGTATGGTATTATGACATTTGGATTGTCACGGAAGAAAAAAAAAAAGCCTTTGTGAGGAATGTTTTTAAGCACCTCATTTATCCTGTTGAGAAGTATATCTGCAATTGCACTTCAAAAGCGAAATGATCACAAATGTTCGAAATGACTTCCTTCTCGACGTCTGAAAAGTAGCAGACAAGAACATCGAGCTGCTGACAATGCTACTTGGCAGGGGTGTTTTGTCCACAACTATGTTTCGTCCCAAACGGGAAAAAGAAACGGAAAAGCAAGGCCAAAAGAATTGCGCAAGGCAGTCAGGGCTTTCTCGTCTGCTCTAGTTTCTAAACACGCAGTTGGCATCATCAATAGATCCTTTCGTAGTACTATGGGTGAAGAAACTGGAGGTCATGGTATAATCAGTAGATCTTTTCGTAGTACTATGGGTGAAGAAACTGGAGGTCATGGCATAGCGTGGTCTCCGGCCCACGTGAATGAAATAACCAAGCAGATTGCAATTCTAACGAATGAGCCAACTGCCTGGCACGTTAATTCAAGAATCGCGCCCAAGCTAACGGTCCGCCTCTCCCACAGGACTGCCCCTTCAAAGATCCTCTTACCACCTATCACGAAATTACATCACATTTCAGACAAAGCAGGAGGAAATTCCCTCCCCCAAGCCCGAAACTGACCAGGGCTTAGGCTGTAACTTTCAGGCTCTTACAAATGAGATTGTACCTCACCCCCAGAGCGCTTAGTTGGATAGACCCCAACTTGCCACATTATCTGGCTGTGCCTCTACAACATGGGCTCTGAACTAACAAAGAAGTGGGATGCCTTGCTGAAGAGTGTGGAATTCATGCACCAAGTACAGGCCATCCAGAGGGCCCGCGATGTCGCACAGAGTCACCACCTCCCGTGATGGGCGGAGCCGATTGTCAGGTTCCTCAGGACACTTATATAAAGTTCTTGTCAATTGTCAATCGTGCCTATAATGCTTCTGCCACTGGCACAGACGGGCTGGGAAGTGTTATAAAAGTTGTTTAAAGAATACCCCATCATTTAGCCTGCAGTTTCTATGCTCACCAACCTGGTGCTCGTTGGATGAGGCATCTGTGACAGGTGGTGGCCTGTAATCCAGAGAGGGCCCGCTGCTGGTCCCGTCCTCTTCCTGGGGGGCATCGCCCTCCTCTTTCACTTCCGCCTCCACCTGGCTGCTGCTGCTGCGGCGACGGCCACGTTGCTTGCGCTCCATACTGCACGACAAAAAACACACCATTCAGACTCACTGCTGTGCCAAACATTGTAATGCTGTTCCTTTGATTATGAGAATTAAATTAAAATTAATTGATGGGGTTTTACGTGAAAACCTATGATCTGATTATGAGGTGTGCCGTAGTGGGGGACTCGGGATTTAATCTAAGTACCTGCGTGTTTCTTCGATTTTGCTGCCATCGAAATGGGGTCGCCGTGGCAGAGATTTCATCCCGCGACCTTGTGCTTGGCAATGTAACACCAAAGCCACTAAGCAACCATGGCCGAGGATTATGAGAATCAAGTCGAAAGTAACAACACAGATAATGACATGCGCAGACTGAGACAGACAAAGCGCTGACTATCAACCAATATTTCACTGTACATCATCATCATCATCAGCCTGGTTACGCCCACAGCAGGGCAAAGGCCTCTCCCATACTTCTCGAACAACCCCGGCCATGTACTAATTGTGGCCATGTCGTCCCTTGAAACTTCTTAATCTCATCCGCCCACCTAACTTTCTGCTGCCCCCTGCTATGCTTCCCTTTTCTACTGTACATACAGCAGTATATACAGGAGCTTCATTAGGCAGGACGGACGGACAGACAGACATACAGACAAAGGACATTAATGTGCAAGAGGAAGAGGAGAAAATACCAAAGTAGGAATTAATCCCCAGGAAGATAGCCACGGCGACAAACACAACAAAATGGTTGCCATCAACCACATGCAACATATGAAAGTTCCTTGGTGAGGAGCGATATCGAAGACACGCACACACACATAGTTGTTTTTGCTGATGCAAAAGGCCTCGTATTTCTCGTGCATGCTGCTCACCAAAGTGCCTTAGTAGCTTACATTGATTTAATTATGCATGACAACCACAACAGGAGCCATGCAAGGTTAATGGCTGCCAGCACACCCCTTCATTAAATTGGAACTGAGGCAGCCATCTACACACTTTGGCCGATGTATCATCGATTGCATGAGAGGATAGGAAAGTGAAAGTGGATAGGAAAGTGAGTGGGCACGGAGGAGCAGCCATAATGCGCTCGCCGCTCAATGTCTCCTTTTTCTACGTGCAGATTTTCTTCTTTGGCGGATCGCTAGGCTCGGTACCACAAGCTGCTGATTACCAGATATCATCAGCACGAGTGCTTCCATCTTCGACATCAGCCGAGCAGTGTGGGTTCTGCTGTTGTCATCGCCATGAGACCGGCCATGCCTCACTCTTCAACACGTCACACGCAACGTCACAACGGTGCCACTTCTTAAAGGGCTGGCACGGCCTAGCCGCCTTCAGTGGGCACGGAGGAGCAGCCAAAATGCGCTTGCCGCTCAAGGTCTCCTTCTTCTATGTGCAGATTTTCTTCTTCGGCGGATCGCTAGGCTCGGTACCACAAGCTGCTGATTACCACATATCGTCAGCACGAGTGCTTCCATCTTCGACATCAGCCGAGCAGTGTGGGTTCTGCTGTCGTCATCGCCATGAGACCGGCCACGCCTCCCTCTCCAACACGTCACACGCAACGTCACAACGGTGCCACTACTTAAAGGGCTGGCACGGCCTAGCCGCCTTCAGTGGGCACGGAGGAGCAGCCAAAATGCGCTCGCCGCTCAATGTCTCCTTCTTCTATGTGCAGATTTTCTTCTTTGGCGGATCGCTAGGCTCGGTACCACAAGCTGCTGATTACCAGATATCATCAGCACAAGTGCTTCCATCTTCGACATCAGCTGAGCAGCGTGGGTTTTGCTGTCGTCATCGCCATGAGACCGGCCACGCCTCCCTCTTCAACACGTCACACGCAATGTCACAACGGTGCCACTACTTAAAGGACTGGCACGGCCTAGCCGCCTTCAGTGGGCACGGAGGAGCAGCCAAAATGCGCTCGCTGTTCAATGTCTCCTTCTTCTATGTGCAGGTTAGTGGCAGTCCATCACTGCATTGCAAGCGTTCAAATAATGTCTTTTTGCTGCTCTTACCGTGCCCCAATGTTTTTATGTACCATTTTTCGTGATTGTGCGCACGTTTCTAAACTGCTCGTTCTCTGCGGGGATGTAGAGATGAATCCTGGGCCTGATGATGCAACTAGCCCAGTCCTTGCTGCCATTGCTGCTTTATCCGCTTTAGCTGAGTCCCGTCATGAAGACGTAATGCGTTCCTTTTCGGAACTTAAAGCAACCCAAGAAGCCCTCACTCACAAAGTGTCGGACCTGTCAACCAGATTGCTAACTCTTGAAACAGTTGTGGAAACACTTCAATCTTCCACGCCTCCCACGGACATATCCAAAATAGTTACTACTGCCATTAGTACCGAAAACTCTGAATTAAAATCAAGACTCGACGACTTGGAGGATTGATCCCGGAGGGACAACCTTTTGTTCTATGGGGTTGTTGACAACGCTTCGGAAACATAGGCACAAACTGAAATCCTCGTGCCCGATCTTATTAAAAACCATCTAAAATTAGAAATATCTGATGAAGCGATTGCTAGGGCACATCGTCTTGGCTCTTTTGTGGTCGGCAAGACTCGCCATATTATTATCAAGTTTTCATCATTCAAAACAAGAGAAAAGATCCTGTCACTGAAAGGCCTACTAAAGGCCACAAAAGTATCGGTGGGAGAAGATTTCTGCAGGGCTACACGCCAATCTCGAAATAAATTAATTGAATTCGGAAAAGCTAGCGGGCAATCATTTTCTTTGCGGACAAATAAGTTAGTCATGAACAAGAAAACCTATGTGTATTCTTCTGTCACTGATACTATCTGCGAACTTCATTCTTCCGATTTCGCCGCTGAAGTAAATAACGATGCCACAGGTCCTATAAATCCTTCCTCTCATTCTGCATAGCTATCTTCGAGTCGACCTTGTCAAAATAGCGTGTCTGTTCTTTTCACTAATGTGCATAGCGTTTCCAACAAGCGAACAGCTTTATCTTCAGCTATTGATTCTTGCTCCGCTGACGTTTGTCCTTACTGAAACTTGACTTTCCGCGAAAATAAAGAACAGTGAAATATTCGACTGCGAAGGTGCTTATGACATCTACAGGTGTGACCGCGATATCTGGTCAGGAGGGGGCGTTTTGATTGACATCAAAGATAACCTAAATTCATCTGTTATTGACATTACATCACCCCTAGAATTAGTCTGTGTGCGCGTGAGCATTTCAGACCGTCCCTTTATATTCTGTGCATGTTATGGACCACCAAATTCGTCCTCTACATTTTCTGCAGATTTCCGTGATGTCCTTAACAAATTGATTATTTGGTTTCCCAACTCTCCGTTATTTATTTTGGGGGACTTTAATTTTCCAGATATAATATGGGAGACTGACTGTGTTCATTTTAAATGTACTTCAGCCGAGTCCATTGAATTCTTAAATTTGTGCTTTGACTTCAACTTAACATAGCTGGTCCACAAACCAAATCGAGTCACTCCAACATCTTCTAACATACTTGACCTAGCGCTGTCTACAACCCCCGACCTAGTTTCCTCCTTAACTTATCTTCCTGGGATAAGTGATCATTCATTGCTGCAGTTTGATTTAAAAACACGCTTTTCTTACACAAAGAAGGTTAAGACAATTCGCGATTATTCCAAAGCTGATATTCCCGCAATTACGCAAGAAATGGAGCATTTTATGGATGCAGTGATGCCCGATTTCGACCAACGAACACTTGAAGAAAACTGGTCCCTTTATAAATGGAAACAGTTATTCCTAATTCGAAAATGTGTTCCGCAACGAAAAGTACACTGTAATCCCCAGTCCCCTTGGTTTACGGCCGCCTTGCGCCGTCTTTGGAACAAGAAAAAACGGTTATTTTGTTCCGAAAAAAACTCTAACAACCCGATTCGTTGGTCCGAATATCACCGCATCAACGATGAATATTGTAGCGCCATTTACCAAGCTAAGCAAACCTTTTTTAACATTACATTACCATCATACTTGCATGTCAACCCACGTAAATTCTGGAATGTTGTTCATAGTAATACACCAGCCGCAATACAATTGTCCCAGTTTAACACCCCTGTTCAAAGTGATCAGTGTTGCACAATTTTTAATATCTTTGCTTCCTTTTTTCATGACGCTGCACCTATGCTTTTGTCACCTTCAACGACAGTTTATGATACCCCAAAGGATTCAATTCTTATAGACTGGGTGGGCATTAGAAAACTAATCGGTAATTTGAAAATATCTTCGTCGGCGGGTTCAGATGAAATTAATCCAAGAATATTAAAGTGTACTGAACTGTATTCATCAATTATTCTTTCTAGGATATTCCAACAATCATTACACTGCTCATCACTACCAAGCGACTGGAAGGTGGGGAAGGTGGTACCTGTTCACAAATAAGGTAACACACAATGTCCCGAAAACTACCGTCCCATATCACTAACCAGCATTCCCTGTAAGATTCTGGAGCACATAATATATTCCCACATAGTTGATTTTCTTGAGACGAACTCTTTTTTTAACAACAGTCAGCATGGCTTTAGGAAATCCTCCTGCGAAACGCAACTAGCTTGCTTTACTAACGACCTCTTTTCTAACACCGACTTAGGATTTGACAACAATTGCATCTTTATCGATTTTGCTAAAACCTTCGATACCGTATCCCATAACCTACTAATCCATAAACTTAGTCTTCCTAACATTGACCTGCTAGTACTGGACTGGATTAAAAACTTTCTTGCTGAGAGAACACAATACGTAATCGCTAACAATTCGTCGTCTGCGCCCCTCGCGGTAACGTCAGGCGTGCCGCAAGGGTCGGTTCTCGGTCCTCTACTTTTTCTAATCTATATTAATGATCTTGCTTCCTGTGTGAAATTTTCAACTATTAGACCTTTTGCTGATGACTGCGTTATATATCATAAAATTACTGACCTCAATGATTCTCGTAAACTCCAAGATGACATTAATAACGTTCTGTTATGGTGTAACAAGTGGTCTATGAAGCTTAACTTAAGCAAATGTAAATGCATGCGGGTATCACAGCGTACCAGTACTACTAATCTGCATACATATTTCCTGAATAGCCCTCTCTGTTGTCTCGTCGTACAAATACCTTGGACTAAACATCACCAGCAATCTTTCCTGGCACATGCATGTCGACATATGTAGCAATGCCAATCGCACGTTGGGCTATTTGCGCCGAAACTTCTCATCCGCACCATCGTCACTGAAACTAACTCTTTACAAAACATTAGTTCGCTCCAAACTAGAATACGCATGCACCATTTGGGACCCGGCTAACATTACACTCATAAATAGCATAGAAGCCATTCAAAATCGTGCAGCGCGTTTCATCTTTTCAAACTACTCCTGACATGCTAGCGTTACCTCAATGAAGACAACACTTAACTTGCCAGAACTTTCTTTCCGTCGTAGATGCTTCCGCCTTTCGCTATTCCATAAAATCTACCACCAGAACCCTTTGTTGAAAGAACAGCTTATCACCCAACCGTCATACATATCATCTCGCTCTGAGCATAGTTTCAAAGTTAGTGTGCCGTCTTCACGTACTAAACTTTGTAGTAATGCATTCGTCCCTAGCACAAGCAAAGATTGGAACCACCTTCCCGTTACCGTTGCAGCCATCCTGGATACCGACACTTTCAAAACCAGCATTCATGAAACGCCACGTTGAATCTGTCTTTGTATATTGCACAAATGTTTTGTTATGTTCACCCACTCTTTTCTGTAATGCCTGCGGGCCCTGAAAGTATCTTAAATAAATAAATAAATAAATAGGAAAGACAAGGGGCCTTGTAGGTGTGATAAGAAACACACATAAATTTTTATTGATTGCTGCCACATTGTAGAGTATGAGGTTCCCCTCCTGTGCTGTCAATGCTACATCGGCTATGGTGACCAGAGTACACGTGAGATACACGAGGCCTTTTGCATCGACAAAAAAGGTGACACACTCGAAAACCACAATAATGAAATCCCGAGGCAACGAAGTTCTTGCCGCAACGAAATATTTTCAGATCCCCGGTGAACGCCCATGGAGTCAGTGTGTTTCATATCTCGCGACAATAAAACTTTTTTTTATAGCAATCTCACATTAACAAAATTTTCTGAAAAGCCATTTCGCCGATAATCTACTCACATAACACTAAACATTGTCTAAAAACCACTTAAATGCACTCGTGCCTTTAAATTGCATAAACTAGCGGCACAGCGCACTTGCATGGCCGCTGCCATTATTGGTCACAAAAAAAGAAAAAGCTGCAGTGGAGCTATTAGTGAAGCAATTGCACCTTGCATCAGGCGTGAGTGATGATGACGATGGTCATGATGGTTTGCCCATCGCAGTGGGTGACTGTGGGGTGTCCGGACTAAAAATGCAATATTAGTAATTAAATTTCTTTAAGAAGACAAGAACTGGAGGCGACCTCACAGTGGGCCCATTTTATCACAAACCTGCATGCCATCACGGCATGTGCTAATGTGGAGCAAAATGCCTGTGCGGCATGCTGGCTCATAATTGCTGACTAGCCAAACTGACATCCACATGGCTCAGATAACCCCGGTGACACCTTGTGCTTTGTGTACCGCCGCACCTAGTCATGTGTATGCTGTGTGGCAGCTGTGTGTGGTTGGTGCTAGGATGGATGGATGGATGGATGGATGCAAAACTTTATTAAGGTCCTGAGGTACGCGACTCAGCGCGCTGGCATCAAATGTATGCGCAGCGATTGAACCCTCTGCCCTGCCAGCCTGCTAAGATGCCACCTCGAGACAAAAAGCGGAAACCTATCACGCTACAAGATAAGGCTGCAATTATTGCCCAGACTGAAAAGGGCAGGAAGAAAACGGAGATTGCCAACTAATTTGGCATTGTGTGCAGCCCGACGTCTGCAATTTTGAAAATCAAGGCCTCTATTCTCTGCGCACTTGGGAATGGTGTGAGTGCAAAGAACAAAACAGTGACTGCTGCGGCGTTCCCAGATGTCGACAAGGCGGTGTTTGTGCGGTTATGTAAGAGCGTTCCAACAAAGTGCCATCGTCTGGTGGAGTGCTTAAGTAGAAGGTGCTGGAGTTCGCGTGCATACTCGGGCACAATAATTTTAAGGCAAACCCTGGATGGTTGAGTCGTCTCAAAGCCCACCACAACATAGCGGCCAAAGTCTTTTCCGGGCTGGCAGCAGCCCCTGTGGTGACGTTGTCATGGCTGCAGACCAACAAAGAAGTACTGGACCAGTACAAGCCCTCGGACATTTACCGTATTTACTCGCGTATAACCCGCCCTTGCATATAACCCGCACCCCTAACTTTGAACCCCATGAAATAAAAAAAAATATCCTCGCGTATAACCCGCACACTTACCTGAAAAAATGAGGACTAGGAAGTTACAACTGAGCAAACAGTCACCATTTTAGTTTTCAAAACAAATATATTTGAAAACGACTGCCGCAACGTTGTCAGTGCTGTCGTTCAATTGTCAATCGTCGCCACTCTCACTGCTGCCGTCTGAGGCTTCATCGCCGCTCTCAAAGACGTAATCATCTTCGGTACCATCTAGGCTGTTGCTTATGGCACACTTCTTGAAACTCTTGCGTACCATGTCGGCCGGGATCATCCCCCATGCATCTACGGTCCACTGGCACAGCAGTGCAATATCTGGCCTTCGCACGCGTCCCGTCGGCGTAAGGGCGTAAAGGCCATCGGCCATCCACTGGGCATATAGCCGCTTCACGTGAGCCTTGAAAGGCTTATTGATGCACACGTCGAGTGGTTGGAGCATGGAAGTCATGCCGCCAGGTATTACGACAAGGTCTGTGCCGTTGTCAGCGAGGCGAGCTTTCACCGCGTCAGTGCAGTGGCCTCGGAACGAATCCAGCACCAGCATCGAACGGCGTGCCAACAAGGCACCTGGTCTTTTTTCCCAGATTGCTTGAATCCAGTCAATGACGAGGTCACTGTTCATCCACGAGTTATCTTCCACTCGCACAACAATTCCTGGGGGAAGTGGTGTACTCGGTAGAGTCTTGCGCTTGAATATTACATACGGGCGCAGTTTGGTGCCGTCGGCCAAAGCACACAACATCACTGTGCAGCGCAGCTTGGTGTTGCCGCCAGTCGCCCTTTTTTTCCAGGGTCGTGTCCATAGGCATCTCGAAATATACTGGCGTTTGGTCAGCATTTCCCAGCTGAGATAGCAAGTAGTTGCGCTCTTTCCTCAGTCCGATGACGTAACGTTGAAAGTTGAGCAGCTTCTCCTCGTAAGCGTCGGGAAGCCGCTGGCACATGGTAGTTCGCCGCCGCATCGAAAATCCATGCCTGGCCATAAAGCGCTGCAGCCATCCGCGGCTCGCATGAAACTCGCGTGGAATGTGCATTTCCCGGGCCAGCTTCAGGGCTTGCATCTGCGCCATCTCTGTAGACACAGCGTGGCCACGACTCCTCTGCTCCTCGATGAATTTTGCAAGCTGCGTCTCGAGGTGAGGGTACGCGCCAGTCTTCGGGCCGCGAAACGCTCGCCTGTCCTTGTTCGCAGCTTCGAGAGAGTCTTTTTTCTTCCGCCAGTCGCGAATGCAAGATTCGTCGACATCGTTCTTTCTCGCAGCAGCTCTGTTGCCGATTTGTTCAGCAGCGGCGACGATCCTGAGTTTCTCCTTCGCCGTGAATGATTGCCGCCGAGACACACTCATGATGCCTAGACAAGGCTGGCGAACTGTGCAAACTGGGCGTACAAGAAACGGCACCTTACTCAAGGCCCATCAACGTCTGAACAAAGCGTATGCAAAGCATGCGAAACGCGTGGCTGGCGTGGGACTAAACAGACTATGGATGTGGATCTGGCTTTGACCTGCGTTGGCCTCTTGTTGGCTGGATGGATGGATCATAGTGGCTTAGCCCTTTGTAACGGTGGTGGCTTGCGCCCCCTAGCCTAGGATTCCCCCCCTTTTTTTCCCCCGTAATTTTGTTCGTATTGTGAACTGTAATTTGTCCCTCTTTTATAGACTCACTCGTCCCTAGCCCCTTTTGCACCAATCTTCCAACCTACTCTTTGTCACCACTACCCTTCTCTCATCCAGACGTCCGTCCTCCCCTGCAAATCCCAGGGCACCCTCTATATCTATCGCCGCGTCTTCGGCAATGTCCGGACGAAGTGTTCTGCACCGCAAAACGATATGCTCCATGGTATCCGCTTCCACGTGGTCTTCTTTCAGTCCATACTGGCCTTCGGTGGTCAAAAGGTTGGTGCAATATTAATATGCACTGCAACACACGTTGATGTCGATGGGGATGCGGACTCTGCACGGCAGGCCGCGCGTTGCCGTGAAGCCGACCCGCCGAGCCCCCCTTCTCCGGAATATTCGCGTATTACCCGCACCCCCACTTTTTAAACACATTTTTTCAATTTTTGGTGCGGGTTATATGCGAGTAAATACAGTACAACACGGATGAGATGGCCATATTTCACGAGGTGCTTCCATCGAAGACCCTGGACTTGAAAGGCCAGTAATGCCACAGGGGAAACCACAAAGTACATTGGGCACGGCGAAAGCGCTGGGCGCACATTGTTCTTCTAGTACAGGCTTTGTTCTTGTCATCCGCCCTTACTGTGCCTTCAGTCAAGCCGTTTACAACAGCGACAACATGCGATATTGACGGTGAAGCTGCATGCTTCCCTCCATCCACGGATGATGTAGCGAGTACAAGTCACGGGTTCCTGACGTCAACGAATTCAAGTCTTAGAAAGACAGCACCACACGATGGACTTGCCAGTGGGCACGGTGAAAGCGCTGGGTGCACATCGCTGACCATGCATCTTGTTTTTCTTGTGCAGGCTTTGTTCCTGTCATACGCCCTTGCTGCACCTTCAGTTAAACCGTTTACAACAGCGACAACATGCGATATCGACGGTGAAGCTGCATGCTTCCCTCCATCCACGGATGATGTAGCGATTACAAGTCACGGGTTTCTGACGTCAACGAATTCAAGTCCTATAAAGACGCACCGCACGATGGACTTGCCAGTGGGCACGGCGAAAGCGCTGGGTGCACATCGCTGATTATGCGTCTCGTTCTTCTTGTACAGGTTAGTTACAAGAACACAATACGCAGTAATGATAGATTTCTGGTTGTACTGGCGTGCCCACATGTGTGTATGAGTATTGCTTCATCATCATCATCATCAGCCTGGTTACGCCCACTGCAGAGCAAAGGCCTCTCCCATACTTCAATAACCCCGGTCATGTACTAATTGTGGCCATGCCGCCCCTGCAAACTTCTTAATCTCATCCACCCACCTAACTTTCTGCCGCCCCCTGCTACGCTTCCCTTCCCTTGGGATCCACTCCGTAACCCTTAATGACCATCGGTTATCTTCCCTCCTCATTACATGTCCTGCCCATGCCCATTTCTTTTTCTTGATTTCAACTAAGATGTCATTAACTCGCATTTGTTCCCTCACCCAATCTGCTCTTTTCTTATCCCTTAACGTTACACCTATCATTCTTCTTTCCATAGCTCGTTGCGTTGTCCTCAATTTGAGTAGAACCCTTTTCGTAAGCCTCCAGGTTTCTGCCCCGTAGGTGAGTACTGGTAAGACACAGCTATTATATACTTTTCTCTTGAGGGATAATGGACAACCTGCTGTTCATGATCTGAGAATGCCTGCCAAACGCACCCCAGCCCATTCTTATTCTTCTGATTATTTCCGTCTCATGATCCGGATCCGCCGTCACTACCTGCCCTAAGTAGATGTATTCCCTCATGACTTCCAGTGCCTCGCTGCCTATTGTAAATTGCTCTCTTCCGTGACTGTTAAACATTACTTTAGTTTTCTGCTGATTAATTTTTAGACCCACTCTTCTACTTTGCCTCTCCAGGTCAGTGAGCATGCATTGCAATTGGTCCCCTGAGTTACTAAGCAAGGCGATATCAGCAAATCGCGAGTATTGCTTATGAGTGTTTAAATTCTTGCAAGCGCTTAGTATGTGGCAATATAAAAGAGAACCCGGGCCTCACCATCAAGGGAATGTTCCAGTCATTAATGAGTGGCCAACAGGCAATTAGAGAAGACACTGCTTCTTTGAAAGAATGCATCGAGTCGACGGAGAAAGCGATACATGGTTTTGAAAAACATTTAAACAACTTGGAAGGCAGTATGACTGTATTAAAAGCAAAAAACCACGAGAATGAATAAGTAAAGGCGACTGTGACTGTAGTACAGGAAATACTTACAACACACACACAAAAAAAACTTACTCATTTGGAAAACCGCAGCCGCCGTTCGAATTTGGCAGTTTTTGGAATTTATGAGGATCCGAATGAAGCAGAAGCGGTACTGCGGGATAAGGTTGTCCGGGATGTCTTTGAAGATAAGTTAGGAATAAACTGTACATCTGTGGCACGAATTCAGACTTGGGAAAGACCCACACGAAGGCCAGTCAGTGCATTTTTACAGGATTATTCCGAAAAGCAAGCTCTCTTGAAAAACGCATGAAAATTGAAGGGAACAGGCATATCGTTGCAAAACGATTATTGTGCAGACACACTACGCAAGCGCTGTCTGCTTTGTAGCAGTGCGAAAGAAGAAAAAGACATCGGCAGAAAAGTTACGATACGATTCGCATTGATGATGACTTGTTATTTTGGGATGACGTACTCAACGCGAAGAAAAAAAGACAGCGCAGAATTGCGACCAAACCACACCGACTAGCAGTCACAGTCGCAGCAGTTTCGGCTGCTTTCACTAAATCCCCAAAGTATAGTCAACAAAATAGAGAAACTGCAAGATATCTTCTGGTATACGATTCTCATGTGTGTGTGTTATATCTGAAACTTGGTTGCACGACGGGGTGCATGATGATGAGATCATATTGCCAAACCACCAGCTGTTTAGAAAAGATAGGTCATCCCCAGGCGGTGGCATCGCAGTTATTGCAAAGAATAGTGTTGTTGTAAGGGAACTAGATCAGATAGATAATCATAAAAGTTTGTTTTTGAGTGTCTCTGTTTGGGGTATGCCATGCATATTATGTTGTGCATATCGGACACCAAATGCTGATGATCACTTTATGCAGAAATTATATGATCACCTTTGGAAATATAGAGGAAGAAGCTTAATTACTGGTGATTTCGATCTCCCACAAATAGAATGGCAATATTAGAGTTATGGACACAGTCTTTCCTCTGACTTACTCATTGATATCATACTAACTTTCAGTCTTCGGCAGGTTGTCAGCGTATGTACTCGGGGAGGCAGTATTCTTGACCTCTTATTCCTCAGCGAAGTTTTTGGTGAAGGAACTGTTAAAATTGAAACTGGCATTTTCGACCATAAACTGATTTCCTTTTTGTCATCAATGGCTGTGAATAATGTCAGACTACCCCGAAAAAAAATTCAGATGAGGGATTATGCTAAAGCAGATGATGAATCTATTATTGATTACTTGGACCTGCACCGAATAAACGGTCAGCGACTGTATTCTTAACAGATTTTTTCAAATTATCCTTACATTTAGCCGAGATACCATCAGACTGGCGTAAGGCAAGAGTTGTCCCAATTCATAAAAAGGGCAATCACCTCACACTGTCAAATTCAAATTATTGTCCTGTTTCTATTACAAGCACATGCAGCAAATTATAAGAGCGCATTGTCACAGGCTTTATTCGTCAGTATTTGACAGATCACAATGTCATATCTCCACTACAGCATGGGTTCAGAAAGGGATTATCGACTTGAATTCAGCTTGTGCCAGTTGTTCATGAAATCTCTGAAGTACTTGACTTGTCCGGACAAGTTGACATGCTCTTTTTAGATTTTAGCAAAACTTTCGATAAGGTAACCCACGGAAAATTAATCTACAAGCTCGAGTGCATTGGTCTTCCATCAAATATTATATAGTGAATCCAAGCCTATTTCCGACACAGGCAGCAGTTTGTAGAAATTAATAAATGTTCCTCAAGTGTCCGTCAGGCAACCTCCTGCGTACCGCAAAGCAGAGTATTAGGACCCCTTTTATTTTTTATCTATATTAATAGTATAATAGAGGAAATACCCGATGATGTGCATGTTTACTTATTTGCGGATGACTGTGTCATATTTTAAAAAATAGCTACATGAAACGATCACGCATGCTCGCAGGAGTCGGTTATTGCAATTTCGAATCGGTGTAAACTTTGGGGCATGGCATTAAATGTACATAAAAAAGTTGCTGCGAGTAACACGAAAAAAGGAACATAGTATATTTTTTATGTTCTAAACGACATAAAAATAACTGATGTTGAACAATACAAATACTTAGGCATCACATTCACTAACGGATTCTCCTGGTCAGACCACATTTCCCTTACACGTTCAGCAGCTTTGCGCAAATTATGGTTCTTGAAAAGGAAACATAAAAAGGCACCGGGAACACCCAAAATTTTAGCATATAACACATTTGTGCGATCGAAACTTGAATACGTAGCGGTTGTATGGGATCCTCATACCAAAAAGGACATAATGAATTTGGAATGTGTACAAAGGAAGGCCGTTAGATTTATCTTTGAAAAATATAAAAGAGAGGATTCCCCGTCCTTACTAATGCTTAGATTCAGATTTAGATTCAGATTCAGATTTATTGGTTCCAAAAACAGAAGTAATTACATGACAAATATACAGACGAGGGTCCCAAAGTGAACACAGGTGTAAAGTTAGTCGTCTTGAGTTTTGCATAGCATCATACATGGAAAAATCAGGGTTCAAAAGCCTCATTATGTAACGCCTCTTAATGCACGAAAAACAAGACATAGGCACAACTTTTCCCTTACGCCATTATTGGCTAAAACAAAATCTCACCTGAATAGTCTTTATCCGTGTACTATAAACAAATGGAATTCTCTCCCTGTTGATGCACTTCAATCAGGGAACTTCACAAATGCGTTGGAAAACTATTTGTCACATACAATAACACAACCATACCAGTATCTCTCACAATTTTTCTCGTTTTTTTATGTGAAAGTTCCTGTATTTTGTTATGTTTAGTGCCCACTTGTTGGCACAGCGTTTTTATCCACATATAAATTCAAATCTGCGATTCTTTTTGTTGTAGTTACTGTGCTAAGGCAAGCATTTTGATTTTTGTAATGTGGCTATGGGCTGCATCCTTTTCATGCACTGTTTATTGTGGGGTTCTCACCCGTACTCTTGGGACAAAGGAACGACGACACAGTAGAGCAAACAATCACAAGGGCATTTATTGCACCTTTCATAGATCGATGCCTGCTAGCCGAGTTACTATCCACAAAACATGCCGATGGGCGCGCGACAAATCACAGAAGTCCGACTCACCGCGACCAGATAGCAAGCGAATATGTTCGCCTCTTGCTGGATCCCAATGCTTGGTCGTTCGCGTATGGTCACACGAACGGTGGCTCTTTCGCACGAGGCTTCACGAGACGGTCTCGCAGAAGCATGGATCGGCGCACGCGTGGCACGTCCGCGCTGCTTGCCGTCCCGAACCAAAGAGGCAGCGCCTTATCCTTTTAGCGCCCAAGTAACCCTACCTGTAGGCGGCGTTAGCAGCGCAACACTCGTGCCATCTCTCGTACTGTGCTTCAACCACATCGACTGCCGCGAGCATCACAGCATCACGCAGGCCCCGCGGCGAAGCCGAATTGCAGGAGACGCGCGAGAGTCGCGCATCCCCACATTATACATACATTTTTTTACTATTATCTTTGCATTGTCATTACCTTGTCAACTGTATTGCCCCTCCTGCATGGGCCAGTATGTTGCCCTGCAGTATGATTAAATAAATTGTGGTGAAGAGGAAGACGAAGAAGGCGCTCTTGTTGCGGCTGTGCGCGTGATCAGCGTTTGTCTACTGCCAGTGCTACCAGATTGTGCCTAGTGCCTCATAATAAATCATCTTATTACATTTGGTGGAAGGTGCTCCACTCCCTGACCTCGCCCTGGAACTTCGCAGCCGAACTTTAACATCTGCTCCAGCCACTACTATGACCGACGCTCCCAACAATCCACTTGGCGCATCTGCCGCTCCTGTCATGTGCGGCGCCATGCAACGGCAGCGGGACCCTCCTGTTTTTAGCGGATCAGGTGAGACTGACGTAGAAGATTGGCTCTCTACCTACGAGCGCGTCAGTGAACACAACAAGTGGGATGACCCGACGAAGCTCCGTAGCGTCATCTTCTATCTTGCTGATGTTGCGAACCTCTGGTTCCACAATCACGAACGGGAACTGCAAACCTGGTCCGCTTTCAAAACTGCATTCGCGGAAGTCTTCGGTCGCCCAGCCTTGCGAAAACTCCGTGCCGAACAACGCCTCCGCCAGCGCGCTCAACAGCCCGGCGAGACTTATACAAGTTACATAGAGGATGTCGTTGATATTTGCGCCCGCGTCGATTCCACTATGACTGAAGAGGACAAGGTGAAGCAAATCCTCAAGGGCATCGAGGACGACGCATTTCAAATGCTCCTGGCACGGAACCCTACTTCTGTCGCAGCTGTCGTCACTCTTTGCCAGAGCTTCGATGAGCTGCGTCGACAAAGGGTCCTTGCGCGCAGCGCTCTCGCACCTGGCGACTCTCTCTCGGGCCTCACACTTCGCTCGAACACCACGCCAGCAGCATCGCTCTCTCTTGAGATTAAGGATTTCATTCGTGAGGAGGTGGCACACCAATTGTCTATGCTGCCTCTCAATGATGGACCTCCCCAGCCTGACACATCCCTGGCTGCTCCCATTAGGGGGGCCATTCGCGAGGAACTTGCTAGGTCTTTACCTTTCGCCCACCCCTGCCCTCCCGTGGCTGCACCTCTGACCTATGCCGAAGTCGCCGCGCGACCTGCGCCACCGACGTTCTCGTTTCCGGCGCCAATGCGACTTCAAGCTGCACCTCCTCCCGCGTCGCCTCCCGTTCCATCTCGACGCCCAGTTCAGACCCCTTGGCGCATACGCGACAACCGACCCATATGCTTCGCTTGCGGTGTCGCCGGCCACGTTGCGCGCTTCTGCCATCGTCGCATGCCACCTGGTAACGCTACTATTGCACTGCCTGGATATGCCTATTCCCATGACACCACCGGGCATGCGGTTCTTCCCGACCACGAGTTTTCGCCGCCTCCTCGACGCCCTGTCGGCACCCATCGTTCGCCATCACCACGTCGTCGCTCACTTTCCCCCTTACGTCGCCGCCTGTCACCTAGCGAGGGAAACTAGTTGCTGCAGTTCCGCAGGCACGAACTGCAAGCTTCGCGACTTCTACAAGGCCTGCACAGTCGCCACGCAATTTATTGGACGTTTTGGTCGAAGGAACCGCCGCAATTGCGCTTATTGATACTGGGGCTGCAGTTTCTGTTATCGACGAAAAGCTTTGTCGCAGCCTCCATAAGGTCACAACGCCGTTGTCTGGTATGCTTCTAAGCACCGCGACTGCGCAGCATAGAGCCCCACTCGCTCAATGTACTGCCAGGGTGGTCATCGACGGCATTGTCTATGTTGTTGAATTTCTTGTGTTGTCATCATGTTCACATGACATTATCCTCGGCTGGGACTTCTTGTCTCATCATCGTGCCATCATCGAATGTGCCCGGGCCGAAGTAGCGCTTTTCCCGCTTGCCGATGCCCCGCTGCCTGACCCTTCTGAACAGAAAGCCTCCAAGCTCACTATTGTGTCCGATACGGACATACCACCCGACATGTGTGTGCTTGTGCCCGTCTCTTGCTCTACCGCGCCAGACGCTACAGTACTTTTTACACCGTCGCCAATTTTTCTACGTCACAAGGCCCTACCTCTCCCATTTGCCGTCCTCACCACTGCGTCTGGATTATCCTCAATGCTTGTGTGTAACCCGTCTCACTACCATGTGACGTTACTGCACGGCGAATCACTCGGTCGTGTTCAGCCCCTTGACCCGCTTCACATTCTCGATGTTTCTGACGACACGGCCTGTTATGAACTCGACGCCCTCACTTCTCCCGTGCCATGCACATCATCATCATCATCATCGTCGTCGTCATCGTCGTCAGACGTTCTTGAATCTGTCGTAGACGCCGATCTGCCGCCTCCATATCGCCAGCAAGTCTTCGCGCTTCTTCAGAATTTTCGCTCGTCGTTTGACTGTGACCAACTATCTCTGGGCCGTACGGCAACCGTCACTCACAGGGTACACACTGGTTCCCATCCTCCTTTACGCCAGCGACTATACCGCGTGTCGGCAGCCGAGCGAAAGATCATTAACGAGCAGGTCGACGACATGCTGCACCGTGGCGTCATTCGCCCTTCCCACAGTCCTTGGGCGTCTCCTGTAGTATTAGTACGCAAGAAGGACGGGTCAATACGCTTCTGTGTGGATTACCGTCGACTCAATAAGATCACTCGTAAAGATGTCTATCCGCTGCCTCGGATAGATGACGCCCTCGACTCCTTGCAAGGCGCGGAGTACTTCTCATCTTTGGATCTTCGCTCCGGCTATTGGCAAGTGCCCATGGCAGATGATGACTGTGAGAAGACAGCTTTCATCACGCCCGATGGCTTGTACGAATTTACCGTAATGCCATTTGGGCTCTGCAACGCGCCCGCTACTTTCGAGCGTATGATGGACACCACCCTTCGCAACTTCAAGTGAAAAACATGTCTGTGCTACCTTGATGACATCGTGGTGTTTTCGCCAGATTTCCCGACGCACCTCGTTCGCTTGCGTGAGATACTGACCTGCCTCGCCTCTGCTGGCCTCCAACTTAACATCAAAAAGTGCCGTTTTGCTGCTCGCAAGTTAACAATATTGGGTCACGTTGTATCGAAGGACGGCGTGCTTCCTGACCCAGCCAAGCTTCGCGCGGTCGCAGAGTTTCCGACGCCCACTACTCTTAAGGCACTCCGCAGCTTTATAGGGCTCTGCTCTTACTTTCGGCGTTTTGTGCGCAATTTCGCGACTATCATCGCACCACTGACCAATTTGCTTACCGCTACTAACGGCATCTCCGCGTGGTCAACTTCCTGTGACGAAGCCTTCCAGCAACTACGTCGCCTACTTACTTCGCCACCAATTCTTCAACACTACGATCCCACAGCGCCTACAGAGGTACATACGGACGCCAGCGGTATCGGACTTGGTGGAGTCCTCGCACAACGGAAAGACGGCTATGACGAGTACGTCGTCGCGTATGCGAGCCGCACCTTAAAGAAGGCAGAAGCCAACTACTCAGTAACAGAAAAGGAGTGCTTGGCCATTATTTGGGCGCTCGTCAAATTTCGTCCATACCTATATGGTCGCCCTTTTGACATTGTCACCGACCACCATTCACTTTGCTGGCTGTCCTCGTTGAAGGATCCGTCAGGTCGCCTAGGGCGATGGGCACTCCGCTTACAAGAATATGATATCCGCATTGTCTACCGATCGGGCAGAAAGCACTCTGACGCCGATGCGCTTTCTCGATCGCCGCTACCTTGTGATGTGGCTTCAGTGTCTCCGCTCTTCGCATCCATGTCAGCCTTCAACGTCGCTGATATGCCGGACGAGCAGCGTAAGGATCCCCTGCTTTCAACTATGCTGAATTTCCTCCTCGACCCATCCGCCACACGTTCTTCTCGAACACTTCGTCGCCAAGCCGCTCACTTTACTGTGCGCGACAACCTTCTTTACCGCAGAAATTATTTGCCTGATGGTCGCAAATGGCTCCTGGTGATACCACGACACATGCGTTCTGACATATGCGCTTATTTTCATGCTGCTCCTCATAATGGTCACGCCGGTGTTCTGAAAACGTATACTCGGCTAAGGCAGCGTTTCTACTGGCACGGCATGTATCACTTCGTGCGCCAGTACGTACGCGCTTGCACGGCGTGCCAACGGCGGAAAATTCCACAGCGCCCACCTGGTGAGCTACAGCCGCTGCCCTGCCTTTGATCGCGTCGGCATAGACCTATACGGGCCACTTCCCTGCAGTTCCTCGGGTAACCGATGGATAATTGTAGGTGTCGACCACTTGACGCGCTACGCCGAGACTGCCGCACTACCGGCAGCCTCTGCGCGCGAAGTTGCGTTCTTCATCTCGCGGAACTTTGTTCTTCGACATGGCGCACCACGCGAACGGCTCAGCGACAGGGGACGTGTCTTCTTGTCCGAAGTCATCCAAGCCCTTCTCGCTGCATGCAGCATCGTTCACCGCAAGTCTAGAGCCTACCACCCGCAAACAAACGGCTTGACAGAGAGGTTCAACCGCACACTCGGTGACATGTTGACTATGTACGTCGCCTCGGATCACAGTAACTGAGACACTGTTTTGCCGTTCGTCACGTATGCCTATAATACGGCCACACAAGCTACCACTGGCTTTTCGCCCTTTTTTCTGCTGTATGGACGAGAGCCCTCGTGTACTATGGACACAATGCTCCCATACCGACCCGACGCTTCCGAATGCACGCCTGTGTCTGAAGCCGCCAAATACGCCGAGGACTGTAGGCAGCTCGCGTGAGCCCTTACGACCGCTGCTCAAGGTCGTCAAAAGCTGCGGCGTGACAGTGACGCGCTTACACCAGTTTTCCCGATTGGTTCCCTTGTTTGGTTGTGGGTCCCGCCTCACAGCCCTGGCCTTTCGACCAAACTCCTTGCACGCTATGATGGCCCCTACCGCGTCATAGACCGTACCTCCGCTGTCACCTATGTTGTAGAACCTGTGACACCTTCACCCGACCATAGGCATCGCGGGCGTGACACGGTTCATGTCAACCGACTTAAGCCGTACTATGACTCCCTCATCCTACCTACGCCGTAAGTCGCCAGGATGGCTCCTCTTCTCTCCCGGGGGCCAGTGTGGTGAAGAGGAAGACGAAGAAGGCGCTCTTGTTGCGGCTGTGCGCGTGATCAGCGTTTGTCTACTGCCAGTGCTACCAGACTGTGCCTAGTGCCTCATAATAAATCATCTTATTACAATATAAATAAATAAATAAATAAATAAATAAATAAATAAATAAATAAATAAATAAATAGTGGCATGCAACAATTTTGTTGTGCACTAACATGGACGACACAGGCAAATGGCCACTGCTTGTAATCTGCAGAAGCAAGAAGCTCTGCTGCTTCAAGGGAAATTGTAGGCTGCCCATACAATATGCCGTGAAGCTGAAGTTATGGATGACCCGGGCCATTGACGGCTGGCTCGTGGCTTTCGATGCCAACATGCAGAAGGCAGGCAGGTTGGTCGGCCCTTCTTTGGATAATTGCAGTGCCCATCATGTTGATGATGTTGACCTCGGAAATGTGTGCTTGTTTTTTTCCGACCGAACTGCACTTCCGTGCTGCAGCCGCTGGATCAAGGTGTCATTTGCATCAAGTGCACCTACAGAGAAAGGCTGATTCAGCATCTGCTGCTGAACCTCCAGCTCAAGTGTACCACTGACGTGGACATGACGCTTGAGATAGTAGCCGCCGCATGGGTTGCAAGGTGTCCAGTCGTGACAGCAAATTGTTTCAAACACGCCGGCTTCATGGCCAGGCATCATGTGCTGATCCAGCAGGACCGGAGGAATATTTGCCCCAAGGTGCACTCGATGACAGTGCTGATGGTGGAGTGGAGCCATCGCTGACCAAAGCATACGGTGAACTTCGTCCTGTGGAAATGGGAGTTCCAGATAGCCTCAGCATCAATGAGTTTGCTCGCACAGATGAATATGTTGTGCACAAAGAGATGGCCAATGAGGCCATCATAAGTAACGTGTAGCTGGCGATGCCAACAACCAGCAAAAACCAAATCATGAGAAGATGAACCTGCGGGATGTGCTGAACACCTTCGACACAATTTGTTTGTTTTTCAGTGAGTGCAACGATGATGTGGCAATGGACCACATTTTCCAGTGCGAATTCAGAGCTGTCAAATTGCTGTAAGGCTTACCGACTTTTGGCAATAATTTTTTTTTTTGCAGAAGATCAAAGGAACAACCTATGAGTCACACCGTTTCCCCGTAATGTACATCAGGAACACAACGTAGGCAGACGCAAGAGTTCTTGCCCTCTTCAAGAGTACCAAAGACTATCCCTACTCGGCATGCTTTGTCGACACAGCCTGCCCTAGGGCAAAGCTTCTCATGACCTTGTCAAAAAAGTTCTCTCTCTCTGCCTGTCTGTCCGTCCGTCCGTCTATCCATCCATCTCTCTGCAGGCCAATTCTCTGCCTTTTCTGTCTCATTT
This sequence comes from Dermacentor albipictus, assembly GCF_038994185.2. Taxonomy (NCBI): domain Eukaryota; kingdom Metazoa; phylum Arthropoda; class Arachnida; order Ixodida; family Ixodidae; genus Dermacentor; species Dermacentor albipictus. The sequence continues at coordinate 138,919,716 of NC_091826.1, read as the reverse complement.
TCACGCTAACAAAATTTCCGCAAAAAAAATTTTTTTTTGCTTTCCCCGGCAATTTCATTATTGTGGGTTTTGACTGATGTGCATGTGTGTGCCTTCGACATTGCTCCTCACCAATGAACTCGCTTATCGTGTACGTAGATGATGGCAACCATTTAATTGTCTTCATCATGGCTATCTTTCTCACATGGTATTCCTACTTTGGTATGTCCTCCTCTCTCTCCTGCCTATTCAAGCTTTTGTGTATGTTGCTGCGTGTGCAATAAAATATTGGTTGATAGTCAGCGCATTATCTCAGTCTGCACACTTCGTTTTTTTGCACTGTTACTCATATTTTTTTCAGATGTGTACTAACCGGCCTAAGATAGCACTTTATTGAAGTCGAGAATGACTAGGCCTTAGTTGGTCTGCTAAAGGTTCCTCAAAATCAAGAAGAAAAGCCACTGGTCAAACAATACTTACCAATTAAAGTGGTGAACCAGTTATGTTACAGAATATGAAAGCAAATACGATGAAATAAGCTGCGCTATGTGTCGCACAACTTTTGTTTAATTTTTCTCCTATACTCGACTCGTAAGGATCCTGTACATGCTGCCATAATCTAGCTTGGTTCGCCAAGTAGACAGCATATTTAGCAGATTGAGCAGCCATTTTAATTCCCTATGAAAAAAAAAAATTGTCCTTTTTTACAGCCTTACAAATCCATTATTGATAATTTTGCATTTATATTCTCGGAATATATAATTTCGGTACTAGTTCATTACAGTTAAGTATAAAATTGCTTTGCTTTTGACCTTGTTCTGTGGAGATGGGTTTGCACAAAGCTCAAAATTCTATGAGTGACAGCCAGCAAAGGTCACGATGCTCCTACCCTCCACAATGCACAAGGGCAGGGTTCTTCAAATTCCCGGCATGCACAGAGAAGGCTCTGGAGCCAGATCGCCAACAAAACACAGAATTAACACAGCAAGCTGGGCGAGTTGGTGATTGAACATTTTCCTACGGGTGGGCAGCACAACCCGGACGAAGGATGAGAGGAAGTACACAGCGACTTATCTACGGTGCAATCTTGTCAGCTCGTCTGAATCTTGGGATAACCGCCTCCTCTTTCTTGCCGTAGGAAGCAGAGACGGCTTGCGCTTCGCTTTCAGTGAACGCGTGTTCAGTTTCAAACTTTTTCTTTTTTTAGAGAGGGTAGATTTGCCACTTACGTTCGCAATGCGATGAACAAAGAAACGGCGCATCAGCAGTTTTCGACTGCCATGCATAGCAGACGAGCTAGTCTGCTAGGCCTAGTTGCGATAGCAACAGCCAATCAGAAAGTGCCTCTTAGCGCACTGGCGCACTGGGCCAATAGGAGGGCCACGTGCATAGCGAGCTTCGTCAGACCAGCCCCTGATTGTTTTACTTTACTGCTTTTTTTATGCGCCCATCGTTGGCGAGGATGCGGGCAACTGAAAGGCAGAACATTGAGCTTTCAAACAATACCAAGATGGCGACGATCAGTGGTGAGAAAGACCAGAAATACCTTTTAACTTCGGTGTTTCTGCGTGATTTTGGGATCGTTTCTTGCTGTCTGCACTGACAAAATATTTTTTCTGACACTTTGGGTGCATTTTGGGGCAAATCGTTTTGATAACAGTTAGATAGGCATTACAGATGCTGAAACAAGTAGTTCTCAAAAATGATCTTTTTTTTCGATTTTCGGTTTTTAAGACCCGTGTCGCCTCTTATAGCCTCGATAATTTGACATTTAATTAATTCGGACATATTTCTTGGTCCCATAAAATCCGAGTTAACAAAGTTTTACAGTTCTCAAAGATGAGCCGGCACTAATTCTAGGAGCTCTTGTGATGAAATGTGTAAGCCCGTGCAAAATGCATTAAAATGTGTCACTCTTTTTCGGCATCCTCGTGGGATGTTCCTTGGCCCTTCATGGAGCATAGCAAGGTTCCTTGGGACCAGCATGGTTGAGAACCCCTGCTCTATTTTTCTTTCTAACGAAAGTAATCCAGTGATACTTTTTAGGACGACACAGAAAGACTTGACAGGATGGGCACTGACTCCAACTGAAAGGGAGGCACGCTACATTTATGAAGGAAGCACTGAGCGCACGCGCAATCATGACTGCAGGAAAAACTTGCACAAAACGGTAGATTAAGGTGAACAGACCGCATATTATCTCCCTTTGTTTATTAATCTGAATTCAGTGGCATGCAGCGAGACTGATGCGGTGCTGACGCACACGTCGCCTCTCTGCATGATAAAAAAGGCTTGTGATAGCTTGCGAGCTAACTGTCCTTACTTCTGGTTAAAATCTTTGTTCCCTTAAGTCGTGGCTCAAACTTCTTAATAGCAGGAGTGGTAAAGGGCGGGCAGATTCTGCAACCATGCCTCCTAAGGATCATTCATGTTCCCTGGCGTGTTCGTTGACACAGTGCCTAGTTTGACCAACATAAACTCTGCCACAAGAAGTGGGACCTCGTAGGCCACACCCAATGGCACACCGTACATATGGCTTTGGGTGATTCATTACACAGCCGGAAGTCACAGGGCCGCCACTGCTGACTTTGGGCAGATCTTGGCCAATTTACCTTGTAAATTGACCACCCCATTGTCGCCAACCCTATTCAGATTGTGGGACACCCTACGGATATACGGGATCACCACTGGTTTGGCGCTGCTACATTGTTGTCTCCGTAGATTTTTCGGTCTCCCCTTGATTTTCTGTAACAGTGCCTTAGGCACGGCTGCCAAAACATGGTCAGGGAACCCTAGTTTTCGTAGTCTAGCTACCTCTATCTTAAAGCTCGCCTGCATAATGTGAGGGCATTACTTGAAGAGTGCATATTAAAGAGAAAGAGTCGCAATAGCCCTCTTGACAGATTTTCATTGGGCTGAATCAAAAGGCAAAAAACCTTTTTTAGCTCTAGGACGATAGCTATTGCCCTGCTCTAGTGGCATGATTTTGACAAACACCCCAACTAGAAATCAACAAAAAGGGACATGTCTTGCGCTGTGTCTGCACCAGCAATGAACCTACCTCTCGGCCCGAATGTTGCTAACACTGCTTCTGCAGTGTGATGGATGCTGCACCTCAAGAGCTACACTGAGGTTCAAGCATAAGAATAACCTCAAGTTGCTTGCATAGGATTATCGCAAGAATTGATTGTAACAACCACTAAAAATATATCGCCTCTCATAGCGTAGGCCTTTTCTTTACCAGAAACCTCATTGCTACTGATAGTGATTGTGAAGTTCTGACATTCTTGTAACACACGTAGCCAAAGTGAAAACCTGTGCAAGTGAGCATCACATCAAGAGCTTCTAGCAAACGACAATGCTCACGGTGATGCAGCTGTGCTGGTCTTTCTCCGGTGGAGTAGGCAGTCATCCTGACCACAGGCACAGGTCACACGGTGGATGCTGCATGGAGGAAAAACTCTTGTCAACTTCTGGCTCATTATGGTGTTCACTTACAACAAAGACATGCTCTCACCAATAATAGATGGCCAAATGATACTTTTGCTGTCTACGTTGGTGAAGAATAGAAGGTCAACCAGGGTATTAATCGAACTCGAATAGAAAACCATACCGAAGCCAGAATTCTAGCTAGAACTGAACCCTAACCTGAATGTTCTTAGGACGTGCCTGAACCCGAACCAAACCTGAAGTGAAAAAAATAATAATAAATAATGGTTCCTATTTCGGCACAAAACAGTTCAAGCTTATAAGGTGCAAATAGGTGCTCAATAGATAAGTGACTTTTCAGTCGGCGCACCTGACGAGAAGAACATTACGACTCATGAGTTGCATTATCAACGAGAATTAGGACAAACGAAAGGTACATGCTGGTTACTATATGGCCACCTCAGCATGAAACACTTGCATTTCTGAACACAGCTATGCCAAGTGTGTTCTGCAGCCAAAACATTGTATCAGGGGCATTGGTGTAAGCATGGGTGGGTGGTCAAAACTCCCCTCCCCCTCTTGTGACAGGATTGGTGAGTTGGGCTAGTTGGTTGGCGTTCACATTCAAGTTACAACCAAAATGCAGACACAGAGAGGAAGTAGACAGGACAGTGCTTGCACAGGAAGGCCTTTCTTGTGCACACGCACAAAACGTCTTCACGCCAAGAACAGCCGAAGGGTGTGGCCTACTACATGCCCACGTCAGCTCATGCCCGATTGTGGAAAAAGCGACTGCATTTGTGGCTTGGCGGAAGAAAAAAAAGAACTTTGCTGGTCCCACTCATCATCATCATCATCAGCCTGGTTACGCCCACTGCAGGGCAAAGGCCTCCCCCATACTTCTGCAACAACCCCGGTCATGTACTAATTGTGGCCATCTTGTCCCTGCAAGCTCCTTAATCTCATCCGCCCACCTAACTTTCTGCAGCCCCCTGCTTCGCTTCCCTTCCTTTGGAATCCAGTCCGTAACCCTTAATGACCATCGGTTATCTTCCCTCCTCATTACATGTCCTGCCCATGCCCATTTCTTTTTCTTGATTTCAACTAAGATGTCATTAACTCGCGTTTGTTCCCTTACCCAATCTGCTCTTTCCTTATCCCTTAATGTTACACCCGTCATTCTTCTTTCCATATGGTCACCTCGCATCACTCCCGGTCCCACTGTTGGTGGCTAACAGAAAGGGGGATGGTGCAAGGCAGAGGGAAGAGAATTGGAGACAGCACAGAGTGGGGAGCAAGAAAGTGCAGAGGGCCTATTTACAATAATTACAGCATTTAAAAAAAGGGATTATTAAAAGGACTCTGAAAGAATTTTGACAATATTGTACAAACGTACTGAGTTGTTAGTGTTGGACTTTCTGATCTTTTAAGTGACGCATTTAAGCGCTCCGTGTGAAGCGAGTAACTTATAATATTACAAGGTTTTAAAAATGTACATAGCTACCGAATGTAGCATGCCACTTCACCAAGCTTTCAGCCGCCCCTGACCAAGTGATGCAAGGTGACCATATGATGCCAGTAGGGTGAGCTATCCGATTGGAAGCCCAGGGTGCATTATCGATAATTCTTCCAACATTATGGTGAATAAAAGTTGTTCATAATAGTCGGAATGTTAGTTAATCTCTTTCTATAAAAATGAAAGTAACAGTAAGAGAATGCACAAGGACAGTTTATCACTACAATCAAGCACTCCCGGCACACAGCAAGCGTTGTCTGCTTGTGTTACAATGTGCTCTGTGTTGATGCAAGCTGCGCAGTCTGTGTTAGTCTCGATATGTCTTTTTGAGAGCACCATGGTTCACCCTTGCATTGTGGACTGCAAACATAAGAATCGGCAACATGTCAAGCTATGACATCGTGTCCCTCTAAAAGGCAACATGCGAGAGTAGTGGTTGCAGTGCATCGGGCTGTCAGTATCCGATCGGCACCAGCCTGTACGCATATGCGGCCGTCACTTCACACCAAAAGAATACTATAAATCACAATAGCGTGTCGAATGTTCCATATTTGGGTAAATGCAAGAACAAGTGAACTGGACCTGGGCGTTTTAGGGGATGAGTGGAGGCGCAAATGTGGAAGGACTGTACAGTGCAGCCACCTGGTGGCACAGAGCTCAACCAAACACAGAACTAATATAGAAGCAACCAAGTATATTCTACTTTGCTGCTGGCGTAGATTTTTGGCAGGAGCGTAATCGTGAACACATTGTTTTTCTAAGTGTTTACAGTTTTTACACTTGGTTACAGCAATACTAGCTCTTTGTTTCGCTGGTTAAACTCTGCACCATCATGCGGCTGGACCGTGCATACCGATCAGTATGCTAACGTACGTCTACGCTAAAGCTCTTTCATCACAGCACTAGTAGTATGGAGAGGCTACACTTTATGCCTTAATATCGGACACGCTCGGTGCTGCGAGAGAATGCTTGCAATGCACGCTGCTTCGATAGCTCTTGCTTGGGATCGACTGCCGAGTGGCTGGCGGAGAGATTGGGGAAGTTTCCTAGGTATACTTTGTGGCGAAAAATACATTTCTTGAAAAGGGACAAAAGAAAGGAAGACAGTGAAGAGCCAAACTACCTACTGTTTAATGACAGCCTGAACAAACGGGTAGAAGAAAAGACAACTTCCACTCTACCTACCTACCTAGGAAATCTAAGCCCCAACTTGCCCAAGAAATCTTTTTAGATTGGGGAGGTATCGCATCCTGGCTCCACGACAACTGGAAGCAGGCGACACGATTTCCCATCATGCTGCAGAGCCAGTGAAGGTGGAGCTAAGCCCCAATCACTCAGTGAACGAGTTGAGAAAAAGCATGGCTATGAAGGATGGTAACTTGTAATTGTCCGCAGCTCTCTTAATATGAGATGCTTCATACAAAGTGTGGTGTACATGTTTTTACTGTGGATATACCTTACGCATCTACAAAATTTGTCCAAACTGCTGCGGAGCCCTTTAAAGGAATTTACTCAGACATTTCACCTCCCATGCAGGGGACACACCAGTTCGTAGATATCAATACGGTGAGCAGATAATTAAGAGAGCCTTATTTCAAGACAATTGTGCAAGCCAATGCGCTGTTGTATTTAGTAAGATTCCAGAAATTTTGAGGGTCTTTACCTTCGTTCACGGCTAGTGTCGAGGCGTCTTCGAAGTAAACACACAACTTCATCCATGTTGCCGTTCCCCCTAGGTGCGTACGCTTATGACAGGCACATAGTGATTATGAGAGCGCAAAGAGAGAAAAACTTTATTGAAGGGAAAATTTACAAGCATGCAAAAAGCTGTGTGAAGCCACCATGCATATTACTTTGTTCAAAGAATGATGATTTGATCATTTTTTGGAGAAGGACCAGCCCTTCCTTTGTTCAATGACGTTTGACAGCCCGAATGTAGACAATCACAGCTGGACGGGCCAACCTCGTTTGCCTTCCAGTTCCCCTAAATCGAAACAAACGCCACTGACTACTTGCGCTGCACTGCCCTTCAACGGAAATTTAGTGCATTTATCCTCTTCATGCTACCCTGCATCAGCTGGGCACAGACATCAATGCTCACGTGTAAAACACATCACCCCCTCGCTCTCATCAGTGGGCTTGGCAGCACTCCGACAATGCACTTCATTAACGCCAGACGCCTTTTCACCTTACAGGTAACAACCCATTACACTACCTATGCGCGTTGTTCCCGCTACGCCACTTTGCTAGCGTTGCCAAGTCCAGGCTGGTGCATTAACATTGTTCACAACTACACGTCTGTAATCCTACAACTTCTCACACTCTCTGGCGACATATAATTGAATCCCGGCCTCAAAACCCATTCCGGTTCTACGGAGGCATCCTGCGACATAATTGCAGCATTGAGGAAATATGATCAGGCCAGGCATCTCTCCTAAGCGAAATGAAATCAATTCGAGTGAAACTATCACAGAATGATAAAGTTTTTGACGAAATTAAAAGGCAGCTGACAAAACTTGAAGACTATGTTTCCTCCATAACTGCACTGAAGACTGTAGTTGCATCAAGCCCGTAGGTGATAAAAGCACAAAAGCCATTTCCGACATATCACGACTAAATGATTCAGAAGATAGGGCTCATTGTTCTAACCTGGTGTTTTTTTGGCGTGGCTGACATTGAGCGGGAAACGTGGCAAGAGTTAGAAAATAAGATTGCGCAGCTTTACACTTCTAACCTTAACATCAATTTAGAACCCTTCGATGTCGAGCACGCTCATAGAATTAGCAAATACAGCACTCACAGAAACAGACCTATAATTGTCAAATCAGCACATTGCAAAGTAAAACAACATATTCTTTCAAATGCTAAACAATAAAGAGGGTCCAACCATAGCATATCAGAAGACTATTCATCTAACACTCGGCGTGCACACAAACAACTAACAGAGTTTGGCAAGACCCAGTAGAAACCTTTATAAACTTTGGTTTAATAAACTAATCATGGAGAACAGAACTTACAAGTACGATAACACTGTAAATAGACTTGTATAAACTTCGTACCTACCATCATAGATTACCGCAAAGCCAAATAGCATCCCTGTATCATTTGTTTGAAGAACATAAGAAGCTTGCTGCCCAAATGTGGAGCACTCTGTAGCCTTATTGATCCTTCTTATTGTAAGCATCTTGTACTAACAAAAACATCGCTCAATTCCACTGTCAATAACACAGAGTTCAATTCATTCCTCCCTGATTTTGACATTCTTAGGTGGGATCATGTAGGCAAATGTGGAGAAAGTGTTCCGATAGCTGCCCACTGCAGTATTTGTTGCTCCATTGTCGATATCTAGAAATTTTATTTGTATTGTGCAGTTCTTCATACCAACAAATTATTCCCAGTGTATGTTATCGACCCCCTGACATAGAAGCTTCCTTCACTATTCTCTTTCACGAGACACTGCAATCTGTTACGACGTCATTCAATCATATGCCACTACTCCTCTTAGGTGACATTAAACTTCCTGGTATAACATGACCCGCACGAGCCATAACGCTGTCTAAAATAACCTCAAAGGTAATTTTCTTAATGCATGTCTCAACTTTCGTTTGACGCAGCTAGTATCTGCCCCAACGTGAAAAAACAAACAGTACTATAACATTCTTGACCTTATTTTAACATCCCATCTCAGCAGTGTTTCTTCTTTAACACGTCTACCAGAACTAAGTGATCACTCAGTACTGCATGCAGAATTATCCTGGCAACTACCTCAGAGCAACAAAATAAATAAATAACACTTTAGGATAAAGGTGATTACATCAGTATTAACAATGCATTAAAAAATTTTACAGCTGGTATATTATAGATTTCCCGAAGAGCACAGTAGACGCTAACTGGACAATTTTTAAAAATAAAATGACCAAACTGGCTGAAACTTGCACACTATCACCTTAACCGAGCAACCTTCATCCCCATAGTTCACCAGCACATTAAAATGACTAAACAATAAAAATAAAAGATTATTTTGCAAAGCCTAATATTCTGATACCACTCCTGCCTGGGAAAAATATCATGCCAGTGAAAAGGTTCTTGATTTATGGCCGCAACAGCTCAACGGACCTTTTACTCAACAACACTCACTAGCATGCTGCAAAATAATCCCAAACTATTCTGGAAATACATTAACCTGAATAACTATAAACCATTATTATTATACTATGACGACAATAACAGTGTTCCTGGCCATAAAGCATCTGAAGTACTAAACTCTGTCTTATCTTCTGTGTTCACTTCTGAACTTAACACTGACCTCCCGGACTGTTCTTACAACCATGCCAGACATAACATTTGAGGTATACGGTATCACCAAACTAATAGTATCCCTGAAATTAACGTAGGCCGGCATTGATAGACTCAATTCCAAAATGTTTAAGAATACTGCACACATCTTTAGTGCATTGTTGTCATATCTTTCAGCAATCATTATCATCTGGAGTGGTGCCATAAGACTGGAAAATAGGTATAATATTTCCAGTACCAAAAAAAGGATAATCGTCATATGCCCGAATTACCGTCTGATATACCCTCACCAGTGTTTGTTCCAAACTAATGGAGCATATAATTTATTCTCCTGTTGTCAAGTATCCAACATCCACTAATTTCTTTAATCCTAATCAACATGGTTTTCAGAAAGGCATGTCCTGCGAGACTCGGCTTTCTCTCTTCATTAATGACATCCGCTCACACCTTGATCAAACCGTACCTATAGATGCCCTCTTCCAAGGTTTCCAAAAAGGCTTTTGACAAGGTTCCTCACAAATGACTTTTCCTAAAGCTATCGCGTCTTAATCTTCAATCTTGAGTTCTCCAAGGGATATGCAACTTTCTCATTAACCGTGAGCAGTTTGTTTACGCTAACCAATGCTCGTGTTATTTATCGCCTGTTATCTTCAGCGTGCCACAAGGCACTGTCCTGGGATGACTACTCTTCTTAATATACATTAACCACTTACTGAAAGGTGGGTCTACAAAAATTCATTTATTTGCCGATGATTGTTTAATCTATCATCGTATTAACTAACGACGCTGATTCTCGTGCTCTCCAGTCTGACCTTAATGTCAGTGACCTTATTCATCCTGTATTTATTTATTTATTTAACAATGTCCTTACAGTCCTCGTATGAGGCACTGGGTAAGGGGGGCGTTACAATAAGATTAAAAGAGTATTAGAGCATATAAAAACATAATAGACATTCATTAATAATTGACAGTGGAAAAATGTATACATATTTTATACAAGTATTAAAAGCATTGTACAAAATAACAAGGTCTGGAATGTACATATTAGAAAAAGACAAACGATACAGTTCCTTTAATAAACAATGAAAAATAATGTTGCCACTCCAGTACAAATACTAAACAACACTAAAAAATACAAGAATAATAAGCAAAATGAGCTCATAAACAAGAGAGCACATAACTGGAAAAAAACGAAAAGCATCATGCACTTTATTGAAGTTACGTGGTGGAATATGAACTGATGAGCTTGCAGTATACAGTATACAATACAGTATACATTGTATACTGTATTGTCGCCTAGTAGTGATGGTAAAGAACACAGTAGCAATACAGTACTGTGAATGACGAAACAAACTTTTTTGGGGCAAACTTGTGCCCACAAAAACAGGCTACACTTAAAACACAACGATAGCGGCAACATCTGATGTGCCGGTCAAGCACGTTGGCTTATATATACATGATCCATCGAACATTCCAGAGTAATCGCTGGTGCACACGTGTCTTCCAGAAAGTTCTATGCCATTTGCATCGTGCATACATGCAATAGGATTACACGAGGTTCGGTGACAGCAGACAGCGGATAGAACCATCAGTAACCTTCGAGAAACTTCTGATACATGCAGGCACGTCCTACGCTGAGTTATAACATTTGTTAGATGGTGAAAAGCGCTCACCCGAAAAAGATAAACAAGTCCATGTGTCAGAATTCTGAATTCATTGTCCAGTGTAATAACTGGCTAATGTCCCCTCAACGTAAAAAAAAAAAAGCAATGCTACTTTCCACTGCCGCCAATAATTTATTCCAGCTAATTATATTATTGCTGGTGGTGAAATATGTGCTGTGACTTCTTATAAGTACTTGAGTATTAACCTGTCCAGTAACTGCGGTTGCTCCTCGCACATTTGCAGCATTAGCAATGATGCCAATCCTGTACTATGCTACCTGCACTGTAATTTAATGTTTTGTTCCTCCTTCAGTAAAACTACCAGCATATTTAATACTTGTTCAACCCAAACTGGAATACGCATGCTCAGTGTGGCACCTGTATCAATCTAACCTGTTAACAACAATGGAATCCATACAGAATCGTGCAGCAAGGTTTATTTGCTCCGACTACTCTTGCCATACTAGCGCAGCTAAACTTAAGTAATCTCTGAACCTTCCAGCCCCCAAGCACCACTGCAAACCAGAGATTTATCACTCGCTGCTTCACCAGACCAATGTCACATCGCATTTCATCCCGTCATGGCCATTCGAAGGCTGTTCATCCCTCTCCAGCTGGCACCCCCGTTCATCCGAACTCTTTCTTCCTTCAAACAGTGAAAGACTGGAACCTGCTGAAGCGGTGCACCACTCCAGTCATTCATCGTTCAAGGCATTCATTGAAAATATGACCTCTATATGCCCACTCCTAATGTAAAACCTCAAATGGAGTATTTGAGGTATGAATAAATAAATAAAAGATCTACAATATCGAAGTTCTAACACAAAGATTCATTTGTGTATTTTAAATGAAGAACTTGCATGCTCACAATTCTGGAAGCACAACCGAGTAACAGGCAACTTGCAAAATAGTGCCTCATCTCCTCCATACGTAGCCATGGCTGAACCACTCACTGGCAGACTTGGTTGGAAAACAGCGCTCATCTCCACTGCTGCATTGGCTGCAATCAGCCTCTTGCACTTTTCCTTTCTTTCCAGTACCTTTATTTCACTTCAGATTTTTTTCGTCAAGTAATGATTAGAGAAAACGTTAATTTTTTTCTGTTCACAGAGCAGAAATTGATGGCGAATTACCACTTGCAAAAACCCAAGTTTGCTGTAATGGTTGGCTCTTTGGCCCTTTATCTATTTAATACGTACTGCCAATCTTGACGGGGATTTTAACTCTTCTCTACAGACACTATCTCTCCACCTAATTGCGGTCTCTCAGAAGAAGGAGTGCGAGCTCAAATGCTTAAGACTTCCTAGAAGAATTTGTGGTCCTCATGGTTCTCGATCTCACACCTAGTCGCCAAGAGGAGATGTATTCTTTCAATTCAAGTGCTTTTGCCATCAATGATGCCTAAAGGATAGAGCAGTGGGGTTCGAAGTGGTAAAGGTGAAGCTGTACAGTAAGAATAAGTTGTTCCACTAGTAGTCTGTGTATAGGAATAATGTGGTCAGAAAATACATCTCTCACGCAGGCACAGAATACATTTGCAAAAGTTGGGCCAGAATGCATTACATTGTTTGCTATGTGTTTGTAAACACTGGCGCTTACATAAATGCTTAGAAAAGGAAAGAGCCCTAAAAACGGGGCTAAACAAGAAGACACAAGACAGTGTCATGTATTGTCTTTTTTGGTCCGGTTAGTTTTTGCAAGTCATGTGCCAACTAAATCATTAAGATACCTTTATAAATGCATCAATCTGTAAATGAAACGTTATAGTCCCCTTTTTAAAATTTGTATCTTTAAAAATAGCATAAGGATGACAGTATAATTTGATGCGAAGTAGCTGCGTGGCTTAGCAATGAAAAACTTTTGCAAGTTAAGTCAATTATTGTTACAGCAACGTAAAAAAGTGCATCCTCGTTACAGGATGCATTTCCAGGTAGTGCACATTGTCATGTTGTAGTGACAGAAGAATACCGTAGCGAAAACTGCGCATCATGAAAGAAGCCCTTTATTGGGCAAACCTGTGTCCAGGAAAAATACAAGCAACAGTCAAGTACAATGATACCGGCAAGCACAGACGGCAATCGTAGAAAATCTTGTCAGCGGGTCAAACAAGTTGGCTTTTGTACAGTAGAACCCACTTGTCACAATACCGGTTCTGACAATATATCGGTTATAACAATTAGAAGCTGCTGCACCGTCAATTTTTGAATGTTTTTCATGGGGAAATAACCCGCTAACTACAATGCCCCAATGCTGCATTATTGGTTATAACGATGAAGAGTGGCTGCTGTGTGTCCATGCCGAAAGGTAGTTAAATGTGAAATCCTTGAAAAGAAAAAAGAAAACAAGAAATTCGAGCCGCTGCACGATGGCCCGCTTCTCCAACAGCTGCCCTGTGCTAATTTTCCAGCCTTCTCCATGTGCCTCTCTCCGGTGGCCCATCCACCTCTCTGAACACGAATCACCCATAGCTCAATGCTGCACGCACCATCCCCCGAAACACGAATGGACCGCTCAATGGAACTGCGCTGCTCCCAGATTGCTTGCTGGCTCCTCATTCAGCCCAGTTCTACAAACAGCTTAATTGCTTGCATTCGTCTTTGTTTGGTTGCGTTTAATTCGTTCCTGGCCACATGGTTTCTCAGCCTCGTTTGACTCGCCGCTAAAATGGAAGACGGCTGATCTGCCCGCTGATCATCGGTGCTGCATAACGTTGCCGGTGAAAAGAAAGCGCAAGGCTATATATTTGGAAACTTAGTGCTTCAAACCGATGAGGCGATCGTCGTGAATGTCCTTGCATTGGATAGCGACGGCGACGACGGCAACGATGATGCGGTAGAGCAGGCTGCCTCAACGTTGTCCTCACAGGAGGCCTGGCAGATGCTTCAGTACGTACTTCCGGGCTTCCTTTTCATGACAACCCTTCCACGGTACTACGTGGAGCACTCTACTTGGATGCCTTGGAGAAGGATGTCGGCAAGCTTTACATAAAGCATGCATGGCTGACGAACATAGGCTTTTCTCGTGAAAGCCGGTGAGAAGTACCGTATTTACACGATTGTAAGTCCACCTATTTTTTAAAATTTATTAATCTGAAGTAGGGGGGGGGGGGGGGGGGGTTACAATCGAAACCGAAACATGGCACCGCCAGAAAGTGAGACCAACAAGAGCTACAACGCATTTACAATATTATGTTTGCTCTATGGCCCTACCCGTACCTTTTTGCTATCCCGCGTGCTTGTTTGCTTTTCGCAAGGGTTTTTCAACATTTTTGAGTTTTACAGTGCACACAACACTCATGGGGGGGTGTTGATAGTTGATGGAAGCGCCGCTGTTCCATTCACACTGTTTTGCGAATGGAGAGCTCTGCCGAAAGGTAGTGAAGCATTAGTGGCGAAATTCTTCATCAAGAACATCCTGCTGCGGGATGGTGCCCCAGAAGTCCTCACCACCGACAACGGAACGGCCTTTACAGCAGAGCTCACCCAAACCATTCTGCAATGCAGCCAGACGAGCCAAAGGAGGACAACGGCCTACCACCTGCAGACAAATGGTCTTAAAGCGCCTGAATAAGAGCTTCGCCGACATGCTAGCAATGTACATCGACATCGAACCCAAGATTTGGGATGCCGTCCTGCCGTATGTAACCTTCGCTTACAACACGGCGGTGCAAGAAACAACACAGATCACGCCGTTCAACCTGGTTTACGGCAGGTACCCGACGACGACTCTTGAAGCCATGCTGCCGCACGTCACCGACAAAGGGAATCTTGACATCGCCACCTACCTTCAGCGTGCCAAAGAAGCCCGACTGCTCGCCTGCCTGCAGATCAAGAACCAGCAGAGGACCGACAGCCGACACTACAATCTTCGACGACATTAGGTCGAGTACCATCCCTGCAACCGTGTTTGGGTTTGGACCCCAATACGCCGACGAGGACTTAGCGAGAAGCATTCATGCTGCAATTTCGGACCCTACAAGATCATCCGATGCATTGCCACACTCAAATATAAGGTCGTTCCACACAGCATTTCGCTATCAGGGCTAACGGCCTGGAGTAGTCCATGTTATGCGACTTAAGCCGTTTTACCAGTGCTAAAACACTTTGGCACTTTGCATAGCTGAACTTTGGACTTTCTTTTTACTGTGTTACATTGGACTTCATTTCATTGTTTTTTGTTAGTTTTGTTTAATAACTGTCCTTTTTGTTTTTCGTTCTCCTGTTGTGTTTGTAGCATCAGGAGGATGTTTTTTTACAGGGGGGCATTGACACGTGTACTTCTTTATCTTTTTTGGGTGACCACTTATGTTATTGCACAGCGCAAGACGCGCCTTCATGTATTGGAAGTTTCTTGAATGTGATCGATGGTTCTATTCGCTGCCTGTTGTCACCGAACCCCATGCAATCCTACTGCATGTATGCACAATGCGGATGGTGTAGAACTTTCTGGAAGACACGTGTGCACCAGCAATTACTCTGGAACTTTCGATAACTCATGTATAAAAGCAGACATGCTTGACCGGCAGATAAAATTTCGCCAACCGCCACCTGTGTTTGCCGCTCTTGCTGTGCTTCGAGTGTAACTTGCTTTTGAGATCATTTTATTGGGTGATCACAAGATCACCCAATAGAATGCTAGTTTTGCCATACAGTTTTCCTTTCTTCACTGTCACTACATGACAATATACAGGTTTTCATGACATGCAGTTTGTGGGGATGCGCGACCCTCGCGCCTCCCCTGATGTTTTTCCCGCATAGCGCGTCTCCTGTTCTCCTCCTTCACCACGTGGCCTGCATGACGCCCGCGCGGTTGGTGTGGTTGAAGCGCAGTGCGAGAGATGGCGCGAGGGTTGCGCGGCTAACGCCACGAGGTTACTTGGGCGCCGAAAGGAAGGCGCTTGCTCTCTTGGGTTCGAGACAGGAAGCGGGACGCACGTGGAGCGACCCTCTTCCCCGGCGGGTCGCCAAACAGCGCGGGCATTCCGCGCACGCGGCGACCGATGCATCTGCGAGACCGCCTCGCGTGGCCGCCTTCGAACGCGCCACGATTCGCGTGACTATACACGCGAACGACCAGGCGTTGGGATCCAGCATGGGGCAAACATATTCGCTCGCGAGGACGCGGTGAGTCGGACTTCTAGATTTGTCGCGCGCCCATCGGCATGTTTTGTGGATAGCAACTCGGCTAGCAGGCATTGATGTATGAAAGGTGCAATAAATGCCCTTGTGATTGTTTGCACTACTGTGTTGTCGTTCCTTTGTCCCAAGAGTACGGTGTGAGAATCCCACATCAGACCCCACAAGTTTCTTGTGAAAAAGGGCAAGTATCGTGAAAAAACAAAACCAAGATGAGACGGATTACATTTCAAGTGAGCTTACCTCTCAAATGTTTATTCAGGAGAAAAAAAAACTGATTTTAGCTTCTTTCTTCTGCATGACTGACGACATCCCTTCACCCCCCCCCCCCCCCCCAAGTGGCGCTACAAAAGATCGAAATCATGCAATGCTGCTTCATCATTCTGAGTGCTGATGGAATGACACAAGACATCCAACATGTCCATGACCTCCCTCCTAAGCAAACAGCGGATCTGCCACTGACGCACCTTCCTCGTCACCACGATCTTGAATGATTTCAACAAGCACTGCATCTGACATTTCTTCAGTACATGCGGCGCCATTGTCAGCATACAAAAGTATGCCAAGTTCAACGTCGTCGAGAAATCCACCATTCGCTTGAAGTGCATCTCATGCTTCGGTGACATCAGGTGAGTTTTCAGCTCACGCTTTGACGTGGCAGATTCCAGCTTGAACAACGTTTATTTGGGCTTTGGCGAAGCAATTTGAAACCATGTTGGTTAAAACTTTCTGCCACAACGCAGCAAGCATTTCGGTCGCGTGATATGTATTTACCTTTATCTGCCATTCAAAATGGATGTCCAGCAAGATTTTATCTATCCCCAGACAGTGGTAGCAGCATTTGAAGCTGTTGATTCCTTTGTCCAATGCCTGTATCAGGGATGTGCAATTGGAAGGAAAATATATCAATTCGATTGATAGCTGAAGGCCATCGACGTGGTGCGCGGAGCAATTGTCGAGCAGGAAGCAGATTTGGTGGCCTCATCGCTTGATATCTTCGCTGCACTCTTTCAACAAGTCGGAAAAGACCACCCATGACCTTCATGCTTTAGAATTGGTCACATACCATATTTACTTGCATAATCATCGCACTCACGTAATGATCGCACCCCTGAATTTTGTCGTCAAAATTTGTTTTGTTTTTTCTTTCCTGTGTAATGATCGCACCCCGAACTTGCCGCAGTGATGTATCGTGTGTCAAGTCTAGCTAATGATCGTGCTTACCATCTGTCTAATGCTGTCAAATGCTATGCAAACGACTCAGACATACCAAGCGGTCTGCATGTACCAACCAGATTCTTAAGCAGATGCCCCATTTCATTCCTTTAATCACTTTCTGCGCTTTTACGAAAAAAAAAAAAAAGGTTACGACCAAACTTGCCTTGGCTTTATTACTTGTAGGCTTTGTAACGGTTGTGGTCAACAACAATAACAACAACAAAAAAAACGCCTTTCGATTCCTTTCGTCTGCACTCGTGGGCAAGCAACAAATCACAAGCAGCAATGATAGTTGCCACTTTTACACTGATACGTTAGAAGTGCACCCTATTCATATGCCGATGCTTGTAACACAGCTAAGATATTCGCCCACCCTTAGCGGAAACGCGGCCGTATTAGGATAGTAGTGAAGACAAATGCTGCAGTTTCCCCAGCATACCCGTGATGTGTTTCTATGTCACTGGCAGCTAAGCAGGCTCATCTCTGTATCTGTCCCCTCAAAGTGGACATGGCTACATTATTGCCGCAGACTTGCCGATATTAACAATATTATTCATTGCTGATGTGGAAGAAACTTTTAATGTGTGTGATGTACTCACAAAAAGAAAAAAAATCACACTCAGCGTGTTTGGCTTGCTCCATCAGCTGCCATTTTTGTTTTGGTGTCCTGCACTGTTACAGCAGAAGCTGCCTCTTTGTTGACCTGTTGTCATACTGAAAAAAAAATTTTGTTCTTTTTGCGGGAAATTTAACCCGCGTTGATCGCGCCCCTGAATTTGCTGCAATTTTTTTTTGACAAAAAGTATGATCAGTATGCAAGTAGATACAGTATTAAATTGGCATTCACTTCATTTCCTTGAAGCACCTGGGTTGGGTACTTTTTCCAATAATTAACATGATTCATTTGTTACACGCCGTCGCTGCTGCTGTAAAGCAAAAACGTCATGCAGAGCTTGCTTTGCTTGCCACCACAGCACTATTCTCCCTTAACCCTTTCAGGGTCGATTTTTTTCATTGCAGGTTTCAATTCCTTTGAGAGACCTATTTCGAAAAAAATTTACAATAATTTTTCTAGGTGATCGTAAGGTGAAAAATATTTTGCGTTTATATATGTGCTCTTCATTATTGAATAACAACAATAAAAAAGAAAATAAACAAATAAGAATTAAAGATTTGATGCATTGTTATAGTTCAAGGCTTAGATATGTGCACACAAAAATATTTCGCAAGTCTCAAATGTTTCTGCTCTTACACTAATATTTACGTCCATAGCATAATCGAACTGCGTAGGTGAGTGCACTCAAGAAAACTGTGTGGTTGTGTGCCCGTCAAAAAAAAAAAAAAGCAAAACATGTGGCAAAATTCCGCTAATCTTGATCTTATCGCCAACCAGAGGCAATTAGATATCACGAGTCTCCACCAAAAAAAGAAAAGAAAAGGTTTATTTTTACTTTATTTCAAAGTACCTTACAGGCCCCAAGGGGAGCATTGAGTAAGGGGGGTGTCATTGAACAAATGACAAGAGAAAACAGACATATGAGTGCTAAAAATGTTTATAATGATCAAGTGCTTGCAAAACAGTGTAACAAATAAAAACGCTAAATCGATGTAAAGGGTTGTCGGGAAAGGAATGAAAACTACAATTCATGGTAACATAAAAAGAGATGTAACACTCGCTCAAAATATTGTACATAGCGCAAGCACATAAAGCAAACGAAACTGAAAAAAAAAAAAAAGACATGGCCCATATGTGACACGTGTTAGATGACATGACATATGTACAGATGAATATATTTGTTATGATGAAAACTGCAGGTTCAGTAGTTGTCTGAATTTATCATTGCTCATTTGAGCGACAGTGCTGTTAGGAAGCGAATTCCATTACCGAATTGCTCGCGGTAGAGCCGAGAAGTTAAATGCGTTAGTGTTGACGTAAATGCGAGTGAGGCTTAAATCATTATAAAGTCGTCGTGATGTGCAAGACGCGTGTTCCAGTGGCAAGTTTGATGGTTTCATTTGGTGAACATATCTAAGGAGCAAGGACAGGAGTGCTATGTCATGTCGGCTGCTCAGTGATTGAAGGGAAAGGTCGAGTTTTATTTGGTTAATATTTGACTGGTAGCTGTAATTTCGGGAAATAAATCCACTAGCTCGGTTCTAGATGGCTTCTAACATGTGGATAAAGTATTCATGGTAGGGAGACCATATAGGGGACGCGAACTCAAGCTGAGGGCGTACAAATGATAGGAATGCTAATTTACTGATGTTAGACGAGCGGTTAACGCAAGTTGCGTTGAATATACCCAAGAGATTTGGAAGCGTTTGCGCATATGGTTGCAATTTGAAAGGCCCAGGCAAGGCTCGGTATAAGATTTACGCCTGAATATTTATATACTAATGCCTGAGGTACCATATTTGTGTTTACATAATAGGAAAAGCTATGAATTGATGTTTTTCGCGTGAATGTCATCAGCTGGCATTTAGATGAGTGAAGTTTCATTTGCCAGTCTCCACACCATTTGGTAACGAGATAAAGGTCCTCTTGAAGAATGCGATGGTCATCAAGGCTGCAAATTGGTCTTATAATATACAATCATCAGCGAAAACACACATGCAGGATGAGATGTTATTGTTCAGATCATTGATGTAAATAAGAACAAGCAAAGGTCCTATACTCTTCCTATGCTAACCCCTATGAACACTAAACGAGCGAGAAACAGGCGGCCGCCCTTTGAGCGATTAGTAATGAGATAGCCATCATTTTGCGAGCACAAGAAGCCGAAACCGCCCACGGAACAAAACCCAAACCGCCGCCGGCCCGCGCAAGCGCCAATGTGCGAGCGGTAGTATATAGACGTGGTGGAGCAAACTAGCTCTAGAACAAACCATGCAATGAAAACCAAGAGAGGAAGGCGCAAAAAAAGAATTCCCTGTATTCCCACATAGTGGCAGCACATGCCAGGAAAGAAAAAATTTGGAAATTGGCATGTTTTTTAAACGTACAGACGCCGCCGTAAATATACGGCATCAACCATTTTGGACTTGTTCGCAGTGCCGTACATTTACGTCATTGACCCTGAAAGGGTTAAGCGCCAGCGTGCGATTTGGCAACGCCTGATAAAACAGAGCCGTCTCATCAACATTGTAGACGTCAGCCATCTCATAATGGCTGAAAATGCCACGCAGCTTCTCGGACACCATCGATGCAGAAGCATTGCTGTAGGCAGGGCAGACTCGCCGCTGATTAACACGACAACTCCGTTCCGCCTTTTCAATCCTTGCAATCGGTCATTGCTAGGTTGGAAGCCCTTGTGGCCCAGGATGTATGCAAAATACTTCACTTTCTGGTGCAAGATCGCACAACTTGTGGGCATGTTTCATGACAGTGTGTCCAAAAACCCCGTAAACACGGCCTTTGCCCCCATCGGCGTAAGTCGACTACTTTATCCTTTCTTTCTTCGAACTTGAGCACGATTCCACTGCACTGTGAAGGCTTCCTTTTGCATTTAGGATAGTTAACAGGGTGCATGTTGAATAGGGCAGTGACATCCTTCTTCTCACTCTCGGCAACCGCATTTGAAATTGAAAGCTTGTCCTCAAAAGAGAAAGCTTTGCGCTTCCTCACTGAACTGATTTTAGAAGCAAACAAACACTTTAAGAACCATGCAATACACTGTTCAAGTTAACACTTGCATCGCATCTGCTCTCATGTTCACACACCTGCCGCCGTGCCACGCCAACATGCATAAGCATAAAAAAACTAAAAAAAACAGGCGTCCATTGTGACGCCTGGTGTCACAATGAATAAGCAAAAAATGTAGAGGCTGATGTACCTGTCACAGAGCAGCGCTAGGGGAGCTAGCTGCTTCTATCATCATCATTGCGGCACACTGGATCGATTACTTTGGCTCGCTACGATCCTCTCGCGATCGGCTGCTTGCCTTATTTATTAATAACAAAAGCTACGCATTATTTACCAAAATTTTCGGCAGAGCTAGTGCTCGCGATATGACAAGCGTCGAAAATTCGTTACAATAAGGTCAATTGCCACAATACCTAAATTACTTGGAGGTCAGAAATATACAGGACTTATATAGGAGCAGTGTTGAGGAATTTAAAAAAAAAAAAAATTACGCAGATCCCACACACAGTGGGAATCGATGTAAGCAAAGCTTTCTGTGTTGGCTGCTTTGATTGATGATAATTAGCGGTGATGTCGACGGCTAAAGCTTAATTTCCTCAACATTTAGTCTAACACGAGAGTGGTGAGTTGATGTTAAATTTTAGCTTGCATGCAACACTGCTGTTTGTCTACGTAGTACACAGAACACATAGGGAGAGGTGTTTCCTCGAGGTGTTGTTGTGCGCCATATTTCATAACCTCTGAGAGGGTTGAGCATTGTCATTGCTTCACATGGCACATCCCACTGTGGCAGAAGTATTAAACTTGAATTATTGGACTGTACGTGCCAAAACCACAATTGGATTATGAGACATGCCATAGTGGCAGACTATGGATTATATTTTACACTGTGATGTTCCTTAAGGTGTTACAAAATCTAAATGCATGTGCATTTTCTGTTTAACCTCTGTCAAAATGCGGCTGCTGCGGTAGGGGTCAAATCTGCAACCTCTAGCAATGCCATAGCTGCAAAGCTACGGCAGCGGGTACAGAAGTGTTGATTTGACGGTTGACCGCTTAGATAGTGTCATAGTGTCGCCAGGACCCTGCGGTGTGTTTTAATTAATGCGGCTCTGCTTCTACACGCCCTGCATAGTTCGTCTGCTTGACATATTTGCATGGTGGTAACCTTAAGCAATAGCAGCAACGTACTGCACTGTACCTTGAACTTAACGTTATCCAATTTCCCTGCAACGGCTGTCATATTGTAGTATGTTTTCTTGCCTTTTCACGTCATCTGACCCCCCCACTTGTATGGGAACTGCCCCTTCTCCTCCCTCCTCTCTACAGTTCTATCTACGTCCCCTCTGGACTCACACCTTAGTAGAAAGGGAAGGATGGATGGATGGAAAACTTTATTTGGTCCTGCAAGTAGTGATAATTAACCACTAAGTGGGCTGCCCCCGCGTCGGGACCAGAAGGCCAAGCTTCATGGCCACGTTGGGAGCCTGCTGGACAGCCCAGAATTTCTAGGAAGCCCAGCGCTTCCCAGAAAGGGAAGCACTGCAGTTTCTGCAAATGCTTCTGAGGGGAGTCACGGATAATTACAACTGTCAAGAGGCTAATGTGGCAGCGCCCAGGGAGCTAAGGAGGGTATTGTACACATTCGACGCGGTGGGGTGAAAACAAGTTTCTTGTGTCGCCTTTCCGCTCTGACTCCTCCTGTCATGTATATGCACCCTCTGAAGCACCTTTCCCCCCCGTCCCAAACACGGCGTGCCGGACAGCAGCAGCAGTGGGAAAGTCGAAGAAGCGAAGAAAGCTTCACTTTAAAAAATAGGGCTAATTCTTCTTTTATAGGAATCGGTAGAACACGAAAGTGAAACATGTCTCCACAGAAGCTGTTCCATGATTACTTTGTGGACTCATGGTCCGCTGCAGCGAAAGGTGCACGATTAGAGGTTTGGTGACCGTGTTGCAGATTTTCTTGGCACGCGGTGTCCTGTTGGCAAGCCAGTGCAGCTGCCGAGTCGCTTTGACGACGGTACAAGCATTTTGGCCCGACTCCGTAGTGTCTCAGGCAGCCAGCTGAGTTGCGACACACTCAGCTTCAGGAATGCGACTGGCAGAGTTCACACTGTGTGCCGCGAATGCGCGAGGGTATTCTGCTTCACGCCGCCATGTCTCTCGCATGACTAAAGCGAGATTCACCTGTCGACGCCGTTACCTTTCTGCGCCACTTAGTGCAGCAGTTTTCTTGGTTGGTACCATTGCAAGCAAAGCAGTAGGCGGCATGTAAGCATTGCTGATGCACGTTGGAGCTGCATGCCGTAGGCGTCGAGCCGCCACAGGCTAATCTGACCCAAAAGACAAACCATGTGCTGCAAGTGCCAACATCAGGCTATACCGCGTTAGAGCCTCCACTGCGCTGTGACCATAGAGTTTCCTAGAATACAGTGCAGTCCACTTATAACGATATCGAGAAAGACGAAAAATATGATCGTTATAACCGATGTTCGCTATATCTGGACGGCAGTTATTAAAAAAAAGCGTAATATACCTTTGCAGTTCCGAACTCGAATTCGCTACTTGCTCTATAGAATAGATGATGTAGAAAGTAGGCCGTAAAAAACAAACTTTATTTCTAGCGCTAACGACCACGTCAAGGTTTAGGCGTGCCAAAATAGTCCGAAATCTGCACCTGCTTTTGCGGCAGCTTCAGCTTCACAACCGCGGTGTGCATGGATTCCAGCTGCTGCGCAAACACTGGCGGCAATACTTTAGCATGCATAACATCAATTAAGGAGTCGATCGACGACAGTGCACTTTGCGTGGACATCGAGGTCGGGGTCAAGGAGCCACTGTCAATTTTGTTGTCACTGTCGTTGCTGCTGTCGCCACCGTCGCACAACTTTGCCGTCTGTCGTGACAGCACATCTTCGGCGATTGCCTCGTCGGTGACCTCATCGCAGAACGAGGCAGCACTGTCTGCAATCAAACACTCCTCCTTCGACGCACCACCTGCGTCACCAGTAGGAACGAGCTCCCAGAGCTCGGTATTGTCAGCGGCTTCCACCGTGTTGGTCTCAGTGAGTTGGGGAAGTTCGTCCTTACACACAAAGCCCGCCTTTTTGAACCAATTGGCGATGAACCACTGGTAAAGCGCCTCTTCAACATCGGCGTACAAAGGGTCTCTAACCCTTTTCCGCTGATCGGCATGGCCGCTGATAGCTCCTGCCTTCACAATCGCGGTGCTCCCGGTTTTCAAAATGGTTGATATCGTTTACTGGGCGAGCTCATACTTCTTCACAAGGGCGCTCACCTTGAAGCCGCATCGAGAGTCCTGCAAAATTTCCATCTTCGTGTCAAGCCACACAGCTTTGCGCTTTGAACCGGGTTGAACCGTTGGTTGAGAGAGGGAGATGCGGGACGGGCGCCACCACGCCGCTTTGCAATGTCGCTTTTTTTTTTCTTTCTCTCTCTTTCGGAGCGGCTGTGGCAGACGCATCGCTACTAGATAGCGCGCATAAAGCAGCTAGCGCCACGTTGTGGCGCGCTGCGCCTACTCAGCTATTCTCCGGTGTGCAGGTGGGGCGGGACGCGCTGCGCGGTGATACGAACTTACGGAGGTAAACATCGCCTCGTCTCGACATCGTTCGTTTCAGGGAACTAAGCAACGCAAATGTTACGATTATTTGGCACGGAAAACGCCGTCCAGACTGCAAAATTTTGATCGTTATATCCGATATGCGGTGAATAACCTATCGTTATAAATGTTTTTTTTCCCCATAGACCTAATGCATAAAATTACATTCTCATGTCGACCCATCGTTATAACCGATGCATTGTTATATGTGGTATCGTTATAAATGGACTGCACTGTATACTAGAGGGAACTCTGGCGCTGCAGTTGATGACCCACCAAGGGAATGAAGGGAAGTACATGAATTTGTCTGATCTTCATGCTTGTGGAATCGCGCTCTTGTGGATTCTGTTAATACGCCTTGTATGTTTCATGGTCGTAAATTTCAAAGCAGTCTATACTTTTCCAAGTGCAGAAGATGCTGCGAACATACACAATCTCTACTAATTGCAATGACTGAGCTTCTCGAGGTGGCCAAATCAACACACACCAAGCGTTCAATGCACTAACATGCCTGTGATAAATTCATAAGGACATTTCACATCGCTTGTTGATGCACGTGTCTGTGGTGTAATGGTTTCGATATCGGGCTTCTATCGTACCGTGTGAGAATTTTAATAATGTTTATTTAATTCCTTATTACTTAGTACATCGTTGAAAATGACGAGTTAACAAAGTCACGAAGCTGTTTGAAGCCAGACGGATGAAGTTTAGGCAAATCCATCCACTTTCCATACTGGCTCAACAACCACTCCCATTAAAGCTTCCGTAGACACTAGCGCCAGAGTTCCCTTTAGTAATTAATGCATGAAACTTGTGGGATCACACGCGCAGCCCGATATCTCCGGAGTGGCAGCGCGGTTATCAGGTGATGATCACGTGCTCACTTGCTGAGGATAGCAGGGAAGGGGCACGTTACGTCGCTCCCACTGCTCCTTGTGCCTGGCCACGATGCCGCAGCCAAGGCACCCCGTTCCCTTCTTTTCCCTTTCTTGGAACCAGGGACACTCCCTCTCCGCCGCGCGGGGAGAAGTGTCATTCCCCCGATGCATCATCATCATTCAGCTAAGGCACTTGCGACTGACTGCCTCTCCATGCAGCTGCTGAGACCGCCGTCCGCTGCAACGTCGGCCTTCGTGAGCAACTGACTGCCCCGGGCCTGAGCACTCTGGGTGAGCTGAACTCTTGTCGGCCTCTTTTCTGGTTCCAACATTGTGCGGTTTTTCGCCTCATATGTGCAGAACGCTCCGCCGCTGTGGTTTTGTAAATGTGTTTGTTTGCTGTTGTTGCTTTGTTGGTACATGTAGTTACATGTACCAACAAAGCAGCAACAGCAAACAAACACATTTTAGGAGGGAGGTTACCCTGGAGACCGAACTTCTTTATATTTCAGGATATTCGGATGAAACTCAGGTTACGTTCGCAACATGAAACTATAAGGACCTGCAATGTTTCATGAAGATGTGTTTATTAGTTCCAGGGTTATTGAAGTCTAACTAGGTGGTTCATGTGTATGCCTGAGGAATAGCCTGGAGAAATCCCAGGACATCGTAGGAAGCTGAAATTCTCTGTGAAGATCCCTTGAGATATCCCAGGGGGCTACAAAGCTCTTTCTTTTTATTTCCCCTCCAAAATATTTTAACTCAACCTTGAATTTGATGTAGCCAGCAATGACCATGTTCATCAAAAATTAATTGCTCATTATAAGTTAACTACACCAGCTTTCAAAAAAAGATGCTTGTTACACACTGGCAAAGTCATTCAGGAAGAGAATAAAGAAAACGCCACACAAATCTGAAGAAGGGCAGCGGATTGGGCGAGTTGGTGCTGCATGGTAACAAATATGGTGTGAAGGTCGTTTTTTCTGCTCCGATGAAGCTGGGTAAGTTAGGGGCAGCAGTTCAGAGGAAGCACGAAGGCGTTAAACGGAATACTGCTTGCAAGGTAAATCATGCCAACAAGCACATCAGTTGTAAGAAGGGTGCTGTCCACCAAATTTCTTTATCTTGTGGCCAAACTTACATAGGCCAGACAGGCCGTTGCATCAATATTAGACTAATGGAGCATGCCAATTCATTAGACAAAAAAGACACTAACCTGGCAAAGCATTGCAGTATTTGTAAATGCGTACCTTTCTTTGACGATACAAAATTGTTATTTTTTCATAGTGACAAGACTACCAGAGAAGTCGCTGAAGCATTTCATATCATCAGAAAATCTAATAGTTCCGTTAGCAAAACATCTTTAATCTTGTCGGTGAAAGAAATGGCATTGCTGCATAAAGGGTAGATTGCAAGGCAGGTACAACGCGTGCGAATGTTTGCTGTCCGGAGTTTGTATCTGATCATTGTTGTATTGACCGGGCACATGCGTGCCCTGTTTTCTATGTATAAATGTTTGACTTCCTACTTCAAATAAATCAGTTGTAAGTTCAGCGCCGTGTTTGTCTCCTCCTCATTCTGGTCCCGTCGTTTAGCGCTGTTTGAATTTTATTGTTAAACCTGAAGAGCGGTTCTTGAGATATTGCCTTCCTCAGCACCACTACTAGCGAAAAAATCCATTCCGAGAAAACAGTCCTTAAAGTTGAACATGTGTTTTTATTAGAAAGCTAGCTTCTAATTAGTCCTTGTGGCTTCAGGCACGCTCAATATGTCGGATTCTTGACTGGCGATAGCTGAGAGCACAGTTCCATCGCTGTCTACGCAGCCTACACAGTCTGCACTCGCAGCGGAAGATCAGAAGTTCAATGCTCGTACAAGTTGCGTATCGCGCTACCGAACACCAAACATTCGCACTGTCTTGGGCTTCACTGCCGGCATCGCGTGTAACAATGAAGATGAAGGCCCCAAAACTAGGGAAAAAAAAAAGCTGAGAAAATAATCTAAAAGATAGCGCAAGGCAATGAGCTGCTCCCAAGCAGACGGACGGAGCGGGGGGCTGCGAAAGGAGCAGCCGCCACTGCCGCCTGCGCAGCAGCCAATGGCAGGCGCACTCCGCATCACATCACAGGAAAATGCCAATAGCGCCTCAATCGCCCCGCCAATGCCATTTTGGAAAAGGGCAAAACAGAGACAAAGGATTCACGGTCGAAACGACACCAAGATGGCGTAGGCAGGCCGCATGGGCTGGGAATGGCCAGAGCGCGAAGTTTGTCTTCATTTTGGCATTTGCGCGTGTTTTGTGGGACGTGGTGGCCTAAAAAGCTGTTTTCTTTTGTACTTTGCGGTTGAATTAGGTGCTGATAATTACAGAACAGGTAGTTTATGAGACATACGACCTAAAAATAATTTTCTTTTTTCAAAAATAGACTTTTTTGCAATTTACCGGTTTTCAAGGGCCGTGTACCCCCCTAAGTGACTTAAACACTTAAGTGACATTTAAACACTTAAGGTGAATAAACACTTTGTGTCAAAGGCTCCCCCTGGCCCCCTTGGCCTGAACTCGCCGAGGCCACAACTCGCTGCGAGCCGCGGGTTAGGGGGTCACAGCTCCGACTGTTGGGGCTGTTGCGAAAGTGTTAGCAAGTGACTGCTGCTCCGCCGTTGCGGTGCAATCCAGAGATGGGTCAGGTGCACACGCGCATGCTTGAGAAATACCTCTATAAACTCTATGGCTGCGACTACTGAAGCGCTCCCTGTCGGCACTTGCTAGTGTCACGATGCAGTTACACTTCACTCCTGCTATCTCCATCTCACAAGCTGGTTGCACTGAGCATGTGCTGGTGGGCTAGTTTGTTAAGCACGATTACAAAGATGGCGCCGAATAAAACAACACACGAAGAAGGGAGACACGAGACAAGCACGTAGGCGCACTAACAAATGAGTGTTTTATTTCTTGACATAGTAATATATAGCTGCTGTCAAGGATCAAAACAACAAGAAATAAACAGGGCAGTCATTTGCATCGCACAAGGGAGCGAAGATACAGAATAACATTTTAAGAGTCACTCTCAAGATACGCCAGTTCCTTTGTCGAAAGCGAAACTAAGGCTTCACTGATACAATCAACACCTCGCTTTTTGATCTCAAGCGCTTCCAATATCTGCCGTGTCAGTTGATCATCAGCTCTGTTCAGATTGCATGAGCATAGATATAAGATGGAAAACCAGCTCTCCGGTCATATAAGTGCGCATTGTAAGGCTCACAAGTGCATCCCAGATTTTGAGAGAACCAGTGTTTTGAAGAGAGCTGATGATCAACTGACAAGGGAGATATTGGAAGCGCTTGAGATCAAAAAGCGAGGTGTTGATTGTATCAGTGAAGCCTCAGTTTCTCTTTCGCGTATCTTGAGAGCAACACTTAGAAGTTATTCTGTATCTTGGCTTCCTTGTGCGATGCAGATGACTGCCCTGTTTATTCTTGTTGTTTTTACCCTTGACAGCAGCTATATATTACTATGTCAAGAAATAAAACACTCAGTTGTTAGTGCGCCTACGTGCTTGTCTCTAGTCTCCCTTCTTCGTGTGTTGTTTTATTCGGCGCAGTCTTTATAAGCTGGTTGCAGCACTGCCGAAGGTACGATGCGTACACAGGCAATATCCTTGTGCAGCAGTATATAGTTCCAGGCGCAAGTGGCTGATTATTGGGTATACACTAGAAAGTTTCATTTTTTATTGTTACATGAAACGGTACAGCGACAAGTGACATGTTATGCGAATGCACATGCACGTGTGCGAATGCACATTGTATGCCAAGAATTACTGTGGCAGTTACTGCCGTTAACCGCAGTAGCCACTCTGTGATTACACAACCAGCATGGCAGCACTCATACAGCCCAGACTGCCTGCTTCAATCGAAATTTACGCTTGTTACTTGCTCTCTACCCTGTCAGCAAGAAACACGCGGCAAAATCTGTCATCACTAAGTCTCATCTCAAGCTGAGGTTAAAACGTTACGTATGTTTTGTCGTAATTATCTAGATCGGCTGTGTTTTCAGCGGCAACGACTACAGACACGGCACCGAGCCGTAAAATTGGTTTGATATCTAGTTAGCGGATGGCACCACAGCATTAACAGTGATGCATTGACAATGCTGAACGCCATAAAGCATAACTGTTCGCGGCATCATTAATTTACTACCACGCTCTATCACGGTACGTGACTACGGTAGCGAGCAGATGCCAAGTAGATGCTGAGCGGATGCTGTGGCGCAGCTGAACATTTGTAAGGGCATTCACCTGCACTACTTGCGAAGGAGGGTGCAAGATAACTGCAGGGAAAGCAAAGCCCTGTTCTTGCATGCATGTAAACACAGCTTATGGTTACAGTGTCAAAACATTTTTTTTTTTCGCCAGTTCACCAACTTTGGAGCATGTAACAGTGTCATGAGCCAATAAAGGAAGAAAGAAAGAAAGAAGAAAAAGCAGAAGATAAAAAGAAAACAAGAAGACACGAGGAGTCGATGGCAGAAATAAAGAAAAGACAAGATGGAAAATAAGAGCGTATGAATAAAAAGAATACAATATGAAGGCAGAAGAAGAAGCGCAAAAGTGCATGCGCAGCTACGTGGCCAATGGGAGAAGGGACACGTAGCCGATGAGAGCGGCCCAGCTACGCTCTGGGACGAAGGGGGGGAGAAGGGGCTGGAGGCCGAACAGGACGGGTGGATCGCGGAGATGGCAGCAACCCAGTGGAAGCAGTTCTTCAGCTCCTGCGGTCACGACCCGCGAGCTGAGTGGACCTCCCACCGGAAGCCGCAGCTACAGGCTGACGGCGCCGGTTCCCGGAGTCCCTGCAGTTATGATCCGCAGCTTGCGGAGTTGACCGTGCGATCCAGGCGCCTAGGTCACTCCATCCTCCTGACCCCCTGACCAGGCCAACCGTGGACCGAACGTCGATCACAGCGACGTCGAGTCTACAACACATTGGCGAGCCCAACAACATGTTGTCGGAAACAACGACGACGACGTGACGTGGCCACGTCGATAGATTTTGTGTAAATATTTTCAGCTTCACAATACGTCGTGTGCGAGGACTGAAGACAATATTTTCAATTAACTAGCTTTGTATATAGTTTGTCGTATGTTAGGGTTTTGTCATTAGATTGACAACGCATGCTTTCTGGATATATATTGCTGCAGGAAGAAAGCAGGCCCACGAATATAAAATTATGTATATATTATGTATATTAATGGCGTTCAGGCAAGTGCCAGACTTCGTCTTCCTCTCGTCCAATCCAACTTCTTCCTTCACTTCACCGTAACATCACCCTCCCGGCGGAGTAGCCCCGTCCCGGTGCAAGTTATGGAGCCTCACTTAATGGGGGGACATACGGCTTCAGCCTGGCGACGTGAACAACATCGCTGGTGACGTTGGAATGCACTGAAGGCTGACCGACTGGGGCGATCTCGTACGTCACGTCGGACAGTTGGCGTAACAACTCGTACGGTCCAGAATAACGGGAAAGTAGTTTTTCGGACAAGCCGACGCGACGTGAAGGCGTCCAGAGAGGGACAAGGGAACCAGGTGAAAAATGGGAGTCTCGGTGCCGAAGGTCGTAGCGTCGTTTATGAGAAGCTTGCGAGACTGTGAGGCGATGACGGGCGACTTCTCGGGCCTGGGCGGCTAAGTCAATAGCATTGCGAGCGTAATCAGTGCAGGATGATTGTACTGCGGAAGGTAGCAACGTGTCAAAGGGCAAGGTGGGGTCGCGGCCATACAACAGGTAAAATGGTGAATATCCGGCAGTATCGTGACGGGACGAGTTGTATGTGAAAGTGATGTATGGTAAAGCGACGTCCCAGTCGCGGTGATCGTCGGAAACGTACATGGCCAGCATTTCAGTTAGCATGCGGTTGAGTCGCTCGATGAGGCCGTTCGTTTGAGGGTGGTACGGGGTAGCAATCTGGTGTTCTGTAGAGGAGGAGCGGAGCAGGTCATCGACGACCTTCGATAGAAAGTAGCCACTGCGATCCGTCAGCAACTGGCAAGGGGCGCCGTGGTGCAGGATGACGTCGTATAGTAAGAAGTCGGTGACATCTTTAGCGCAGCTCGTTGGTAGCGCTCGTGCGATGGCATATCTCGTGGCATAATCGGTTGCTACAGCAATCCATTTGTTTCCTTTGATGGAAATTGGAAAGGGGCCAAGGAGGTCTAGGCCCACACGGGAGAAGGGCTCTGTAGGGGTGTCAATTGGTTGCAGCAAACCAGCGGGAGGCATAGCAGGCGTCTTCCGGCGCTGACACAGGTCGCAAGAAGTGACATAACGGCGCACAGAGCGATAAATGCCGGGCCAGAAGAAGCGTCGCCGCAGGCGGTCGTATGTTCGAGTGATGCCCAGATGTC
Organism: Dermacentor albipictus; assembly: GCF_038994185.2. Classification (NCBI taxonomy): domain Eukaryota; kingdom Metazoa; phylum Arthropoda; class Arachnida; order Ixodida; family Ixodidae; genus Dermacentor; species Dermacentor albipictus. The sequence goes on along the minus strand of NC_091826.1, from coordinate 138,887,931 downwards.
CAGCAGTAGGAGCGTCGTGAAGTTGCTGGAGCACGGCTAGACGAAGGTGCTTGGGAACGACTAGGAGGAGCTCCGGGCCGTCAGGACGAACGCTACAACTGTATAAAGTTCCATCGCGGAAGGTGAACATCCGGAGGGACGGGTCATTGGGCGAGGAGCTTAGGCGTTCTATAAGCGTGCGAAGAACAGGATCTTTGCGCTGCTCGTCGCCAATATGGAGGAAGCCGGAGAGAAGAGAACACTGATGTCCGAGTCTGCATCAGTATCGTCAGGTGGATCCACTGGATTGCGGGACAGGCAGTCAGCGTCTTTATGCAGGCGCCCTGACTTTTACATAATGGAAAATGTATATTCTTGTAGACGCAATGCTCAACGTGCAAGTCGTCCAGTTGGGTCCTTCTAACAAGAGAGCCAGCAGAGGTTGGATGATCGGTTACGATGCAGAAGCTCCGACCAAAACGGTACGGCCGAAATTTCGCGACCGCCCATACGAGGGCAAGACATTCTCTCTCAGTAATGGAACAATTTCGCTCGGGCGTGGAAAGAAGGCGGCTAGCGTAAGCGATGACACGGTCTTGGCCCTGCTGACGCTGAGCGAGGACAGCACCAATGCCATGACCACTCGCGTCAGTTCGTACTTCAGTGGGCGCAGAAGGGTCAAAGTGGGACAGAATTGGGGAAGTTGTAAGCCGCTCAATCAGGGTGGAGAACGCTTTCTCCTGCAGTGGTCCCCAAGAGAAAGAGACGTCTTTCTTAAGAAGGTCAGTGAGAGGGTGAGCTATGTCAGCAAAATTTTTCACAAAACGCCGGAAATAAGAGCATAAGCCCAGAAAACTACGGACATCGTTGGTTGAAAAAGGTACAGGAAAATTTCGCACGGCGTGAACTTTCTGTGGATCAGGTTGGAATCCGGCGGCGTTTACGAGATGGCCGAGCATGTTAATTTCACGGAGACCGAAATGGCACTTGGAGAAGTTTAGCTGAAGGCCAGCCTTGCGAAACATGGAGAGTATGGTTGTGAGACGCCGCAGATGGCTCTCAAAGTTCGGCGAAAACACAATCACATCGTCGAGGTAACAGAGGCATGTAGACCACTTCAAGCCGTGCAAGAGAGTCCATCATGCACTCGAATGTAGCTGGCACATTGCATAATCCAAAGGGCATGACTTCGAATTGGTACAGACCATCTGGAGTGACGAAGGCGGTTTTCTCGCGGTCCATTTCATCAACGCTAATCTGCCAATAGCCGGAGCGGAGGTCAATTGATGAAAAATGTTGGGATCCGTGAAGGCAGTCAAGAGCGTCATCAATGCGAGGCAGGGGATAAACATCCTTCTTTGTTATTCTGTTGAGGTGACGGTAGTCAACGCAGAAGCGCCACGAGTTGTCTTTCTTCTTTACTAAGACAACTGGTGATGCCCATGGGCTACTTGAAGGTTCAATGATGTCCTTGTCCATCATCCTGTCTACCTCTTTTTGTATGATGGCCCTCTCTGTTGCAGAGACAAGATATGGCCGCCTATGAATGGGGATGACGTCACCGGTGTTGATGCGATGCGTGACAACAGATGTCTGACCGAGTGGACGGTCGTCCAAATCAAAGATGTCCCGATAAGATGACAGGAGGTGAAGAAGAGCTGCTGTTTGCTCGGAAGGAAGGTCTGGGGCGATCATCTTAGAAACATTGTCCGTAGGCATCGAGGACGGAGGAGTGGGTGACAAAGGTCCGTTGGTACTGAGGAAGGATTCAGAGGTCAAAGAAGAAACCTGAAATTCTTCCAAAGTGATATGCGCTATGGCGATACCGTGTGGCAGCACATGCGACGAAAATCCAAAATTGAGGAGGGGCACGCGAGCGCAGTTCTCGCGGTTCCGGACTAAAGTGCTTGGCAGGGCGATATTGCGCGACAAAACCACGTCAGTAAGCAGCGACACGACGTACTCGCCATCAGGTACGGGAGGACAGGGCGTCAGGAGGACATTTGCAGCCGCTTGTGGAGACAGCCTTGCAAACTCAGCTGAACATAAGTGGTGTGAAGCGCAAGTTGTTGCGTCGGCAGGAAGCGGCAGATCCAACTGAACAACACCTGTGGAGCAGTCAATTTGGGCAGAGTGTTTGGAAAGGAAGTTGAGGCCGAGAATTAGGTCGTGCGGACAGTGTTCAAGGACGATGAACTGGAGCCGGAGCCATGGCCTCAAGCTCACGGCGAACGATGCGTGTGATATCTTCTGGTCCTGCGGGCTGAACGAACCGCGGCGGGTCTTCGCAAGAAGATGTCGCGGCGGTATTGGGCAGCCGGTCGAAAGTTTGAGCGACGCGGCGGCCCTTCGCTTGTTCGAAGCGCCGGCACTCCGTTACAATTGCATCCACAGTGGCACAGTCCTTACACATCAGGAGATTGGAGGCATCGTCTGCAATACCTTTAAGTATGTGACCAATCTTGTCTGCCTCGGTCACGTTGTCACCAGCCTTGCGACAGAGGGCCAGCACATCCTGTATGTACATCACATAGGATTCTGTGGACGTCTGAGCGCGGCACGCAAGTTCTTTTTTTGCTGCCAGCTGACAACCGACAGGTCTGCCAAACAGGTCTCGCATTTTTTCTTTGCAGACATCCCAGCTCGTTAGGTCAGCTTCGTGTGTGTCGTACCATTGCTTCGCAGTTCCTTTTAGATAAAATATCACGTTTGCTGGCATCATTGTTGGATCCCACCTGTTGTTGTCGCACACTCACTCGTACATCGTAAGCCAGTCCTCGAAGTCGGCATTGTCCGTGCCACAAAATGTCCCTGGGTCCCGCGGGTGAGTGAGGATGACCGTTGGCACGGGCTGCTGAGGCATTGTCGCTTGTGTCGGTTGATTTGCCATTGTGGCGGCAGGTAGATGACGTCCGCTGCGAAGTTCCGTGATTGTACCCCGCACCTTCCACCAAAATGTTGCAGGAAGAAAGCAGGCCCACGAATGTAAAATAATGTATATTTACAAATTTATTTATTTATTTTACAATACTGCCGCTCTCAGCCGAGAGCCTAGCAGACGGGCATGAACACTTTCTTTTCCAGACATAAATACATTGCGAGTTACACAAGAATGAAAAAGCAACAATATTCAACAAAATACAAAGGATAAGGTAGATAAGCTATACAACAGAACACTAAACAAAGCAGAACAAAAATGAACAACAACCGGGGCATATCATAGTCAAAGCAAAAAACGTGAAGTATTGGAAACAAAGAAGTGTATACATTTTTTTTCTAAGCACTGTTAGTTTAGCATAAAGAGAACAGGGAACAAACATGAGAAATCATTAATAATCTCTTGTGATGAGCTCCAGTTGTGAAACGAACAGGGATAAAGAATTTGTCGCTGTTAATGATGAGTTAAGTTCATTCCATTCTCTGATTACTCGAGGAAAGAATGAGTACCTGAATGCGTCATTAGAAAAGGAATATTCAGTTAGCGTATGTTCGTGTTGATGCCGTGTTATTCTAGATTGCGAATATGAAATGTACCGGGTGATATCAATTTTATACTGATGGTGCAGCATTTGAAACAGAAATTTTAATCGACCTTGTTTCGCTCTCGTCGATAATGTGTTGAGGCCTGAGGAAGCTAAGAGACGTGAAGGTGAGTCAGTAGAACGATATTTACTATGAATGAACCTTGCGGCTTTTCTTTGTACAGCTTCAAGTTTAGCTATGTTAGTTGCTGTGTAAGGAAACCAAACTGTTAATGTTAATTAACTGTTAATTAACCAAAATGAGGTTAATGGCGTTCAGGCAGGTGCCAGACTTCGTCTTCCTCTCGTCCAATCTGACTTCTTCCTTCACTTCACTGTAACAATATATTTTTCTTATGCTCATGCCCGATAAAGGCTTTTCCTAACTCAAATGTTTCTTGCGTCGTGTTTACCACCCTGAGACCGTGACAAAAAGGATGACAAGCAGACGCTGAGCAGACGATGTATCGCAGATGAGCACATCTCAAGGGGCATTGGGCCTTCCTATTGGCAAAGAATTCATGTAGCTTCCACAGTGCTGCAACCAGCCAGCTATTTTACTTTTTGATGCTGACGCCAGATCCATTACAGGAAGTCAAACGTGGATGCCAGCATAAAACACTTTCATGTTAAAAATTTCATTCAATCGAGGAATTTGATACATAGAGGTTCATTCCATCCAGGTTTAACTGTAGAATGGTGACTGAAATTTCGAATCTGTACAGTGTCTCATTCCACTGCTCGGACTAATTCATGTGCACGCAATGTCGAAAACATGGCGACCGCAAACCAAGTTCCTGACACACGAATGTTACTCGTGCCATCTGTGCCCTCCTTCTTGTTCTTGAGGTGGTTTCTCCACTTTCCAAGTGCTGTACAGCCACTGTGACACATCTTTATTAAATCGGCATCAAACCTCAACTTTGGTTGCCAACTCGCGACCAGGCAAGGTGGTTAGGCTTAGCCAGCAAGGGTGTTGGACAGCAGGCCGTTGCGGAAAGCTTGCCCTTGGTACGTTCGTACTTGTAGACATCAACACAGAGGTCGGGCATGCGACCACGCACATAGGCTGAACTTACAGCGGCACGTGTGAAACAGTCCACTTTTTCGGGTGGTCAGCAGCTGCAACGACTGCGAATGCCTATCAAGTTTCCAAGTGCGCGTAGTAGTAGGAACAACAGAAGCTGGCATGTGGACATAAGGCCTAAAAGCTCTGAACTATATCTGCAGAAAACCACTTAAACTGAGAGCAATCAAGGTGCAAGCGTGACAAAGATTCCCATAAGTTGTTACGTTACAAGTGATCCTCACCAGTGTCGGTAGTCAAAGTCGAAGGGGATGGTGATTTCCTCGGCAGGTGCCAGGTCTCGGTCAGCCACCAGGTAGAGCCGCAGCAGGCCCTCTTGGAAGGTGTGCCGCACCCGCGCGCTGGGACGGCACGAGCGGCGAACAAACCGTGCCTCGTTCCCATACACTCGGGCGTCCACACAAACCCCATCTTCGTTATCCGCCCAGCCCTTGTAGAAGAGCACACATGGGTACAGCCTGCAAGAAGAAGGCTAGGCACTGCTGCACCTGGTACGAATAGTGCACATTTCACATAGTCAGAATCCTATATACCGTATATACTCGTGTAAGGGCCGCCCTCGTGTAAGGGCCGCACCCCAACTTTGAAAGCGGATATTTCGAAAAAAAAAAAACAAAAGTTCAAAATGTCCCGCCAGAAAAGTGTAGTTAGTTCATTTACAGCCAGATGGCGCTGCACGCTTTTCCGCTTTTATTCTACTTCCGCCGACGCGCCGACCACGCTGTTGACAGCGCGCCGCCATATTTGCCTTGTGCGGCCTCTTTGTTGGCATCGTTCCTAGCATCGTGTCGATACGTTGGCAGCGCGACTTCAGATCGGTGTCGTCGGTGTCACTTTGTTGGTTGTAGTGAACCCTGCAGAAGCCAGCGCACGTGACGGACGATGGGCCGGCATCTGAGATCATTCACTGCAGCATTTAAGCTGCAAGTGATTGACTATGCCGAGGAGCACGGGAAGCGGGAAGCTGGACGAAAGTACGACGTCGATGAGAAGCGCGTGCGTTACTGGATGAATCAGAAAGATGCCCTCGCCGCTACTAACAGGAGCCGAAAGGCGTTTCGCGGGAAAAAGTGCAAGTACCCGCAACTCGAAAGCGAGCTCGTCAACTACGTCGTCGACACACGAAGGGACGGCTACGCCGTATCGACTGACATGATACGCGTCAAAGCCCTCAGCATCGCTCGCCACATGGAAATACCCCCGGCACAATTCAAGGCAAGTCGGGGCTGGGCTACGCGGTTTATGAACCGTAACCAGCTTTCTATTCGGCGCCGAACGACGATTTGCCAAAAACTGCCGCGCGAGTACGAAGACCACGTCATTAAGTTTCATCGCTTCGTGAATGCTCTCAGGAGGGAGCATGAATACGACCTGTCCCAAATTGGGAATGCGGACCAGACACCTGTGTGGTTCGATGCACCGGAAAGCACCACAGTGGATTTAAAAGGTGCGAAAAGTGTGTCTGTGCGCACGACTGGTGCAGAACGCCAAAGGTGCACTGTGATGTTGTGCATCACGGCAGACGGCAGGAGGCTTCCGCCGTACGTCGTATTTAAAAGGAAGACTCTCCCAAAAGAGAAGTTCCCTCAGGGAATCGTCGTACGTGCGCAAGAGAAGGGCTGGATGTCCGAGGAACTGGTCGTTGACTGGATTAAGACCGTCTGGGCAAACAGACCTGGAGGGCTGTTACAACGGAAAGCCCTCCTTGTTTTGGACAGCTTTAGGGGCCACTTGACCGACCGCGTCAAGAACCGAGTTGCCGCAACTCGTACGGACTTGGCCGTCATTCCCGGTGGCCTGACGAGTGTGCTGCAGCCGCTCGACGTATGCGTCAACAGACCATTCAAAGTGGAATTTCGCCGATGTTACTCTGAATGGATGGCTGGAGGCGTCCACGAGAAGACCCCTACAGGACGGCTGAAGCGGGCGTCGCTCCAACAGGTGTGTGAATGGATTTTGAATGCGTGGCGTGCCATGTCAGTAGAAGTAGTTGCTAAAAGCTTCAAGGTAACGGGAATTTCGAACTCCATGAACGGCACCGAAGATGACCGTCTCTGGGAAGACGCGGACGCCGAGGCGAGCTCCTCCGAGAACGAGGACAGCGAAATGGAATCCGAATAAAAACATTTCTGGCATGTCATTTGTGACTCTTGCACTCTGCTACTGTTGCATAAACAGTACAGACCTTTGGCCTGTACTGCCTGTACTAAATCGGCCTGATTCGTGTAAGGGCCGCACCTAGCAAAATTTTCGAAGAAAAAGTGCGGCCCTTACACGAGTATATACGGTATGTACGTCCCTTGAAACCTAAGCTGGCAGACATCATACGATTCATCTCCACTGGTCTCCACAGAAAATCGAATGACAAGAATAATTGCTTATTACTTGTGAGCGCATGTCAAATATACAGGGTGTCCCAGCTAACTTTAGCCAGAGTTTAAAATCATGCCGATGCACTCTAAGGCAATGCGACCAAATGCATGTTGCTCACTATTGTCTGGAGGGGTGGCACCACAGGAGTGGCACACCACCACCCGTAATGGGTTCTGTTCCATGTGCACATGTCGTGCTGATCTCAATCACCTGAGTTGGGAGTGCCCCCTCTACATCCCGCCAAGGCTTCGTGCCCTGGCCACCATACAGCTGGCCTTCTTCTCCCCGTACTTGGGCTCCATGTCTCCGGACCATACCACGTCTCCGGACCATGCCATCGAGCTCTGGTGAGCACTGCTGTTGTTTCACCAGAACCCGGCGGCACCACCCATCGGCGATCGGCTCCGCGACAGCCACAAGCGTCATGCGGCCCCCATTCAGTTGCCACCAGGACGTTCGTTAATAAAATAGAGGCAGCCTTACGCTTCCCCTTTTGCAATAACACCCCTCCCCTTTCCACTGCAGCGTCTTCGGCGCATTTTAATGTGGAAGAAATGTGGTTTCATTCATTCATTCACTTTCTATCTGTTAGGAATTAGTGTTTTTCTGCTTACTGAAGATGCCTGCGAAATACAAAGAAATACCACGTGACATGTCTGCTTGCGCGACAGGATTGCAGGACACCCAAATGCTCCGCACACAAACGAACATAGCACCTAGCTGGGTGCCAGTGCATTGAATCAAGCGCTCCATTTTTTTCCTTCTGAAGCTAAAGAATTAGTGAGGTTATACTGTACTGAATATAAATGACATTCTCAGTTTAATAGAGGGCCAGAGTTCTATTTCAATCTTTTATTGCACAGAAAATTTTGCTTTACACTTTTTCTCCAAAATACTGAAGGGCTGTCCCATCTTTCTGGCAGCTGGATTACTGTAAGGCCCACCTCCATGAAAGCGCAGACTACCCCCCAAGTGACTTGATCAGCCATTGTTAGTGCTGTGCTGGTCGACCACAGTCGGCACAGACAACAGGCTCCTTTCCATTGTTGGGTTCAACATGCACTGCCACCTCTCAAAGATGTTTAAGTCGGGAGGTCAAGACACGCTCGCACTGTGGTGTTGCTTTTAAGATGATTTTTTGCAATGTTATCTGAAATTAAGCTTTGTACTACTGGATGATAGTGGATGATTTTTCCGACCTGACCCGAACAGTGAGACATTGTGTGGGGGGCATATGCAGTGGAAGAATTACCTCTTCTGGAACACAGGGTTCTGCAGGCGGAACTGGCTGGCCGACAAAAACTTCCCGCGCACCTCAAGCAGTGGCTGCTGGGCAGGTACTGTACGGGTAGTCACCAGGCGGTGGCGGCCCTCCTGGCGGCCCCGAGGGGGGGCACACTCGTCCAGTTGCCAGGCACCCTCCCAGCCACCCCGCAACAGCTCCTCTTCGGCCAGCTGCTGCTCCTGCCTACCTTTGGCCTGGAGAAAGTGCAACATGCATTGACACACCAAAGTCCACTGAACATCATCATCATCAGCCTGGTTACGCCCACTGCAGGGCAAAGGCCTCTCCCATACTTTTCCAACAACCCCGGTCATGTACTAATTGTGGCCATGCCGTGCCTGCAAACTTCTTAATCTCATCCGCCCACCTAACTTTCTGCCGCCCCCTGCTACGCTTCCCTTCCCTTGGGATCCAGTCCGTAGCCCTTAATGACCATCGGTTGTCTTCCCTCCTCATTACATGTCCGGCCCATGCCCATTTCTTTTTCTTAATTTCAACTAAGATGTCATTAACTCGCGCTTGTTCCCTCACCCAATCTGCTCTTTTCTTATCCCTCAACGTTACACCTATCATTCTTCTTTCCATAGCTCGTTGCGTCGTCTTCAATTTGAGTAGAACCCTTCTCGTAAGCCTCCAGGTTTCTGCCCCGTAGGTGAGTACTGGTAAGACACAGCTATTATATACTTTTCTCTTGAGGGATAATGGCAACCTGCTGTTCATGATCTGAGAATGCCTGCCAAATGCACCCCAGCCCATTCTTATTCTTCTGATTATTTCCGTCTCATGATCCGGATCCGCCGTCACTACGTGCCCTAAGTAGATGTATTCCCTTACGACTTCCAGTGCCTCGCTGCCTATTGTAAATTGCTGTTCTCTTCCGAGACTGTTAAGCATTACTTTAGTTTTCTGCAGATTAATTTTTAGACCCACTCTTCTGCTTTGCCTCTCCAGGTCAGTGAGCATGCATTGCAATTGGTCCCTTGAGTTACTAAGCAAGGCAATATCATCAGCGAATCGCAAGTTACTAAGGTATTCTCCATTAACTTTTATCCCCAATTCTTCCCAATCCAGGTCTCTTAATACCTCCTGTAAACACGCTGTGAATAGCATTGGAGATATCGTATCTCCCTGCCCGACGCCTTTCTTTATTGGGATTTTGTTGCTTGCTTTATGGAGGTCTACGGTGGCTGTCGAGCCGCTATAGATATCTTTCAGTATTTTTACATACGGCTCGTCTACACCCCGATTCCGTAATGCCTCAGGGTGTAGACGAGCCGTATGTAAAAATACTGAAACATCATGTAAAGTCCACTGAACATCGTGTATCCTCATTATAAAAGAGTGCCATGGTTTGCAACTGCTGCTGTGAATGAACCTTTAGGGAATAAATGGAAAACTAGTGCAGGCACCAGTGGCCAAATCAGTGTATCACATGAAGTTGTCTGTGAACAAACTTTAATGTTGTGTGTTGCAAAACAAAGAGCGACTGGCGAAGCAGTTCACAGAATACACAAGCCTAAGTTAATATACTAGTATATACAGTCGAACCTCGATATATCGAACAGCGCAGTGATCGCAAAATAGTTCGATATAGCCAGAATTCGATATATAAAATCACGTAGAAAACGCGTCAAAAACTAGCGCAAATCGTGGCGCAATAGGTACTCGCATGAAGCTTCAAACAAAGTATTTATTTAGTTCGCTGAAAGTACTGAAGCAGCGTAGCCTGCTTCATATTGGCAACCGCGTGCTTGACCACGGCGTCCTCAACAGAGTCCAAATGGTCCACAAGAGACGGTCCAGTGCCTTCTATTGCGCCACAGTAGCGGCGTACAACGGCCAAAGCAGCTTCAGCCTCAATTGCAGTCGTAGCAGGGCAACATCAGCGCTTGCGGGATCAGCCTCGGCAGCGTCTTCGTTTGGCCGCTCAGCAGTCACTTCTGCCGCGATCTCCACATCTGTTAACTCCGCCACTGTTCCGGTGCTGTCGTCACCGCCAACGAAGTCCGCAATGCACATGATGTGTGGCTCAGCACCGACAAAGCGCTCCAACTGGCTCCACGGCCGCCTCGATCACGCGCGCACGGCGGGGGCAAGCCTCGCCGTGCGCGCGTGATCGAGGCGGCTTGCCCCGCCGTGCGCGCATAGGCACGCGCGTGATCGAGGCGGCCGTGCTGGCTCCAAGCCGCCGCATGTGTACGCCTCTACGTTCAAATGGCGCCCTCGGCGCAACCGATGTGGGCAGCTGTCGTACGCAGCAGTCTGGAACGCCGATCGCGCCGCCGCTATCTTCTAGAGTGTTGCGGGAAAGCTCGCCTCCTGTCAACAGAGCGCACTTGGTCTGGGGCAGCGGAGTTCGATATATCCATTTTACATCCGGCCCCGTTCGAAATAAATTAAAAATGCATGCGATTTTCCATGTGATATAGAAATTGTTCAATATACGCAATAATTCGATATATCCGTGTTCGATATATCGAGGTTTGACTGTATTGCTACATGGAGGCAGACACAACAGGGAACACAACAGGGGAATAGCCGTATCGGAGCACTATCGGTAGTGTCAATAGCAGCAGGTAGAGCGAGTTGCACAACACCAGCAGAACAGTCTATCAAAGCGGAATACGACCAGTGCTCTAGAACATAAAATAAAACAGAAGTATGATGTCCGGCGACACTCCCGCAAACCGGACACATGCCAATAACGGCTGGTGTTCCACTGTCGGCGACTTGGACTACAGGCGATGGATCAGGAGTGAGGACTTTCTTGAGACGATTCTGAAGCTGAGCATTCATCACAGATACGTGCGCGCCAGTGTCAATCAGAGCCGTAGCAGATATACCATCTACGTTCACTTCAACGAGGTTCCGATGTGTGGGCAAGGTCAGAAGAGGATTTTTGCATCGGGTCGGTTTGGCAGCAATATTTACAGTATATTTAGAAGGAGAGTAAACAATGAACTATATGGTCGAATGTGTGCGCCAGATCAAAAGCGTCTTCTTCATTGACACTCCTCTATAGAAATATTACCGTAACATGACCCCCGGCTCCTGAAGCACCATCATAGTGCTTGTTAAGGTGTAGGGGAGTAGTAAAGTTTAAGGTGGGATTCGTGAATAACGTCTGTAGCCGTCGAAATGAAGGGAGAGGTAGAATCGAGCGGGCCAATCTCGTGAGTGACGTCTGTTACACGTATTAAGACACAATTGGGTCTGGAGTATCAGGAAATCAATTTTTCAGAGAGTACAACGCACCAAGTTGGTGTCCACAGAAGCACAAGGGCACATGGAGTATAGATAACGTTGCAATGAAAAGAGTCATAGCGGCGGCACCTCTGGTGTTATTGCAGTATCGTAAGGTGATGGCAAGCAATCTAATGTGCCTCGTCAGCTTCAGAAATGGCATCCTGGGTGTACTCAGTGCACAAATGGTCGGCAGCAAGGATGATAGTGCCAAAGGATAATGTTTGGTCGCGGCCAAACAGAAGATAAAAGGATGAAAAATCAGCAGTATTGTGATGGTAGGAATTGTAGGCAAGTGTAACGAAGGGCAGTACAGTGACTCAGTTATGATGGTCAGAAGAGACATACACAGAAAGCATGTCCGTTAGCGTCCGGTTGAACTGTTCAGTCGAGTCGTTGGTTTGTGGGTGGTAAGCAGTCGTAAATTTGTGTTTTGTCGCGCAGGATCAAAGCAGGTCATAGATAACGCTAGAGAGAAAATAGCGACCATGGTCGGTAAGGAGTTGACAAGGGTCGCCATGATGTAAGACGACGTCACGTAGCAGGAAATCAGCAATGTTCATAGCTGAACTGGTAGGGAGAGCGTGTGCAATTGCGTATCGGGTGGTGTGGTCCGTAGCAACAGCAATCCATTTGTTGCCAGCTGTAGAGGCAGGAAGAGAACCTAGCAGGACAAGACCAACTCGGAAGAAGGGGTCAGATGGCACGTCAAGGGGCTGAAGGAGGCCAGCAGGAGGCACAGGTGGTTTCTTTCGGCGTTAGCACAGTTCACATGCAGCGATGTAGTGACGAACGGAGCAGTAAAGACCAGACCAAAAGAAGTGATGCCGAACGTGATGATAAGTCCGGGAAACATCAAGATGACCAGCCATCGGGGAGTCGTGGAGCTAGCCGAGAACACTCAAACGCAGATGCGTAGGAACGACAAGCAGCAGTTCGCATCCGCCAGAGTGGACGCTGTGGCGATGTAATGTGCCGTCTTTAAGCATGAAGAGGTGAAGGGACAGATTAGGTGCTGCGGAATCCAGCTTCTGAATAAGATCACATAAGGTGGAATCACGGCGCTGTTCATCACGGATGTGGCTTAAAGCGGAGAGTGAGAGTACACATGCAGGCACACCATCAGAGGCTTCAGACAGACCTACAAGATTGCAAGACATCAGGATCCTGGTCCAATCAGCAAGACTTATAAGAAGCAGAGTATGTGTATCCTTGGAGCCGCAGTGCCCTGCGACCAAGACGCCCAGTGGGATCCTTAATGCTTAAAACGCGAGCAATAAAAACAGCGCTGAACGACGGGACGAGTGAAGGGACACAGACAACGGCGCTGACTAACAACCAAAGTGTGTTTATTCCGTCAGTCAGCATATATATGCTCTGCCGCTTCAGCGCTGTTTTTATTGCTCGTAATCATGAACCAACCAGCCCAAATGCGTACTCTTTTGCTTAAAACGCGTTTTGGCACAAATCCATTAAGGGACGAAATCCAGCAAAGTGCGTGGTAATTGGTAGCCACGGTGAAATGCTGGTCATGTAAATAGGGGCGGAATTTGCCCACCGCCCATACAAGAGCAAGACACTCCCGTTCCGTGATGGAGTGGTTCTGTTCGGCTGGGGAAAGGAGACGGCATAGGTGATAACACGGGCAACCCCATTCTGATGCTGGACCAAAACAGTGCCAATTACATAGCCTTGGCATCAAGGAGCCTTTGCATCACTGCTGAAAAAAATTACAGTCAAATGGATAAAAAGGCACTTGGACTCGTGTGTGGTATCACAAAGTTCAGGCTGTATCTGTGGGGATGGAAATTTGAAGCAGTTACCGATCACAAACCCTTGTTGGGTCCGTTAGGCACTGTGAGGCCTATTCCTGAAATGTCATCGAGGGTTCTTTGCTAGGCGTTGCTGCTGGCAGGGTACAGCTACAGCCTGAGCTATAGGTCTGGAGGCCTGATAGTCGATGCAGATGGGTTGAGTAGGCTTCCCTTACCAACAACAGGATGTTCTGAAGGGGTTCCTGCGGAGGTATTCATACTTGAAGGTCTCTATCCCCGTGTTCTCTCATCAAATGTGTTCACAAAAGCTACTGCAAGAGACCCAGTGCTGTCAAGAGCACTTCAGGATTTGTGGTCTGGCCATGTTCTAGACTTGAAATCAGAGGGGAGGGCCATATAGTCGAACACGGATATATCGAAATCGAAGGGGATCGCGAATTAATTCGATATATCAAAAATTCGATATAAAAAATACAGGCCCAGAGACTTTACCTGTGGCGGACGATGACCTACCGATCGGCGCATTCAAGAATGACAACTATTTCCGCACACACGACGCAACGTAATGCTTTATTTGCGTGAAAAAAAAATCGCTTATGTTGGTCTGCTTCTTCGCCTTGCAAATGAAATTAAAGACGCCAACCTCGATCTTATCGAGGCTGTTCAGGTGCGAAAGCCCGGTTCCTTCCATGTCGCCGCAACAACGGCAAATCAAGCTGAACGCTGCCGCCACTTCAGCGGCGGAGTACGAGCGTGTAGCCGCGCCCTCGTCCGGACGATCTTCGTCGCCACTTGAGCTGTCAGCCTGGGTCCCTCCGACTGCAGCTACAATATCCTCGTCGGCGAGGCTCGCAACAGCCTGAACATTGCTGTCAACGTTCACATAATCGTGCAGACACTTCGGCTGGAACGGCAGCCGGGAAAAGGGACGACAACTCGCGAAACGCGTCGTCCATGCACTCGTTGGCGCCGTTACCGTCTTCGCAGGTTTCAGGAAGTTTGGCTGTCACGAGGCTTGCCTTCCGGAAGCAGTTGGCCACAGTATCCTGCTTCACGTCTCTCCAGGCGCCCGTCATCACTTGAATGGCCCCCAGCAGGTCAACCTTCAGCTCGGTGCCCATGCGGAGGTTCACCAAAAGCCTATCAATGAGTTGCCTCCTGTAGCCGAGTTTGAACGACTTACATGATGCCCTGGTCGAGCGGCTGCAACTTTGCTGTCGTGTTCGCCGGCAGAAACTTGAGCGCAATGTTTTCGAGCTTGCAGGTGGTGTGATGGGCCGAGCAGTTATCGACGAGGAGGCAAGCGTGACGCCCCGATTTGCCCAGTTCGGCGTCCCACGCTTGCAGCCATTCTGTGAACAGCTGACGCGTCATCCACGCCTTCTTATTGAAGGCGTAGCGAACGGGGAGCTGCTTACAGTTTTTGAAGCAGCGCGGTGCCCTTGCTTTGCCAATCACAAAGGGCTGGAGCTTTTGAGAGCCATCCATGTTAGCAGCGAGCAGAACGCTCACGCGGACTTTGCTCATCTTGCCCCCGTGACACGTGCTGGCCCGGACGTCGAGCGTCTTGCTGGGCAGCATCTGCCAAAACAACCCGGTCTCGTCGGCGTTGAAGATTTCCGCGGATGAAAACTTCGCGCAAATTTCCGGCCATTCCTTCGAAATCCACTGCTGGATATCCTGGCTGATGACGGCTCCGCTTTCCCCAGAAATGGTTTTGCCAACTATCTTATGGCGGTTCTTAAACCTCTGCAGCCACCCTGTGTTGTCGGCGAAGTTGTCATCACTGAGTGCAGCGGCAAACCATTTGGCTTTAGCCATTAGCATTGGGCCATCCACCGGAATGTTCTTAGCCCGCACCTCTAAAAACCACACATAGAGGGCCTTTTCAACTTTCTCGTGGGCAGGAGCGCACACACGACAAGCTCCCGACGTTCGTAACTCCGCCGCTTTCGACTTTATGTCCGCCTTGTTTTTTAACAAGGTGCTTAGAGTGCTCCGAGGAATCCCGAAGTTGTCTGCCACCGTCGCACTTTTCTCGCCCGCCTCAACACGCTGAATGGCTTTCAGCTTTGTCGCAAAGTCCAGGTTCTTGCGCTTCTTGACGCTGCTTGTGCTTGCTGCGGCCATTGCTTCCGCATCAGCTCACCACGATCCAGTCACACGTGTCGTGAGACGCACGCAAAACAATAATGAACACGAAACACAAGAACGCGCACAAAACACAAGAATTCACGTGCGCAGCCACCGCCAACAAAGCGCTCGCGATGGCCACCTCCGAGGGCGACAGCGACGTACGAAAGGCACGAGCTGTGGTTGGCTGAGCAAAACTCGTGAAAAAGCAACAAGAAAAAAAAAAAGGCAAAAGGAGGAGGCCACCGCCGCCTTCGTTCCTGGCTACCTTTTCCGAGCCAATCACTATGGTTACGCGGGGGAAGGATGAGAGACATTGGGAGAGAGAAAAATCAAAGCAGTTCCGCAAGCAGGGTGTTGCCGCAAGTCGGAGAGCGTGCGCAGCGGGAGTACCGTCTGAGCCTCCCTCCCTCTCGCTCTCACATTTTCCGAGCCTTTCGAGGGAGGCGCGGAGCACGCGGGTGCAGCGAGTGCCGAGATCGCGCGGCGTTCTATATATCCAATGGCGGGTAAAAATATCGTTCGATATAAACGTACAAATTTCTATACTATTACACAGAATTTTCAAGGGGATAATTTACGAGTTCGATACAGACAATAATTCGATATATGTGGGTTCGATATATCCGTGTTCGACTGTATATGTCCCGATCCAATGAGTTAAGTGTGCATCAGAAGTCTGGGCTTCTTGTGTGTTAGGGAGTGACAGTGCGCAAAGCCAGCATTGTAGATAAAGGGAGCGGTGCGGCGAAGACAACTTAACATCGAGAGGAATGGGTGAGCGCAAGAAGCCAACGATGAAGAAGCGAAGCGCGTGATATCGATGCAGCACCGTCAAAACAAAATACTAAGAAAGGCACCATTAAGGGCCGTGCACGATGGGTGACATAGAAGGAAAGGAAGGAAGAAGAAGAAGAGATCCTTGATTGGCGCAATGGTGCTCAGACGAAAGTGAGCGCCGAAGAAGTCAGCATTCGCTGGGAGCGGGAATAAGCCATCGGGTCGTGGGCCCGAGCTTCCAGACTCCTATTGGCAGAACCTGGCCTCCGGAGCTAGGACAAGGTCCCATCACGTGACAACCTGGAGTTTGCTCAAGGAGCGACCAGTTGTGGCTGCTGCGTCAAAATGGTAGCCACACCTTGCACGTCGTTGGCAGCTCCTGTCCAGCGGACAGGAGCATTGCTGGCTGCCCCACGGTGCTGCCCCACGGTGCTGCCCCACGGTGCTGCCCCACGGTGCTACCCAACCCTGTCCTTCCTGGACTGGCAACCCTTCCTTCTGGTTGTTGGTGCTTCCTGGGGTGTGGAACTTTTGTGACCAAGGCTAGCTCCCCTGGCTTCGCATCAACAGGAGCGACATCTTTGTCTCTTTGTACTGTGGCACTTTCCCCAGGACCTGGTTCTGATGATGAAGGCGGCACCCTCTTGGATATTGCCCTGTTGGCTTAGCCTAGTTTTGCTGAGTCAACCTTGCCACTTGGCCTCGGTCAGCCTCCTTTGCAGGCTGGCCTCGTTCCCCCAGCTCGTGCGTTACACTTAGTTCGATCTCCAGGAACCGCCGCTGTTACGGCAACATGGCGGACATGGCGTGCACGCCGGAGGTAATTTCCCGCACAAACCGTGCTTCTCTCTCCCCGGCACGAATCATCGGGCGAGTAAGTGTCACCGGGACGTGCCCTCATTGGCCTCCCGAGTGGCGGCCCCTGGGCGCCCTCTTGGCCCGAGCTCTCTTCCGCTGAGCGCTTCATCGCCGCGGCAGATGCACACAGGCCCGCAACGAGTTCACTACATGGGACTTTTGCTCCTGCTACTCCTTGTTCTTGCGCTTGGTGGCCCGCTTACCGGTTAGCCCTAGCACAGCAGATGCGCATACTCGATCATTCTTGCAGTGAGCCTTTCCCGTAAGCGCTGTGACTGTCGCACTGTGCTGTATCTTTGGCGAATAAACTCACACTTGTTGGCAATCCGACTCGGGAGCCATCTCTGCATCGCGTCGGAGAGTCTACGAACCCTGCCATAGCGCTTTTGTGCATTGCAGTGTTGAGAAGAATTGTGCCTTTTCCCAACTGGTGCTCGTAGTGTAAGCCTTGTGGAAACCCATCTCAACAATGCACACATACACACACACACACACACACTCATACATACATATATATGTGAAACACCCCAAGAATGCTAATCCGTTAGAATCCAGTCTGTAGCATCAAGGTATTTCCAGGAGAGATACGATCGCTTTCTCAGTGTAACAGCTTTGGGGTATGAACTTGGATGGAAGGACCGTCTGTTGGGCTACTTGGTCCAACATTGTAAATTCCAAATACAATGCAAAAAAATACACATACACATCTGCATCTGTCATGCCTTCTTTAAGTGTATGTGTATTTTTTCACTGTATTTGGAATTTACAAATTGGGTGGGACTATGAAAAAAAAAAAAAGAACTGCACAGCACATGCCCTCCATGCTCCCAAATGCAGCCTGTGCTACAATGTTATGGAAATGAATGAGCACAGCTGGCTTGATGTGCCACTGCACTCTCACCTGGAACAGGCTGGATGCAAGCAGCTGCACCTCGGGACTGTACTGGTTGGCGGGAGCCTGCTCGTAGCTGGGGGGTCCCTCGGTACCTCCACTTCCCCCCCGCCATGGGTCTCCCACTGCTGCCTCCTCCTCCTCGGCTGAGGGTGCCAAACGCCGGCTGGCAGCTCGCTTCACCTGCACACAACAAATGCCACTGTGGGTGTCAATGCCAAGCTGCGGCTATGATATCAGACAACCACAAACAATCATCAAAAAGACTCAAGATTCTACAGTGCACACAACCTGGAACAAAATTGTTATGTGGAAGCACAGTAGGTAAACTATTTACACGGTGTATTAGCAAGGGGTAGAAGCACTGGCCAACATGGAAGCCAGCCAACATCCAGCAAAACAAGTTGTCATCCTCAGACCAGCCAAAGCCCACTATGGGTATGTCCCACTAAATCCAAGTGTCCACAACATCTTGTTCGAATAACATGTAGCATGACCCCCGGCGCCACTATGTATCCACAGCAGAGGACAGGTGGTAATGCTTAAGTCTTGAAATGTGAATGACATAGGCAGACAACAAAACAAATGTTCTGCAACTGGCACACAACCTCAAACTACGTGACGTCAGTCATTGTTGAAGGATGCGGTATGGGTTGGTGTAGCAAGGATGAAGCTTTTGAGAAAGACCCACATGTCGGGACGGGATCCAAAGCAGCACAAGGGCACCTAGAGCAAAACATTTGTCTAAGTGTCACAGGTCGTAAAGGCGCTTCTGATTCTTTTGGGAAGCAGCAAGTCTATTACGGGCTATCTGCCTCGCGAAATCAGTCCCTGCAATGGCCCCATGTGCATATCCACTATATGAAGTAGCAGTGGAAGGAAGAAATGTGTCCAACGGTAAAGTTGATTCCTATTGGAACAAAAGGTAAAAGGGAAAGTATACCGCAATGTCATGCTGAGGAATTATATGCAAACGTCGCATATGCCAGTACTAGGTCCCAATCACAGTGGTCAGCCGACATGTACTTTGAAGGCACGTCTGTTAATGTCCGATTCAAGTGCTCAGTGAGCCTGTTTGTCTAGGGATGGTATGACATGGTGATCTTGAGCTGTGCAGAGCCTCAGCACAGGATATCGTCGATGATTTTTGACAGGAAGGTACGACCACGGTTGGTCAGATATTCTCAGACAGTGGTCAGACAGCTGGTCACCAGCGCTTATGTCATTGCGTAGCGTATCGCATAATCGGCAGTGATGGCAACCTCTTTGTTTCCAGAAGAAGATGTAGAAAAAGATCCGAGAAGGTCCAAACCGACATGGAAAGGCTAAGGCGGAAAAATCTTAACGAAAAAGTGCGTGAAAAAGACCGATGAGAAAGAAAGAAATGACAAACATGGATGCTGGGAGTGGGACGTGGAAGGTGAGACGTCGATGGAGTGGAGATACCTAGGAGGAAGCACAGATGGTTTCTTTCGCTGTTGACAGAGCTCGCAGGCACTGGCATAATACTGCACTGAGCAGGCTAATCTAGGCCAATAGAAGAGGCAGCGCACGCAGTCATGTGTCCAAGTAGCCCCAAGGTGGCCAGCAGTTGGGGTGTCATGAAGCTCATGAAGAACAGTCGAGTGCAAGTTTGATGGTATAACTAGGAGATGACCAGGACAATCAGCATACATGCATTGGCAATATAAAGCAGCATCCTTCAGGGTGAACCTACGTACAGAGGCACCGCTGGGAGAGGATTCCAGACACTTGATTCTTTCCCTTAAATAGGCATCCCGATGTTGCTCGTCAGCGATGTTATGCACAGCTCACGGCAGGTACAAAAGAAAGAAGAGTAGATGAGGAAAACGAAGAGTTTGAGAGGCGGGGCTGTGCTACGATGACACTACGATCATCGTCCATCTCCCGTAAATAAAACCATTTCTTTGCAACTCTTTGTAACAATTGTGGTGGAGGTGCGGGGTAATCGACACCTGAAGACGGAGGCTGAACCACAAGTTCTTCGACGAAGCCATCACCTTGCTGGACTCCCACCGAATCCACCGAAATTGAATATGTCCCACGAAGCAGACGAAGCTCGTGGGGCGAGTGAGGATGGACAAGCAGGGTAGAAAGGCTTCGGGTGAGCAATATGAGCCAGTTGAGTTCTGCTTGATTGCCGACCATTGCACAGGAGGCAAGCTATTACATAAGTGACTTCACTCAGGCGGTCCACAACTACAAATGGGCCTAAATTTTGTGACAACAGCTTTTGGCACAATCCACGCTTGCGTTGCGGTGTCCAAAGAAGGACCAAGTCACCTTTTTCGAACGATACTTGTACGTGACGGCCGTCATATTGCTCTTTGGAAAGACTTTCCAAGGCCAGAGTATGAAGACGAACTATTCGACGGGCTTCTTCAGCGAGACACAAAGTCTTCGATACAGAATCGCCATTGTGTAGAACAAACGGTAAGAAAGTGTCCAGAGGGCTTCGCGGTAACCTAGCGTACAGGAGATAACATGGGCTATAGTTCGTTGTTTCATATTTCACCATATTTATATGTATCATTACCGATATGGATGAGATAGTTCAAGTGGCTGAGGAGTTCTATAGAGATTTATACAGTACCAGTGGCACCCACAACGAAAATGGAAGAGAGAATAGTCTAGAGGAATCTGAAATCCCACAAGTAATGGTGGAAGTAAAGAAAGACTTGGGGAAGGCAGCTGGGGAGGATCAGGCAACAGCAGATTTGTTGAAGGATGGTGGGCAGATTGTTCAGGAAAAAACGGCCACTTTTTATACGCAATGTCTCATGACCTCGAGCGTAATGGAATCTTGGAAGAATGCTAACATAATCCTAATCCATAAGAAAGGGGATGCCAAGGACTTGAAAAATTATAGACCGATCAGCTTACTGTCCATTGCCTACAAAATATTTACTAAGGTAATCGCAAATAGAATCAGGAACACCTTAGACTTCTGTCAAGCAAAGGACCAGGCAGGACTCCGCAAAGGCCACTCAGCAATAGACCATATTCACATTATCAATCAGGTGATAGAGAAATGTGCGGAATATAACCAAGCCTTATATATAGCTGATATATGCTGATGTCTCGACTGAACCGTTTGATTCAGTCGAGACATCAGCAGTCATGAAGGCATTACGGAATCAGGGCGCAGGGGAGCCGTATGTAAAAATACTGAAAGATATCTATAGCGGCTCCACAGCCACCGTAGCCCTGCATAAAGAAAGCAACAAAATCCCAATAAAGAAAGGCGTCAGGCAGGCAGATAAGATCTCTCCGATGCTATTCACAACGTGTTTACAGGAGGTATTCAGAGACCTGAATTGGGAAGAATTAGGGATAAGAATTAATGGAGAATACCTTAGTAACTTGCGATTCCCTGATGATATTGCCTTGCCTAGTAACTCAGGGAACCAATTGCAATGCATGCTCACTGACCTGGAAAGGCAAAGCAGAAGGGTGGGTCTAAAAAATAATCTGCAGAAAACTAATGTTTAACAGTCTCGGAAGAGAACAGCAGTTTACGATAGGTAGTGAAGCACTGGAAGTGGTAAGAGAATACATTTATTTAGGGCAGGTAGAGACCGCGGATCCGGATCACGAGACTGAAATAATCAGAAGAATAAGAATGGGCTGGGGTGCCTTGGGCAGGCATTCTCAGATCATGAACAGCAGGTTGCCATTATTCCTCCAGAGAAAAGCGTATAAAAGCTGTGTCTTACTAGTACTCACGTACAAGACAGAAAGCTGGAGCCTTAAGAAAAGGGTTCTACTTAAATTGAGGATGACGCAACGAGCTATGGAAAGAAGAACGATAGGTGTAACGTTAAGGGATAAGAAAAGAGCAGATTGGGTGAGGGAACAAACGCGAGTTAATGACATCTTAGTTGAAATCAAGAAAAAGAAATGGGCATGGGCAGGACATGTAATGAGGAGGGAAGACAACCAATGGTCATTAAGGGCTACGGACTGGATCCCAAGGGAAGGGAAGCGTAGCAGGGGGCGGCAGAAAGTTAGGTGGGCGGATGAGATTAAGAAGTTTGCAGGCACGGCATGGCCACAATTAGTACATGACCGGGGTTGTTGGAGAAGTATGGGAGAGGCCTTTGCCCTGCAGTGGGCGTAAACAGGCTGATGGTGATGATGCATAAGTGATGAAGGGCAGTACTTCGTTCCAGTTCTAATGATTGGAGGAAATGTACATGGCAAGCATGTTGGTCAGCATTCTGTTTGTCCTTTCAACGAGGCCATTGGTCTGTTGATGATACAGCGTGGTATGACGGAACTGTGAAGTGCACAAACGAAGTAACTCTTCAATTGCATCAGCAGTGAACTGGCGACCATGGTCGCTGATGATGACACGTGGTGGGCGATGACGAAGGACTATGGAACCCAGCAGGAAGACCGCCATGCAAGCAGTGGTGGAAGAGGGTATGGCTGCAGTTTCTGCGTACCGTGTAAGATGTTCTACGCAGACAATTATCCAATGGTTCTTGTTCTTACATAATGGGAATGCACCCAAAAGGTCAATGCCTACTTGCTCAAACGGCATACTGGGCGGTACCAATGGCCGAAGGGGACCCGGGGTTGTGGTGGTCGGTCGCTAGTGACATAGGCACGTTTCACAACTAGTGACATAGCGCTTCGTTGTTTCGTACACATCTTGGGCCAGTAAAGGTGCTCCTGCATGCGGTGTAGCGTTTATACGAAGCCGAAATGGACGGATGTCGCCTCGTCATGCACGGCGTGTAGAACGTCGGAGCGGAGACTCTCAGGGAAAACAAGCAGAAAGCGCACTCTATGCCTGGAGTAATTAGTTTTGTAGAGCAACTTATCATGGACAGTAAAGCGACCGCCGCATTGAGAAATACGGGCGGCAACAAAAAGCGGATCGAGGGTAAGATCATTCCATTACCCTTGCTGAAAGTCTGCCACGTAAGGGAATGTAGAAGTAAAAGCAGCGAGACAGTCGTCAAAGTTCTCAGCATCGCAGTCGGTAGACGCAAGAGGAATCCGAGAGAGGCAGTCTGCATCAGCGTGACGACGGCCACTCTTGTACGATGCCACAAAGTCGCATTCCTGGAGGCGAAGCGCCCAACGTGCGAGGCGACCAGAGGGATCACGCAAACCGACCAGCCAGCATAAAGAATGATGGTCTGTGATAATCTTGAATGGTCTACCGTAAAGATAACAGCGAAACTTTTGTACGGCAAAAACGGCTGCCAGGCATTCCTGTTCCGTAACCTTAGAATTGCTTTCAGAATTGCTCAGGCAATGGCTGGTATATGCAACGTGTTGTGCACCACTGTGACGTACAAGCACCGCTGCTATCCCGATTCCACTAGCATCAGCGGGAACTTTGAATGAATGAATGTTTAATGTTTTATAGCGCAAAGGCCAAGTATGGCCAAAGAGCGCCATGTCCGTGTTAATGAGTTTGCAGTGAAATCATGAGTTTTATGAAGTTGGTGTGACGTGGCTGTAGAGGGACCTCAAAAATGGTCGCGCTAAACTGCGTAAAATCTGTATCATAAAAGAATGGCGATGACTTATGGCATGTGCTATGAACAAGCAATGACTAGTGAGTACTACTAAGAACCCAAGAGATACATTGTGATAGATTGATCATATTTTAAAATACATGTAGGCAAACGTTTGCAAGACGCACTAATGCCTTTGAGAGCCCTCAAAACAGAAGGGCCTGAAGGCATGTGCTGTACAAAAATTAATTAACGCAACGGCATCCTCTGGAAAGAGGATGTGCTACAAATTTGTAGGGCTAACAACATGCAAGACAACATCGTTTAGGAAGCTTAGGACTGATCTGGTGTCAAACAACGGTTCTGTGCCAAGAAACATTATAGGATGAAAGGGGATGTGCTGCCAGTATGCTAGCGGAAAGTGTTTTTTTCTCTCTGTTTTGGCTTCCCGACACTCAAGGAGGGCGTGGAGGACGGTGAGCTTTTCACTGCATCTACCGCAGGATGGTGGCTCATTTCCAGTTAGCAGGAAACTGTGTGTGGCATGAGTGTGTCCTATTCTGAGATGACAGAATAGGACTTCTGTACGTCATGTTTTTGTTGCGGGGGGCCAATAACCCAGCTTTGGCTTAATCAAGTGAAGCTTATTTGTTTCAGCATCCCATAAGTGCTGCCAGTGGCTTCCGAGTTTCTTTCGGATGAAAGGCTTTAGGTCTAAGGCAGGTAGTGCAGTGGTAGAATGTGTATCTTGTGAAGCTATTGATGTGGCCATTTGGTCAGCCGGCATATTACCCTCAATGCCCCTGTGTCTAGGTACCCAGCATACTATGACTTGCTACTGAGACATGTACGATGTGCAAATAACGGAATAAAGCTCAGTAAGTACAGGGTTTCGATGATTGCGGAGGAACATTAGGGCTTTTACGACGCTTAGAGAGTCGGTGTATATAATGGCTTTGTGCAACTTTCTTTTCTTGATTTCTTTAACAGCAGATAGAATTGCATAAGCTTACGCGGTGAATATGCTTGTTTCCGGATGCAGTCCATCGGACTCAGAGAAGGATGGTCCGATTGCAGCATAAAACACTCCGGCATGCGACTTAGAAGCGTCAGTGTAAAACTCTATGCACGAGTACTTCGATTGAAGTTCCAGGAAGTGCATTTGAATATGTGCCTGTGGGGCGTGTTTCGTCACCTCTACGAATGATGTATCGCATTCTATGGGTTTCCACTGCCATGACGGCAATGGCTTAGCTAGGACCATTAAGTTCTGCTGAAGAACTGGAACTGGCATTTCCTCAGCAAGCTTTCTAATGCGCAGAGAGAATGGTTCTCTTGCTGCAGGTCGATTATTAAAGAGCTGTGCAGATTCCACGTCGTTTATGCTTACATAAGAGAGGATGGTCGCGGTTTGCGTTCACTTTTAGAAAGTACATGAAACTAGAGTATGACCTCTGAAGATGAAGCGACCACTCATTAGCTTCAACGTAGAGACTCTTTACAGGACTTGTCCTGAAGGCACCGGTCGCCAAGCGGATACCTAAATGGTGAACAGGGTCAAGCATCTTCAAGGCACTTGGACTGGCAGATTGATATACTATGGCCCCATAGTCTAAGCGCGTGCGTATAAGACTTTTGCAAACGTTCATCAGACATTTCCTGTCGCTGCCCCATGTTTTATGTGATAAAAGTTTAAGAAGGTTCATTGTTTTTATACATTTCTCTTTTAGGTGCTTTAACTGTGGAATGAAGGTCAGTTTTGAATCTAATATGATTCCTAAAAATGTGTGTTGTGTGACAACTGGTATGTGCTGTCCATGTAGTTCTAGGCTGGGCTCTGCAAATAAGCCTCTTTTTCGCGTGAAAAGTACACATGAGCTTTTAACAGGATTCAGTTTAAAGCCATTTTCCTCTGCCCATTTACACACTTTGTTCAAGCAAAGCTGGACATGTCGCTCACATATAGAAAGGTTGCATGACTTGAAACCCAATTGCACGTCATCTACGTACACCGAATAAAACATGCTCTGCGGTGTATATAAGCGTAAGGAATTCATTTCGATTATAAAAAGGGTACAGCTTAATACCCCTCCTTGCGGCACCCCGGTTTCTTGTGTAAATGGCTTGGATAGAGCATTGCCCACCCTAACTCGAAATGTACGGTTTGATAGGTAACTTTCAATTACATTAAGCATATTCCCTCGAATACCCATTTTTGAGAGGTCTCGCAATATCCCATATCGCCAAGTCATGTCATATGCCTTTTCCATGTCTAGGAAAACAGAAAGAAAGAACTGCTTATGCATAAAGGCGTCGCGAATGCCTGCCTCAATGTGTACAAGCTGGTCAGTAGTCGACCTACCCTCTCTGAAGCCGCACTGATAAGGGTCGAGCATTTTATTCGATTCAAGGAAATGTGAAAGACGACGATTTATCATTTTCTCGAACAGTTTGCATAAGCAACTTGTCAGTGCTATTGGACGGTAACTTGAAACATCGGATGGGTCCTTGCCTTGTTTCAAGACCGGCACTACTAAAGCTTCTTTCCATGAGGATGGGAGGTATCCAGCAGCCCAGAGTTAAAAAGTGCCAGAAGTGTCATGTGTGTATCAGTGTGTAGGTTTTTAATCATGTCATACATGATTTTGTCAACTCCAGGTGCAGAGCTCATGCACGAGCTCAACGCAGCTCTAAGCTCGGCAATATTAAAAGGACAGTTGTACGGTAGATTTGGTCTGCATTTACGGTTTATTGACTGAAGTTCTGCCATTTGCTTATATTAAAAGAATGTTTGTGAATAGCTTACGGAACTTGATACACGTGCAAAATGTAATCCAAGGGCATCGGCCTGCTTTTCCAAGGTATTCCCTCGCTCATCAATCAAAGGTAATGGGTTGGTCTGCTGCCCTTTTAGTCTTCTCAGCCCATCCCATACTTTAGCCTCCTGGGTATAGGAATTGATGCCTGAGAGAAAACTCTCCCAGCTTGCTCTTCTAGCCTGCCGTCTTGTGCGCCGTCCTTGTGACTTGATGTGTTTAAATGCGATGTAATTTTCCGCCGTAGGATATCGGCGCAACCTGCCCCACGCCTTATTTTGTCTTTTTCGTGCATCCCTGCAGTCTTCATTCCACCGAAGAACTTGTTTCTTAGATGAGTGACCATTTGTTTGTGGAATGAACTTTTTAGCTGCATCAATAATAAAAGCGGTAAAATATGCTATAGCGTTATCAATGCTAAAATCACGTATAAAATCTTGTGATAAGTAAGTAGATTCCTTAAAACGCTTCCAATCAGCAGAGTCATGTTTCCAGCGACGTACCTGTGGGCGAGTGTCGTGTCGTGTTAGTAAGATTAAAGTTATCGGAAAGTGGTCACTCCCAAATAGATTTTCTATAACATTCCATTGTAAGTAAGAGAAAAGTATCGAAGATCCAAGTGCTAAATCTATGGAGGAGTATGAATTACGCGCAGCATTGTAGTAGGTGGGTTTTTTTCCTATTAAAGAGGCACACACTGGACGTCACAAGAAAGGATTCGATCAGTCGACCCCTCGAATCAGTCCTGGAATCTCCCCAGAGACTTTTGTGCGCATTAAAGTCCCCGACAATAAGAAATGGCTCTGGAAGTTGATCAATGAGTTCGTGGAATTCAATTTTACTCATGTGATAGTTTGGAGGTATGTAGATAGAGCAGATGGCTACTAACTTATTAAAAAGAATTGCGCGAACCACAACTGCCTCGAGGGATGTCCGAAGCGGCAAGTGTTGGCAAGCAACAGTTTTATGGACAATTATCGCTACACTGCCGGATGAGGTGTTGACCTTGTCACGATCTTTACGAAAAATAATGTGTGATCGGAGAAAATTTGTCTGTGTAGCTTTTGAGTGCGTTTTCTGAACACACAGTACCTTTGGATGAAGTTTGTGTAGGAGTTCTGTTACATCGTCAAGATTGTGGATGAGACCTCTCACATTCCATTGCATAATTTGTGTATCCATTTTCATAGTTGGATACTGTTTGCTCTGGAAAAGAAAGGAAAGGTTAGTTCACCGGCGCTTTGCAGGCGCTGTGACAGGAGTTTGATCTCTTTTGGAGCGATCGAGAGATCCTCGCTGCTCCTTAGGCGCTGGTGGCGCCGTCTTGCTGGTGGTTGTGTCCATCGCCTCTAGCGAGGCGCTGGACACGTGCTCTTCCGAGCACTTTGCTTGATGTGAGGGCCTCGGCGCGTTGGACGAGACCTTCAAGGTCACCTGCTTGGAGGTAGATGGCCCAGTCTGCTGGGGTGACGGAGCAGTGCTAGCTGCAACCGCCGCGGGGGCAGGTGGCGTAACTGCCGACTCACTGCTTGCGGGTCGGACAGCCACCGGAAGCCGTTGTGTCGCTGCCCCTTGACGCATCACATCGGTAAAGCTGCTCTTAGGCAGGTATGACACCCGCCTACGTGCCTCCTTGAAAGATATGTTTTCTTTGACTTTGATTGTCACAATTTCTTTTTCTCTTTTCCAAGACGGGCAGGACCTCGAGTATGCGGCATGCTCGCCATCACAGTTGACACAATGTGGAGTTTTCTGGCACGTTTTGGAGGAATGTTCATTGTCACTGCACTTGGCACATATCAGCCGGCCTCGACAGTTCTGTGAACTGTAGCCAAACCTTTGGCACTTAAAGCATCTAAGAGGATTGGGCACATACGGCCTGACACGAAGCTTGATGTACCCGGCCTCGATTGACTTGGGCAGGACACTCGAACCGAAGATGACTATCAAGTGTTTGGTTTGGATTTCTTTGCCATCTCGTCTCATTTTAATTCTTTTGACATTTATAGCATTCTGTTCACTGAAGCCCTCCAAGAGCTCAGCCTCAGTGAGCTCCAGCAAATCATCGTCCGAGACAACGCCGCGGGAGGTATTCATCGTGTGGTCAGGGTTACTACTACTTGGGTCTCTCCAAATGATACTAGTTTAGGCAGTTTTTCAAATAGCTTCTTATCGCGGAGCTCCAAGAGGAGGTCGCCGCTAGCCATCCTCGAAGCCTTATATCCTGGACCAAACACTTCGGTAAGAGTCTTCGATACAAGGAATGGTGAGATTGTTCGCACTTGTTTAGCTGGTTTTTTTGAGTGGATCACGTGAGAACGAGGAAAATTGTGGACTTGCCGTCCGAAAAACTGAGACTTCTTCGGTGCGCCCTCGTTTCTGAGGGCGATCAGGGAGTTTAGGAAACGCGTTTTCCATAGGTACAGTTGGGTTTTCGGCTGCGATGCCGACCACCCACCATGGAGCCCAACAGGGGGACAAGACAGAAGTTCCTGCTAGAGAAACCCTGCCAACGCCAGCCGTACATCGCTGCTATAACCAAATACAGCATAACCAAGGCTGGCCAGCTACACAAGGTTAACCCTTGCCGCTGGGAAACTAGGAAGTGAGGATAAGTGATGATAAGACAGGAAAGATGAAGAAGGCGAGAGAGAAAGACGAAGATTGGAGAGGAGGACAGGAAAAGGCAACTGCCGATTTCCCCCGGGTGGGTCAGTCCGGGGGTGCCGTCTACGTGAAGCAGAGGCCAAAGAGCTGTGTTGCCTCCGCTGGGGGGCCTTAAAGGTCCGAACACCCGGCATCAGCGAAACCCCCAGGATCCACCTTTCCCCGGACACGGCTAAGCCGCGCACGGCTACACGCAGGAGGGGCCAATCCTCGTGTGCTCGGGTACGTTGTGTCGCAACACACCAGACGCTTGCTGACGCAGACGCCCCTGCGGGGTCAGTGGGAACTCTAGCCGGGCAAGATGGACTGAGGTGATGCAAAAGGGGTGCTGATGTTAGTATAAACTTCAGTTGAGAGAATGATGCGGCACACTCTGGTGTCCAATTGAATGCAGCATGTTGTCGCAAAATACTTGTCAACGGGTAAACAATGTCAGCAAACCGGGGAACAAAACAACGAAAATACAAACGTAGGCCAATGAATGAACGAAGTTCTCATGCTGACTGCGGTGGCATGAAGGAGCTCACCGCTTCAATCTGACGAGGAACAGGTCTGACGCCATCCTTGTCGACTAAGTGTCCCAGGACCAGTGTTTCACATTCGCCAAACCGACATTTTTTTAAAGTTTAGAACCAGTCCAGCTGAGACGTTCGTTATGTTCTTCAAACGTGCAGCCAAAGATTACAACATCATCGATGTAACACATGCATATCTCCCAGTTTAGACCACGTAGTACTGTGTCCATGAATCTTTAGAAGGTGGCAGGAGCATTGCAAAGGCCAAAAGGCATAACATTAAATTCAAATAGGCCATCTAGAGTCACGAAAGTGGTCTTTTCCTTGTCGGCAGGGTCCATAGGCATTTGCCAATGCCCCGATCGCAGATCAACTGTTGAGAAGTAAGAACAGTGCCTTTTCTAACTAGATGCCAGGCAGACGGCTCGCTCTCCCATTGTTGGTGTTCCGCCGCGAAGTTGCGCGCTTTCACTGAGGGGTGGCGCCACGCTCTGACACTGTCTCACGCAGCACTTATATGGGTCGGGAAGGGCCATTCCAATGGGCAGGGCACAGCAGCAACTTCTCGCTCAACATTTCGAGCATTAAAATTTAACACTTGCTGTGGCTGCTAGCAGATTATCCCATGTAGACGTTAAATATATTTCGCATCAGTGCCAAGTAAATCATAAAGAGCTTGGAGTACCGGCACGGCACCAAGCAGGAAGAGCTATCGGTCTGGTTCGGTAAACATGCAAAAATAAAAGACGCCGCGTGGTAGAGACACAAGTACGCGTATAAACTGCGTTTACTTCACTCGTAGTGTCGGCAAGCAAAATGATTACGCATTGTCTACTTCCTCATGAAGAACAACATCACGACTTCACAGAGATGGCCAGCTATAGCTTCAACACTTTGCGGGACAATGGTTTCCGCTCAAGAAGCTTTGTCGCCCCGTTTCTGTCCGTCACTTCAACGGCATAGTTCGTGAAAATGGGCTTCATAAACTTCTTTGCGATGATATGCAGAACCATCTTTCTTTGCTTTTCATCGCACTTTTCGCAACGGAGAACAGGAAGTTCCACAAGAGCCCGGACGCTTCTTTCAACGCAGACTTTTAATGGCTTAGCAATAGAGCTTCTGTTGTTGAGCACGGTATCAGCAAATCTCCGAAGCCCTCTCAGAGCATTTACCAGCTCCTCGCTCGGGTAGTAAAGTCCTCCTCAACCCTGGTGAGCGATGAGACCGTGTGGGGTATTGTTGCTTTTAGGCACCTGCAAGAGCGAAATGCAATTTCCGCATGGAATTCGCTCACTTGCTGTGCAAACGATGAACCCTGCTATTAAAGCTACACTGGCCATGTCCAGGTTTGAAACGAGCGGCATTGTGCTGACGGATTGGTCATACAGTTTCTCCTCTGCTACACTGAGAAGCTTCTCCATCGCTTCATTGAGCGGGTGGTAGCGCTGGTTAGCTGGAATTAGTTTTTGGCTGAGAAAGAGGATGAACTCTGCAAGTCACCCGAAGCAGCAACAATTCCAGACTTGGGCATCTTCCCCAGCCCGTATACAGCACTTTTCACATCTAGCACATCACTGCACCCACCACTTCTGCACAGGAATAGAAACAAAAATTCAATTGGGTCATTCGCCATTTTTCTCGTCAACACAAACTCAAACTTTCTGGCAAGAAACAGATGTCGAATGCACTCGACATTCGACTTCGTTGTTATCACGAGTGCATGGTAGGTTTCCTTTGTGAGAAAGTTCTCAGGTTTGCTCTTCTTTCTGAGTTCCTCCACGTAAGCAAAAAATTCGAATTCAAGCGATCTCAGTCTCTCATCATCAACTGATGTGAATTGACGTGCGTTAGGATCATTTCGATGAATGTGTTTTCGACAGTTGCTCACTACCATGAGAGTAAACCACTTCTGTGTGACTTTCATGAAGTATGTTGTTGGCCCTGCTGTAGTGAATGAACTCTGCATCACAAGTATGGCCAGCCTCATCCTTCAGGTAGCCTAATGCTGCCGTTACTGGAACGTTGAACAATTGCACGGCTGACCGCACATTAATTTTTTCGATGTTTGAGAGATACAAGTGCTTGCACAAAAGGAACTGTACGCCGTATTGTCGAGTGCTGTTGCATTCTGTACAATGTCTTCAAATACTTGAAAGATATTTTTTTGCGAGCCACCAATATCTTTCGCCAAGAATTGCGATCTTATATTTTTCACAATGTGACTTTGGTCGAAGGCAAGGAATAGAGGTTTCATGGGATCAGAGGGGTGAGGAGCAAGTGCTTTCGTCTCCCCTTAGCAGAATACACC
The DNA here is from genome assembly GCF_038994185.2 of Dermacentor albipictus. Taxonomy (NCBI): domain Eukaryota; kingdom Metazoa; phylum Arthropoda; class Arachnida; order Ixodida; family Ixodidae; genus Dermacentor; species Dermacentor albipictus. Next base: position 138,856,204 of record NC_091826.1, on the reverse strand, counting down.
CATCGCAACGACGTTGATCCGGTGGTTGTCGGTAACAAGACGCACGACATAAAATCCAACATCTTCTACTCTCCAGATGACGTGGCGAATGCAAGTGGCAAGCTGCTCGCCGGTGCATTCCTTTGTAAAAAAGTAAGCAACTGGTATTTTGAATTTCCCATGCAGGCCGCAAAGCAGGAAGCACAAGAGAGTTAGCCAGAGTGCAGTTTTCTGATTCAGGAACAAGATGCTGTAGGTCAAAACTGAAATCAACTTCCCCAACAAAAGCGTCTCTTTGCCTATGAGATTCCAGCTTTTGTTGGATTCTCATTTCATCCACAACAAGCCCACATGCTTTTAGCTTCCGGACAACGTAACAATTCCAAGTTCTGCTTGTAGCCGACAGCACATCAATTCACTAAATCTGATTTCTCCAGATATTGTGCCAATATATTTCTGCAGGGTATTTCGGCATGGAAGGTTAAGCGGCTCCTCGGACCTTAGATGTTCATAGGCTTTGGCAGACAAGTTTCTTAGAATGATGCAATGTCTCACTGTTGGCTCAGACCATGCTGGCCGTTTTTTCTTGTAGTTCTTTATGTGGTCCAGAAGAAACATCGCCTTCATATTTCCCTCTTCCGTATCGGATGCAACTTCCAAAAATGTGTTCACATAGCTTTGCTCTTTGAGTTTTTGGAGCTCTTTCCTGTAGGAATCTACAGTCCTCTGAAGCATTTAATTCCTTCTTTTTTGAGTGCACGCGCTTTTCCCCGCCATCGTTTATGTTCGACAAAAACGCTTGAACAGCATGCTGTTGTGAACGTTTGCACACTGTAAGAGCATCTTGCATAAACTTTGGTCTGCGGCAGTTTCATAAGACTTGAAAAATTAGCATCTGCCTCACCTGTGTCCTTGGGACTGCTTTGAGCGTGCACAGCATCCGGAGTCGCTGCGTTGATTAAGCAACACCATGCTGTACTTTCATCTGCGATGACATCGTCATCGTCAGCCTGGTTATGCCCACTGCAGGGCAAAGGCCTTTCCCATACTTCTCCAACTACCCCGGTCATGTACTAATAGTGGCCATGCTGTCCCTGCAAACTTGTTAATCTCATCTGTCCACCTAACTTTCTGTCATCCCCTGCTATGCTTCCCTTCCCTTGGAATCCAGTCCGTAACCCTTAATGACCATCCGTTATCTTCCCTCCTGATTACATGCCCTGCCCATGCCCATTTCTTTTTCTTGATTTCAACTAAGGTGTAATTAACTCGCGTTTGTTCCCTCACAGGGTGTCTACTAAGCTGACATTTCCAAATTCCCTGAGTTTTCCAGGTTTCTAATAAGCACGTTGAAACAAAAAAACGACTTAATCCAGTTTGAATAGTAAGGAGTAATATCTATTTTATTTAAAAAGAAAACAGAAGGAAGATGTTAGTAAAATGCGCAGCAAAAAAATGGTAAAACCTATTCCAAATTGAGTCGAACATTTTCAAATACGAATGAAAAGGAGATGCATACGTAAGTAAATATTTTTCAATATGAGCTATTTCTATCAACTGATAGCAAGCTCATCGGTATGAGGCCTGAACTTTGTCACAACTACGATTCTCTCTCAGCAGCCGGCAAGTCAACCTCAACTGTCCTGACATACTCTCAGCCCGTACACGACATCTCAGTGTTGGGTTTCACTGCTTTAGATAGCCTATTTTGGTTTGAATGAGGGACACCTGTATCTCGGCATCAGCCAACGCTTTGTTTTTTGAGCTCAAGCTCCTTCAAAGAGGTGGCGGCACGCTTCATTTCCCGTTAATTCCTCAGGACACCGGTCCTTCCTATTCTCATCCTCCTTCTGCCACACGTTCACCCCATGGATCATTTGAAGCATCCTCTTGGTCAGTTGTACAGTCAACGTCCGATTTTTCGAGCTCCCTAGGGGCCGCAAAAACATCCGAAAAATCGGGCAGTCCGAAAAAAATGAATGCATGTCTCTAACTGCCTATAAGGGCTAAAATTGGCACAGGCACGTCCGCAAAAGTTCTTAAGGCCTGCCAGTACATTTATTAGGCATATCAGTGCTCGTACTGTGACAGGAGATGGGGGTGCACGCGCGTATATTTAAGGAATACATACTGCGTGCAATTGCCCCTTCCCACACTTGTTAAGCTTCACCGCCTAACACTGCTGTAATGAGGCGAAGCTAACTTTCGAAGACTGGCATTACGAAACGCGCTGTGTGTACTCTGCGAGCTTCGAAGCCAATGGCGAAGATTACAAACGTGGTGTTGGTGCCATTGCTGACACCGGCGAATTCTTTCAATGAAAAACACCGCACCGCACGGCAAGAAGCTTAACAGCGAACGTAGAAGCAGTTAGGCCTAACGTTGCCGTGGTGGTGGCTACGGCTGCCGGCGGATCTGCGTGCGATAGTGCTATGGCACGTTCGAGGCGGCGAGATAATCAAAATGGCGGTGGTGGCGGCTTTGAATAATGCCATTTCAGACCTGCAGTCAGGGCAATATACATTTACTACATGGAGTACGTGGTGGTGCCGCAAAGCCGTGCAAATTATCGGGCATGTCTGAAAAAGCGTTTGGAAAATCGGTCGTTAACTACTCTGGCAATACATCATGCCGATGACACGGCGTCAATGACGATTCATTGCGATTCCTCTGTTACTGGAGCCAGCATTACCACGAGTTTCGTTCCCTTTCAATAAAGTTACAGCTAATTTTACCTGACAGAAGCACAAATTCCCTGAGTTTTCCCTGAGTTTTTCCAGACTGTTCAATTTCCCTGAGAATTCCCGGTTTTCACGGTTTTCCCGTTTGGTAGACACCCTGCCTCACCCAATCTGCTCTTTTCTTATCCCTTAACGTTACACCTATCATTCTTCTTTCCACAGCTCGTTGCGTCATCCTCAATTTAAGTAGAATGCGTTGGTCAAGGCACACTCATATCCAACTTGCCTTCCGTTGTATGGAGTACATCCACTTTCGCTGCTTAGAGAGGCAATGCTTGATGTAGCTGTTCCACTGGTACTCCCGTCAACCGAGCATAGCTTTGACGAACCATCTGTTGAAGGCTCTCGCTTACGTTTCCGAATGCTGGCATCACTTCTTGTGGTTGCGGGAGCCTTTCTCATGTACGAAGGGTAGCCAAAGAAAATGTTGCAATTATCTTTGAAGTCCGATGCGTTGAAATGCAGGCTGCACACTACTGAATAATTGGAAGTAGAATTTGGCTCCCGCTTGTTCCTGGAAATTGCTTTGAGCCACCATGCCTGTGCGTTGAAGTTGGCAGGTATCTCATGAAACGGGACACCTGGCTCCTTTTTATGCTGACTCTGCGTGCCACAATGGAACGCAGCAATACCGCATAATTGCAGTATTTAGCATTAGAGAAGCCTCGAAAAGCTTGGAACAAGCAAGGACACACAATAAGCACACCGCAGCACCACGAGTGCGGCACACCGCAACACCACGAGGGAACGTAGCGTCGGACCTCAGCGCCTCTGGTGGCTGCCCTGAGAGGGTGGTAGGAAAGGGTTCGGCAGTGCTCTCGCCGCTCGTTTGACTGGCATATATATAGTTAGAGGAGGCGTTGGTAAGAAGCAGCGTGTAAGCAATCAATGATGTCATCGATTCGCGGTAGCGGATAGACATCCTCCTTCATCACTGCATTTAGACATCTATAATCCACGCAGAATCCCCAGGACTCATCTTTTTTTTTTTTTTTTTTTTTGGACTAGGATTACTGGGGCTGCCCAGGGAATAGACGATTCTTGAACGACACTTTTGTTCATCATCTCCTTGACTTGCTCTGCAATAGCTTTGTGCTCGGAGGATTTGTCAGTGTGGACGGCAAGAAAGGACCCCGAAATCGTGCAGAAACACCGGAGTTCACGAAGATATTTCTCATCTTTCCCGCTGCTGAGCGCAGCCATTTTGGTATTGTTCGAAAGCCCTCAATGTTCCCCCTTTCATTTCCCCTCATCCTTACAGACGATGGCAGCACAGAAAAAGAGCAAACGTAAAACAATCAGGGGCCAGTCAGATGAAGCTCAGTATGCACACAATTCTCCTATTATTTCAGAGCACTCGCACGCTGAGAGGCGCCTTCTGATTGGTTGTTGCCATGGCAACTAGGCCTAGCAAATGAGTTTGTCTGCTAGGCCTGGCAGTGGGTCACATAAAAAAAACCGCTGATACGCCGTTTCTGTGTTCATCGTATTTCGAGCGGAAGCAACAAATCGACCCTCTCTAAAAAAACTTAAACCGAACACGCACCCACGAAAAGTGAAGTGCAAGCCATCTCTGCTTCCTATGGCAAGAAAGCGCAGGAGGTTATCCCAAGGTTCAGCCAAGCCGATAAGATCGCGCCAGAGATTAGTCACTGTGTCAGGCTATTTCATACTGCATCGGCAATAATGCAGCAGCAGAGCTAACCATCGCCCTTTAGCCCTACGTGTAGGTTTACTTGGAAGACTGCGGGCGATGTACCGATGCCTATTCCCATGCCTCTCGCGCGTATGTGGGTTCGTGTTAAAATTATATTTCCCTAGTTTTTTTTATCAGGTATAGCTTTTCTAGCCTCAAATTTTGGGGTCAGCACTGTGTCCCTACAACTCATTCATTTGTATTTGTTTTTTCCCTGAATGCAGGAGAGTCAGAGTGCACAAAAACTATGATATAGAGTCATAGGACACTAAAATGTTTTAGAATCTTGTAGAAAATCACCTTACAAGAATTCACACTTTAAAGCTGCAACTTTAGAATTTCATAACACTGGCTAAAGTATAGATACAAATGTCCAAGTGCTAACTTGCAGTATTTGAACATCCAGGAACCTAGCTACTTAATTTTAGCTATGTTGTTGCAGTACATTTTTTGCAAATTGCATCCCAAATTTTTCCACAAGAAGAATTGTAACTACTATTTTTTTATTGACCTCAGAAAACATCTAATTGCATATTTATAAGCAGCACACAAGACTGGATGTGTCCTGAAAGTTTCATGTGTCTAGAGCAAGTATCAAAAATGGTTCTTCTGGATGCAATGTTCCCTCATATCTATTGCTGCTTGCTTTTTGTACTTTTCTCAAAACACAAATTTTGGACTCCACGCAATATTAAGGCCTCGATATCTCAACAGCAAGAACAGGTAGAACTAAAATTTTTTTTTTGCAGAACGGAGCCTGATGTATGCTCTATGAAGTATACAATGGATGAATGGATGCAAAACTTTAATAAGGTCCTGAGGTATGTGACTCAGCGCGCTCAGTGCATATGCCACGCATGAAGACAAAGGAATAATAATGATAGAACAACCACAACGGCGTGAATATGACAATGGCATGACGACATCGGAACCACTACGAAAAAAAGACTACGATATAGCAATGACAATGCCATCACAACAATGTGATGACCCTGGGATGACGACACTGGAGTGACGACAATGGTATGACAATGACGTGATGACAACGTGACATCGATGCTAGGATGACGCTGATGGTACGACAACGATGGCGTGACGAAGGGAATGACAGCTGGAATGACAATGATGGCATGATAATTGGATAAAGATGCTAAAACTGACGATTTACAAGGTCTTGAAGTCAGGTCCTACGAAAGTGCTAGCGCTAGGTACTTTAACATCAGATACTTATCTAAGCGTGCTTTGACCTATTTTGTAGTTAGCATTGATTCAACGTTTCAATATATAGTAGGTCATGTGGTAGCATTTTTTAGTATTTAATGCCAGATTCCACGTTTCACTCTACAAGCTGATATCATGTAGATCCTGCTAAAGGAACACTGCATTTTTTTGCATCTTGTACAGTCAAACCCAACTATATTGAACTCGCAAAAAAAAAAAAAAGACGCCTATCAGTTCGATATAGAGCATAATTCGATATGGGCCTGATAAATAATTGGGTCTCATAAAAGCACATACCATTTATAAATTAACTTTATTGATTACTGATGACACTAGCTCAGTTTCGCATGAAATAGCCCTGCATTTTCTTCTGCTTGGGCAATTTCGCTGCTTGCAACGCACACACTTCTACACATTGTCTAAGGAGCCGGAGCAGCTGAGGTTGCAACCTTCCGCATTTGCGCAGAAGCATCGGACTAGTACGAGTGCACCAATCACTTCGGAAGATGTGGGCAAAGGACCGTCGTTGCTTTCCTCATAGTGCCCACTTTCACTTGTGCTCGGTACGATGTCGGCAATGTAGTCTTAGTTTTCGGGCTCTCCCGTGGTTGTGACACCATCATTTGCGCTCGGAAACTCGTCCACCATTGATTCATCAACAGCTTCCGGGAATTCTGACAGCTCGATCCGAACTTTGGCAACAACAGCAGCGGCTTCGTCGCATTCATCAGAATTTACAGTCATCAACAAGCACGCGGAAACCAGCACGTATGAAGAACCACTCATATACGGCCATGCGTATGCATCGGGCGTCACGTGCACCAGGTCACAAGTTTGGCCACTTTAGCCCTAATTAAGCTGCGAGTGCTCCTCGGAATCTTGCACGCTGCGGGGACATGCGACTTCTCATCGCATTCGACCTGATTTATGATTTCGAACTTCACGACAAAACTCAAATTCTGCCACTTTACACAGCAACACTGCGGGAGTAGGCCCACAAGGCGCAGACACAATGAACCAGAAAAGCAGCGAGACAACTCGCACTTCCGCCATCTTGCACGACGAGAGCACAAGAGCCTCTGATTGGCTGTTTGAGCAAGCGCTGCGGGTGGGCCAGGATAATTTTTTGCTGGGGTGTGTCGACGGCTCGCCTGAACAGTGCAGTCACGGTAGGGAGAGCGGTTGGATAAAGCTGCGCTGCCGGGTTTCTCCGCAACAACGAGGGAAAGCCAACTTTTAGGGGCACATTTCCGCCGCTTGACGTTCAATGTATCGGGAGTCGCTGCTACATTTGTTTGATGTAAGCATAATTTTTGCTATATGTATTCATTGTAACTATACCATGACCAGAAATTGTTTAATATATAGAATAATTCGATGTAAACGGGTTTGATATAGTCGGGTTCGACCGTATTCCTCTATAGAGTAGGCAGTCCACAAACAACCTGTTGTTGGAGGAAACATTTGAAGCAATATAATTCACATAGATAAGGAAAAGAAAGTGGCCCCAGAGCCGAGTCCAGGTGAAAACCCAAAGTAATTTCAGCAGATATTTCTTTTTTTACTAATGATAACCCATTGTTTTCTTTCTTTAAGGTAATAAACAATGACATTTATCACAATGTCATCAACCTTTATAGCTCGCATTTTATATAGTAATAACTCATGAGAGATGGTATTTTGCCGATAAAGGCAGATAAAGTGCAGGAAGTAAAGCCAAAAGAATGTTTAAAGGAAGCCACAACACAAATCCATGCACTAACCGTCATCTGCATGGTAGCTGAACATAGATGGATGGATAGATGTTATGAGCGTCCCCTTTGGAACGGGGCGGTGGATTGCGCCATCAAGCTCTTGCTATTGTACTGCCTAATGTCCTATTTACGTTAAACAATAAAAAAGAGAAAAAAAAAAAACACGATGAACTACCCCACCCAAATTTTCTGATCCTCTATTTCGAGCTGTGCTTTTGTACATCCCCGTTTTTTGGCGTTTCCCTACGTTTCATCCACCAATCCTCCTATCGCCTCTTACTAATCCTTATTGCGGACATGTTTACTTTTCCACTGCTCTCGTTGAACCCAAGGGCTTCAAGGAGGCCTGTGGCGTCTAAATCGACCGCTGGGTAGACGTCTTCACATTCCAATAAAACCTGCTCCATAGTCTCTCTAGCTTTACCGCAGCAAGCACATGCTTTTTCTTCCTTCTTATATCTCACTTTTAGGTGCATGTTCTAAAGCATCCCAATCTCACTTGGAAAAGTAATGAGCTTCCCTTTGAGTTATCATAAATTGTTTCCTTCCCGATTTCTTTTTTTCCTCTTAAGTAGTTACTCATGGCAGGTTTCTTTTCCACTGCCGCCACCCATGAGATTAATTCAGCCTCTCTGACTTTCCGCTTGACCTTCTTTGTTGCTGTGTTGCGCCCCCCCCCCCCCCTCCCACAGGCCGCATACTTGCTGGTAAGCTTCCAAGTTCTTTTCCTCCACTGTGAATCAATGTTTTGCCTGTACAGGTACCTGAACACTATCCCAGCCCATTTACTTTCTTCCATATTCCTCAGCCGTTCTTCATACTCAATTTTACTGCGAGCTTCCCTCACTACAAAACTAGTCCAGCCCATATCCCCCTGCACAGCTTCATTTGTAGTCTTCTCGTGAGCGCCCAATGCGAGGCGACCCACTGACCTTCGGTTCACGTCGAGTCCTGATTGCACCCCTGATTTAAAGCAAACAACTGCATTTCTGATTGCAGTGCCAGAGCTCCCTCTAGTGGTTTAAGTTGGAAATGCTATGCTCGCCACAACACATGATGAAAACGAAAAATGAAATGAAATACCTCAACATATGGGTAGTGAAACCTATTCAAAACATACATATAAGTCCTCTGTGGGTGCCCGTCAGAAGAAATAAATAGCATTAGCTTATGTGAATTTTTACTTCAGCAGTATTTGCAAGATAAAAATTTAGTGACAATTACAATACTCCCTAATGCTAATTTTGAGCCTAGCTGTTTAGGTGTTTTGAGTTCACAATATATTGTGGCAAAGAATTTTACTCTGAGAGAGAGACAGGATACTCTCGGCGGCGACGCTGAGCCTCTGCTCAAGCAGCTCATTTAGTAGCAGCGGCAGCCAAGGCATTTCAAGCCGTTGCGACGGTCATTGTTCAGAAAGAAAGCATGAACGCGTGGCTGGTGTGGAGCACATTCTCTAGTGGCGGCGGCTGCAATACAGGCGAAGTGGCGCTTGCGCAATGGGTCCGAAGCCCACGCCTTCATTTTCATGTATGGTAGCGGTGGACACGTTCGCCACATGGCTGGGCAGCACCATGAAGCACGTTTCATGCAGCACTTCGATTTCCTCCTCCCCTTTTGCCATACTCTCCTCCTCAATTTTCCTCCTTGCGCTCTCTTTGCTCTTGCGGTCTTTATTCTGAGCGAATGGGGAGCGCAGGGCTCCCCATTCGCTCTTTAATTTTTTGCTGTGCTCTTTCTCTCGGTTACACCGACGGACGCTGCCGACGCTCAACACAGGAATGGGCACTAAGAGCTGTGCTCTAATAGGGTAGGTTTCATTTTTTTTCGTGGTGTTTGTGCATTGTGTATGTGCGTTCTCTTGCACTGTGAAGCAGTTTATCAAGGATTACTCACTAGCCCAGCTTTTCAATGTCCTGTGAATTTTATTACACAGGACATTGAAATATAATTATGCTAGTTTAACCATTCACCCATTTGTTCAACAATAAACAATGTATAAACTGCAGACACTAAAAAAATGCTTGTCACTTTGAGACCTCAAAAATATTAATTGCTCTTTTTTCGAAATAAGTCACTCTGACGCATTTAAACCTGCAATGAAAACATGTGACTCTGTGGGACACATTAAAAAACAAAGTGACCCTGAAAGGATTAAAACAATTTCATATTGGGTGTGCAGTTGAATATTATGAAAGGTGCATTTTTCTTATTTTGCAAATGAACAGGAAGTGTCGCAATTATGTTCACAGGCTGAGAGCCCACCAGCTATCAATGCATAAGTAATCATACAGTAATCTCTCTAATCACGCATCTACTCTTTTATCTGCAAGTATGTAAAGTGCATGTTGAATAAACAACTAGGGTTCACTGTTCTTTCGACACTTCATAGAGTACGATTTTTTCAGCCACCTCATGGCCAATGCACATCAGGCACATACGGTATTTGCACGATTGTAAGTCGACCCCCCCATATCAGGTGGGCGCATTCCATAACGAAAATTTATTAGTACCAGCTGGCATGGTCCCTGGACTACTCCTCCTCACCATTGCTGCTATCGCCATTGCTGCAACGGTCCCGAAGCACATTGCCGTCCAGCGAAATTCCGCATTCGCATACATACACAAGTCCACGGCGAAAACGCCCAACCACACACAGCCGTCAGGGAGGCTCTTTTGACAGGTCCTGTTGGAATAAGCTCAGGGCCTTCTGCTGCCAGCCACTCGTACTCACGGCGGAGCAGGTCCCTAAAGGCGAAGACCCAGGCTTGTCTCATGACCATGTCACATGCCACTGGCAGGGACCGATCACGCATTTCGGCAATGACCACCGCAAGATTGGCCTTCAGCTCCAAAAAGCATCCAGACTTCGGCCCGCAGAAACCTTTTCACTTGCCATCACAGGTGAAAATTTAGCTTTGCTGCCGTCGCCACTCTTGCATTACCTATTAAGAAACATCGAACTTGCGGCCCGCTGCGCAGTTATTTGTTTCTTCAGTATAAAGGATGGCAGCCCTCTTCAATGCCGCTGTGAACGAGCGCAGAATGTTTAGTGGACTCGGAACACTCATGATGACTGAGGAAGCACGGAAGTAGCAAGTGGCCGGCAGTGAAATCGAACGCATGAAACTAAAGAGCTACAGGGGAAGAGAAACATGCAAGCCGCGAGTAGTGTCTGCTCTTCCATGAACTACCGATACTCCCCGCCAGCGCCGCCGTTCTGAGGGTGCCACCACGAATGGAACAGCAGCGCTTCCATCAACTATCAACGTACCCTCCCCCCCCCCCCCCCATGAGTGCTGTGTGCGCTGTAAAACTCTAAAAAATGTTGAAAAACACTTCCAAAAAGCAAACAAACCTGTGGGATAGTGGAAAGCGACGGGTGGGGCCATTGAGCAAACATAAAATTGTAGCTCCCCTGATATCCCTTGGTTTCACTTTTGTTTTCTTCAGTGCAATGTTTTGGTTTCGAATGTAAGTCGACCCCCCCACTTCAGATTTTCAAATTTTAAAAAAGAGGTCGAATTACAATCGTGTAAATATGGTATGCTGCCTTTAGTACTGGACTCCTGGACAATTGTTGCTTGAAATGAACTGAAATTTAAAATTAAAATATTCACACATGCCTAAAGATAGCAAAGATCTGAACAAAAGAAAAAAATTTGCACAACCCACTCCCCTGATGATTATCAAGCTTAATGCGATTAGCACTGAATAAGTGTAACGATGCACCATATTGCCAACGCCTAAACGAGTCAAGTATGAGACGGGTATGCAGCTGGGCTTCACGCTTCCCAACTTTATGTCAGACTTTATAGCGCACTGTCTAGCAGTGCTGTCTTAACTAAGTCCGTGTGTGCATCCACACGGTTGTCTGAATCAGGGGTGCGTGCTGTAATGTTTGAAGTTGGGCATGAAATAGATAGTAGCTGGCCCATGCCGTCGTCCAACTTATCCACACTGAGGACATTGTTGAAAGGAAGGACTTGTTCTCGAGAACGAGGAATATGGGTTTATTTACAGTATCTACGTGAGAACATTACAGTTCATCAGTCTAACATGACTGAAAGAGGAATGCGCACTCAGCAGCCGCACAACAGCTGCTTCTAAACAATCTGTCCTCCCTAGATCCCTAGGTGAGGAAAAAACGGCCGTTCAACCTGCTACCAATTCGGAGCGTTCCAAGTCATCGTAGCCGACCTGCCTTTTCAGGGGGGGGGGGGTACACACACACTTCCACACAGGTTTCACTGACCACGCTGAGGTGAGTGGGTTCTTGCAAGCACGGTGCCTGACCCGAGCAGGGGCCTCTTAATCCCCCGAGCTGACCTCACACAGTGGCCGCCATGGCTGTCCATTGTCTGGCATCTTCAAAGGCCCGTGAGAAGGCACCGCAAAGTACGTCGTTCCGGGAATTCCCTCTGCTTCAATCGAACCGTGAAGGGGTTGACAATTTCACCAACAATACTTGGTCCGCCGACTGCGTTTAGTCATAGCGGCGCCAAGGGGGTATTCATGAGCACACCGTCGTGTCGCCGCAGCAGGTGGGAAAGGCTTCCATGGTCGCTGCTGGGAAGCTCACCATGCTCGATGTTGCAGCTGGCTGGGAAAATTTTGCAGGTCGGTACCCTTGCAGGCCGTTCGTACCAGTGCAGACCGAATAGAAGGTTTCAATTCGAACACCGAATTGAATTTTTTGAAAAATCCAAAAATGATATCAAATATCCAATACCAGTAAATTTTTTTACAAAATTTAATGCTTAGAAATTTTGGGCAAGAAAACAAGGTGCTGTACATGCTTGGAAGTCTCTTAGCATTGCATAACAAGAATTTAGCAAGCCACCAGTAACTTAGGTAAATAGAAATCAAGATATATAGTACAGTCTACACTTATTAAAGGGAACACCAAATTAGTATGTAAGCACTGATGACAGCTCAATAATAGTATGTGGACATCTTTTTTTTTTTCTTTAATACAATTTTTGTTGCACAGAATCAAGTGCATTTGTTCCTCTGAAACCAATGAATTAGTGACATTCTTTTCTACTGAATACCAATAAGGTTCTTTAAGAAGGGACATGGGGATCAAAGCTAACTTTTTTATTTAAATTTTGCACAGGTGTCAGTAATATCACATAAACAAAACTGAAAATATGGCTGTAATATCTCAAGTGCTTTCTTGTTTACAAAATTTTTCTGCTTTTTTTTTTGCAAAATGCCTGCACACCTGTAAATTGATGCTAGGAGTTCAAGCAAACATTGATAGCACTCCTGTATGTGTTCTGCACACAATGAGATTCCCGCAATATATTTAACCTAACAGAATTTTTTTATATTCTCATTCTTTGGCAGCTACTCCAATTGCATGAAAATCTCGACCATGAAAACAAAAGATAACGAATTATTGAAGCAACTATTTTGAAAACAAAGCATGTCATTGTGTGCCGTGATGCATAACGAGTGTAAAAAACAAATGCTGTAAAAATATTCATAACAGTGGCCGATTTATTGGCTTTGCAAGTTGACCTTGATGGTATAAGAAAGTTTTGAGAAAAAGATGTTCGAAGTTTTGGGCCATACTTATTAGACTAGAAACCACCAGCCGTGTAGTTGCAGGCGTCAAATTGATTGATCTCTTGGCTTCTTGGATCTTTTATGCCAGCCTTCATGTGCTTTGTATGCCCTCTTCTTGTTCAAGGCATCTTTCTCAGCCGCTCGACAAAGACCATGGCCTGCAGGTTTTATGCCAAGCAAGGCGCAAAACTCTGTGTAAGCTCGAAAGGTGCCGCTGTTGAGGCGACACACTGCCTCACTTAAAGCGGTCTCTACAGCAATCAGGGAAGCATTTTTATCCTCTGGCATGATTGACTAAATCACGGAGTGCAGGCTTCCTGCTGCGTTTTGAGTTTTTTTTTCCCATTGCAATGCTCCAGCATCTGAGGCTCAGAGAGACACTGGAAAACTTACAACATGGCTTCAGCTACACACTTTCAACCCGTACTTGTGAGCAGGCTGCGGTTCCTCTTTTGCTTCTGCTGCTCGATGCCTACACCAACTTGATGGCCCCACAGGACAGAGCTCATGGAGCAGTTCCTCATCTGTAGAGGTGATGTGATAAAATGTTGCCATGATTGCTCTCTTTATGTCCTTCACATTGTCGCTGCCTTTCAAGGTCATTCCATAGTAGCTTGTCAGCCTCTTTATGAGGTCTTGTGTCAGGCCTCTTTGGCCACCAAGTGGTTGGTCTCCACTGCTCTTGGTGACCAAAGTGCACAAGTTGGTCCCCATCCTTTTCTCAACGTGACTTACACACTCCTCTTTAGAGTACTGGATAAACTCGTAGGTTTGGTCCTCAGACAGTGCGAAGCACGTCCTGCTGTCCCCATTGTACATGATATTGGTGTAAAGCAGACTGTTCTTTGTCAAGGAACGACGAAAGAGCTCAAGTGCGGCCTCCACCTCCATTCTGCCGGATTTCAGGTTCGTGTTCTTCTGACATTGATGCGCCTGCCTCCACACATCATAATCACTGTCACCTGGCTTTGGCCCCAACGTGCACCCATGACAGTATTTCGAGAGGACTACAAAGTCCAGTACCAAGCCACTGTAAAATTCAATTACAGCCCCTACACCAATGTGGCTACTGTGATCCCAGGTCACCCACGTACCATCATAAATGACTGTGATGTTCTTATGGAATGTTGGGTCCATTTCGGTGTAGACTATTTTCACAGCTGCAACAGCATCAGCGCACACGTTTGTTGCAGATTTGCTTGCAGCAGGCCTGAATTTAGCTTTCAGGTGACCCTGAAATTTTTTTTGATGAAGCCCCCTGTACGAAACATTCATCACAGACCAAAGGTCTGTAAGGGCAGCGGCACCCTTCCCTATGCTCTTGATTGCTTGCACAGACCTCAGGTTTACCAAAAAAGCCCAGCTTCCTTCTCTTAGTGAAGACCACTGTGCTTCCAAAGCACCGCATGCTGAGGAATGTAAAACCATTTTCACGGCAAGGCCAAGTCCGGTTTCTGGCACCAGCGCTATCCCTGGCTGGAAGCACTGATGGTACGGTGTTTTGCTGAGAAGTGCACTCACTGCGGCAACTTGCACAAGCAAAAGCTCACTTGAGTGCATCGCCACCGAGCATGCTCCTCCAGCCATCAACCCTATCTTCCGTTCGGTTACCGGCACAGAAGCAAGTGATGCGCGGACAGTGGCGGTGGTAAGATGAACTGTGGCTCAAGATGTGACTGTATGGTGCGACCATTGCTGATGCACGGTTCGTCTTCACGGCCGGCAGACGCACGCGCTTGGACAGCACTTGACTACGGTGTGTGGCATTTGGAATGCGAAGAAGGTGCGCAGTAGCGCTGCTGCGACCGCAAAGAGATGTTGGTTGCGAGGTTTGACTTTTCGCCATCGTCGCCTCTGTTGTTGCCAAAGTGTCGGCTAGCAATAGTGATGAGGACGACACGGAAAGCGACAGCATGGGTGATTCAGGCCTGACAGTGGCAGAAGCTGCACGTTACGTCAGCCTCATGAATGCAATCGGCACGACGAGAAGAGCACCCCACAATAAAAAAGGCGCCCCGCGACTTCTGCAGCGCCACTGTGCGCGTGCACAGGGAATACGTAAGGTCAACGAGGAATCTGCCATGCGAGTATTTGCCGAGAAGAGGGAACTGGCTGAAAAGCTGCCTCACAGCTTCAGTAAGTTTGAGGCCGCTGTCGCTGCTAGGCCACTGCGGCACAAACGAAAATAACACTTACTGCGCGAAGTGAATAAATACTGCATGTTTTTTTCCCCTTTCATCGCACCCTCTGTGAGTTCCATTTTTGACGGGTAAGTGGTCGATCTCATGCTATTTCGGTTAAACAGTACTACTGTTTAGCACATACTTTTTCCGAGCTCCGGCCAACTACGTCGCTACTTTGTGGTTGCATGTGTCTGTGCTGTTACAATTTTCATGTTGGCCAACTACGGTTTAACGATGTTTCACTGTAGCATTAAAAAGCATCTGGTAGGCACCATCTGCTCCTTCAGACTTCATGGTGGTGAGAACATGTCAATCGAATTGAAAAGCGGCTGCCGGCCGACAGCTGGAAGCAGTTCCCATTGTTACCCATCATCCGATAATTAGAACTGAGGAGGTGCCAATTATTTAGCTTTCACTGTATGTATTCATACTATACATACTGCTGGGAAACCCAGCCACAGGCCACTCACCATGCCTTTTAACTTGACCCTTTTGCGTTCAATCTTCTCTTTCATGGCCTTCTGTAAAAAGAAACACCACTGTTACAGTCGGGCACTCTTCGCATCAAGGGTTAGTATTCATTAAAGCATAACTGTGAACATGATGCACACCTGGGTTTTACCGAGCACTTAAAGGGGGCACGAAATGTTTCACCCAACGATTTGCCGTTTACCAAAAGAAATTGTAATAGACGGTCTATCATGGCTATACACGTGTTAAAACTGGGCAGTAAAAGCACATTTCAGTCCAAAATATGAGCCAGAACTCGCAGACCCTAAGCCCCGCCTTCCGATGCCAACAGCCATATTGCCATGCCATGTGTGACATCGTGTGCTGCATGGAACCGAGCCATCATCTGCTACAAAATCAGCCACCACACCACGCGAGGTCGGACCACAGCGGTCGTTTGTTTCCATACTTGCTCCAGATAATGCGTGCCATGTCTTCGACGCTGCCAACTTTGCGCAAAGGACCAATCGACAAATCTTTGAGGAGCAAAAGCAGCGATGACGTCGTAAACACCATGCATTTTGACTTCAACCCAATCACCACCAGCTCAAGTGATGAAACACGGCCTCCGAGATTGGCACATGCAAATCTTGGAGGCAATGGTTGAAGACAGCGTAGCAAACGTACTTAACATAGATGGCGACGTAGGTGTTGCGCGAAATGCTGTTTATGTCTTTCCACACTCCTGAGCACTACAGCTTTATTTCATCATATTTCATGCACGCTGCGCTGCTTAGCCAGCCATTTACGGGAGATGAGGTCTGGTGCTGCTTTGCACAATGCAAATTGTTATGCCCGCAGATCGTTTGCTGGTATGCATTCGATGCATTGCAAACAGTTTTTTTTTTTTCCACTCTGTAGTTGCGTGCAGCATACGTAAACAAATGCTCGGGCAAATGTGTCTGCGGCGCAAGGATTTTGCGTAATGTATGCTTTGGCTGAACCTTTACTTGAACTTGCTTTATTGCACCCAATATCGGTTAAAAAAATATAGCAAGGCTGACGTTTGCCAGGCCACTGCCTGCCGGGTGGGTGGGTCAGTGCGTGAGCACGGTAGGCATCGCATCTGGCCGTGGCCTCAGCTTTTTGACAGGTATCCGAAACTTGGTGGGTAGGTGCAAATCGTCATTGTAGCTGTCTGGCATAAAGCCTTTCCAGAACAAAATAAAAGTATCAGAAGAGTGCCAGTCCTTCATGCCCACAATCATCTCGCAAGCCTTATGCTTGACGGGCTCCTTGGGGAACCTGAAGAACGGTATGCAGCACTCCTTTCTCCATTAGCTCTGGCACCCCACAGCATAGGTACCATGGTGGCTGAACAAACCAAACGTTTCCCGGCTGCAACGCCGATACTTCGCAGGAATACACATGCTCACTCGGCAAGCATGCAGCTAGTGACTTAACGTGAGCGTGCCAGTGTTGCTCGACTGTTATGCCGTTTGAGCGTAACATAAAAAGTTGAATCACAAATTGCGTGTTGGCTCAAGTGCGCTAAAATTTTGCCAACGTGTTCTTGAACACACAAGCATTACCTCGCACAAAATAAATTATGATCAAAAAATTTGTGTCATGCCCCCTTTAAGATATGCTTCTGTAGTTAAATACTGAGGAGATATCCTCATGATGGCTTTTACAAAGTAGCACCCGTTTAAAGTCACTCAAAGTAGCAGCCAGGCAAGAAAGTACAAAAGTTGCACTGCCCTTCCAACTCAAGTCAATGCTAGTATGAGACTTGAAGAGCTCTGTTATAACGTCATCATGCAGCCAAACCGGGAATGGAATCAGTTTATTCAGTGCCGGCGTACATATATATATCGCTATGTGACGTCACATGGATCATGGCAGTTAGCCCGCCCAGTACACATGCGGCATGACGTGTTGCGCTATCACAACTCCTTCCCGCTCAATTAAATACATGGGTTAGCTAACTAGAATAACACCTAGTAAGATTAGGTACAGTGCAATTAACAATTTAACATTACAACCTGACTGATTAAGAGGAAATTACTTAAAGTCTTCAGATCTAAACCAGTCCGGTTGCCGGCGCACACGAGCACCCCGACGTAGCGGTGGCTGTTCCTCCGAGTTGGGTGCAGCTGGCGCCGCTGGCACGTGCGACTCCATCAAGTCTTGCGGTACAGGCTGCTGTGTGGGTGGTGGTACTGATTCGTCGTGCTCTAGTGTTGTTCTGCGATCGGGGTCTGCCGGCGTCCCAGGGGAACTGGGACCATCCTGGTCTGCCTGCGGTTGTCTTGGTGTCGGAGTGCGGTCGTCTGCCGGTAGCCCTTCTGGTGGCATTTGTTTTACACCCACCTCCGCGTGCGGGGGCGTCTCGCCGGGGTCAGCATGTCCAGGACGCAGGTGATCGGCATGTGTGAACCGGAGTTGATCGCGCACTTTCCCCATATATGTCACAGCACTGACAATTTGGATCACAACACCTTCTTCCCACGAAATGCGTTCACCACGCACAGTTTTCACAAACACCCGGTCCTCCACCACAAAGCTGCGCTCCTGCCCACGAAACAAATCGCGCTGCTCTTTTAGTTTTTCTTGTTTATCTCGCATGGATTTTGCAAAATCAGGTTGGAGCAGTGAAAGCTTTATGCGTGGCGGGCACCTCAAAAATAGTTCAGCTGGTGATTTGCTTGTCACACTGCTCGGTGTGTTCCGGTAGGCCATCAGAAAACTATCAATATTTTCCTGTACTGTCTGCTGCTTACCCGAGGCCTCACGCTCGAGCACCTGTTTCAGTAAGGCCTTTTTCACGGTTTGTACTGTTCGTTCTGCAGCACCATTGGACGCTGCGTGATAAGGCGCAATACGAACGTGTTTTACACCGTTGGTGCTCATGAATTCTGCAAACTCCTCTGAGGTGAACTGTGGCCCGTTGTCACTCACCAATACTTTGGACAAGCCATAAGTGGCAAAAGCACGCCGAAGTTTTTCCAATGTTTTTTGTGCAGAGGTTGACGACATCGGCCATACTTCAATCCATTTCGAGAATGAGTTGACCAATAACAGAAACACGTTTGTACCCTTCTGTACAAAATCTACATGGACGTGTGACCAACACTGGGCTGGGTATTGCCAAGGGTGAAGAGGAACCGGCCAAGAAGCTGGCTGAACTGCTTGGCAAATTTTGCACCGCTGAACGTACTGTTCAATGGCCAAATCGATTCCTGGCCACCATACGAAACTCCTCGCTAGCATTTTTATGCGGCTGGTGCCAGGGTGCTCCTCGTGCAGCATGTTTAGCACGCGGTCCCTCAGCAGCTCCGGAATTACGACTCTTACGCCCCACGTCACGCAGCCCTGCTCTAGTGACAGCTCATCGCGGCGAACATAGTAAGATTTCAATTCATCTGCCTGCTGTCTAGGCCACCCGTTTAGCGTATATTGTGCCACACGGCATAGAGTTAAGCTTCGCTTTGAGACCCTTGCAATCTCCTCTGCTGTCAGCGGGAGACACTGAAAGATTGACATGCAATCTGATGACTCGTCGTTCACCGGTCCTGGTTGGGGCAGCCTAGACAAGGAGTCTGCCACTTCAACATTTTTTCCTTTCCTAAATTTCAGCCGGTACCTGCAAGCTGCGAGGGTTAAAGCCCAGCGTTGCATATGCGTGGCAGCGATAGTCGGGATACGCTTATCGTGCCCTAGTATCCCAGGCAGTGGCTGGTGGTCTGTATATATAGTGAATTCTCGGCCGTACAGGTACCAGTGAAATTTCTTTAAGCCAAAGATCAACGCCAGGGCCTCGCGTTCGCACTGCGCGTATTTTTTTTTCTGCTTCCGACAGTGTACACGAAGCAAAAGCAATTGGCTTTTCTTCACCTTCAGCCGTCTCGTGAAAGATAACGGCTGCTAAGCCATATGACAATGCATCGCAAAGCATTGCGAGCGGTTTCTTGACGTCATAGAATGTGAGCACCTTGCTGCTTGTTAGCAAGGGCTTCGTATCTTTAAACGCGGTGCCGCACTCCTTTGTCCACGACCATTTTTGTTCTTTTCTAAGTAGCCGATAAAGCGGCTCTGCTACTGTCGAAGCGTTCTTGAGAAACTTTGAGTAAAAGTTCCACATTCCCAAGTACACCTTAAAGTCTGTAACTGTAGTGGGCTCGGGGGCTTGTAAGATTGCACTCTTCTTGGTGTCGGTAGGGTAAATGCCTTGCTCAGTCACTGTGTGACCAAAATATGTAACCGATTTCCGGAAAAAACGGCATTTATCCAGGTTAAGTGTGATGTTGTATTCACTGAGGCATTGCAAGACACGTGCTAGTGTCTCCTGGCAGTCGCCGATATCTGTCCCTGTGACGACAACGTCGTCAATATAACAGCCTACATGTGGGATGCCATGAAGTACCTCGTCCATCATTGCCTGAAAGATAGCGGGTGCACTTGCCACCCAGTAAGGAAGGCGCTGAAATTCGAACAACCCAAGACTAGTGTTTACTGTCAAAAAGGGTCGTGACTCCGGAGTGAGTGGCAGCTGCTGGTACGCCGAAGAAAGGTCTAGTACACTGAACACCTTTCCTCCTGCTAGGGCAGTGTACAAGTCCTCCGGTCTGGGTAGGGGGTAATGATCTGTTTTGAGAGAGGGGCTTACTGTAGTCTTGTAATCCCTGCATAACCGGACACTGCCGTTTTCCTTCCCAACTGTGACAAGTGGGGTAGCCCAGACACTCCGCATTACAGGACGCAGCATGCCTGTTTCCACATGGTCTCGCAGCTGCCGCTCAACTCTTTCCTGCAACGCAAACGGAACTGGTCTAGCGCGGCAAAACACAGGAACTGTACCTGGTTTCATAACAATCATTGCTTCAAAGTTTTGTATTGTCCCCAGCTTTTTAGAAGACACGGAAGGGTACTTCTGTTTTAGCACCGCGACTCTGTCTTCAACTGCAATCTGGCCAATTTATAGCCAGTCAAGCTTCAAACGTTCTAACCAATTTCGCCCCATTAGTACAGGCGACTTCCTCCCGTTGTTTTTTACAACAATCATTGGTAGAGTCATTCACTGATTGTTGTACTTAACCACCACGTCACACTGCCCTTTTAGCTGTATTTGCTCCCCAGTATACAGGCGAAGCGACATTTTGCATGGTTCACATTTTACGTGTGGAAATTCGGACAGGTACACTTGCTCCGGGACAATTGTGACAGCCGCTCCCGTGTCAATTTGCATATTCAGTTTATGCCCACACTCACTTCGTAAGATGATTGGTTGGCGTTAATGACACGGTACAGTTCCTGCTCCGAGTCCTCGTAAGAACACTCGAGTGCATGCATGTTTTTTGGCTTCGCTCTAGCAACTGGGCACATGCTTTTCAAATGACCTACAGCTGAACACTTGCGACAAATAAAGTTTTTGTACCAACATTCTTCCGACGAATGTCCGCTGCCGCATCTTGCGCATTTTTCGTTCTTGCGGGCTTCGACATGCTTAGGATTAGCTGGTCTCCGATACTGGTGTGGTCGGCTTTTCACGACTAGCACGGGTGCCTCTCGTTCTCTTGCCCGCAGTTGTTCAGTGTCTCGCGCCGCTAGTTCTCTATCCATGGCGATTTTGCAAGCGTCATCAAATGTCAGCTCTCGTTCAGCAAAAAGAGCACGTTGGGTCTCTTCATTCCGTATGCCAGCAACCAGCCTATCTCGGAGGGCGTCTTGCAAAAAGTCACCGTAGTCACACTTCCTGACTAAATGTTTAAGTTCCACGATGAACCCCTCCACGCTTTCACCCTCCTGTTGTAGGCGCCGGTTGAACTTGCATCGTTCTGCTATTACGGAACTCCTGGGGCTGTAGTGCTCCTTCAGAAGGCGTTTAACTTCTGCGTACGACTTTTCTCCCGGGGCTGCTGGCACAACAAGACTTCTCAGTACTTCGTAAGCCTCTGGTCCTATCACTGTCAAAACGACGGGAAGGCGTTTTGCGTCGACGATATCATAAGCCGTTAAGAAATGTTCAAAACGCTATAAGTACGACTCGAAGTTTTGCGTTTTCGGGTCAAACTCGGACATCTTTCCGAGTGGCGGCATTTCGACAGCAGTACATATATCCGTTACTCATCAGTTTGGCGTTTCCTTGCTTGGACGTGCTGCCAGCTCCAAGCCCCGTTGTCGTTCCTTGTGGCCGAGTACTTCCTCCGCAGAGGTGTTCGGTGGGCAGTGCCATACTCCGGGAGCACGTGCAGCGCCTTGAAGCTGGACGAAAACTCCGCTCGCTTGCGTCCGTTCGTGCCTGTCCACCCGTGCAGGACCAAGGCCGTCGCTTATGTGGGTATGCAAGACCCTCGTCGCCAGTTGTTATAACGTCATCACGCAGCCAAAACGGGAATGGAATCAGTTTATTCAGTGCCGGCGTACATATATATATCGCTATGTGACGTCACATGGATCATGGCAGTTAGCCCGCCCAGTACACATGCGGCATGACGTGCTGCGCTATCACAGCTCATAACTGCTTTCACACTTGACAAAAGAAAGACAGCTCACTTTGCCCACTAATGCACAATAATGGTGAGAGAAAAGGCATGCACCTTGTGCACCACTGGAGGGTCAGGCGATGACTCTGAGCGCTGCCGCTTGCGTCGCACCACTCGCGATTTGGTGGCAGGCTCGGCCCCCTTGGGGTCCTCTTCGGGAGCTGACTCAAGTCGGCTCAGCAGCCCTGCATCACAGCCAAATGCAGTCATCAGCATTGTGTTCTTCACAAGACTCAGTGCATTAAAGGGTCCCTCACCAAGCCACATAGCAAATTTTGTTTATATGCTGGAAGTTATTACATGCCCTCTAGGGAGCGTTCTGCCACAAGAATTTTTCAACCTGGTTCATTAATAGTCGAGATATGCATATTTCACTGCCGCGAACACCTGATTTCAGGAGGTGAGTGTCACTGCTAACACAGACATTAACTAATTGCCCCCATCTAGCCTCCACAAGCAAAATTCTGTCCCCACATTCTCTCATATCAGAGCTCGAGGATCGTATGATACAGATGTCACGGGTCCTGCCTTTTTTTTTTTCCCCACACTAGTTCGCTATGCGGCGAACTTTCACTCACGGTTGTGCGAGCAACCGTGAGTGCAACCGTGTTGCTCATGCACAACACATGATTTTGTGTGCTGTGCATGAGAACACCAGACTAGTGGTATAAATCAGTGCTACATATGAGGTAAACGCAGGCGAATTACAGAGCACGATTGTGTGCTGGAACATGGTAGAATATGTTTCGTTCTCTGGGCACGACTGCATCATGTGGGAACAAGCAGACAAAACGGAAACAGTCCTGCTGCAGGGCAAAGTAAAACAAAAATGTGCAGAATTTGGTTTGTGTAGTTTATTATTTCTCTAAACTTCAATTTGTCGAACAGATTACACAAATAACAGATGTTGCCTCGAATAATTCTTGAAGAGTCACAGGTCACTATGAGTGACGTCACAGCATATACATGTACATAGGCACACTTGCCTATATACGTTATCCCGCCCTCTTGGAACACAGCGCCCTCAGGAAGAAGGGCAAACGACATTTAGTTTTAAATTGCAGCTCTTTCCACAACAAGTAGTGAGGTAATTCTAAGCAGACACGATCATGGACACACGTTGTATGCATTACACTTGTCAGCTCAAAATGGCCAGACCTGGTTAGGGGCCCTTTAAGCTGTCCAAGTGCTTATCTTTCAAAAAAGTCAGTCTCCCCTTAAATAAAAGACTTGTTTTGGGCTACGTTTAAACTTCATATTTGTAATCTAGCATCCAATATGGCACAGTAAGAGTAAACTGCCGAAAAATAGCATGAGAAAAAAAGAGACCAGAAAGGAACATGACACGAATGCAGAATGGCAAGTGCACTCGTGTCGTGTTCCTTTCTCGTCCCTTGTTTATTCTTCATCAGTATTTGCCCAGCACTTCTGAGCAAGAGCAAAACGCTTTCACACTTGTCAAGTCAAATTACTCCCTTACAGAAGCTGGTGTCGTACAGCAAACCGTGTTGACTATCACAGAACAGGTAAGAACTGTCACTTTTGTGCTGCTTTCACCAAGCAATGAACCAATTTTCGAGCTTAACACTTGTCCTTCCCAAACATGTTGGCTATGAATCAACAGGCAGCCATTGCCAAACCCCAATAATTGAAGTAGTAACTTAGCGCAATAAAAAACCACGGAAACAAGAAAGGTGGACAAAGACAAGAGCTTGTCTTTGCCCACCTTTCTTGTTTCTGTGATTTTTATCGCACGAAGTTACTATTTCAACTATGGAAAACCAACTAGACCAGCAATCAACTCTTCCAAAGCCCAAGGCTGGTAACAGCAGAAAACTACACAGATGGGCCCACACCGGTGCAGCAAGTTGGCCTTTTTATTTATTCACTAAAATTTGTCAGCTTAAGACAAGTGCTATTCTGTCTTTCTTCCACTAAAAGAGATTTTTTTTTTTTGCGCAAGAAAATATGTCACTGCAAAAGCAACAACGGCAACTAGGCTCACTGCTGGGATAGCTGTTGGTTTATGGCGATATATAGTAAAATTAAAAGAGCACAGAAAATGACTTGGACAATCCAGAACAACAGACGCGCTTGCGTTATTTTGTCTTGTCCATGTCCTATATGCGCTCTTTTAACTTTGCTATAAGCATCAAGAAAGGCACACATGTGAAAGCTTATTAGAATGCAATGTTGCAATCCAACCTTTTGTATTCCTGAAGGGGGCAACAAAAACTTCCAAATAATTGGGTAGCAACCTGACAAGTAAAATTAATTTCAGTGCTTTTAATAATGCCAGCAAAATTATTGGTGCGGTATGGAAAGTAGCCGCTTCAAACATGCATTCATTTTGCAGATTGCCACAACAAATAGGACATGCATGATATGATGTGGCGTCCAATCTGGCATCTGATTAGCCATACCAACACCAGCGACTTCCAACAAGTTCCGATGGATGTGGCAACAGATTGGATGCCAGGCGAGCAAGCATCAAACTTTCATTTTAAACCAAGCTCGTTGGTACAAAGGACTTCTTGGAAAATCCATGAAAAATAGGACAAACAGGTGTTGTTCGTTTCTTTTTATAATGCAAAAGTCAAGTTCTTAGCACATGCACAACCTGTTTTTGTACCCAAGAAGAACCGATTGTTGGGCTAGTTGGGCTTGCATTGCTAATGCAAGCACAACTGGCCCAACAGGTGTTCGTTTCTTTTTGTAATGCAAAAGTCAAGTTTTCAGCACTTGCACAACCTGTTTTTGTACCGAAGAAGAACCGATTGTTGGACTAGTTGGGCTTGCATTGCTCATGCAAGCCCACCTTGATGGTGGAAGGGTCTTCCGATTTGTCCGTGGGCGAAAGTTTCCCTGTACATGTGTTGTGGGGATGCGCAA
Source organism: Dermacentor albipictus (assembly GCF_038994185.2). Taxonomy (NCBI): domain Eukaryota; kingdom Metazoa; phylum Arthropoda; class Arachnida; order Ixodida; family Ixodidae; genus Dermacentor; species Dermacentor albipictus. The sequence continues at coordinate 138,831,169 of NC_091826.1, read as the reverse complement.
CTCTCCCGTGTCCCTTGATATGTTGTTTTCCCCGCATAGCTCCCGTCTCCTGCATTCTGGCTTCGCCGCGTGGTCTGGGGCTCGCGGCGGTCGGTGTGGTTGAAGCACAGTACGAGAGATGGCACGAGTGTAGCGCTGCTAATGCCGCCTCACGGCGGGGTTCCTTGGGCGTGGAAAGGAGAACGCTCTTCCTCTTTGGTTCGGGACGGCAAGCAGCGCGGACGTGCCGCACGTGCCGATCCATGCTTCTGCGAGACCGTCTCGTGAGGCCTCATGCGAACGCGCCACCGTTCGTGTGACCGTACGTGCGAACAACCAGGCGTTGGTGTCCAGCATGGGGTGAACATATTCGCTCATTATCCGGTCGCAGTGAGTCGGACTTCTAGATTTGTCGCGTGCCTATCGGCATGTTTTGTGGACAGCAACTGGCCTAGCAGGCATTGATCTATGAAAGGTGCAATAAATGCCCTTGTGATTGTTTGCGCTACTTTGTCGTTCCTTTGTCCCAAGAGGACAGGTGTGACAATCCCACAGTGTATATATGTGTACATATATATACCAAATATATATGTACATACATTCGTTTTCATGGTTTACGTTTGTACACCCGTAGATCACGAGCAACTGCTAAATTGTACGTATTTCAAGTTCAGCGGCAAACGGGACGTCAATAGGTTTCCCGTGTTAAGTGTACAAACAATGTCTAACTGATCAAAGGCAGAAGCTTCTGCTGTAGCTTAACGGAGGCGTCGTATAGGCCGCTTCCAAGGTCACCTATTTTACTCGCAGCTCAGAACTATTGTTTGGTGGCCAGTCTCGCCACTGAGAATTTGCCTTAGAGCGAAAGTCTCTGTCAATGCACCCTCCACACATCTGACGTCTCAGCCTTGCGCGGAGAACAGTACCAGTTCCGTCTCGTTCAGAAAGACTTCTCCGATGCATGAGACAGGCAGCCGAGACCGCGAACTCTTTGGTGTACGTACCTCCAGACAAGAACTAGTGAATTCGCGGTAAGTGCTGAAAACTTTTTCATTTTCTAATTTTCTATTTTTTACACACTACCTTTAAGTGATGTCCAATTCCGCCGAAAATGTGTTGTGTATCTAGTTCATGGCCGCTTGCGCACGAGGGACTCCAAAACCCCGATGTTAGAACCACTGACAAATACTATGCCATGCCACCTGCCGCGATCATCAAAACCTGTATACCGCAGATAATTCAAGCATCTTCTCAGGCACTTGATATACTAAACGGCCTTACTCTCTACTTACATGTCTCACGCTACCCCCCCGCCCCCCCCCAAAAGATTGCAGCACTAAAGGAAGAGAAAAAGTGATGAGAAGGTTTGCAGTAGCACGCAAACAGTAAGAAATAAATAATGTAATGTCAACAGTTGCAAAGCTCACATACAGATTTTCATCAAGTAAAAAAAAACGTCGTAGTTTACATCCAGTTATTTCTTCTATATTTGCACTTACATTTGTTTTCGCAGATTTCCGTTTGTACTCCAGTAGATCACGAGCATGTATTCACAACTGTGATTGGTTGTCGGTACGCCTGTAGGATTTGCCTAGCCGAGTTCACGGCAGTCTGCGCAAATGCAATTTCGGAACTATGAGGCCAGAACCATTTAGAAGTCGTTCTATATTGAGTTACCCATCGCGATCAGGAAAACTTTTATCGCGGATGAATCAAAGATGTTTTTAGGCATGTGGGGCCCTCTGGGCTGTACTTGTGGGTGATGGGATAGCCTCACTACCTATGGATTTATCTGACGAGCTATGTCGAATGCTCGCTTTCCATAGTCGCAAGTTTAAAGCCCTTCATAAAGGTTTTTTTGTTTTTTTTTTCTTTGCAATGGTGAGCTTGAAAATTCACCTCCTCCAGTGCACAACATCTGCAGGGTTGGGGTGACACCTGTCACTGGCAAAAGATGCTGAGAGCGAGTGAGATTACACTAATCTAGGTACAACCAAATTAGGAAGGCCCACTAAGCTTTAACAAGAAGGGGACGCGGCTTTCACATCGCGAAAAATGGCCAAGCAAATCAAATTTTTGAAAATCACATTTTCAATTTCTATTACTTGTTTTCTATCTCATTTCAAAATGCCATCACTGTAAACCACGTAGAAGTGATCTAAAGAAATTGCTTTATCAGCCAAGGTGGCAAGAAATGTAGCAAAAATAAAGAAAAAACTGCATTTTTTGAGCCACAATATCTCCGGAACGGCGCAACCGAGTGCCGCCATTTTGGTCTCGTTGGAAAGCGCATTTCTCCATCTTCAAATTTGCCGCTTCAGCTACCTCCTAGGACCATACTGAAACAAGCATACAAAAAGCAAATGACTGAAAGTCGTGCCGGAGTCTGCAATTGGCCGCGCCATGTGACTCCATCCAGCACGGTTCGCTATTGCTGCTCATGTCGTCCACTTGGCTCTTTGCACCTCGCGAGTCTGGACTGGAAGTCTTTACTCGCCGTAATATCACATGTAAAAACGGACGCTGCGCGGACATGGTAGTAGCATGGCTGATCCCTACGTTTGTGGACATCTCCGACCTGCGGCTAAGCATACTGAGCATCGGCGACGAGGACATTGCAACCAAGATTTGCGCGCGGAATCCGGACACACGGCTAATCCTTTCAGCGCTTGGTGTTTCGGAATTCGTGACCAAGCACATCGCGCATAGGTGTCTTAAACTTGGCGATCAAGCACATCGCGCGCGGTCATCTCGGACCCTCGCCTAAGCATTTTGTGCATCGGCGCCTGCGACTGCGCGACTACGTACATCGAGCTTCGACTCCTCGAGCGCGCGTCTAGGCATTTCGCGTGTCGGCACCTCGAACTGCATGACTACGCACATCAAGTGTTGACTCTTCGAGCCCATGACTAGGTATTTCGCGGATCAGCACCTCGGACTGCGCGACTAAGCACATAGAATGTAGACTCCTCGAGCTTGCGGCTACTAATTTCGTGTGTCGGCACCTCGGACTGCGCGACTAGTGTTGACTCCTCGAGCCTGATACTAGGCATTTCGTGCATCGGCCCCTTGGACTGCGCGGCTAGGTACTTCGCACGTCAGCACCTCGAACTGTACGAATAAAAGGGTAGAGACGCAAAAAGTCACCTGTAAGCAAAGACAGCAAAAACTACAATCCTGGTGCATTTTGTTAGATGTGAACTGCACCAACAACTTTGGGTAAGGTTTTCTCAAAAGTGTTTAGTAGAGTAGTTTGCAGGGCCAGTTGGTGCATGATGAACATATAATGGTTTCCAGCAAGTACGGACGCGAGCACATTAAGTAGAAACAGACAGGACCACGCTGGACTTACAACTGAAGTTTATTGTGAATACATTCCACACATCTCCTCCACGCATGCATATATACCCATGACCAATAACAAGGTTTGTAGTCAAAAGATATACACGCACACAAAAGCCAATTCACACCCCTTCCCGACAAAGGCAACAACACTTGGATTAACAAGATAAATTTAGTAATTGAAGTTCTTTATCATTAATATGAACTGAAGGTTCAGTCACACATGTATGCCCACCCAACTTTTTCATGTAGAACGCTTCGCTAATTTCTCTTTCCAGTTTACTGCACTCTCTTCCCACTATCCGTACACTATCAAAAACTGGTTGGAAATTGTGCTTTTTGCAATGCAATGGCAAGTTACCTCCTGTACCTTTAGATAGCAAATAGCGATGCTCACGCCTGCGGTCATAATGCAACGACCTGTCTGGCCAATATAGGACAATCTGAAAGACAGAGGTACGCGATACACAACCGAAGATGCACACTTCTTGTGAAAAAAAGTGGTGTGGTTTTTTTTTACAGCCACTAGTCGCATCTTTCTTCTCTCCTGTGATGCTTTTGCACAACCTAACCAGTTTGATCGGCGCCGAAAACACTAGTGTGACGCCATTCCTAGTGGCCACCCTCTTAAGGTTAAGTGACAAGTTATGCAAATATGGCATCACTACGACTTTTTTTTTTTTTGAAGACTCATTGTCGTCCGCGGTTTCCACGGTTTTCTTTTTTGTCAACTTTCTAAACAAGGATTCTGACACAGCCATCAAAAGTGAGATTGGGTAGCCTGCTGACATTAATTTTGCCTTCTGGGCTACAAAACTCTCTTGCAATGAATGGGTGCATCTTGTTAAGAGCATTTGTCAGGCACAAGAAAACTATGCCACGTTTTATTAATTTGGAGTGGAACGATTCGTATTCGGGTGCAGCGGTGGTGTAGAGGTAGAGCTTCCGCCTTGTTTGCAAGAGGACCCTGGTTTGAATCCAGGTGCCACGCAATTTTCCACCAGACTAAAAAAAAAAAGAAAACTCCGCGTGTTGATAAAATAGCATAAACAAGGCCTGGAGTGCGGCCTGATCCCGGTGACCAGAACCGGCAACACACTCCCTCACCAGAGCAGGATTGGCCACCCTGGTGCAGTACTTGGCCACAACCTCCTATATGAATACAACAATCTAACCCCGGCCCTCAGTTCCCAGCAGCCGCGAAGCAACTGACCACGGCGGCGGTCAGACCTGTGACGCAGCAGAGGGTTCTAAGAATCCCTGGATCCGGACAGGCCGCCATTGGAATCTGAACCTGGCAACATTTAATGCTAGACCATTATCTAGTGAGGCGAGTCTAGCAGTGCTATTGAAGGAATTAAAGGGCAGTAAATGTTATATAATAGGGCTCAGTGAGGTTAGGAGGACAAATGAAGCATATACAGTGCTAAAAAGCGGGCACGTCCTGTGCAACCGGGGCTTAGCGGAGACATGAGAACTGCGAGATTATCCTGATGCGAGAACTGTTCCTGATAATAAGAACAACAGCTGGTAACATACAGGAATTCTATAGCATTAACGAGAGGGTGGCAGGTCATGTTGTGAAACTTAATAAGAAGTACAAATTGAAGGTCGCACAGGTCCACGCCCCTACATCGAGTCATGATTACCAGGAAGTCGAAAGCTTCTATGAAGAAGTGGAATCGGCGATGGGTGAAGTCAAAACAAAATACACTATACTGATGGGCGACTTCAATGCCAAGGTAGGCAAGAAGCAGGCTGGAGACAAGTAAGTGGGGGAATATGGCATAGGCACTAGGAATATCAGGGGAGAGCTATTAGTAAACTTTGCAGAACAGAATAATATGCGGATAATGAATACCTTCTTCCACAAGCGGGATAGCCGAAAGTGGACATGGAGGAGCCCGAATGGCGAGACTAGAAATGAAATAGACCTTATGCTCTGCGCTAACCCTGGCATCATACAAGATGTGGACGTGCTCGGTAAAGGGCGCGGCAGTGACCATAGGATGGTAAGAACTCGAATTTGCCTAGACCTGAGGAGGGAACCGAAGAAACTGGTACATAAGAAGCGGATCAATGAGTTAGCGGTAAGAGGGAAAATAGAGGAATTCCGGATCAAGCTACAGAACAGGTATACGGCTTTAACTCAGGAAGAGGACCTTAGTGTTGAAGCAATGAACGACAATCGTGTGGGCATCATTAAGGAGTGTGCAATAGAAGTTGGTGGTAACATCTTTAGACAGGATACCAGTAAGCTATCGCAGGAGATCAGGAAAACCTTTATCACGGATAAATCAAAGTTTTTAGGCATGTAGGGCCCTCTGGGCTGTACTTGTAGGCGATGGGGTAGCCTCGCTGCCTATCAATTTATCTGGCTGAGCCATAGCCGAAAGTTCGAAAGCTTCCATAATGTTCTTTTTTTTTTGGCAATGGTGAGCTTGAAAATTCATCTTCTCCAGTGCACATCTGCAGGCTTGGAGTGACGCCTGTCACCGGCAAAAGATGCTGAGAGCGAGTGGGGCTATACTAATCCAGGTAGAACCAAATTAGGAAGGCCCACTAAGCTTCAACAAGACACTCCCTCACCAGAACAGAAATTGGCCTTCCTGGTGCAGTATTCGGCCACTCCCTCACAAATGACTCGCTCAATCACCAAATGGCCCTCAGTCACCAGCAGCTGCGGAGCACCTGATTAAAGCAGCGGTCAGACCTGTAACTCAGCAGAGGGTGCTAAGAATCTCTAGGTACAGACAGGCCGCCAATGGAAACTGACCCTTGCAACGTTAACACCTGAACCCTCTCGAGTGACGCTAGCTTAACAGGACTCTTTAAGGAACCATCAGACAGTGTTTGGGATATCATCGGCCTTAGTCAGATTACAAGAACTGGCGAGGCTCATATATCGCTGAATAACGGACATGTCCTGTGCTATAGAGGTCTCGTAGATAAGAAGCGATACAGGGTAGGATTCCTAATTCAAAAGGACATAACAGGCAACATTGATAAATTCTACAGCGTTAATGAGAGAGTAGCTGTAGTTGTAATCAAACTTAATAAGAGGTATAAATTAAAGGTAGTACAAGCCTACCCTCCAACATCCAGACACAATGATGAGGAAGTAGACCAGTTTTATGAAGATATTGAATTAGCAATGAGAAAAGTGCAAACTTGGTATACTGTAGTAATGGGCGACTTCAATGCAAAAGTGGGGAAACAGCAGGCTGGTGAACAAGCAATTGGCAACTACAGCGTTGATTCTAGGAATGCTAGAGGAGAGGTGCTGGTAGAATTCGCAGAAAGGAATAAGCTTCAAATAATGAACACCTTTTTCATAAAGCGTAGCAACAGAATGTGGACCTGGAAAAGCCCTAATGGTGAAACAAGAAATGAAATTGACTTCATACTTTCTGCCGATCAGAATCAAAATCAGAATCGGTTTTTATTGAGATCATAAGAATGATTACAAGTTGTTAATATTCAGGAGGAGGTCCCGGAGTCAAAGACTGCAATGGGACCTCCTTTACAAAGTAAACGTAATAAAACAAAAGTACAGCAGTTTTCAAGAAATTGTTAACATAGAAAAATTACAGGTTTTAGTATGAATACCATGATTGAAGAATTACATATGCATAAATGTCATGAAAAAAAGCACTGTAACACAATCTCGTTGACAACTGATAAAGTAACTGCATAGATGATGTTACGAACACAGTAGAATTTGTTAACTCGAATGTATATGTGAGGCAGAAACAGAAACGTAACTGTATGGCATTGAAAATGAAATGAAGGCACCCTGAAAGAATGGTTGTGAGTATGGACTAAGCATCAGTATTCGACAGAATGTAATCTTTTAGTTGTTTCTTGAATTCGTGAATTTTAAGTGTTTTTATGTATAATGGTAGTGTGTTCCAGAATGCAATAGATGAAAAATGGACGCTCTGTTTGCCATAATTATTATGTATTTTTGGGAAAATAAAGTTCCTATTTATTGCAAACCTGGTAATATTAGTATTTAATAGAGAAGATTGTGGTAACAAGCTATCGCATCGTGTGTAATTGATTTGACGGAACAAAGAGGTACCTAGATTATATTTAACGAGTTGTGTGACTGTAAGAATGTGATTAGTTAGTTCGTAAAAGATATGAGGCGTTGTTATATGGGCTAAATGTAATTATCCTAATAGCCTGATTCTGTAGAACTTGCAATGAGTTTAAATGGGTTACCTAAGTGTTTCCCCAGCAAGTAACGCAGTAATTAATGTGGGAATGAATAAATGAAAAGTATAATGATAGTAATGTTTGATGGTCAGATATGTTTCGTGCTGTCAGAAGTACCCTAATCCCGTAGGTAATCTATTTAGTTTGGTTATGTGTTCAGTAAATTTAAGATGTTTGTCAACTTCTATGCCAAGATAATTCAGGGTGTCTACCAAGTTTACATTTCCAAATTCCCTGAGTTTTCCAGGTTTTCCCTGAGTGCTTTTGCAAAATTTCCTGAGTGATGCAGAACTATGTTTTATGTCAAGTCACGCTGAAACCATATCGCCCTATGCTGTCACTCTCTAGTAAGCATATGAAAAATTTTTTAAAGAAAACCGACTTAATCCAATTTGAATACTAAGGAATAGTGTTTATGTTATTAAAAAAAAAAGAATATAAGAGAGGGGTTATTAAAATGCACAGCAAATAAAACGTCTTCGAAAAAATTTTCAGATCGAGTTGGACATGCTCTTGTACAAATAAAAAGGACGTGCATATAGAAGCAAATATTTTCGAATATGAGCTATTTCTGATAGCATGCTCAGTGTCATGCAACTGTCCTGACATACTCTCAGCTCGCGCAAGATGCCTCAGTATTGTGTTTCACTGCTTTAAAGAGTTTATTTTGGTTTGGATGAGGGACACCTGCACCTCAGCATCAGCCAACAATTTGTTTTTTGAGCGCAGGCTCCTTCAAAGAAGCGGTCGCATACTTAATTCCCCGTTCATTCTTCAGTGCGTCAATCCTTTCTGTTCTCATCCTCCTTTCGCCGCGCGTTTGCCCCACGGACCATTTGAAGAATACTCTTGGTCAATTTACAGTCAACGTCAAATTTTTCAGACCCCCTAGGGGCCGCGAAAACTTCCGAAAAATCAGGCAGTCCACAAAAATAAATTCATGTCTTTTATTGCCCTTAAGGGCTAAAATCGACACATGTACGTCTGAAAAAGCTCTGAATGCCTGTCAGTGCACTTATTAGGCATATCGGTGCTTCTACTGTGACAGGTGAGGGCGGGTGCACGCGTGTAAAATTAAGGAATACATACAGTGTCCCGCAACAATTGCCCCTTCTTACGCTTGTTACGCTTCACCGCGTTACATGACTGTAATGAGGTGACGCAGACTTTCGGGAAAGAGCATTATGCAATGCGCCGTGCTTTCCGAGCTTCAAAGACAAATTATTGCTGTCAGTGGAGAAATGAAGAAACACGGCACTGAACGACAATAAGCTTAACAGCAAACGTCGAAGCAGCTAGGCCTATGCTTTGCCGCAGTGGTGGCTACGGCTGCCAGCGGATCTGCGTGCGAGAGCACCGGTTCAAGGCGGCGAGGTAATCAAAATAGCAGCGGTGGTGGTTTTCATTAATGCCGTCTCAAACCTGCGATCATGCAAAACGTTTAGAAAATCGGATGGCGAAGAGTTCTTGTGTCTGAAATTTCAGACGTTATGATACATTGACTCTTTGGGGTATGTGGTGGTGACGCGAAGCCGCCCGAGTTATCGGGAATCCGGAAAGTCGGTCGATGACTGTACACTGGCAACTCCTCCAACCGACGACGATTCGTTACGAGTCCTGTCTGTTTCTCGAGCCAACATTACCGCGACTTTTGACCCTCTAAAAAAATTACAGCTAATTTTCCCTGATAGAAGCACAAATTCCCTGAGTTTTCCCTGAGTTTTTCCAGACTACTGAAAATCCCTGAAAATTCTCGGTTTTCCCGGTTTTCCCGGTTGGTACACACCCTGTAATTGCATGAAAAACTTGCAGGGATAGGACTTCCGCCCAATAAGATAGGAGGAATGAAGTGAAGCGTCCGTTGGTGGGAAGTGAATACAACAAATTTTTGTTTTAGACGGGTTTATCTGTAGCTGGTTGCCAGCATAGTGCAGGATGTAGAAGTGATAGGCAGGGTAAAGTGCAATGATCATAGGTTAGTGAGGGCTAGGATTCACCTCAATTTGAATAGAGACGGAGCAAAATTGGTCAAGAAGAAACAGGTAAACCTACAGGCAGTAAGGGTAAAAGCAGACAAATTCAGGCTGGTACGGGAAAACAAATATGCAGCCTTAGAACAGAGAAATGAAGACGACAGAGATAATGAATGAAACTGTAACCAGGCTGGCTTCAGAAGCAGCAATTGAAGTGGGAGGCAAGGCACCAAGGCAACTAGTAGGCAAGCTCTCCCAAGTAAAAAAGGGCCTAATAAAGAAACAACAAAGTATGAAAGTGTCAAACTCAAGAGATAAGACCGAATTCGCGAAACTGTAAAACTAATCAACAAGGTGAAAACAAGTGATGTTCAAAATTATGACATGAGAAAGACTGAAGAAACCGTAAGAAATGGACGCAGCCTGAAATCAGTGAGAACGAAACTTGGCATAGGACAAGCCAAGATGTATGCACTGAAAGATAAGCAGGGTAACATGATCAGCAATCTCGAAGGCATAGTAAAAGCAGTGGAATAATTCTATACTGCCCTGTACAATACCCAGTGGAGTCAGGATAACTCAATTACAAACAGTAATGAACAGGATACAGAAGCTCCTCCTATAACTAGTGATGACGTCAGAAGGCCTCCTGCCTCATCATTTTTACGGACGGTAGCTAGCCAGGCATCGAACCTTCACCTTTGGCCCCAAGAGTCAGAAACTTGGTCAATAATAACTGTTGCGCAGTTTTTGCCGCCCACATAAACAAGATTAACATTTATCAGATTAGAATCAGTGCAAGAGAGTTGCTCGATTTATATGCGGGCTTGGTGACTGTACCTTGGTGCAGTTCGCTAACTGCTTTGCTCTCGCCATGCTGATCTATCTCATCTCCAACCTGCTGCTTCCTGTTCTGGCATGTGCATCCTCGAGTGCCTCGTCAGTGCAGGCTTCCCCTTGTCAGGAAAACGGGGTGGCCATGTGCCATCCTTTGCCTGGTTTCAACATATTGCTACAGGATAGTATTTCCAATGACGAAGAGCCGAGCAGTAAGAAGACGACGACGACAATCAGAAGCTAGCACGGGCTGTTGCCTCTTGGCCAAGCGCAGTGTATTTTCTTGTAAATATACTTGTAAATAGCTTTTCGTCGGTGTCTTCCTACGTAACATATTTGGTGGAGGTGGACGTTCCCCGTACCTCGTCACGGAGCTTCGCAGTGGACGGTACGTCGAGCCTTCCTTCATGGCTCCCGGCGACGCCAACCCGACTCTGCCGGCTCTGACACCTGCTGCCACTTCGACGACCTACATCACTCTCCCTGCTCCCCGTGATCCTGGCGTATTCTCGGGCAAAGATGGGGCAAAGACATCGATGACTGGATCAGCCTGTATGAACACGTCAGCCACAATAACCGGTGGGACCCTACTATTATGCTCGCCAACGTAATCTTTTACCTCGGTGGCACACCTAGAGTTTGGTATCGCACGCACGAAGATGAGCTCACCAGTTGGGATTCACTCAATTTATTTTTATTTATTTATTAGTACCTCAAAGGCCCCATTGAAGGGGTATTACATGAGGGGGTGGAATTTCAGCAGTACATTTCTTCTATGGATGATCTGAATGACAATGAGTCGATCTGATCAACGATGGCGTTTGGCAGGTCATTCCAGTCCCTTGCTGCATGGACGAAAAATGATGACAGATGCGCAGAAGTGCGAGCAGGGGGCGGGTAGAGGGCCTTCCCGTGGTTTGTGCGACTTGAAATGCGATGGGCGGGGCTGATAATGGAGTTCAAAGATGGATGATAAAAGAATTTATGAAACAGACACAATCTGGAAATTTTTCGGCGGTTAGCTAAAGTTGTGAGATGAGCATTACGTTTTAGTTCAGTTACACTTACATGGTAGGAATAGGCGGAGAAAATGAAACGAGCTGAGCGATTTTGTACAGATTCAAGAGTAATGGAAAGGTTATTTTGATGAGGGTCCCAGATCGCGCATGCATACTCTAATTTGGGGCGGATAAGTGTTAAGTAAGCAAGGGATTTCACTGATGGGGGTGCTAGTCGCAGGGTTCGTCGAAAGTAACCAAGGACGCGATTTGCCTCGTTAGTAATCTGTGAAATATGAAAAGACCAATTTAGATCAGATGTCAAATGGATGCCTAAATACTTATAAGTTGATACTGAAGCGATTTCTGCATTCCCAATTAGGTATTTTGAAGATGGTTGTGAGTGACGTCGGTGGAATGATAGCAGAGATGTTTTTTTCACATTTAAGGACATTAGCCATGAATTACACCAGGTTAGTACGTACTGAATGTCAGACTGAAGAAACAAAATGTCATCGGTGTTAGTAATAGGCCGGTAGATAACGCAGTCATCAGCGAATATGCGGATGTTAGAACATATGTTAGCAGGCAAATCATTAATATATATGAGAAAGAGAAGGGGGCCCAAGACGGTGCCCTGAGGTACCCCAGATATAACAGAGGAATAAGAAGATGAACATTTATTAGCAAAGACAAACTGCTGCCGATTAGTGAGAAAGCTGCATATCCAATTAAAAACATGTTCGTTAAGATTGAGACGAGAAAGTTTTAGGAATAGTCGTTTGTGAGGAACTTTGTCAAAAGCTTTTTCAAAATCAAGGAAGAGGGCGTCAATAGGAATGTTAAGGTCAATGCTGGAGCTAAGGTCGTTAATAAAGAGGGCTAACTGTGTTTCGCAAGACAAACCTTTTAAAAATCCATGCTGGTTAGGGTGGAAGAAGTTGACGGATACTAGAAATTTTATAATTTGAGAGAAAATTATATGTTCCATTAGTTTAGAAGTGATACATGTGATAGATATCGGTCGATAATTATGGCGAGAAGATGAAGGCCCTTTTTTGGGGACTGGGATGACCTTGCCTATTTTCCAGTCATGAGGTATAATGGCTGATGAAAGCGATTGCTGAAATATATGAGACAGTATGGTGCTAGTTGCATGTTTTGTATTTTTCAACACTTTAGTATTAATTTTGTCGACACCAGCTGAGGCGGTTAATTTCAAAGAGTCGATTATTTTGACAATGCCATCAGGTTCGAAGCTGAAGCCCGGCATAGGTGGAAAGTTAAAGGAAGGGAAATCAGGTAATTCGTTATCGGGTTCGTGGGTGAAAACTGAGCTGAATGATAAATTCAAAAGTTCCGCAATGTCATGATCTTCAATTGGATTATTATCATCGTCACACAGTGTTATGTTTCTGATGGGGTTAGGATTGATGCATTTCCAGAATTGACGTGGGTTTGTACGAATCATGTCGGGTAGAGTAGAAGAAAAAAATGAGTGTCTAGTCTTGTATACTTGTAGGTTATAGGATTTTTCTGCTTCGTAATAATTTTGCCACGTGGTGGGGTTATTGGTTTTTTTGGCGCTTCGGAAAAGTCTTCTTTTTGTTATTCATGCGTATTAGCACGGAATTGAACCAAGGTGATTCATGGCGTTCAGTTGCGGTGATGGTAGGTATGAATTTTTCAATTAGAGCGTGCATTTTGTTTTTGAACAGTAGCCAATTAGTTTCAGGAGTGCGATCATGAAAATCGGTTAGAAACCAGGTTCGGAATGCATCAAGTTCGCTGTTGATGCTTTCATAATCTCCTCTGTCATGAAGTGTGATAGTTTTAGTTATTTTTTTGGGGTGCGGCAAGTGGTTGAAAAACGTAGCGTGTATTACTAAGTCGTCACTGATTCCCGGCAGATTTAAGAGTGATATCAAGTTTTCTGCATGTGATGTTAGTATTAGATCTAATATGTTCGATGATTGAGCATTTTGCCTTGTTGGCATGGTGACCAGTTGGGTCAGACCAAAAGTGTGGCACGTATTCAAGAAATCGCGCGCACAAGAATTAGTCGTGTCAGTTGGGTTCTGCCAATTAATTTCGGGAAAGTTGAAGTCACCTAGGACAAAGAGACAAGCGTGTGGAAGTTCCGAAGTTATCATATGAAGGGCGTTGTGGAAAGAAGGTATAAACGAAGCATCACTGTCTGGGGCACGATAGCAAGCGCAGATTACTGTCGGTGGAAATGAGGCTTTAGAACAGATGAATAATATTTCGATGGGAGAGTCAATCGGCATAACATGAAATTTCAGGCTGTAGTGTGTTGCTATTAGAATGCCACCGCCTCGTTTACCGATGCGGTCGCAGCGGAAGACGTCACAGTTGTGGAATGCGGTCTGTACTTCGTTATCCGTTATGTTCTCGTTTAGCCATGTTTCTGTTAGTACGACTACATTGCTTTCTGTGGTGTTGATTAGGCTAGATAGAGCATCACGTTTAGGCAGGAGGCTTCTAATGTTAGTGTAAAGGACTGATAGCGAGTTCGGAATGTTATTTTGGGCATGTTTGGCTGATAGCTATAGCGTTCGAGGTAACACTGATTGCGATGTGTGATCGAACGTGTACGTTGTGGTGCCGATAACCATCTTGTCATGTCGAAGGGTGAACTTTTTTTTATGGCTTTTAGCGTAATCTATGAGGTTTTTACGGGCAATACGAGTGTTACGGGAGTAGTCTTCGGATACGCTATGATCTGTACCCTTAAAGAGTTTTGCGTTAGAAATGCAAAACTCTTAAGACACAGCTTAAGACAGACACACTTAAGACACAGCTTTGAGACTTGTTCGGCAACCCCTACGGTCACCAACTTGGCGCGCAGAAGGCGCTTTCCGGCCGTGTGCACACGTCAACAGAGCCCTATGTCACGTACATTCAGGACGTCTTGGCTCTGTGCTGCAAAGTTGACACCTATTGACTGAGTTCGACAAGGTTGCCCACATCCTCAAAGGCATTGCAAATGGCGCCTTCAACTTGCCCGTCTGCCCAACACCCCAGCGACATCTTCCTGTGCCGACACTCCTCGTCCCAACAACACGGCCGATGTTACCAGGATCGTCCAGCGTGAGATCGAGGCCGCCTATCCGCCTGCCCTTGACGCCAGTCCCACCAACACATCTGCAGTCACAGTCTCACTGATCCAGGCAGTTGTCCGCCAATAGTTCGAAAACATGGGTCTTCACACCATCTGCTCGGCTCATCGTCCTGATACCCGCTATTAGATTCGTCGGACGACCTCGCCGCTGCCACCATTAGGAGGAGTTGAAGGTCGTAGAGAGGAACTCGGTTAACAGGATTTATTAGCAGTATTTACATTTTAAGCAGGATACATTGGCAGTCTAGCGCGACTCCCATATGGAGCCTGCAAGACTCAAACAGCTTACGAGCACACAGCTCCCGAGTACATTTCTAGCATGACAATGAGCACTCAGCTCCTGACGATGAACACACAACAGCAGCCGACAAACGCTGCTTATAAGCTCTCCGCTCGACGTCATAGTTCGACGTCATAGTTCGACATCAAGTCCCCGTGGACGGATTCCCAGTGGGCAGAAACGTTCGTCCAGTCATTGTAAACTAGCCGCCCCCCTGTAGGACGGCCCACACACACAAAGGCACCCACGTTCGAATGTCCGGAGCCGACGTCAGAGGGCTTCATAGAACTCTGCTCCGCCCCGGGTGGCGGTGGCGGGTAGCACATTCCCGAGCTGACCCCGCGCCACGTGGCTGCCGGTCATTCGCAGTCCTCTGAAGTGCACCTTGTCTGGTTGTATTGGAACACGTGCAGCGCGCTGAAAGCTGGCAGTTTGCAAACCCGTACGGCCATTCCTAACAGCTCCTCCATGGCCCAGAAAATCTCGCCTGGCCAGTGCTGGCAACTGCTGGGCAGGAAGAGAATGGCTGGCGAGCAAGACGATGGCTTTGCTCTCTGCAACCCCTGTGTACTTGGAATGCCTTCAACCATCTTACAACAACTGGCACAGAAGAGTCCACCCGGCAACACAACACCGCTCAGTGTTCAAACGCCCGGAATTAGCTGCTAACCTACCAGGCTTCCTATCACAATTTCCATGCAAGTCACTCAACTGGAAATCCCAAATTTTGTCCCAAAATTTCGTGCCGCCAAAGCGAGCGTTCACGTTCCTCCCGAGTTCGACCAAACCCGACCGTCGCGCTGCGCAAGAGTAAAGGTTTACGAAGAATTAAACCGAAGGCTCTCAAACACCAATACCCGAACATATCTTAAGCAGCCTAACTTCACGAACAGCCTGTTCTTACCCTATCGCAGTGGCCTACTTATCTCACGTACTGCTGCCACTGAACCATCTGGCCAACTCCACAGGTACGTAAATACAATCGCGCTAGCTTTGTGCTCCCTATTGCGAACACGTGCTTGCATCATCCAAAGTTTTCATTGCACTGACTCACATTTGTTCTTTTACTCCACACAGGACACGTTCCTTAAACAAACAACCAAACTTGCGTAACTTACGAAACACAGAGGAACCTTTGAACAAATGTGTCTTTTACTAACTAGCTCTACGCACGCGTACTAGAGAAGTCAGAATACGGCTGCCCTCGACACACACGAGCAACCCAGTCATAAACCTTCTGCTTCCTTCCGTCCGCACAGGACACGCGCCAATGGACCTAAGAGCTCTTCTCAGTGCAAATCCCGCACTTACTGAATACTTACGCGCTTAACCTTAGAAAATAAAAAACACATAAAGAAAGAAGGTTAAATAACACACACACGCGTCATGATAGGCCTCTCAACGATAACCTTGACCTTCAGGTTACTCAAGCACACACAAAAAAAGAAAGCCTATCTACTCATTAATGAACATCTCGCGATACATGTTTACAAAAAACGCGTCTTTCAAATCTCGAGCTTCTCAAACAAAACAAACAGAGCTCATACCTTACATACTGAAAGAAACTATAGGCTCAAATCGCGAAAATTTCCAAATGTTAAAAAATAAAACAAAACATGTCACTTCTACAGAACCTCCCTTGACCTCCCGTCCCAAGCATTTACAACTGACTCATACTTTTGAGCCGTACCCGAGGTGGTTGCGGTCCGAAAGCTACTCTTGCTACCGAGGAAGAACAAAAGGGCTGACTCACTATCAGCTCCCCCAAGACAATACAGTCTCTTGCCCATTTGCGTCCTGGCGCCCCGCTTTCATCATGACCTCGACTGACCGCGTCGCTTCTCCCCACCTGGTCTCGTCTTGCCACCTTGCGCTTCTTCGTACTGCACGCTGAGCTTCGAAAAGAACGATGGAACGACGAGAAATTTAACTGCCCCGTGCCCTTTGTCCGCGTCCGTGCAGAACGTGCTTCTCGGTCCCCCTTTGACCGGTGGCTCGAACGTGTTTGATGCGTCAACATCGTCCGTGACGACCGCACCTTTCTTTTCTCCGCGCCCTGCCTTTTCGCGCTTGTCGCCGTCTTTGGCTTCGCTACATTAGCCACGGCGCTTCTTACTGCGGCACTTTTTCCTCGAACTCTCTTTCATGCCATCATCTTGCGCCTCGTGCTGGCCGTTACACATCTCGTCGGCCCGGATCAGTCTCTTACCCACACAGTCTGAGCAATTATCATTTAAATCGACTCTATCTTTGCCTCGACTGGCTGACAGCTCAACCGACTCTGGCACAATGCAGCAGGCTTTACTCGAGTTATGCAACTCGCACTCTTGCGAACTGCCCTCTACTGCATTGCCCAGCTCACACCTCGACACACAGTCCGTCGGTCTCTATCGCTGTCTCACGCGCACAGTCCGAATGATTACTAATTAAATCATCCATCTCTAGGCTACCTAGACTGGCGGAGAGCTGCACTGATCCCTGAACAATGCAGTTGTTCTCTTGTGAAATACGGAGCTCGCCATCCTGAGAACTACTCTCAACTGCATCGTCCAGCTGGCACCTCACGTCGGCACGCAGATCTGACTTGACATGGGTGCTCACGTCTGTCAAGTCTGTAGTATTCTGTACATCGCTAACGACCTCGCTACCACGAGATTCGACGCACACGCGCCGTAACTGTGCCAATTTGTTCGCAGCTGGCCTAGCTGTCTCTACAGTCCTCTGTTGGCACAGCACCTCGTCGCTCTCACTCTGGCCTTTAACCGCCTCTGTTGCCACTAAGGCATCGTTAGCTGCTAGCACTTCGAGTTCACCAGTGAACGTGCTGCTACTCTCACAGGTACTACTTACTACTTTCCTCGGCTTTTGAGCAAAATCTGCTATCCACTTCCCACTTTCGCTGCGTCCAGCCTACAGATTTCTCAAGCCGCCGTGGACTTCGTGCGCTTAACTGCTGCAAATATTCTATCTGTTTCTTTACTGCTACAATTTCTTTTTCAAGCTTTTTGCCGTCTCTGCTCACGCTCTTGGGGTTCTTGCCTACTTGATTCCCGTTCCTATTTTTTGTTTAGAATTCGTTTACCCATTTGTTCGATGAATTTCAAATCATTGTTACTTTCTAGAATGGTTTTAAGAATCACTGATTCTGTCAAGTCCTCCTCTACGTCTACCTCGATCTCTTCACACAACCACAACAGGTCAGCTCTTGTCAAACACATTAGGACCATGGTTGCTACTTTAATTAAGCTTTGGCTCTGCTGTCACACAATACTTGCTGCGATAGCCATGCAAATCAGTATACAAGTAAAAGATCCAAGCAAATCAAATCCAAAAACACAGAGAAATTGAAGCCTGGTAAATCTTACAGCCAAAACCAAACGCTTACCCACTAAAGCAGCGCCATATCACCAGTTCTTTCCCGCCGTATCCAGTCAGTTGCAAGAGGTGGTCAATCCCAAGTCGCCTCCAACTTCATCAGGATGCCGGTCGGTCACCATGTGCCAACGTCCGTCAGCTGCTGTTGCTGTCTCCGAGTCGTAGGCCAATTTACGAGCCGTAGGCTGATCTCACCGCTGCCATTCAGTTATTAGATTCGTCGGACGACCTCGCCGCTGCCACCATTGGAAGGAGTTGAAGGTCGTAGAGAGGAACTCGCTGAACAGGATTTATTAGCAGTGGAGAGCTTATAAGCAGTCATCTGCTGTTGTGTGCTCGTCGTCGGGAGCTGAGTGCTCGTTGTCATGCTAGAAATGTGCTCGTAAGCTGTTTGCTGTATGTTAGTCTTCCGGGCTCCATATAGGAGTCGCGCTAGACTGCCAATGTATCTTGCTTAAAATGCAAATACTGCTAATAAATCCTGTTCACCGAGTTCCTCTCTCAACCTTCAACTCCTTCCAATAGTGGCAGCGGCGAGGTTGTCCGACGACTCCTACATCTGCTTGACAGCGGTAGGATCATCCGACGAATCTAATACCGCCCGGCTTCTTCGATTCCACCCAGTCCCGCATCTTCTTACCCACCACGTTTCCGCAACCCATCTGAATGGCGCACTGCTGATGACAAGCCCATTTGTTTCCACTGCCATCGAATCGGGCACATTTCTCGGCACTGTCGCAGTCGCTGGAGTTCCCCAACCCGGCCTACTTATACTGCCTACTCTTGCCCCCCAGGTGGCCCTTCTCGTCCCTATGCCGCATGCGCTGATAACGCCGCCGCTGATTCTCCTGCACCGAACCGCTCCTATTCTTGTTTGCCTTCGCCCCAACGACGACAATCTCGCTCTCCCCAGCCCCGTCGCTCCTATTCGCCGACTCCCTTCGGATGCCGCTCCCAGCCGGAAAACTAGACGATGCAGCGCCTCGAGGTGACACTGGATTGCTCCCTACACCGCCAAATCCTCTACTGACGTTGCCCACTTATCTGAACCTTCTTGACGTGCAAGTAGACGGTGTTTCTGTGTCTGCACTCATAGACACTGGGGCGCATTTGTCCGTAATAAGCGCTGACCTTCGGAACCGGCTCAAGAAAATTATCATGCCCGCCACGACACCTGTTGTCCGTGTCACTGATGGCGGAACAGCTCCCGTAATTGGTATGTGTACCGCCCGCGTCTCCTTCATCGATCGCTCAACAATTGTGCTATTCACAGTCATCGCTCACTGTCCCCACGACATCATCCTCGGCTTAGACTTCCTCTCCGCACATTCTGCTCTCATCGATTGCTCCGCCAGTACTCTCCGCCTCGACCTGCCTGTTCTGGATCCCGCTGAACAACACCCCCTCGCCTCAGTTCCATCGACTTCGTTCACTTGCCACCTTCGGCACTGACTTACGTTGACTTCGTGTCATCCCCACCAGTCCTTGACGGTCACTACATCGCGGATCTTATGCAAGACGTCCTCCTTACACACGGGATCACAGTACCTCCACAGTTTTATCTATTACAGCGAATTGCGTCTGCCTGCCAGTGGTCAATTTTGGCTTGACGACACAAGTGCTGCCTAGCGGGATGTCTCTGGCCCAACATTGCTCATTCGAGGATCACTCTGTAGCATCGATTTCAGTAGACGACAATTCAGCCGATCCTCCTCTACCGTCGCAGTCGGCAACTTGTACCATCGCCAACTTACAGAAAATGATTGCACCCGACATGCCTTCCGAGCACGCTCATGCGCTCTACCGCGTTCTCATTTCCTACAAAGATATTTTTTACTTTACCGATGGTCCTTTGGCCCAAACAACAGCTGTCAAACATCGCATTAATACCGGCGATGCCCCTCCTATTCATCGCCGCCCGTATCGAGTATCACTGGCTGAGCGTCAAGTTATTCACACCGAAGTTCGCAAAATGCTTGCCAAGAACATTATTGAACCGTCATGTAGTCCATGGGCATCACCTGATCTGTTGGTAAAAAAGAAGGATGGCTCATGGCGCTTTTGTGTGGATTATCGGCACCTTCACAGGGTTACCAAACAGGACGTGTATCCTTTAGCTCGGATTGATGATGCCCTTGACTGCCTCCACGGTGCTCGCTATTTCTCCTCTATTGACCTTCGCTCCGGCTATTGGCAAATTGCCGTGGACGATCTCGACTGCGAGAAGACTGCCTTTGTAACACCCGACGGTCTCTATCAATTCAAAGTGATGCCATTCTGTCCATGCAATGCTCCTGCCACTTTTCAACGCATGATGGACTCCCTTCTTCACGGTTTCAAATGGTCCACGTCTCTGTGCTACTTGGACGACGTTATAGTATTCTCCCCAACATTCGCTATGCACCTCGAGCTCCTCTCAGCAGTCCTGGACGTTTTTCGGCGAGCCGGTCTGCAACTCAATGCATCAAAGTGCCAATTCGGCCGTCACCAGATTCAACAGCCTTTGCTCGTACTTCCGCCGTTTCGGGAAACATTTCGCGGCCATAGCACGACCACTAACTGAGCTTTTGAAAAATGACGCCCCTTTCCAGTGGGGCAATAACGAGGCCTCTGCATTCTCGCTTCTAATCGACCTTCTCACAACGCCTCCCGTTCTGGCCCATTTCGATCCTTCAGCGCCTACCGAAGTCCGTACTGATGCCAGCAGTCACGGAATTGGCGCTGTACTGGCACAATGCCAGCGTGGCCATGACTGTGTTATCGCTTACGCCAGCAGGCTCCTTTCGCCCGCGGAGCGCAACTATTCCATCACTGAGCGTGAGTGTCTGGCCCTAGTTTGGGCGGTTGCGAAGTTCCGCCCATACTTATATGGCCGACCCTTTTCCGTTGTCACAGACCATCACGCGCTTTGCTGGTTATGCTCATTGAAAGACACTACAGGAAGACTTGGTCGCTGGGCCTTATGCTTCCAAGAATATTCGTTCTCTGTCACCTACAAATCTGGCCGACTATGCAAGGACGCTGACTGCCTGTCTCGCTACCCGGTAGACGAGCCTGACGACGCTGACAGTAGTACCACCGACGGCATTTTCTCTGTGTCTGCCTTCGCTAACATCGCCGATGAGCAGTATTGAGACCTATCGCTGTGAGTACTTATCGAGCGTCTGCGCTCTACACCTACCGACGCATCCGTTCGCCGATATGTCCTCCAGGGCGGCATTCTGTACCGAAGGAACTTCCTCCCTGATGGCCCTGATCTTCTTCTTGTCGTGCCAAAACATCTATGACAGACTGTGCTCTTTGAGATGCATGACGCACCCACTGCAGGACATCTTGGGGTAACGCGCACGTACGACCGCATCCGCCGCCGCTTCTATTGGCCCAGTCTCGCTCGCTCTGTCCGACGCTATGCTGCTGCCTGTGATCCCTGCCAGCGTCGGAAAACACCTCAGGTGCTACCTTCCGGTCATCTCCAGCTCATCACCGTCCCTGTGGAACCGTTCTTTCGTGTTGGATTAGACCTTGGTCCCTTTCCCACGTCATCCTCTGGGAACAAATGGGTAGCTGTCGCAACTGATTACGCCACCCGATACGGTCTCACGCGAGCTCTCCCTACCAGTTGCGCCACTGACGTCGCGGACCTTCTCTAGCGTGACATTATCTTAGTGCATGGCGCCCTGCAACAGCTCCTTATTGACCGTGGTCGTAACTTCCTCTCGAAAGTTATCGCCCGTATTGTGCGTTCCTGCTCTATTCAACACAAGCTGACTACCACATACCATCCAAAAAACAATGGCCTGACAGAGCAGTTAAACCGTGCTCTTACCGACATGCTGTCCAAGTACGTTTCGAAGGACCACCACGACTGGGACGGTGCCCTTCCTTACGTCACATTTGCTTATAATTTTTCCCAGCACGACACCGCCGGATTTTCTCCATTTTATCTACTCTACGGTCGCGAACCGACCTTGCCCCTTGACACGGTACTTCCTCCTGTTGCGATCTCAACAATCGAGTATGCGTGCTACGCCATCGCCCTCACCGATCGTGCACGCCAGCTTGCCTGTGCTCGACTGACAGACTCGCAAACCACACAGCAGCAACAGTACAACGCCCGCCACCGTGACGTACAGTTTTCGCCTGGTGCACTCGTGCTCCTGTGGTCGCTCTCTCGTCACGTCGAACTTTCAGAAAAGCTCCTTTCGCGATACACAGGGCCCTACCGCGTGCTGCGCCAGGCGACGCCTGTGACGTACGAATTTGCCCCTGTGAGCTCAACCACGTCATCTACTCTGGCATCTAGTGATGTCGTGCACGTCAGTAGGCACAAGACCTACTACACTGCTTCAGACTCAGGCCTTTGTTGGCTCCGGGACGGCGCTTTTGCCGCCGGGGGTAGTGCTACGGGATAGTATTTCCAATGACGAAGAGCCGAGCAGTAAGACGACGACGACAATTAGAAGCTAGGGCGAGCTGTTGCTTCTTGGCCAAGCGCAGCGTATTTTCTTGTAAATATACTTGTACATAGCTTTTCGTTCGCGTCTTCGTACGTAACAATATCACCATTTCCACAGACTTCACCGTTTGAATGCAAGCTACCAGTCCTGGAGCCAGCTTCGAAAGAATCATCGCCGTCGACGTAGCTCAACCACAGACAACCACGGTCGACACAGCTCTGTGGGCACGGTGACTGTGCCTTGGTGCAGTTCGCTAACCGCTTTGCTCTCGCCATGCAGGCTAGTCAAACATATTGTTACGTGTAGCTGTAGCCCAATGCTATATACATTTATTCAGAGGAAGCTAACGAAAGGCCACAATGGCGACGCTATATCAAGCCGGTCTACGTCGTCTTCCTTCTTTTCAGAGCAGCCACACTGTGATGGCTGTTTCGTAGCATCACCCCCGGCAGTAGAAGCACCGTCCCGGTGCTTAATCTAAACATCCACTGTGAAAGGTGTATGTTATGGCTTTAGTCTCGCCACGTGAACGATGTCACTTGCAGCTGACAATGACGCTGAGTGGTCGGCGGGAATGACTTCATACGTGACATCGGTCACTTGTCGCACCACACGGTATGTGCCAGTGTAACGCGACAGCACCTTTTCAGAAAGGCCCACATGTCGAATGGGTGACCAGAGAACCCAGAGTAAAGTGCACGTCACGATGGTGGCAATCATAGAGGCGTCTCTGATACTCCTGTGAGGCCTCGAGACAGGTGCGGGCGAGCTGGCGCGCGTGGTCGGCGTGTGCAATCGCATTGCAGGCGTATTCAGTGGATGAACGTGTGGCCGAGGGCAACAAAGTGTCTAAGGGCAACGCGGGTTCTCGACCATATAGGAGATAGAATGGTGAATAGTCGGTGGTGTCATGACGCGATGAATTATCTGCGAACGTCACATATGGTAAGTGAAGATCCCAGTCATGGTGGTCAGTCGCAACGTACTTCGAAAGCATGTCGGTGATGGTCCGGTTGAGGCGCTCCGTGAGGCCGTTGGTCTGTGGGTGGTAGGACGTACTGAACTTCTGCTTTCTCGAGCAGGAGCGGAGGATGTCCTCGACGACTGCCGACAGAAAGCTGCGGCCACGGTCAGTGAGTAATTGGCGCGGAGCACCGTGCACTAAAATGATGTCATAGAGCAGAAAGTCAGCAACGTCAGTAGCACAACTTGTCAGAAGGGCTCTGGTGATTGCGTACCGCGTAGCATAATCAGTAGAGACGGCGACCCATTTATTTCCGGAGCCCGAGAGAGGAAACGGTCAAAGCAGGTCTAGACCAACATGGAAAAAGGGTTCCAATGAGATGTCGATGGACTGGAGACATCCAGCTGGAGGTGTGGAGGGCTTCTTCCGGCGCTGACAGGGCTCACAAGTGGCAACGTAGCGCCGCACGGAGCGGGCGAGACCTGGCCAAAAGAATCGACGTCGTACACGGTCATATGTGCGCGAGACACCCAAGTGTCCAGCCAAAGAAGCATCGTGAAGTAGTTGGAGGACAGTCAAACGCAGGTGCGATGGAATTACGACCTGAAGGAGAAGGCCGTCTGGATCGAGATTGCGGCGGTATAATGTCCCCTCCTTAAGGAGAAACATCCGGAGAGAGGCGTCGCCAGGCATTGACTCCAGATGGTCGATGAGGGCTCGTAATGAGATCGCCCCATGAAAATGGGGCGTCTTTCTTCAAGAGGTCGGTAAGGCGACGTGCAATGGTTGCAAAATTCTTCACAAAGCGTCGGAAGTAAGAGCACAGCCCTACGAAACTGCGAACGTTTTGGTTTACTTCGGAACAGGAAAGTTCGTAATGGCACAAATTTTGTCCGGATCAGGGGACGTATTCTGAAACGATCGCCGCGGCGAAAGTTTCGCACTGGCCACGCCTCCGCCGTTGTGGCGCGCTCTGAATGGCTGCTTTGACAAAACCGGAAATTCAGGTGGCGCAAGTGAATTTCCGGTTTTGTCAAAGCAGCCATTCAGCGCGCGCCGCAACGGCGGAGGCATGGCCAGTGCGAAACTTTCGCCACGGCGAACGTTTCAGAATACGTCCCCAGGTCTCGCGCCTCGGGCGTCCACGAGGTGCCCAAGGACGGTGATTTGGCGGCGAGCGAAATGACATTTTGACGAGTTCAGCTGGAGACCGGCGCAGTGGGACACGTCAAGAATCTCTGAAAGACGGTCTAGATGCATGTCAAAAGTGAGCGAATAAACGATTACGTCATCCAGATAGCGCAAACAGGTGGACCACTTGAACCCCTGAAGCAAAGAGTCCATCATTCGTTCGAAGGTGGCGGGCGCGTTACAGAGACCGAAAGGCATCACCTTGAACTGATAAAGGCCGTCAGGGGTAATGAATGCAGTCTTCTTTCGGTCCATGTTGTCGACAGATACCTGACAGTAGCCGGACCGTAAGTCGACAGAAGAAAAATAGGTGGCACCGTACAGGCAGTCTAGAGCGTCATCAATACGTGGCAAAGGGTACACGTCCTTTTTTGTGATTTTGTTGAGGTTGCGAGAATCTACACAAAAATGCCACGTTCCATCCTTCTTTTTGACAAGTATGACGGGAGAAGCCCAGGGACTACAGGAAGGCTCGATAATGTCCTTTGCAAGCACCTTTTTGACTTCCTGTTGGATAACAGTTCGTTCGGACGCAGAAACACGATATGGACGTCGGTGAATAGGGTTGGCATTGCCAGTGTTTATGCGATGGGTCACGACGGACGTTTGACCTAAGGGTCGATTGTCAAAGTAAAAAATGTCGCGATAGCCTTCAAGAACGCGGCAAAGAGCTTCAGCTTGAGCAGGTGCAAGGCCAGAGGAAACCATCCCCTCAATGTCGACGTCAGTACCGTGCGATGACGTCACGGTATAGGCTGAGCTGTGACGATCTTCCACTGTGAATGGCTCGATCTCATCACCCTGCAAAGCGCTAATTATAGCCAATGAAATTTCCTGAGGCAGAACTTGCGCGGATAGCGAGAAATTGACAAGGGGAAGGCAGGTGCGGTAGCCAGTAATTGTCAGCACAGTGTGCGGCACGGTAGAACCACGTGTAAGTGTAACTGCCGGAATTGGTGCGACCGTGTAATTACCGTCAGGCACAGCTGGTGAGGACAACAAGTCGACGTGTGTCACACAGTAGGGCGGTAGGCGAATAAAATCCATGCAATGGCGAGTCGGGCAGAGCACATGCCAACAATAGCGACAGTCCCACGTCGGCGACTTGAAGAACTCGGTTCGGGGCGGGCGTCAGAACTTTCTCAAGCCGATGGCGAAGAGCAGCACTCATAACGGACACCTGCGCCCTGGTGTCAATCAACGTGCACAGAGGAACATTGTCGACGCGAACGTCTAAAAGATTCTTGTTCGTGGGTAATGTGAAGCGAGGATTTTGCGCCAATGTCGTCATTGCAGCTTCACCTCCAGAAGTTGCACTATCTAGTTTTCTGGTCAGGGGTGCGGCGAGTAGGTCAGAGAAGGAGCACGGCGTGACGGGGGCGAACGAGATTGACGACGGGTGGGAGAAGGCGAGCGGGAGTAGCGGGGTCGTGTCAGAGGTGTCGCAGGGTCAGACGATCGAGCGGGCATAGAAGGGGCGAAGGAATAGAACGCGCTAGAGGGGCGAGGGTGGTAATCAGGAGAACAGCGCATCAGAGAAGTCCATCGGCTGCAGCAGTGGCGAGCGACATGTCCAATGCGTCAGCAATTAAAACAGATCGGCTTGTCATCCGCAGTTCGCCATTCGGAGGGGTTGTGCTGTCCGTAAGAGGAATAAGAAGAACGCGGTGGGGACATGCGTGGAGAAAGAGGTTCCGAGCGTATGGAACGAATGGATTGCAGGCCGACGTTGGACAACTCTTGACGGACAACAGCCTGGAACAAGAAGATTGTCATCGGAGAATGATCAGGTGACGTGAATGAAGCGGCCGCCGGTTGTGCCGCTTCGACCTCACGACGAATGATGCGGGTCAAGTTGTCACACCGTGACGGCTGGTGGAAGAGGTCGTCACGGGATGACGTAGCAGCTGTGTTGGGAAGTCGCGTGATGTCCTGGGATACCCGGCGGCTTTCAGCATGCTCAAGACGGCGGCACTCTGAGGATCATATCGACGCTGGTGACGTTCGTAAACACCAGTAAATTGAAGGCATCGTCAGCAATGCCTTTGAGGACGTGATTAACCTTCTCGTCTTCAGACATGGTCAGGTCAGCCTTGGCACAAAGGGCAAAGACGTCGAGAATGTATGACACGTAGGACTCGGTCGACGTCTGTACACATGTGGCAAGGGCTTTTTTGGCATTGACTTGCCGACCGAACGGATTGCCAAAAAGGTCGCGGAGTTTCTCTTTGAAGAGATCCAAGTTCGAGATCTCCTCTTCGTGAGTCTGGAACCATGCAAGTGGAGCTTCGTCGAGGTAGAAAAGAACGTTCGCAAGCATAATAGTCGGATCCCACCTGTGACTGGTGCTGACACGTTCGTATAAGCGGAGCCAGTCGTCAAAATCAGGACTGCCGACTTCGTTGAAAACACCAGGATCCCGAGGGGGGGAAACGGCGACGTAGGTCGCGGCTGCAGGCGGAGACGGTTGTGTAGATGAAGTGCCGCCAGCAGGAGCCGAAGTTGCACTGTCGCCGTTGCGATCACTACGAAGCTCCATGACAGGTACGGGGAACGTCCACCTCCACCAAATTAATGTTACGTGTAGCTGTAACCCAATGCTATATACATTTATTCAGAGGAAGCTAACAGAAGGCCACAATGGCGACGCTATATCAAGCGGGTCCATGTCGTCTTCCTCCTCTTCAGTGCAGCTACATTGTGATGGCTGTTTTGTAGCAATATGCACTTTTTGCTAAAAAATCAAGCAATTATCTTCTGGTACAGCTCCCGAGCCCACGGTGCTGCGTCGTGATTGCCACTGAGTGCATTTATGTCATCACTCTGCTACTAATCATACATGGCGACGTTCAGACTAACCCTGGTCCTGCCAGCCTAGACAGTGTACTGGCCGAATCGCAGAAACTAACCGCAGGCCAAACAACACTTGTGCAGGAGCTAAAGGGCCTGAAACTACAGCTGACCACCACAGACAAAACAACGACCTGAATAAGCGCACGCCCGACTTAGAGGTCTATTATCAGGTCCTCAGGCCTCTATGCCAAGACACAGAAATACTGCAGACAACATCAACTGAAACAACTCGACTGGTCACAGCGTTAGAGGTCCGTTTCGACGACGCCGAAAACCGGTTCTGCCACAATAACATAATCTTCTACGGAATTACTGACCCCACTACAAATGAAACTTTTACTAAGTCTGAAGAATTAATAATTCAGATCTGCCGTAATCATTTACAAACCGACATCAAGCACACAGATAGAGATCGGGCACATCGGTTAGGAAAACACACCAAAGATAGAAGTCGTCCAATTATAGTAAAACTCACGCATTGTAAAACAAAAGACGCCCTTCTGTCAAAAGTCCGAATGCTGAAAGGAACTAATTATAGTGTAGGTGAACATTTCTCTCACCTGACTTAGCACGGAAGGGCCTTTTGCATTTCGCCAAGCCTAATTAACTCGCATACTCTCTATGCTATAAAACCTTGTGCATTGGTCCTAAACGACATGTTTTTAAGGAATCATCTAACTTTGTAACAGAAATTGTGTAACAATCATCCCACCCTCTACGAAAAAAGAATCAACCAGAGCTTGCATCCAGGAATGATCTTTCATTTTCCGCAGTCTTTACTAACGCACGCAGCTATCTTCCGAAGCACGAGCTTGTATCTAACATCATATCATCAACAGGCAGCAACTTGCTCATTCTAACAGAAACTTGGCTACACAATGACATCACTGATACCGAAGTTTTGGCCAAGCTACCCGACTTCCAAGTTTATATGTAGGCACAAGGGGCGGCGAAGTTCTTGTAGCAGTTCACCGGCAACTTTTGTGTTAATATATTAACACTGCCTCAAAACTCGAAATACTATGGCTATTATATCGCGCATCACCGATGTGGGGTGATGTGGGGTTCTCCTCCGTACTCTTGGGACAAAGGAACGACAACACAGTAGTGCAAACAATCACAAGGGCATTTATTGCACCTTTCATACATCAATGCTTGCTAGCCGAGTTGCTATTCACAAAACATGCCGATGGGCGCGCGACAAATCTAGCAGTCCGACTCACCGCGACCGGAAGCGAGCGAATATGTTCGCCCCATGCTGGATCCCAACGCCTGGTCGTTCGCGTGTTCGGTCACGCCAACGGTGGTGCGTTTGAAGGCGACCGCGCGAGGCGGTCTCGCAGAAGCATGGGTCGGCGCGCAGGCGGGAGACGTCCCCGCCGTGCGCCGACCCGCCGGGAAAGACGGTCGCTGCACGTGCGGCACGGCACGTCCGTCCCGCTTGCTGTCTAGAACCCGAAGAGAAAGCGCCTTCTCTCTCCCGCACCCAAGTAACCCCGCAGCAGCGCAACACTAGCGCCATCTCTCGGACTGCGCTTCAACCACGTCGACCGCGCGGACGTCACGCAGGCCACGCGGAGAAGCGGGATTACAGGAGACGCGCTATGCGGGAAAAACTTCAAGGGAGGCGCGAGGGTCGCGCATCCCCACACCACTTACAGTGCTGCTGGGGTTTAGCTACAGGCCTCCCCATGCCACTCCTGAATTCTGTGGGGAGCTCAATAACAATTTAATAAAACTTACAACAACCTACTCTATGCCTCCATCCTACTTTTCGGGAGACTTTAATTTCCCAAACATAGACTGCAGCAACTTACCATATTCTTCAATAGTAGGTCCCCCAGAGGCAAGAAATTTTATCGACATTTTGAACTTTAATCTGACACAATTAGTTTCAGAGCCAACGCACGTCACACCAGAATCCGCAACCATTCTGGACCTAATCCTGACTAATAATCCCAGTACCCTCTCATCAATTATACACCTTCGAGGAATTAGTGACCATAACGTCATTCATGCTGCTTTCTCTTTTCCTGTAACATCAAATAAGAAACATAAGAAAATTATAAGGCTTTACGAAAAGTGTGCCTATGACACAATTAACTGTGAACTTGAGACCTTTTTCCCTACGTTTGAAGCCGCATGTCGCAATCAGTCAATATTTGATAACTGGTTGATGTTTAAAGGATAAGTTCACATTCGCCCCAGTAATCAAAAACCATGGTTTACTAATGCCTTAAGAAAACTAGAAAATAAGAAGAGACGTCTTTACCGTGCGGCTAAAAATAACAGGAACTCGCATCGATGGGAAATTTACTACAAAGCTGAAAACGAATAGCTGATTGCTATCCACAGCGCAAAGCGTTCCTTTCATGGTACCAAGCTCCAAAATTTGCCGCGCACTAATCAAAGTCAATTTTGGCATGTAATAAACCCTCATCCTGTTCGCACTATTGCACTCACCAATGACTCACATGAGACAATTACCGATACTGAATGCGCTGACACTTTTAATTCCGCATTTGCAACAATATTCACGAAAGAAATCGAAAGAAATATTTCTTTGCCTTTGTACAATATTGAAGGTCACATGCCATGCATCACATTTTGTGCTGACGGAATTTCATCCATAATCCAGAAGACTAAGCTATCATTTTCATTTGGCATTGATGAAATTAACTCTGAACCTCAAAAAAACCCAAGACACATGGCTGCATCATACTTGTCCTTACTGTTCTCACAGTCACTCTCTTCAGGAAACATGCCGGGTGATTGGAAAGTAGAAAAGGTAGTTCCAGTCTACAAAACAGGTAACAGGAATTCTCCATTAAATTATCGACCCATCTCCCAACAAGTGTGCCGTGAAAAATCATGGAACATTTCATCTACTCTCAAATCATTGCCTTCTTGGGCAGTAACCAGTTTTTTCACCCTTCACAACATGGTTTTCGGAAAGGTTTCTCGTGCGAAACTCAATTAGCTCCTTTCGTTCATGACTTAGTAGAGTAGAGTTTGCGGAACAGAATAATATGAGGATAATGAATACCTTCTTCCGCAAGAGGGATAGCCCGAACGGCGAGACTAGAAATGAAATAGACTTCATACTTTGCGCTAACCCTGGTATCATACAAGATGTGGACGTGCTTGGCAAGGTGCGCTGCAGTGACCACAGGATGGTAAGAACTCGAATTAGCCTAGACCTGAGAAGGGAACGGAAGAAACTGGTACATAAGAAGCCGATCAATGAGATAGCGGTAAGAGGGAAACTAGAGGAATTCCAGATCAAGCTACAGAACAGGTATTCGGCTTTAACTCAGGAAGAGGACCTTAGTGTTGAAGCAATGAACAACAATCTTGTGGACATCATTAAGGAGTGTGCAATGGAAGTCGGTGGTAACTCCGTTAGGCAGGATACCAGTAAACTATCGCAGGAGACGAAAGATCTGATCAAGAAACGCCAATGTATGAAAGCCTCTAACCCTACAGCTAGAATATAACTGGCAGAACTTTCGAAGTTAATCAACAAGCGTAAGACAGCTGACATAAGGAAGTATAATATGGATAGAATTGAACATGCTCTCAGGAACGGAGGAAGCCTAAAAACAGTGAAGAAGACACTAGGAATTGGCAAGAATCAGACGTATGCGTTAAGTGACAAAGCCGGCAATATCATTACTAACATGGATGAGATAGTTCAAGTGGCTGAGGAGTTCTATAGAGATTTATACAGTACCAGTGGCACCCACGGCGATAGTGGAAGAGAAAATAGTCTAGAGGAATTCGAAATCCCACAGGTAACGCCGGAAGAAGTAAAGAAAGCCTTGGGAGATATGCAAAGGGGGAAGGCAGCTGGGAGGATCAGGTAACAGCAGATTTGTTGAAGGATGGCGGGCAGATTGTTCTAGAGAAACTGGCCACCCTGTATACGCAATGCCTCATGACGTCGAGTGTACCGGAATCTTGGAAAAATGCTAACATAAACCTAATCCCTAAGACAGGGGACGCCAAAGACTTGAAAAATTATAGACCGATCAGCTTACTGTCCGTTGCCTACAAACTATTTACTAAGGTAATCGCAAATAGAATCGGCAACACCTTAGACTTCTGTCAAGGAAAGGACCAGGCAGGATTCCGTAAAGGCTACTCAACAATAGATCATATTCACACTATCAATCAGGTGATAGAGAAATGTGCTGAATATAACCAACCCTTATACAGTAAAACCTCGTTAAACCGTACCCGCTTAAACAGTAGTTTCAGTTTAAAAGTAGTAAAGTCAATTCCCCGACTCAGCGGCCATTGAACATAATGTATTTTGTATCCGCATTAACCGTACCAGCTTATTGCGTACGCATCGGTTAAAACGTAGCATTTCCACTTTTCGTCGCGCAAACATGGCGGTGCGTCGTCTCCATCGGGCGGCCCGGCAGAACAACAAGCCTCGGAGATCGGTACAACGGCCTCCAAGCGCCCTGTGTGTTTGCATGTGAAGCCGCATCAACATCAACATCATTTCGACGCCGCATGGACGCCATGCCAGAGAGCGTTGTGGCGTCGTGCAAGCGAGGACTCGCATCATGTCAAAGCTAGGATAAAAAAGACGCCGGGTGCTCAGCATAGAAGAAAAATTAGACATCGTCCGTGCTACCGAACGTGACACGAAGAAGTCGGCGCTGGCCTGCGACATGGATCTGCTGTTGACTACAGTGTGTGGCATTTGGAATGCGAAGTTGCTCGGCAGCGCTGCTGCGACCGCGAAGAGATGTCGGCTACGAGGTTCGACTATTCACCATCGTTGCCGCTGTTGTTGCCGAAGTGTCAACTAGCGACAGTGATGAGGACGACACGGAAATCGACAGCACGGGCTATTCAGGCCCGACAGTGGCAGAAGCTGCGCGTTACGTCAGCCTCGTGAATGCGATCGTCGCAAGAACAGGGGCGCGATAACGTAACTATTCCAAACGAAAAGTTTTCCGAACTCCGGCACCCGGCAATGAAAAAGGCGCCACAGGACTTATGCAGCACTACTGCGCGCGTGCACGGAGAATACGTAACGCCAACGAGGAATCTGTCGTGCCGTGCGAGTGTTTGCCGAGAAGAGGGGGGCTGGCTGAGAAGCTGGCACGCAGCTTCAGTAAGTTTGAGGCCGCTGTCGTCGTGCTAGGCCGCCGCGACATCAAACGAAAATAACACTTACGTCCCGCGAAGTGAATAAATACTGCATGT
The DNA here is from genome assembly GCF_038994185.2 of Dermacentor albipictus. Taxonomy (NCBI): domain Eukaryota; kingdom Metazoa; phylum Arthropoda; class Arachnida; order Ixodida; family Ixodidae; genus Dermacentor; species Dermacentor albipictus. The sequence continues at coordinate 138,798,331 of NC_091826.1, read as the reverse complement.
TTTTTCCCCTTTCATCACACTCTCTCTCAGTTCCGTTATCGACAGGTAAGTGGGCGATCTCATGATATTTCGCTTAAACAGTACTACCGTTTAGTACGTACTTTTTCCGAGCTCCGGCCGACTATGGTTTAACGAGGTTTCACTGTATATAGCTTTCATTGATTACGAGAAAGCGTTTGATTCTGTCAAAACCTCAGCAGTCATGGAGGCATTACGGAACCAGGGTGTAGATGAGCCGTATGTAAAAATACTGGAAGATATCTATAGCGGCTCCACAGCCACTGTAGTCCTCCACAAAGAAAGCAACAAAATCCCAATAAGGAAAGGCGTCAGACAGGGAGATACAATCTCTCCAATGCTATTCACAGCATGTTTACAGGAGGTATTCAGAGACCTGGACTGGGAAGAATTGGGGATAAAAGTTAATGGAGAATACCTTAGTAACTTACGATTCACTGATGATATTGCCTTGCTTAGTAACTCAGGGGACCAATTGCAATGCATGCTCAATGACCTGGAGAGGCAAAGCAGAAGAGTGGGTCTAAAAATTTATCTGCAGAAAACTAAAGTAATGTTTAACAGTCTCAGAAGAGAACAGCAATTTACAATAGGTAACGAGGCACTGGAAGAGGTAAGAGAATACATCTACTTAAGGCAGGTAATGACGGTGGATCCGGATCATGAGACGGAAATAATCAGAAGAATAAGAATGTGCTGGGGTGCGTTTGGCAGGCATTCTCAGATCATGAACAGCAGGTTGCCATTATCCCTCAAGAGAAAAGTCTATAATAGCCGTGTCTTACCAGTACTCACCTACGGAGCAGAAACCTGGAGGCTTACGAAGAGGGTTCTACTCAAATTGAGGACAACGCAACGAGCTATGGAAAGAAGAATGATAGGTGTAACGTTAAGGGATAAGAAAAGAGCAGATTGGGTGAGGGAACAAACGCGAGTTAATGACATCTTAGTTGAAATCAAGAAAAAGAAATGGGCATGGGCAGGACATGTAATGAGGAGGGAAGATAACCGATGGTCATTAAGGGTTACGGACTGGATTCCAAGGGAAGGGAAGCGTAGCAGGGGGCGGCAGAAAGTTAGGTGGGCGGATGAGATTAAGAAGTTTGCAGGGACAGCATGGCCACAATTAGTACATGACCGGGGTTGTTGGAGAAATATGGGAGATGCCTTTGCCCTGCAGTGGGCGTAACCAGGCTGATGATGATGATGATGATGTTCACGACTTGCATGCTAACCTTGACATCGATGTACAAACTGACATAATATTTTTGGATTTTGCAAAGGTATTTGATAAAGTATCCCATCCCACCAACATTTGCTACTAAAACTTCAACTGTTGAACTTGGACCCTAACGTTATATTCTGGATGAAGGAATTTTTGTCAAATCGCACACAAATAGTTTTAGTCAACAATACCCTATCAAGTCCCCTCCCAGTAACCTCTGGCATGACCAAAGGATCTATTCTTGGTCCCCTGTTATTTTTAATATATATTAATGATTTACCTCAGTGTGTCTCCTGTAATATACGCATGTTTGCATACAACTGCATCATCTACCACTCTATCCATAACTCCTCTGACCATACTGCTCTCTAAAATTATCTTAATAGTGTTTTAGAATGGTGCACTGATTCGCTGATGGCCCTTAACGCCAACAATTCCCTTCCTTCTTCCCATATACAATTAATAACACACCATTAGAATCAGCACAATCCTATAAATATCTAGGTGTAAGCCTATCTCACGATTTGTCTTGGCGCACACGTCACTAGCATTATCTCTGCAGCTAATAACACCTTAGGTTTTATAAAACGAAATCTATGGCACGTCCCATCAGATGTAAAATTACTAGCACATATGTCACTTGTCCGGCCGAAACTGGAATAGCGTCAGCCATCTAGAACCCGCATCAAGTATATCTCACCGACGCATTAGAATCAGTTCAAAATCGTGCTGTTAAAGTCATTCATAGCTCATACTCATACGAAGTCAGCGCTTCATCTCTGAAATCAGAATCCGGCTAATCAATGCTTCCATGTCGACGTCGCATTTCCAGTCTTCCCTGTACCACAAGTTCTTCATTTCTTTCCTTAATCAAGAGCCTTACATCACAGCAGCAGCATGCATATCTTATCGCACCAGTCATCCACTTCAAGTAGCGTGCCCCTGTGCACGGACAACCACCTTCGCAGCCTCCTTTTTCTTCCATACCGCTACAGACAGGAACGGCTTTCCCACCAACATCGCTAATACCACTTGTCCATGTTCGTTCACAGAACTTGTAACCGACCATTTGGTTAAATAATTATTTCTCACCATGTTTTTGCTATCTTATAAAAACCCAGCCCTTATGTAATGCCCCTAAGGGGGACTTTTAAGGTAATAAACTGAACTGAACTGATATCACAAATACGACAGAGAAGCCTCACCTCATCCAATTTAAGTTCAACCTCAAGTAAAATTCTTGCTTGGGCTAGTTGGTTCATGCCTGAATATGTAAAGGCAAGGCGCAAAAGACCAGGACTGAAGGAGGACACAAACGACAGGACTGGCGCCACTCACAACTAAGTTTATTTCTGCAACAAGCCTGCCTTATGTAGGTCAATCAAGCCCAATCACAAACGTTAGAAGTAAAATACAGCAATCCATCGACCACTCAGGAGTCATATCTGGCACAAAATATCAAATCAGCAAACACGAACCCCACATGGAGCAACACAGGAAGCAATTGATCGAGCAGTCTTTGCCAAGCCAATGGGGAGAAAAAACGAGACAAAAAGTACCGTCTACGCTTCACTATCAGACTATCGCTATCCAAAACATAACACCATTCAAACGCCTAAGGCCCAGTCAATGATAAAACCCACACGGCTATGGGAATAAATGACCAACGAATAACACTGAAAAAACATGCCAGGGAATGAGGTGTGCCTCGAATACCGTAAAAATAAAGTTAAGTAAAACAATATGACTAATAATGTTGTAGCGACCGTCCTTCTTTCCTCTCTTTCTCCTCGCTTCTTGGAAAGCCGGTATTTCCCTCGCCTTTAGGGTCATTACCTCCTGCTCATTCTTGATATCGAGGCAGCTTCCCTGACTAAGATGCCTCAACAGGGCTGCTCTAGGCAGCTTGACTGGGTCCCTGAGGCCCCGTACACTGGCAGCATGTGACGTTCATTGTACAGCCAAAATAAAAAAAAATATATGAAAGCAAACATGTCGCAATTTAATTGTTTACAATTACAATATCATCATCAGCAGCAGCCTGGTTAAGCCCACTGCAGGGCAAAGGCCTCTCCCATACTTCTCCAACTACCCTGGTGATGTACTAATTGTGGCTATGTTGTCCCTGCAAACTTCTTAATCTCATTAGCCCACCTAACTTTCTCCCGTCCCCTGCTACGGCTCCCTTCCCGTGGAATCCAGTTTGTAATCCTTAATGACCATCGGTTATTTTCCCTCCTCATTATATGTCCTGCCCATGCCCATTTCTTTTTCTTGATTTCAATTAAAATGTCATTAACTCGAGTTTGTTCCATCTCCCAATCTGCACTTTTCTTATTCCGTAACGTTACACCTATCATTCTTCTTTCCACAGCTTGTTGCGTCGTCCTCAATTTAAGTAGAACCCTTTTCGTAAGCCTTCAGGTTTCTGCCCCGTACGTGAGTACTGGTAAGACAGCTGTTATACACTTTCCTCTTGAGGGATAATGGCAATCTGCTGTTCATGATCTGAAAATGGCTGCCAAATGCAACCCAGCCCATTCTTATTCTTCTGATTATTTCAGTCTCATGATCCGGATCTGCGGTCACTACCTGTCATAAGCAGACGTATTCCCTTACCACTTCCAGTGCCTCGCTACCTATCGTAAACTGCTGTTCTCTTCCGAGACTATGAAACATTACTTTAGTTGTCTGCAAATTATTTTTAGACCCACCCTCCTACTTTGCCTCTTCGAGTCAGTGAGCATGCATTGCAATTGGTCCCCTCAGTTACTAAGCAAGGCAACATCTTTAGCGAATCGCAAGTTACTAAGGTATTCTCCATTGACTCTTATTCCCAATTCTTCCAGGTCTCTAAATACCTCCTGTAAACACGCTGTGAATAGCATAGGAGAGATCGCATCTCTCTGCCTGACGCCCTTCTTTATTGGGATTTTGTTGCTTCCTTTATGGAGGACTACGGTGGCTGTGGAGCCCCTATACATATCTTTCAGTATTTTTACATACGGCTTGTCTACACCCCGATTCCGAATGCCTCCATGACTGCTGAGGTTTCGACAGAATCAAACTTTTTTCTCGTAACCAATGAAAACTATGTATAAGGGTTGCCTAGATTCTGGACATTGAGCTGCACAATCCAGCAGCTCATTTGTTTCTTCGTGCACGGCACTGCGAGTAGGCCACATTTTTCGTTTGTGCAACTGATGTCAGCGTGATGGCGTGGTGGTGCTTGCTTTGTGTGATGTGTCAAGGTTGCGGTGATCCAATGCGGCATATGGAAACATCACCTGAAATGTACGGAATATAACCATCCCTTATATACAGTCACTGACTGATTTTTCGGACTCCAAAAATTCAGACATGCTCGACTATTCAGTCTGCTTCGCGGCACCGCCCTTCTCCCCATAGACCATAATGTATAACAACTGCCAAAAGTTCGGACACCTTGCAAACTCTCGTCTGATTTTTCGGACACTCCTTGAGCCAACTCAATCGAGAGCACCATGCACCGACTCTGGCTGGTGCACGGCTCGACTTGCTGAAGGCCATTTTTGTTTTGAACAGAGCCTCCTTGCTGCCCCACGAAGTGGTGCTACGGCAAATCCCCGCTCATCATCATCGTTTCTGCCTGGTTCATGGCCACAGCAGTTCCGGTCTCAGCTTAGTAAGCCATGTCAAGACAATCCAGCAGCTCATTTGTTTCTTCGTGCACAACGCTGCAAATAGACCATATTTTTCGTTTGTGCGACTGGTGTCAGCGTGATGGCGTGGTAGTGTTTGCTTTGCGTGATGTGTCGAGGTTGCGGTAATCCAACGCGGCATACGGTGTGGAGCCTCTGGCTCTCGCGGCGTTTTTCGGGCCCTTGCGGTGGTTGTGTGGAGCCATTGCGTTGTGTTGCCGGGGGCTCCGTGTCCCTCTCCTCCCTGCCTGGACGAGGTGGCAGCAGGTCATAAAACACTGTCGCTCTACTGTCATCTCGCCCACGGGAACGTCAACAGGTTTTCTCCATTGGCTGACATTTTGGCGGTATTTGGGCCCTGCTGGCGTGCACTCCAAGTAAGCGCACGCAAGACGGGGCCCGGGGAGACCGCATCGGGGGGTCGGAAGGTGCGGTCTCTCCTCTCTGCCAGCGGCGGCCCCCTTTGTCCGCCGCCAGCCGATGGTTACTTCGGCTCGTCAGGGTCCCGGCCTGGGCGGGCGCAGGCACTCTTCCGTCGTCTCGATGTCCTGAGGCAGCGTCTTCCGATCGTGCCCCCTCTGTTCGTCTGCCATTTCTTTCTATATCCCTTTTCTCTGCTGTGGGGCGCGCGATGGCAGGCGCTGACCGAAGGATAGGCAGCCTCTTACTGCTGGGGTTCTTTGTTCTCTCTCTGTCGCGGTGCGCCATTAGCGGCCACCAGCGACCATTTGGTCATGTTTTGTGTAATTAGCTTCAGATTCGGACGCGACGTTAAAATTGATGTTTGTATTGAGTCCCAGCTAAATAGATATTCTTTGTGGCTTCTAGAGAGCTTCGCCTAGGGTCTCCTTTGCTGCGCGCGCGGTCTTGCCTGCCCGTAAGCTGGGGCCGGCCGGGCGCGTACCCGCGCAGCTGCGTGTCGGCACACGGAACGGACCGGAGCACGCGCGGACACGGTGTCCTGCACGCATGGCGGCTCGTTGAGCTCGAACCCGCGGTAGTCATACGGCGCGCGCGATATCAGAGCATGCGCGCCGTGAGTGTACCGAGGAGACCACAACGGAAACACCGCGTCAAGTGTCTAATGACGCGCAGAGTGTGCTGGGGAATGCTGGCAAGCGGGTGCTGGGAGGCCTAGGATTCGTCACCTTCAGATGTGCTCCCTACCGACGCCGAAATTGTTTTGCCAAGACCTGCGCAGTGGTTGAATTGCCATTCCAGACACTATCTCATTTGACAGTTTCACAGGTGCTGACACTGCTGTACTAACATGCGCACAACTTGACAACGGCGAGATCATTCGTCAGGTTTCTGTTGCACGGTCAGATGATGACTCCGAGTCAGAAGATGACGCACCATGAGCTAGGCTGCCATCGTATGGCGAGCGTGTACAAGCAGTGACTGTGCTTTCAGCCGCCTAGAGTGACCGTACGACCCTCCCCGAGATTCAGGCTTATTTGATTGCGCGTAAACAGAACAGCATGCAACGACGCTTTCACAATTTCTTCAAGCCTACTGCTGAGCCCGAACAAGTGCGTGGAAATAAAGGACTTTTTTTTTTAATCTGCTTTTTCGGACACCTGTTTATTCGGACATTCCCGCAGTCCCCGTGAAGTCCGAATAAACGGTCGGCGACTGTATAGCTTTCATTGATTACGAGAAAGCGTTTGATTACAATTACAATACGAAGCACACCAAATGTTTAACATCTCAGAAGTTCCTATGTAACCACATCAACATGGAGAAATCCTTCTTGGCAGCCACTACGCCTGAATTTCATGAGGTTTGCTAAATTCAAAAGGAAAAAATAAAATTCAGTCACTGTAGGAAACGGAATTTTGATTTAAGCCATCAATCGTTAGTATAAATTATTACCTAAAGAGTTTGATGAAATCTCGTCTGGCCGGAAATAACAGCATAATAGCAAGAAAAGGATAATGCCAACCAAAACGGGGTGGTCTAAAAATTCTTAAAATGTTTCAGCTGCCACACGGAAGCCTCATTCACTGTGCTGAGAGGTATAAAACCTTCAGCTTAAATCTGCATTAATAACCACTTCAGGCATCTTGTGTATGTTGGCGAGAGGCTGCCATTGTTGTGATTAAGCGTGTGTGCGGTTGTTTGGATAGTCAAGAAATTCCAGATACTGTCACTTCGTCCAGTTCTTTTTTAGGGCGATGACTGAAGCTTCGCTTCAGTTGAAATCCTGTTGCTTGGTTTCTGCATGTTCAGCGAGTGCACTGGAAGTGACTTTTTTCTTTTTTACATCGCTCCTGTGCTCCTTTAGTGCCGCTCAATATTGCCACTTTCACCAATGTAGACATAACTGCAGTCTGCATACGGTACCTTATATACAATGCCAGAGAACTTTTCTTACATTTGTCCTTGACATCGACAAGCTCGTGACATGCCTTGCGGCTGGGAACATGGGCGACTTGCACATTAGATTTACGGAGGACACGTGCCAAAGCTTCGCTGATGCTGAAATGGCGGCACAATGTGGGCCAGGGGCATCATGTGGTTCCGTAGGTTGTGCGGCTCTTTTTTTTTTTTCTGAAGCAATAGTCACAGACTGATTTTTCAAACTCCAAAAATTCGGACATGCTCGATTATTCGGTCTGCTTCATGACACCGCCATCCTCCCCATAGACCATAATGTATAACAACTGCCGAAAGTTCAGACACTCCTTGAACCAACTCTATCGAGAGCACCATGCACCGACTCTGACCGGTGCATGGTTCGACTTGCTGAACGCCATTTTTGTTTTGAGCGGAGTTTCCTTGCCGCCCCACGAAGTGGCGCTACTGCAAATCCCCGCTCATCATCATCGTTTCTGCCTGGTCAATGCCTCCTTTACTAGATGCCTGCCATGTTGTCCAGTAAACTCGGTTCCGTGCCCTCCCTTTTCTCGTCTCCACGAAAAGGCAACGAGCGCTTCTCATGGCAAACGTCTGCAACTTAGATCATGTGCTGCAGCCTCCGAGATTACCATGGCATCTTTCACCGCCTTGGAGGCCCTCGAGAACGCTCACTAGCAGACGCCCGCGCATATCGGCGCTACGAACATGCCGGCGGAAACATTTGTCAGCCACTGCCGTCGTCGCCAGAAGTTGAAAAGGCAACAAGCGCCGCCTCACGGAATTTATGCTGAACTAAGGGAACCGCGATTACAATGGGAAAGCGAGCCACGTGGCGGGCATCTAGTAAAGGAGACATTGTCTCAGCTTAGTAAGCCATGTCAAGACAATCCAGCAACTGACTTGTCTCTTCGTGCACGACACTGTGAGGAGGCCACGTTTTTCATTTGTGCGATTGGTGTCGGCATGGTGACGTTTGCTTTGTATGCTCTGTCGAGGTTGCGATAATCCAATGCGGCAAACGGAAACATAGCGTAAAGTGCCTAATGGCACCGACAGTGCCCGCGCAGACTTAGCTGGGGAATGCTGGCAAGCGGGTGCCAGGAGGCTTAGGATTTGTCGCCTTCTGATGTGCTCCCTACTGACGCCGAAAATGTTCTTCCGAGACCTGAGCAGTGGTTGCATTGCGATTCCGGACCCCGTCTCACTTGACAGTTTCACAGGTGCTGACACTGCCGTATTGACATGCGCAGAACTCAACGACGGCGAGATCATTCGTCAGGTTTCTGTTGCACGGTCAGATGATGACTCCAATCAGAAGATGACGCACCATGTGCTACGCTGCCATTGCATGCGGAGCGTGTACAAGCAGTGACTGTGCTTTCTGCCGCCTATTAGCGGCGAGAATTAGGAGTGGCGCCCTCTCGCGAGTGACGTCACGGCCAGGACGCCGCTCGCTCCGGCTCGCTCGGTTGCCGCGCGCGCTCGTTCCCTTCGTGTATGCTTGGGGTATGGGTGGCTCGAGCCGTACGTAATGAAGAATACGTCGGCTTCTTTCAGCTGCCATATCTTAATCACAGTTTCTTTTTCAAAAGCGTGTGAGTCAAGAAACTTTGCGGCTTGGATATCGCAAGCTAAGTAGCGTTAAAGGGCTCTACTAGGTTTTGCAATGCATATATGCGCCGTGTCTATCGGTAAATATTGACTAAAAAAAGAATATCTGCAAATTCAACGCGCGTAGTTGTGTATGATGCTTCGCTAAACACTTAACATTCCTTTAGTATTGAGCTATGAGAGGCATTGCATTTTACGTGGAAGAAAAATTTGGTAATTGGCGTCAACATGTTATCCGATTTTAGAAAGACACAGCCCAGAGAAGCTGTCATCACGATTCCTATTACTCTGGTGTGTTGTTCTATTCAAATTGGGCCATTCATTAATGCGTAAAAAAATAGTTAGGCACGCATTTCTTATGAAAAAGTTTGCTGCTGCTTTCATCCCCCTCTGAAACAGGCCTCCAAAAAACGAATTGCTCATGGCTGCTAACACGACGGCGCGTCATGTAGAGTATTTACATAGTTAATTCACAAACACCATAGTAGCAATCACCTGAGAGAAAAGTTTCGTTGTTAAGATCGACAGCCACTCAATTGAAAGTGATCAAATGTTTCATAGTGGCCCTCAGTAGCCTTTATCGACAATATGGCACACCCTTGATCACGTAACGGTAGCAATCGACTGTCCGTATGGCGAGGCACGCTATGTTCGCGAAACCCATCAGTTCACTACTTCAACTAACAACTTCGAACAACTAACAACTTCGAACTAAAACCATAAAGCATTTTTTTACAGCGCCAACTGGAATGGCTAAAGTATTCTCGAGCTACTACACCGCAGCTTAGATTGCCTACAAAAGGAAAATTCAAGCACCTTCTGCCTCACCATGTCTCTATCCAGCGTTATTTAATTGTACAAACGGATAAAGCATTCGCTTCGTCGGTACATAAAAAAAAACCTTGCAGGCTAAATTAAGTTTGCTCCAATCCAATCGCAAACATTCATAAAGAAAGCACCACAAGTTTTGCATATACTTTCACTTGATTTCTGACCCTCCACCAGGAGAATTTCGATATCTTCAATATGTCCCATACTACTAGTCATTGACGCTTCGACTTCTTTCTGGCTGCAGCTATGCGGTCAAGCAGGCATACTTCACTAAAAAAATTGGGCCGAGCAGCCTGTGTCAGTTCGCCAAACAGATTCGTCATATATTCCTCAAGCAGCAAGCACCACTAAATTTCTCAAGTGAGTTTGATTTGATTTGATTTATTAATTTCCATTTACACACACACATGTACAGAGGAGTGGTAAGTGGAGGTGGATAAGGGAAAAAAGCCACACAGACGCGGCTTGAGGTAACCTCACCCCTTTAGGTACAATATGGCTGCATGGGGTAACACATCAAGCGCCATATAAATTACATTTATATAGTGGCCATAAAACATTGCTGTTATACAATATATGAAAGAAAAGTGAAATATTTCCACAATAACAATGCAAAACACACTGCAGCATTGAAATAAATAAATGATATACATTTGGTAACAGACAAAAAAAGAGGAACATAACATCGATTATTAATCATTAATAAATGCGCTCTAAAGAGGCGAGTTGAACGTGTAGCACGGAAAAGGGAATATATATTGGTACATTCCTATTTGTACTCTGTAAATAGCTGTAAGCCTTCATTAACTTTACTTCAAGTTTCTGCCGCTTAAAAAAAAATGAAGACGTGAAGAACCGCCTAATGTTGACACGCAGTTAAAGAAGCAAGTGAGGCGTGTAGAATCTAAGCTCCAGTATTAGTTAAGTCCCCGTGCTACTGCCGAGCGTTTCTGTGAGGAAATGCAAAAATTCGATATTATACCATGAGCTACTCGTCGTGAGCAAACCTGTTTTAGCAGAATAAAATCAACGTAACCACTGTAGAAGTCATATGTAGCCAGCTTTGTGACATACTTGTTGCACCGCGGCAGGTATGGTATCATAACTGGATTCCTATAGGCTATGCTTTTGCGATTGTCTATCCGCGTATGAAAAACCCGCAATGGGCTGGTCTGCGTCGCTTCGGCTGGCACTGTAGCATTGCCTTCGAGAGCTGCATTGTTGTCTAAGAAATTAGCTCTTTGAATAAATGTTCGCAAAGGAAGACGTCGTAAAAATATATTTGAGACGACCACCATAAGTATACAAGCAGAGAGAACGAGGGCGAACATACGAAAACACCGCAGAAAGCGCCCAGACAACACCCGAACTGTAGCAGACGACAGGCGCGAGTCCGTGCCCTGACGTCACGCGAGCGGCGCTGCGAGTGCCGCTCGCGTTCGTTCTCGGGGCTAATAGTGACCGTTCGACCCTCTTTGAGATTCAGGCTTATCTGATTGCGTGTAAACGAAACAGCGTGCAACAGCGCACTCGTGATTTCTCCGAGCCTGAATAAGTGCATGGAAATAAAGGATTTCTTTTTTTTTTCTTGATCTGCTTTTTTGGACACCTGTTTATTTGGTCATTTCCACAGTCCCCGTGAGGTCCGAATTAACGGTCTTTTTGGGCGGATGCACATGCCGAGCTTGGGTCAAATGCATGCCAAATCAAAATCCAGTCTTATGGCTTACTACTAATCCTTTGGGCTCTTTAAAATAATGACAATGCCAAGGACCGCTTGTGGCACACAGGGTTCACAGAAGTGAAATGAAGATACCACCCTGTGAGCGTGTCCTTCCTGTGAACTTTGAAAGATAACCAGTGTCTGTCCCGTCTGTCACCAAGCAACACGATTCAACTGGAGCCAAACTTCAGTCATCACCTAAAGAAAGAACTGGACAAAGCGACAGTATCTGGAATCTCTGACTATCCAAACAACCACACACACGCTTAACTGAAACGATGGCATTCTCCCCCCAACACACACAAGATGCCTGAAGCGATTACTGACACAGATTTAAGCTGAAGCTTTTATGCCTCTCAGCTCAGTAAACACGGCTTCCATTATTTTTCGAAATTCATTTAAAATTTATGACAAGTTGAAATGAAGAGCTTGTAAATTGTAGTTAGTTCAGAAACAAGGTGCGAACCATGAGGCAGTTTGCCGTGTATGCATATTAGTGTTATTAGGTTTTAGGCATGCCATCGTCGTAAGGAATTCATTATAATTGTTTGAAAAGTAAAAAGCTTGCAAAACCCAAAATTTGTACAAGTGCTGAATTCGCATGATATTGTACTCTTGAAAGACCATGTTACTTGAAGCCAAGTGAGGAATGCTTGCAACATATCAAAGAATCTTCTTTTGCAAGATCAAAATGTAAGTTCTATTTAGTTGTAGTAGTCAATACTAGGCTGCAGTAGTTAAGATACAGTGCAAATAGAGTGTAACAAACTCAGTTTTGCCTTCAAGGGGGGTACTTATGTGAGCGTAAAATGTAACGGCGAGTATCTTGTGCTTGCTTACTATAGTGATTGTCTAATCGTCATATAAAATAGGGTTTAGCAGTTCAGGTGCTTCATTTCCTGCATGGAATATAATTACTTTTGTTTTTAAAAGATTAATACAACGGCCAAGTAGAGCTTTGAAACTGCCTTATTAGGTCAAATGCCGAGTCATTGACATAGGGGCCAGAATATAGTACGGTGCTGTTGTTAGCATATTGTTACCTAGCACAGCCAGAGACGAAGCTGAGGACAGTACAGAAAACGATGATGCTCGCTGATGTAGTGCGTTTTGACCGTGAATTCTTTGTCTCTGTTTTATCACTTTGCAAAATGGCATCGTAGGCGCAGTTGAGGCACTGTTGCCGTTTTCCCGCGATGCGATGCAGAACGCTGATTGGCCGGAGCAGCGTGTTCAAACCTCGCGGGCTAAAGCGCGCCTGCCATTGGCTGCTGTGTGAGCGGCAGCGGCTGCTCCCTTTGATGCCGCACCCGCCGCGCTCATGTCGTCGTTGCCCCTTACTCCATCCACCTAAGCAGATGCCTGCTTGTGAGCTGCTCATCGCCTTGCGCTATTTTTTAGATTATTTTCTCAGCTCCTTTTTTTTGTTGTTGTTGTTCGATAGTTCTTTGCTGCACGCTACGCCGGCAAAGCCCAAGACAGTGGAGTTGTTTGGTGCGCGGGAGCGCAATATGCGTCTTGTACAGTGAAGGCTCGTTAATTCGACTTTCTTTAATTTGGAAAATCAGATCGTTTGACCTTCGCACCTGGTCCCCACAATTATATATAGGAGTCTCTGGGACAAAACTCTAATTCAGACGGATTCCAGCCCACCTCGGTTAATTCGGACGTTTTCGGGCAGCCACCTGAGGCTGGAAAACGAAAAGACGGCAAACGCAGCACTACAGTGATACCCAAACACAGCATCGCCATTGACATCAAGTGGCTGAAACTTGGCCAATCAAATTCAATTGGCTCGACTTGTGGCTGGATGGGTGCTTGCTTTTTTTTTTGCTCGTGTCGGCACTATCGACGGGGCCATTTTGTCCCTTTGTTGCTGTCGGTGCGCTACATCCTTGCACGCTGTTTTGCCGAGGATCGCTGGATTTAGCGCAGCTCGGTTATTGAACTTTATTGGTGCTTTTCTGTTGTGCGCACGTGTCACTGCATTCTCCACCAATGACAACTCTGGCGAAGCGGCCCAAATACGAGGCCAAGGACTTGGCTAGCAATTTTGCGGGCCCTGAAGAACGGGCTCTCTCGACAAGAAGCCATAAAGAATTACGATGTGAAAAGAAGTACCTTGAGCACGTATGTGATGTGGGGAGCACTCGCCTCCATTTCCTCCCGCGTACCCGCGGCGACCCGTTCGCACGTGGCGACGGGTCGTGCCGGCGTAGACAGGGGAGAGAGGCACTACGCGCCCTCCCTCTATTCGTCGCTCTGATGACGCGCGTACTCCTCTTCTCCTACGCGGCTCACGGGAAAGGGAAACGTATCCGGCGGGCGAGGAGGACTTCCCCTCGCAAAAAGGTAAAAAGGCATAAAAGCGCGCTACCGGGAGAGACTCGCTCTCTTGGGACGCCGACGCCTTGGACCGCCTGCACAGCACCTGCCACATCCCGTGAGTGACCTCGTTTGTCTGACCCACCCAGATAACGAGGCAAGCCTTTTACTACTTTTACTGAGAGGACGTCCCTCTGCGAGTGTTCGATATTGCTAATAGCAATAAACGTTGTTACCATTGACACCGCTGGTTGCCTTATTTGTCCGAACCCGGCGTAGCCGCAATTCCTGCGCTACGGGTTGGGAGTACCATGGAGCGACTGCGTGGGGCTAGATCCGGAGCTCGCCTTCAGCCCTAGCCGCACACAGAGTGGAACCCCCACAGTGAAAAATGACGAATGGATTTTTCAGGCGTTCGAAAGCGAGAAGCTCCGAGCGTCACGAAGGCGTCTGCGAACAGCAGCTCATCCAGAGTTGGAAGAGGCTTTGCTTCGGTGGGTGGTCAACTCGCGTAATGAAAACCTGCCATTGAGTGGACCCCTCATCATGGTGCAAGCCAAGAAGTTTGCACTGATGATGCATATCGATGAATTCAAAGCATCGGAAGAGTGGCGTGCGCGTTTCAGAGCGCGACATGGCCTCGTTTTTAAGACTGTGAGTGGCCAAAGAGGTGCTGTCAACGAAGACGTTGCCAACAACTGGAAGAATGCTCAGCTGCTCGAACACATCGCCGCCTGCAATCCAAATGACATATTTAATGCTGATGAAACAGCACTTTTCTTTAAGGCTATGCCAGACAAGACTGTGACCATGAAAGGAGATCCGTGCATCGGTGGCAAAAGATCCAAGCAATGCGTCACCATTCTTTTAGCCACCAACATGACAGGAACAGAGCGCTTGCCACTTGTCATTGGAAAGGCACAAAAGCCACGGTGCTTTAAGAACATGCCTGCTCTTCCAATGGAATACCGAGCGAATAAAAAGGCCTGGATGACGTCGGAAACTTTTCGAGGCTGGATGCAGAAGTTAGACAGGCAGTTTTCTGCAAAGAATCACAAAGTGTTAATGGTGCTGGACAACTGTAGTGCACATAACAATGTCACTGGACTGGACAACATAGAAGTTGTTTTCTTGCCACTGAACACAACATCTGCCCTCCAACCAAATAATTCAGTATGTCAAGACCAAATACCACAGGCGTGCGCTGGAACGTATGCTCCTGTGCCATGAAGTCGGTAAGCAGTACGACGTGAATCTGTTGAGCGCGGTCAACATTCTTGCCTACATTTCGCACAACACGCCTGCGCACGTCGTCGCCAACTGTTTTAGACACAGTGGCCTCGTTGTGCATGAGCCTTGCGGTGATGCAGTGGCCAAAGTGTCGCTAGACGACAATGGAGATGACTACGAGGATTTCGGAGGAGTTCTGCCAGATGCGGTGCCACTCGCTGATTGCGTCGGCATTGATGGCGGCGTTGCTATAACCGGCTCGCTTACCAAAGAAGAAATTGTCAGGGACGTGCTGCACGGCGAAGATTCTGAGGAGGAAGAGGAGCCACGAGAGAAGCAGCCTCGGCCCCCTCGCACTGTGAAGGAAGCCGCGGAGGCCCTCGCTGTGTCGGAAGAATTTTGTTGGGACACTGCAGACAGCATGCGAGCTGCTAAGCACCTGGAAAGACTGAAAAATAGTGTACAGGCAGGTTTCTGCGCAAAAGCAGACGAGCATTCTCGATTACTCTGCGCTGTAAGGGTATGTTGATGAAAGTCGTGCATTTATTGTTTTTGTTGTCCGCTCGATAATTCGGACATTCGATTAATTTGGACGTAATTTACTGCCCCTAGAAGTCCGGATCAACGAGCTTTTACCATACGAGCATCAAACGTCAGATCTTCCGCAGTGAGTGCCGACTGTGTAGACTCTTTTCAGCAGCGGAACTGTGCTGTTAGCTGTCACCAGTCAAAAATCCCGACACATTGAGTGTGCCTGGAGCCCCAAGAGCTAATTAGAAGCTATGCAAGAGCTTTATAATAAAAAACACATGGGTTCAACTTTAAGGCCCGTTTTCTCAGAATGTATTTTTTTCACTAGTAGTGGTGCTGGGGAAGGCGATATCTCAAGGACCGCTCTTCAGATTTCTAGGCCATTTTTTTTTTATTCTGTCCTTGAATGACTTTGCCAGGGGGTAACCGGCTTCTTTTTTTTGAAAGTTGGTGCAGTTAACTTATAATTGGCAATTATTTTTGACGAAT